>NC_134702.1:215501490-216153990 GCF_043290135.1 Rhipicephalus microplus
CTGGGTATATACATCTCAGATAACTTCAACTGGAACCACCATATGAACTATATTTTTGATAAGTCACACAAAAAGTGTGACTTCGTCCGAGGCTCGTGACGCGACACCTGAAGTAAAACATACAGCATGAAAAACGGCAGCCTTTGTTGCTAGAATATGCATGCCCGATATGAAAGCCATATACGCAAAGTAACATCGCTAAATGTGAACGAGTTCAAAATAGAGCCTTATAATTCAATTTTCTTCCTACCTTAAAAGGAAGCCAGTAATAAGCCTAAAAACAAAGGCTAACATCCTTACATTGCATGAAAGAATCAATACCAACAGCAAGAAATCCTTTTTTCAGATATTTCATGGCATTTACAAAAGAGAGATAAAAAACGTTCTTACCCTAGATCTCTAATTATAATGCCATTCCTCGACAAAGCACAGTAAACACATTAAATCCTTCAAGCACAACACTGAATTGTTCAGATCTTCTTTCATCGTATCCGCTGTTGACACATAGAAAGAGTTACAAAAGGACGTAGTACTGTGTAACGATGTTGAATATTTAGAAATATGCAAATAAACTTCAATTGAATATCGCTAAAACAAAGTACATGTTTTTCAAGTCTAAAGGAGTAGCTCACATACCATGCACTCCAATTTACTTCCAGAGCACCGAGATTCAGTCACAACAACAATAAAACTTCTAGGAGTTCTATTCCAAGAACAACTTTCTTGGTCTCCTCATATTGACGCGATAAAAAAGATCTTTCCAGGAGAATCGGCATTTTAAATAGACTGAGATACTACGTTCCATCAAATGTCAAGCTGCAAATTTACTACGCACTAGTACATTCACGACTAACATACTGCTCCTTGGTGTGGCTAACAACGACCACCACAAACCTTAATTCTCTGTTGATATTACGAAAGCGTGCTATACGTGCTATATCCAACACTCCCCTTTACGAAAGTGCTCAACCATATTTTAAAATGTACAAAGTATTGCCTATAAACCTGTTATACAGACATAAGCTATGTCTAGAGATATTACACCAGTATAAACTAAATACATCACTATTCTTGGACACATATTATGTGAAACAAAACACCATACGAGCTGAGAAAGAGCCTAATATACAAATATAGATCACGCACGAACTTCGGTGACCAACGATTATCGTCACAAATTCCAAACATTCTAAACAAACACCCAACTATAATACATTTACTGGAAGACGGAATTTCAGCTTGATCATTTAAAAAAATAACGAAAGAGTTCCTAGTGGATGAAAGCGATGCTTTTCTTGATTTTTGAAATTTGTAGTTATTGATGTTTTTGTATTCTTTGCACCTTGTTCATTATTGTCCCTTGCCTGTTGTTTATTATACTCTAATTTGTCTTTTAGAGCAACTCCATTTCCTAGTCAAGACGTTTCTTGTTAATTTATTTGATAGAAAACATGCATTTGTTTGTATTTGCCACCTTTCGAATTAGGACCGTGTATATTTCTATTCTTTTATTCACACTTCTGGCAGTTCCTGTTTGACTATAGTACCCGTGTAAGATAACACGTGATGTTGTAATTTTCTGAGTACTGTACTTGCGGTATGTTTCTGCTTTGCTGCCAGGGTGGCACGACCAAGTCAGGCTTTTACTTAGCCTTTAGTCGTGTCCCCCAAGGCAATCTTGTTCAATTTTGCCTTCAATAAAAGCAAACCAAACCAAACCAAACCAAAGTACATTGCTGGATTAGGCATATCTAAGCATATTGGTGAAAATGCACTCACTTGCCAATCTAAGGTGTGCAGAATTGGCTGCAATGTGCGTAGTGAATGTTGCATTCGCCTTGTGTAATGTTGCGAGGTTTTCTCCCCTTTTCGAATTGATTTTGAAACTGCTGTAGTTGTGCCCCGTTTAGCAACTCCTGTTTTGGCACGTATTCTAACAGTATGAATAAGTAAAAAATGAACAAAATTTGAATAACGGCCAATTTACAGCCCAATCAGCTCACATATAGAGGACTATGCAGACATTCAGTTCACCTTCAGGATTGCTGGAAGGTACCAGTACGCCAAAGTAATTACGGAATAGTAATGTTAGAACATAAGCTCCCAGGTAATTAGCCCGTCTAGAAGCAAAAACAAAAACAACGTAGCGGAAAGGCTTGCACGAGCAACTGCGTGTTTTTTTTTCTCTAAAATATTTGACACCAATTATTGTTTCGTAGTCACTAGCCTGCACTCACGTTTCGATGCCTGTTATGAGCCTGCTGTACTGATTAAGCAACATTGTCTACTGTTAAATCTAACGTATGTTATCCTGTTTCGAGCTCTTCAAGTTCCACACTGGATTCTATGTTACGGGGGTCCTTTTTCGTAATACTAAGTGTAGCAACGTGTTATATATTTTATAACTACAACGAAAATTCATTCGGCTGTTGCTGATAATTTTGGTTCTCCATGCTGTTATTTTGGTTTTCCCCTAATTATTTTTTGTGCTTTTTGTCTTATTCATAGTGATTTTTCCTATTCAAAAGGAGGAGGAGGAGGAGGATTGAAAGAGGAAGGACAGGGAGGTTAGCCGGTTCTCAGACCGGCTGGCTACTCTAAGTGCTCGTCACCTTACTCTCTCAGTCTTCCTCATCTTTTTCATGACAAATGAAGGACCTATTCAGTGAGAGGTGTTATGAGATCACAACAAGAGTCACGTGTACCATAGTTTTCCAACCCCGCCGCTGCCGGTGTCCGGAAACACTCTCCAACGTACTAAAAAAAACTAAATGAATGGAAAAATAGTTACACCATATCTTCGGAGTGAATGATGATGACTTGGGCGAAGAGTCTATGCCTATGTCCGTCCGTCCACGCGCACGCTTGTCCACACCATGCATCCTGGTGACGAGCACTAGCCGCAGGGGCCTGCAGCACACGGCGCTCCACGTCTTTCATAGCCCGCCGAGCAGCTCCATCCAAGCAGCGCACTCGTACCAGGCCCGTGACATGTCCATAGAGCCAATGGGGACAGCAATTTGGAAACGACAGTAGCGCCGTCTGGGTTCTGTGGGGAAAAGCACTTAGAAAAAATGTATACTCTTTACAACAATAGCAAATAATACAACGAAATTAATAAAATAATACTTTTGTTTAAAACAGCGTGTTATAATTTCATTATTTGAATAAGTTATGTGAGGGAAGAAATCATAGTTCAGAAGCTTTTGTTGGCTCCAGCGATTACCATCTGTTCGCCAGTCGCGTCGTACCGATCCACAAGTAGTCCAACACTGCTGCTTGCAACCGGCAGCTCACTGGTGGCTTCTGGTGGGTTGACCAAGCTTGTAATGCGTTTGAAGCGGTAATAGTTTTATTTACCTTCATTTGCTTGAGATATGCTCGCTCCTTGTAGTAAGACGTCTGTAGATTGTTATAGTTGCGCGATCACAGAACTAGAGCAGTGCACATTGCAGATACACTATAACCTTTATTGTGGCAGCGCTTGCAATATTCCATCAGGTTCTGTTAATGGGCGCACAGTTTGCACACTCAGCAAGTCACACAGACAGTGTTTGCGGACTGTAGCTCAAATCACTTGTGTATTGATGTCCATGTTCATTTCAGTAGCACCTCATGCAATATGCACGGGTGTTATACAAACACGGCACTGGTTGTAATCGGAATGGAAGCTCTCAATATCGAATTTCACGACTGCTGTTGGACCTATTTAGCCGTTTGTGCTAATAAGGCATTTGCGAGAGGGAAACCAAATTCCGCGCCGAAGAATTGGTCATGTGACACCCGTCTGCAGACGCAAACGGTCACATTATGCACATATGTTCTGACAAGAGTATATCAACAAAGATATTCTAACAGATTGAATGCGTCGGCTACATATACATTCTACGACAAATTGAGTCATATTTGCATCATGCGGACACAAATAGATTAGCGAAAGTGTTCCAAAAGGTTCTCACGCAACGAGACAAGACCTGCGTCGATTTGTAGTGCATGTATAGCTGCGATGACTGTGACGAGCGAGCCGTAGGGGCAAAACCCTGAGCGCGGAATCGAAACGAAAAGGAAGAAGAGAAGAAAGAAGACTGGTGAGAAGAAAGAAGACTTACGTGACAGCGCTAAGGTTCCGAAATGCTTGCCTGCAATGGGGAAAAGGTACAAAGATTTTGAGCATTTTAGCTATTCCTGGAATAAACAGTGGTGTGTATCTCGCCAGTCAGAGATCACTTATACCAGATTGCGCTGAGCAGTTCCACAACTAAATTATTACCTTAACAAAGCTCGACTCAAGGCGTCACCGCTATGCATTCGGTGCAACGAAATTGAAACAATTGAACATCTCTTTTATTCTGCCATCGTTATTCTTATAAGAGAAAAAGATATTTAGTAGCCCCATTACAAAATCTAGGAATACAAGTAAATCTACCAGTAATTTTATCACTTGGCGGAACTTCATTTGGTTACTGCCACAGGGATGTATGCTCCACTGTGTTTGATTACATCAACGCAACTAAAAGACTACCGTGCTAGTAAACCCCAACCT
This sequence comes from Rhipicephalus microplus, assembly GCF_043290135.1. Taxonomy (NCBI): domain Eukaryota; kingdom Metazoa; phylum Arthropoda; class Arachnida; order Ixodida; family Ixodidae; genus Rhipicephalus; species Rhipicephalus microplus. The sequence goes on from NC_134702.1 coordinate 215,506,034, forward strand.
TTTCAGACATTTAGTTTATAATTCGTAGTTATGTCTATCAAAAACAAGAGATGGTTTGACCGCTTGTTCAGCAAACATTTTAGTTTTTTTTGGTAATATTATTTTTAAACTACTTTTCTGTTTGTCTTCATTTTCATTTTAGTTTCACTTAAGCATCCTGCCGCCCGGTTCTTAACCCATCCCCCTCTGTGGGTGAGCGCCATCCATAAGAGGTCATCATCATCATCATCATCAATACTGGTGCAGTGAACGTACCCAGCCGGCTTCGATGGTTGTCGGGGCTTTCGACACCGTGTCCTGGGCGCTCGCTTCCATCGAGCGTGACCTGAACGCCAGCAAGATGTCAGGGTGTGGGGCATTGACGTAATCTCGAGTCAGCGAGCTACACAAGGTGTGTTCCCCCGTGGACGCTACCACGACGGACTCAACGCTACGTCGCCCGGTGCTACGGTCACCGAAACGACGGTGCGCGTGAGTGTCGTCTTGAAATCTTGGTGGCGTTGAAGTTGAGTGCGTTGAGTGTTAGGATGTAGACTTACGTCTCGCGTGGACAGGAACTTGCCAGTAGACTTTCTTTCACCTCGTATCGTCCTGATGTTCTTTGTGAGATTTCTTCGTGTGTGTTCTTGTCCTCGTTCAATATAAAGAACATCTTCGTGTTATCAGGTTGTCTTGATGCATCCGATGACCTTGGCCCATTGAGTAAACCCCTTACTCACCACAATTGGCGAGCCTTGCTAGGATCGGCAGTTACCCTCTTCCCGCTGAAAATCCGGCACGCTCAAGATACCTGCTAACTTGCAAAGACTACTATGTATTGGAGAGGAGGTTGGTTGGTCTTGCTCCGATTTAGAGCGAATGTTACGAGAAGACCTCGAAGAGGAACTAGAGCGTATTGACTTCGAACTAATGACTGTGAGCGTGAACTGACTAATGACTATGAACTTACTCTTGACTATGAGCATAATTACTATGAGCGTGTAAGACGGGAAGGAGGGAAGCTACTGTCGGAAATACGCATGGCTATCTCAGACATACAAAAAATTGCAAGAGGCAAAGCAGCTCGTAATAAGGTTAATGAGGTGGATAGGGTAGATCCTTACCAAGACAAGACATATATCGCTGGTTCGCTGACAGGCGAAAACGTGAATGATAAAGAACTTGACGTTGTCACTTCAGATACACAGTCTGAAACTACAGGTGCGAAGCGAGCATGTGGCGACAACACAGTTCGCAGTGATAGAGAGCAAGTTAGTCATTGCCTTCCTCTGTTACAACCCGTTAGTCAAACTAACACTGTGGCAAACAGATCTCAGTCTGTGACTTCAGAACCGCCAAGTGGTCGCAGTAGCAGGAGGGATGTGAAGAAAAGCGCAACCAGTAACCATGGTACTGCTGACGTGCAGGAAGCTTGGGCCTTCGCGAAAGCACACCAACAGAGTGTATGCTAGGCCCGACTCAAACAACTACCTTGCCGGCTAAAATGGTCGTTCAGAAGTTCAAGTTAAAGGAAGTTCCTGTCCACATTCCTGAAATAGAGCCGCAAGGGCAAAGGTCGGGCAAGAAAGACCTGAACCCCCCAAGCACCCGATCAGTTAGAAACGCCATGATCTCATTATATGGCTATTGGTACCACTTCAGAACAGATGGGCATCCATCAAGAGGAAGCTTGCCGTGCTATGTAAACCACGCAGCCGGATACTGAGGTACAGATTTCATTGTTAAGTACTGGTGGTTGGATCTTAGCAGCATATACAACGCTCCGCGTTACACAGAAGCGAGCCGAAATGAACGCTGGTTCTGCGCGAGCACTTCGAAGAAAAAAGAATGAGCTTATAAACCTGATGCGTTGATACCGAATTTACCTGTGCTCCCATTGTATGTATACTTTTGTGATGGCCACTTGCGTCTCTTAGGTATCGTGACATGTCATATGATGACACAATAAGTTGAACCGCTTACACCTTTGAGATAGGCTAACGTCAAAGCTATGCAAAACATGTTCCTTGGTGAGACGTAGAGAATATGTTCAATCTGATATCGGAACAAATGCTGCAAAGAGTGCCCTTCTGCGGTAAAAAACGGTGCTCTGGAGAGTGTGCGTCATGCTTTGACGTAGGAAGTTGGTGTGCGGGGCCGATTTAGTATTTCAGGGTGCGCGGGAATCATCATGATAGTGATAGTGGTGAAACTATGAGCTCGCCTATGCGCGTGCTCGTGCACATACCTCGTGAAAAGCTCCCGAGTCACGGGAACAGCTCGGCTAAACCCAGAAAGCAGAGCGCAAGGACAAGTTCGGCCCCCGCCCCGGCTGCTCGTTCTGACCCTCCATATCCGGGCCTCGTCTCGGCGTTAAAGTCCTCGGGTGCGTCCTGGACTGGGCATCGCCCCACTTCACCCCAGCGTTGGTCTGAAGCAACGTTCGTCACGGCCAGCTGCTGGTCTGGTCTCGGAGTCAGACGCTGTCCCAGAGCTGTTCGCGGCAGTCGGCGGTACGCTGTCCTCGGTGGTGTAAAGGCAAGCCCAGGCATTGCCAACCGTGCTGGGATGCCCCTGGCGGTTATCTTCTAGGCCGGGCCCCGCCTCGGTATGAACTCCGCAAGCACAAGGCACACCGCCTCCTGACTATCAGAGAGCTCAATGTCAAGCGCAACGTTCACGCTCCAAGAGTAGAACGTGAGTGGACGAACAAGAACATTAACTCCCTTCCACGTAGGACCGTGAACGCGTGTATATAAGTGTGAGTTTATGTTGTGTGTATCCCCTTGTCCGTGTTCGTGTATATAAAAGCCTCTCGTTGTCCTCGAACGTCCTCTGTCCTCATCTGGCTAACCTGCGCCCACAGTTGCCCACACGAATTCTGGCGAGCCTGCCAGGATAGATGGATTTAGAAAAATTGCACGCGATCGAAACGGACATGGCTCTAACGGGATCGGCACTACAGGAATGGGTTGACATGGAGCGCGTTATCGAAAGAGACCTTCTTGCGCAAGTTCGCGATGAGCAGCGAGAAAAAAAGCGCTGGAGGAAAGACGGCTGCAAGCCGAGGAGCGCGTTTTGCAGTAAAAGCTAAAGTTGCAAGAGCAGACGACTGGTTCGAATGCGGGAGAGATAGAGCGAGCGGTAAGCGATGACGCAGTGCCCCCAGCTGTAATGGATAGCTGTGGCCCGCACAAGTTATTGCCACCGTTCATCGAGATGCGAGATGACCTCCACGCATATCTGCAGCGTTTTGAGCGCTTCACGGTGTCTCAGGAGTGGCCTCGGAGCAAATGGGCCTTTTCGCTCAGCTTGTGCCTGATGGGAGAGGCGTTATCCGTGATTAGTCGACTTGACTCTGCTTCCGTCAACAACTATGATCAGGTGTAGGCAACACTGCGGTCACGATTCCTGTATACGGCTGAAGGATACCGCGAGAAATTTCGCTAGGCGAGACCAGAGGACAAGGAAACGGGGCTCCAATATGCTTCTCGCATAGCAGGTCATTTCAACCGTTGGATGGAGCTGGCAAATATTGAGAAAACATATGACGCTTTTCGCGACGTAATGATTTCAGAACAGTTGATAAAGGGATGCTCACCCACTCTGAGGCTATTTCTGAAAGAGAGGAACTGTAAGAAATTACACTCTTGTGCGCAGAACGCAGATTTCTTCCTGGAAGCCCAAGATTTGTTCAATTTGGGCAAGGACAAGCTGTATAAGCAGAGCTCAGCAGATGCTGGTAAAGCAGAAATTGCTAAGCCCAAGTTTAAGGGCCAAAACCTCTGTTTCTTGTGCAGTAAGACAGGGCACCGTGCGTCTGAATTTTGGTCTCTGACAAGAAATAACCAGTCAGCAACAGGCTGGTCGAGTGGCAGGAACGGTTCGTCTGCGCAGACAACTCGTACCCAGTAAAAGTGGTTGGCGTCGTGCATGCTGTCAGCCAAAGAAAGAGACAACGCTGACACACCGGAGAAACCGGGTGAAGGGTACGTTGTACTCCGGACTGGGGAGACTATCCCAGTCGTGAATACGACGTCGACGCCTACCCCAACTGCGGCTGATGTCGGAAGTCTGCTTGTAGTGAGAGGATTGCTTGAGAGCAAAGCTGTATCTGTACTTCGAGATACGGGATGCAACACAGTTGGTGATGCAGGAGCCTTAGGTCGTGTGAACGATCACGCTAAGCTTGCGGGTGAACGTGGCTTGACGGGTGACGGCTACGGCAGTCTTAAGGACATTGCAAGTTAACAGCGCTCGATACTGTGAGTTGGCGTTTGGCGTAGGCTCTTTGCAGTTTCGGAAGACGTTAGGCTTGAGAGCTCGAAAGCACTGCTTAGATAATGCTACGCTTCCAGTAGAATATCAAGTAAGCTGGACTTGATAAACTCAGCCTCTGTGAAGACTGAGTGAATGCAGCCTATACTAGAAGACTGAGTTGCTCCTGTTTAAGAACTCTTGAGTGTATACCAGGAAGTTCGAACGGTTTAGTACATAAGAAAATGAAATCTTGTGCAGTGATTGGTTTTTGTTGCCCGTATGCATGTTTAATTTAAAAAGTTTTCATTCTTGTGGACTGTATCATTGTAGAGACAGATCGGCGTTTCCATTAGTGTCATCTCCGGATATTGTTGGAAGTGCATGTTTTCATGTCCCTCATCACTTTGTTGTGTGAGAAAAGTTGTTTTGTGGAAACAACTTTCTTGTGTGGGGGGTTAGATGTGGTGAAAAACGGTGCTCTGGAGAGAGTGCGTCATGCTTTGACGTAGGAAATCGGTGTGCGGGGCCGATTAAGTATTTCAGGGTGCGCGGGAATCATCATGACGGTGATAGCAGTGAAACTATGAGCTCGCCTATGCGCGTGCTCGTGGGCGTACCTCGTGAAAAGCTCCCGAGCCACGAGGAGAGCTCGGCTAACCCCAGAGAGCAGAGCGCAAGGACAAGTTCGGGCCACGCCCCGGCTGCTCGTTCTGACCCTCCGTGTCCGCGCCTCGTCTTGGCGTTGAAGTCCTCGGCTGCGTCCTGGACTGGCCATCGTCCCACCTCACCCCTGCGTTGGTCTGAAGCAACGTTCGTCACGGCCAGCTGCTGTTCTGGTCTCGGAGTGAGACGCTGTCCCAGGTCTGTTCGCGTCAGTCAGCGGTACGCTGTTCTCGGTGGTGTAAAGGCAAGCCCAGGCGTTGCCCAGCGTACTGGGATGACCCTGGCGTTTATCTTCTAGGCCGGGCCCCGCCTCGGTACGAACGCCGAGGTGCAGGGCAGGAGGCGGTGACAGGCAATCGGGCGCGGGGTGCGTCTCGATGTTTGATGCTATGGTGACGGTGACGCTTGGCGGAGTGGGGGCGTGGGTACGACTACGGAGCAGTCAACCCGCATCAGAGACGCGATGCTCAATGCGTGTAAATGTCCAGCCCGTCCAGCGAACAGCTTGCGTTGAGACTCGATGCTCGGCGCAACTGTGACCATTAGCCAGGTCACGTACGTCGCTGTGCCGAACGTCTGACCACGGAGACGCCTCGCCGATGTCCACGATGCCCTCGGCAAGAAAGAGAACAGCAGGCCAGGCCACGTCCCGAGATGCAGTACTCGTGCCGGCTACGTCACCCCTGCTGGTAGTAGGACGGCAATAGCATGGACAGCCGCGTTCCCTGGCCGGAAGCTGGATCGCCTGCGTCCGACATTTCGGCCCGCTGTCTCCCGTCTGCCGCTGCTTCGGCTCATCCCCAGCCAGAAAGCTTACCACTACTTAATGGTCACACGTGGCCCAATCGTGGCACGCCACCTCTATGAGCCTCCACAGATCATCAGCTGATAGGCTGACCTCACGCGCACATTACACACGCCTTGGCCTACACTTCCGTCGTTGTCGTTTTCTTCGCTCATCACACCTTATATACCGGTAAATCTTTGAGTTTATATTGAAGTGCTCCTTAAGCGCTGGTGAAATACTTGGACATTCCAGCCTACAACATTGGCGCAACTCCGTATCCAACATGTGCGTTTTAAATTCGACCCGGCAACAGACTTTGAACCGTATGAATATCAGCAACCAAAGTGTCTATCTGACACCCCCTCTGCATCCTTCGGTATCGTCAAGTTTCACGCTCTGTGGACTACTTCAATCGTAGCAGCCAAAGTGCGTGCAGCTTTCTGAAACAGGGGGGAAGAATGTGATGACTGCGACGAGCGAGCCGTAGGGGCAAAACCCTGAGCGCGGAATTGAAAAGAAAAGGAAGAAGAGAAGAGAGAAGACTGGTGCAGCGAACATACGCAGCCAGCTTCGATGGTTGTCGGGGCTTTCGACCCCGTGTCCTGGGCGCTCGCTTTCGTCGAGCGTGACCTGGACGCCAGCAAGATGTCAAGATGCGGGACATTGACGTAATCTCGAGTCAGCGAGCTACACAAGGTGTGTTCCACGTGGACGCTACACGACTCCCTCAACGCCACGTTGCCCGGTTCTATGGTCACCGCAAAGACGGTGCGCTAGAGTATCGTGTTGAAAACTTGGGGGTGCGGGAGTTAAGTGCATTGAGTGTTAAGATGTAGACTTACGTCTCGCATGGACAGGAACTTGCCAGTAAACTTTCTTTAACCTCTTATCGTCCTGATGTTCCTTGTGAGATTTCTTTATGTGTGTTCTTGGCTTCGTCTAATATAAAGAACATCTTCGTGTTATCGGGTTGTCTTGGTGCGTCCGATGACCTGGGCCCATTGTGTAAAACCCCTTACTCACAACCATAACATAAGAGCATAAAGTGCGGGTCGCGCTCACATTGCAAAAAAGTGGCCGTGTCATTATCGTATACTCGTTGTACACATACATTACGTTTTAATGTACATTGTACAGACATTAAGCCACAAAGATTGGCACACAAGGGTAAGTGAATTCAGAATGCTTTTCAATAGTGTAAATGTGAAGCAGGACACATGTTGGCACACTTTGCATCATCCCGATGTAACGCAATGTATGCAATAATTTATGCAAGTATTTAAACAGATAAGATTCACTGCATAGTTTTGAGTTTTAGTGCGCGAGTTACAAACAAGATGTCAGTAAAGTGCGAAAATAATAAAGTGAAGACAATGCAGTGTTCATCATGAATAGTCATGCCGTCTAAAGCGTAGACCAAGAGCACAGCTTCTGCATACATCCCTTTCATTTTTGTCTGGCACAGTTGTATGCAACCACTGACGGGGCAGTTTCACGGGCGTTTCGATATGTACGTACACGTATTAAAAACGTAATTAAAAACAAAAAATTAGGCACCACAGTGGCACACTGGTTACAGTGGTGTGCTGCTGATCCGAAAGACGCATGTTTTCCACCTGCATTGATTGCATCTCGATGGAGGTTAAAACATTGATTCCATCTCGATTGAGGTTAAAGCTGGCAGTGCATGTACAGGTGATGTCAGTGCGCAATAAAAAATACCAGATGGTCAAAATTACCTAAAGCCCCTATGTACAGAGTCGCGTATTGGAATATTTGTGATTTTGAATCTAATGTCAGTCAATTATTTGTAAGTCTTTGGGTTTTCCTTGCAGCTGTACTTTTCCTGAACTTAGTTATGGTGTTTTTGTTAACAAATGTGATGTATCAATAGGGCCTCTTGCTACGAATTATGTGTAGGATTCTGGTGTTGCAAACAGGGGAACAAAAAAGATTGAGCCTCTTTGACATGCCCTGCATTAGCAGGGCATGTCAAAGAGGCGCAATCTTTTTTCAAAGAGGCGCAGTCAAAGAGGCGCAAAAGGAAAGTCCTCAAGACAAGACCATCGCGCGCCAGACTCAAGTGTGAAGTGGAGCCGTAACCTCTTTGGAGGATCTAACTACCAAATTACTTGAAGGTAATTTTGGTTTCGGTTGTTCAATTAGATTTGAGAGCTTTTTTGCGTCATCGCCATGATGAGAAGGTACTTTAGTAACCTAGTTTTGCGTTATCTTTTTAGTGTTTTAACATGGTGTGTTATCGTAGGGTGGTGACATTGTGACAGGCTCTTAGTGGAAAGTCAGGTGATTATCGGAAATGGCAGTTTGAGAAGTCGAACACTCTGCCGTGGAACTCACAGGCGCAGGTAGAGTTAAAATTAAAGAGCCCCTCATTGAAATAAAGAGGGACTCGCGTCGATCTTGGGTAGGCAATATCAGACCCTAGCAAAGTATTTTCTTTGGCCATGGACGTATTCGAAACGACAAACCTCTTCCAAAGCATAGGTGAATGTGAACGATCAGTCACATTCTTCTGTAGGAGGCTGAGTCATCCGCAACAAAACGTGTTCACAGTTCAATGAAAGGCGAGTGTGACAAACAAATTGTTCACAATAAAGGTGCGCCGATCTGGGCTGCTGATGCTCTTTCGCGTCTTGAATGTTGATGAGATTCAGTGATTATGACTTGGTAGTAGCAATGGGATGTTTTGGCTACCTCATATGGTAGTGCTTTTCGTTATTGTTATTTGTCAACTGGAGTAGTTTCCTTGAATGAAATGGCTCAGCAATAGTTCACGTGGCACGTTCAGATGAGTCTTGTGTGTGATTGTGATGACTGCGACGAGCGAGCCGTAGGGGCAAAACCCTGAGCGCGGAATTGTAACGAAAATTAAGAAGAGAAGAGAGAAGACTGGTGCAGCGAATGTACGCAGCCGGCTTCGAGGGCTGTCGGGGCTTTCGACCCCGTGAACTGGGCGCTCGCTTCCCTCGAGCGTGACCTGGACGCCAGCGAGATGTCAGGGTGCGGGACATCGACGTAATCTCGAGTCAGCGAGCTACACGAGGTGTGTTCCCCCGTGGACGCTACCACGACGGACTCAACGCTACGTTGCCCGGTGCTAAGGTCACCGCAACGACGGTGCGCGTGAGTGTCGTCTTGAAAACTTGGTGGCGCAGAGGTTAAGTGCGTTGAGTGTTAAGATGTAGACTAACGTCTCGCGTGGACAGGAACTTGCCAGTAGACTTTCTTTCACCTCGTATCGTCATGTTCTTTGTGAGATTTCTTCGTGTGTGTTCTTGTCCTCGTCCAATATAAAGAACGTCTTCGTGTTATCAGGTTGTCTTCAGTGCGTCAGATGACCTGGGCCCATTGAGTAAACCACTAACTCACCACAATTGGCGAGCCTGCCAGGATCGGCACTACCATCTTCCCGCTGAAAATCCGTCACGCTCAAGCTGCCTGTTAACTTGCATAGACTACTATGTATTGGAGAGGAGGTTGGTTGGTCTTGCTCCGATTTAGAGCGAACGCTGCGAGAAGACCTCGAAGAGGAACGCGAGAAGATTGATTTTAAACTGCAGTACTTATGCAAAGATTATAATGACTATGAGCATATAAGGCGGGAACAAGGGAAGCAACTGTCGGAAATACGCACGGCTATCTCAGACATGCGAAAGATTGCAAGACGAGAAGCAGCACGTGATGAGGCTAATGAGGTGGATAGGGTAAAACCTCACCATTACGAGACATATATCGCTGTGTCGATGACACGCGAACTTGACGTTGTTGCTCCAGATACACAGTCTACAACCACAGGTGCGAAGCGGGCATGTGGCGACAACACAGTTCGCAGTGACAGAGAGCACGTTAGTCTTTTCCTTCCTCTGTTAGGACCTGTTAGTCAAACTAACACTGTTGCAAACAGATTTCAGTCTGTGACTTCCGAACCACCAAGTGGTCGCGGTAGCAGGAGTGATGTGAAAGAAAGCGCACCCAGTAACCATGGTACTGTTGACGGGCAGGAAGCTTGTGTACTTCGCGAAAGCACGCCAGCAGAGTGTGTGCTAGGCCCGAGTCAGTCAACTACCTTGCCGGCTGAAATAATTGTTCAGAAGCTCGATTTAAAGGAAGTTCCTGACGACATTCCTGAAATATAGCCGCAAGGGCAAAGGTCGGGCAAGACAGACCTGTACCCCCAAAGCACTAGAGCAGTTAGGAACGCCATGAGCCCAATATATGGCTATTGGTACCACTTCAGAACAGATGTGCATCCATCCAGATAAAGCTTGCGGTGCGGTTGGTACCACCCAGCTGGATACTCAGAAGTGTGGCAGCTTGGGCTAGTTGGTATGGCATGACGATAGTTATAGCGCGAGAACAAAACGGCGACACAGATACTCAGGTGTATATTTCATGGTTGAGTACTGGTGGTTGGATCTTAGCAGCATCAACAGGGTTCCGCGTTACCCAGAAGCTAGCCGAAAGGAAGAACGCTGGCTCTGCGCGAGCACTTGGAAGAAAAAAGAATCAGCCTATAAACCAAAGGTCTTGATACCCAGCTGACCTGTGCTCCCATTCTATGTATACATTTGTGATGCCCGCTTGCGTCTTTTAGAGATCGTGACATGTCATATGACAACAGAATAAGTTGAAACGCTCTCCACTTTTGAGATAGGCTCCCATCAAATCTGTGGAAGACATGTTCTTTGATGAAACGAAGAGAATATATTCCATGTGACATCGGAACGAATGCTGCAAATAGTGCACTTCTATGCCGGCAAATCTTTCAGTGTATATCGAAGTGCTTCCTAAGTGCCGGTGAAATACTTGGGCATTCCAGCCTACAACATTGGTGCAACTCCGTCTCCAACACGTGCGTCCGAACTTCGACCTGGCAATGGACTTTGAACCATATGAATATCAGTAACCAAGGTGTCTATCTTACTCCATCTCTACATCCTTCGGTATCATGAAGTTGCACGCTCTGTGGACTAGTTTAACCGTATAGCAGCCAAAGTGCGTGCAACTTTCTGAAACAGGGGGGAATAATGTGATGACTGTGACGAGTGAGCCGTAGGGGCAAAACCCTGAGTGTGGAATTGAAACGAAAAGGAAGAAGAGAAAAAATAGACTGGTGCAGCGAAGGTACGTAGCCGGCTTCAATGGCTGTCGGGGCTTTCGACCCCGTGTCCTGGGCACTCGCTTCCGTCGAGCGTGACCTGGACGCCAGCAAGATGTCAGGGTGCGGGACATCGACTTAATCTCGTGTCAGCGAGCTACGCTAGGTGTGTTTCCCCGTGTACACTACCACGATGGACTCAACGCCACGTTGTCCGGTGCTACGGTCACCGCAACGACGGTGCGCGTAAGTGTCGTCTTGAAAACTTGGTGGCGCGGAAGTTGATTGCGTTCAGTGTTAGGATGTAGACTTACGTCTCGAGTGGACAGGAACTTGCCAGTTGACTTTCTTTCACCTCGTATCGTCCTGATGTTCTTTGTGAGATTTCTTCGTGTGTGTTCTTGTCCTCGTCCAATATAAAGAACGTCTTCGCGTGATCATGTTGTCCTGAGGGCATCCGATGACTTGGGCCCATTGAGTAAATCTCTTACTCACCGCAGTGATGTTAAGTGATTGAAAGAGAGTAATAGTTTCGGCAATGATTTGAATTATCTTGTTGTCATATTAGGCATAAAATGTTGTTGTTGGGTTGTTGAACTGCGAGCTTCCCCCTATGTCATATAACTGTGCTAGTAGGTGTAATAAATGTGTATGTAGGAATAGTTTTGTAGATAAAAAAGGGCTGCGTTTACGAAATTAGTTCATCAGTTTTTTCCTTTGTGTTTGGTGGGATTCGTTGAGACGAAGATACGCATGTCGACGCATACGTCAGAAGACCTCTCACGAAACCTATTGCAACTACAAGGTCACCGAGAAGGATTGCTTGGCGTTTTTGTGGCTACTTCTCAACTTCCAGCCATACTTTCATGGCGGCATTTTTGATGTAGTAACAGAACACCACAAATTATACTGCTTGTCTCCACTCAAGAATACATCAGGTCGTTTTGCCCGTTGGGCTTTTCGGCTTCGAGAATATGGCATCCGCGTCATTTGCCGATCTGCCGCAAGCATACGGATGCTTGTAGTATGCTTGCCCCACTATCCCTTGACATTGCAATATTTCAATCAAACCATTTGTAGTCAGCTCTTGACGTGGACTCCATCTCTTCTGCATAAATGCAATTATCCATAGATTACATCATTTCGTGACTTGTTATAAGAGGCACCCACACTTCCGACCACTCGAACCCTGCGAAGCCAGGTTCCACACTTCAGTATTCGGGATGGCCTTTTCTACCGGCGCAACTATTCTGCAGATGGTAAGAAGTAGCTACTGCTCATTCTCTGAACGTTTCGCTCTACAATCGGCGCGTCGTTTCATTTCGACCAGCAATTTGCTCCAGCCGGTGTCTTCAAAACATACGACCACCTACAAAAAAGGCATTACTGGCTTTAAATGTTTCCCATCGTGCGCCAGGTCATCTGCGTTGGCCACGAATGACCTGGTGGACGATGGTAAACATTTGAGAAATGTCAGTGGCGGGAAAACCCGCGACATCTTACAGCAAGTTCATTGCAGCCACTTACATGCCCAGACCATCCATTCGACTGCGTTGCGATTGACCTCTATGGAGTGGAACGATGGGTGTGTTGGTGCATGATCTAATAAAATACTTATTGCGCAACTGGTACAATCTACGGGAAAAGAGGGAGACAGGATAGGGTACCATCTCATCTCCTCCTTTTTTCTTTTGCTTGTATCAGTTGCATTACAAATACTTCATTAGGCTTTCTACGGACGCGCTGCCATTGACACCAGCAGGCAACCGCTGGGCTATCGTGGCTGTGTATTATCTTGAAAGGTACACCGAAAGAGCTGCTCTTCTCATTGTGACAGTACAAGACGTCACATCTCTCATGCTGAATCGTTTTGTGCGTCCTCATGACACTTCTCTCGAGCTCCTCAGAGACCATGGGCGTGTAGTGCTCTCCGATGTAATCCAAGCACATCTTCAACAGTGTCACATTGTTCAACTCACGAGTACAGCGTACCACCCTCAGACGAACAGTTTAATTGAATGATTTAATCGTACTTTGGGTGACATGCTCGCGACGCATGTCGTTTATGATCAAACAAACTGGGACTTCGTCCTTTCATTTGTGACACAGACGTACAACACCTCTACGCAAATCATTAGCGGGTTTTCTCCATTTTTTCTCTTTTGTACGGTCTCCAACCACCGCACGCTATCGATACTTTGCTGTAATACGCGCCAGATTCCTCTGAATGGACGCCTGTGTCGGAAACGGCCCGTTACCCAGAGAAGCTCGGCAAGCTAACCAAGTGACTTGCTACCACCAACCAAGAGTGCCAGAAAGAGAGCCGCCACGGCAACCATTGTTCTGCATCAACGTTCATTCCGGGGGCACTTGTATGACTGCATGTACCGCCAAGGTACTCTGCAACTATCATGGTGTGTATTCCGTGGTCGAGCGTACAACACCCGTGAACTACGCTATTGAACTCCTCATGCCACCGAGTGACCATCGCTGACGTGCACGTGGTATCACTCACATAGGCTGTCTCAAGCCGAAATTTAACCCGCTTTTTCCCACCTGTTAGACTGCCAGTATTGCTTCATCGTTATCGCCAGGAATAATTATAATGAAGACGGATGACGTTGATACAATAGGCTCAACTATTATTTTCACGAGAAAAAGGCACGGCATCGGTGATCAAGCGCCGTTATATTGGTACGCCTGCGTACTTTTCTAGCTGGTTCTTTTCTAGCTGCGTACTTTTCTAGCGTGCCACTCAGCTGGTTCTAGCTGAACTGCTTAAGGACCAGAAGAATATTCAACGAAGGTTGTGGGATAATAACGAAACTAAATCTGTGATAAAAAATGAAGAACGTAACGTGTGACGCAGATTCTTGAACTGCAGTGTTGAAAAGAAGCTTGTTAAAAATTTTCATGCGCGAAAAGGAAAAAAAATGGTACATGTGAAGAAACACACAAACTGTATCAAGAGCTGTCACAACTTGTGTTGAAACAAATTGTTCACTAATAAACTTGGCATAGCCTCGCCGTGGTGGCCTAGTGGTTAACGTACGCGGCTGCTGACACGCAGGACGTGGAAAAAATCTCGGCTGTGACGGCTGGATTTTCGATGGAGGTGACAATGATGTATGCCCGTGTGCTCAGATTTGGGCGTAGAATAAGGAACTACAAAAGGTCAAAAGTTGTGGAGCCCTCGACTACGGCGGCTCTCATAATCATATTTTGATTTTGGGAGGTTGAACCCCACTCATCACTACGCATTTGACATAAAAGTCGTTTCGACAGAAAGTATTTACAGAGTGGGTCGAAAGCAACCTAACAGACATCGGCTGGGTATTATCAAACTATTCGATTACAATGACAGCTGAACGTACTTAAACATTGCTTTAGACTAGAAGGCAGAAACTATTCCGTATGGAAATACTACTCCCCTACTTCAAAACAGGTGTGCGAGAAACCATGAGTAAGCATTGCAGAATTTCAAACTGCAAACGTGGAGGTTAACGTATTCAACAAAAAAGTCACAGCTTTGCCGCAAAGGCGAAGCATTGAACGAAATAGCAACAATTCGAAAGGTAACGCGCAGAATGGAAAGCAGATCTAAACGTGCCCCGCGTTTCTCGCGCACAAATCACGCATGAAACGTACTCACAGGTGCAGATACAAGTGAATAAACGTCTTATTTGTTACTTCGCTGAGTCTCAAAAGCGTGCGTTTTTGCAAATGAAGGCTGATGATTGCAGTGAACTTTGTGCGCCCGGTAACTACCGCAGAATTGTTCCACGTGGAGCCCGAGGCCAGCCAAGGCGCACGATCCTCCCCTCCTCGCCACCGTGAGATAAGGGTGCCCGAGGGAGCGTTGCTCTCCATCTCCAAGCCAGGCAAAGTACGCGTAAGAGACTAGAGTGGGCGCCGCTTCGCGATGTGGCAACGTGCGCTTTTTGCGCCATCTTTCTGGTAATGCCGAAACCACAGCATCGGTTAGTGGTAGATATAAATAGCTTGCCGTTTGAACGGGGAAGAATGTTCTCCCGGGTGACTCAGTGGATAACGTCTTGCTTTCACGGCGCAGAGGTGCCAAGTTTGATTCCGCACGTTGGAGTGCTTTTTGGGATTTTTTAACTTTCTTGCGTTTTCATATATATAGATACGTATACGGTGCATGACACCGACGCCGACGCCGACACCGGCAACAAAATTCAGCCAAAAGGGTTCATATAAATGCTATCGCAGTAAAAGATAAAGATTGGCGAAAAACGGTTAGGTTAGGTTGATACGCGAGCTGGAGGATCCCGGCGCATAATAGCTGCGATAAAATAAAAAAAAACAAAGAAAACATTTAAGTAAAACCAGGCATAATAAATCACAGTTTTGCGCTTTTGCGTTGGAACGCCCGCAGTACAGTAGACACGATTGTTTACATCAGTCGTCTAGTGTAATAATCCTAGTGTATTAATCCACCAGTTGTACATGTCGCTGAAAGCTGGCCTAATAAATATATCCCTGAAAACAAATTTCTGCCTTCTAGTTATTCACAACGACAGGTCGTGTGGTCGTGGTGGTGTATTGGCGCTCTTTATTAAAAGTGTCATACAGTACGCATCACACTGTCTGACATCCTTGCATCCATGAAATACAGTCTGTCTTATTTAGTATCAGAGTATGCAGTGTGTTTGCAGTGATTGGCGCTGTTTACTGGCTACAAAATGAAGATGTGAATTCCATATTGGCAATCATTGACTAAATCGTAAAGCACAGATTTTACGACGGTAAACTGATCATATGCGGTGAATTTTACGCGCTACCAATTAGGTGGGAGTCCTTCACCACAACCGGCCGTGACAAGGTTCTCTGTAATTATTTGATTGACTTCACTGTAACTCTTTATTTTACTAAAGTTGTTCACTGCGCCACAAGATGTTGCTTATTCCCGGACCATGCTTTCGTTACAGATGATATATAGAATGATTGCTGACCCGCAGGTCGTGGGTTCGATTCCCGGCTGCAACGGCTGCATTTCCGATGGACGCGGAAATGTTGTAGGCCCGTGTACTCAGATTTGGGTGCACGTTAAAGAACCCGAGGTGGTCAAAATTTCCGGAGCCCTCCACTACGGCGTCTCTCATAATCAAAAGGTGGTTTTGGGACGTTAAATCTCACAAATCAATCAATATATAGAATGATGCTTTGAATGTGCCGTTTTAGGTCTTTTAGATCTCAATGCAGTCTTTGTCCCTTTGTCTGTTACCTGCGAACTGAAGAACCCAAAATACATGCCATTATGATTTCTAAGTTGCCTACAATGAAAGTGTAATTTCCCTCCTAGCAGATTCCTATGACAATTTCCCGCTCTCCAGCAACAGATCTGGGGTGAACACGCAGACGGAACACTTTGGTTCGATTGTTTTCGAATGAATGAATGAATGAATGATCTTTATTACACTCATATCTTATACAAAATAAGCACAAACAGTATGGTCCCATAGCCAAAGGCGAGTGCGGGTCCCATTGAAAGTATACATAAGTGAAACTGTAATAGTTCTAATTAAAAATAAACAGAAGTAAACAATTGAAATTTGGTATACAATAAGTAATGTTTATCTGCTAACAACAGTCACTTGAATTTGATTGAACATAGAAAAAAGGGAAAGTACATAACTTGTAGTAAACACAAATATTTGGTGATTAGTGGCATACAGAACTGAAGAATGATACTTGTAGTTGCAATTACAATAGGAGTTCTCTTATATGGCTTAATATACAGAACAAGGGTATTGAAACATCTTTCAAAGAAAACATCTTTCAAAGAAAACACTAAACACATAAAGGGCAATATATATACATAATAAAAAATTACAACCTAAAGTATCAGGCAACTCAAGCAGAGAAAATTATTTGAAAGTAGTATTTTTTAAATGATCTGGAAAAGTTCTGGGTATTCTTTATATAACGCGGTATGTCATTCCAAACTTTCACTCCGGAATATTGTAGTAGACGTTTGCTGTAGGCGTTTTTTATGGGCGGTATATTGAAGTTGTCTAAAGTTTGGTTCCTGGTTTGGCGTCGGGGAATACACAGTAATGAAATTGGGAATGGTTCATTGTTCCTAACGACACTGTTAATACATGTAGCTAATTTTAGTTCCCGCAGAAAATCAAATGGTAAGATCTTTAACCTAGAAAAAAGTGGTTTGCTATGTTCGTAGTAAGGTGAGAAAGTAATCGTACGTATAACCCGTTTTTGCAGCCGTTGTATTGGCTCAAGATACGAGTCATAAGTCGACCTCCTGGACTCTACACAGTACAGAAGGTGGCAGTTAACCAAAGCAAAATACAAAGTGCGCAAAATTGTAGTGTCAAAATATTCACGTGCTTGCAAAAGGACGTAACAACTCGAAGCTAGTTTCGAGCTGACTGTTTCTATTTGACTCTGCCAATTTAAACAGCTGTCTAGAACAACACCTAGGTAAGTAAAAGAATCAGTACATTCCAGGGAGCAATAATTGATGTAGAGTTGTATATCATGTGGAGTAGGTTTAGAACGGGAGTGGAATAACATATATTGCCACGTTCCATTTCACAAGTTTTTGTTATCGTTCC
This sequence comes from Rhipicephalus microplus, assembly GCF_043290135.1. NCBI lineage: Eukaryota > Metazoa > Arthropoda > Arachnida > Ixodida > Ixodidae > Rhipicephalus > Rhipicephalus microplus. Next base: position 215,523,441 of record NC_134702.1, read on the forward strand.
GAAACACCACACGATTCTCGGCGCAAACCGCGCCTGCAGGTTTCGAGAAGGTTCCGGACTGTAGTAGATCGTTTCGATAAGATCACGCCTACTGTGCGAACGGTACAGATTGTTCTGGAACCTACGCCACCACCAGCGATAACGCTAGAACATTCGACGGCAAGGGTATAAACGCCGACGCGCTTCGCCGCTTGTCAGTTGTTGATCGAAGGCCGACGCTGCGTTCGCCGCTATCAGTCCGAGACTGCTATCTGTGCAAGACTGCTGCTGTAATTAAACTTTCCCTTTACCGGGCACAGGTTCGCCCAAATAAACATTTAAATCCCAACACGAAGTTTCCTGTCTTTGGCCACGTCACGACCTCGTGACATCTGGTGGAGGTGCTGGGTAACGATCCCAGTACCTCTCGCAGACTTCGTAGTCCTACAGCGTTGCTCGAGAGATGTCATCCTTGGCATGGACTTCTTATGCCTCCATGGTGCTGTCATCAACCTAAAAACAAGGTCGATAACGTTATCCACAGAAGAAGCACTACCGCCGCACACGCCGTCAGGACACCATGCCTTGAATGTGCTGGAAGAACAAGTCACCATTCCGCCTCGCTCAAGCGTCATTATTTCAGTCGGCGCTCCTAAATCACCTGACTTGGAAGGCGTCGTTGAAGGCAGTCAGCATCTGTTGGTCACCCGAAATATTTGCGTCGCAAGAGGAATTGCAGAGCTGCGGGGAGGCAAAGCAACGGTTATGCTCACGAATTTCAGCAATGAGTACAAACATGTGAACAAAGGAACAACGGTCGCATACATCGAAGAAATTGTCGAAGCCACCAGTGCTTTCGCCCTCGCCGATTCTGCGGAACCTGCTCAGAGGAACCAAGCCCCTCCCATAGCTTTCGACGTCAATCCCAGACTTCCGAACGATAAGCAAGAACAGCTCAAGGCCCTGCTCCTGAAATACGAAGATTGCTTTTCGTCGTCATCGAAAATTCGGCAGACCCCAATCACGAAACATCGAATCATAACCGAAGAAAATGCCAGACCACTCCGTCAGAGTCCGTACAGGGTTTCGACGCGAGAACGTGAGGCAATGAAGAGACAAGTTGATGAAATGCTGCGAGATGACATTATCCAGCCGTCCAAGAGTCCGTGGGCATCCCCCGTGGTGTTAGTGAAGAAAAAGGATGGGACCCTACGTTTCTGCGTCGATTATCGCCGCCTGAACAAAATCACAAGAAAGGACGTATATCCTCTCCCACGAATAGACGATGCACTTGATCGGCTCCATAACGCCAAGTACTTCTCGTCAATGGACCTTAAGACTGGCTATTGGCAAATCGAAGTCGACGAAAGAGACCGAGAGAAGACGGCGTTTATAACACCGGATGGCCTCTTTGAGTTTAAGGTGATGCCCTTCGGCCTTTGCTCAGCGCCTGCAACTTTTCAACGCGTTATGGATACAGTACTGGCAGGATTGAAGTGGCAGACTTGCCTTGTGTACTTGGACGACGTCGTCGTGTTTTCCTCGAGTTTCGACGAGCATCTTCGGCGCCTTGAAGCTGTACTTCAAGCCATCAAGACGTCCGGACTCACACTGAAGCCAGAAAAGTGCAGATTTGCGTATGAGGAGCTCTTGTTTCTGGGGCACGTTATCAGCAAGTCTGGAGTTCGTCCCGATCCACGGAAAACAGCCGCCATCGCCGACTTCCCGCCGCCCACTGACAAGAAGGCCGTGCGCCGATTTCTGGGCCTGTGCGCGTATTATAGGCGGTTCGTGAAAAACTTCGCCCGCATCGCCGATCCTCTCACTAACCTTACCAAGGCCGACTCGGAGTTCAAGTGGGAAACGCCACAGGAACACGCTTTCCAGGAGCTTAAACATCGCCTCCAGACGCCTCCGTTACTTGCCCATTTCGACGAATTCGCCGAGACAGAAATACATACTGACGCAAGCAGCGTAGGTCTTGGCGCCGTTCTTGTGCAGAGGGCTGACGGACTTGAAAGGGTTATTAGTTACGCCAGCCGATCGCTATCCAAAGCAGAAGCAAATTATTCCACAACAGAAAAGGAGTGCCTCGCCATCATCTGGGCTACGTCGAAATTTCGCCCCTACCTCTATGGCAGGCCCTTCAAAGTTGTGAGCGACAACCACGCCTTGTGTTGGCTAGCCACCTTGAAGGACCCTTCAGGTCGCCTCGCACGATGGAGCCTGAGACTTCAAGAATATGACATTACTGTCATTTACAAGTCCGGCAAAAAACACTCCGACGCTGACTGTCTCTCTCGTGCCCCTGTCGACCAACCGCTACCCGACGACTCGGATGACGACTACTTCTTGGGAACGATAACTACCGACGACTTCGCTGAACGACAGCGGGCCGACCCGGAACTTAAAGCCCTAATAGAATACCTCGAAGGCAGGACCGCCGAAGTACCGAAGGTATTCAAGCGCGCACTTGCGTCGTTCTTTCTACGAAACGGTCTTCTACAAAAGAAAAACTTTTCACCGCTTCGAGCTAAGTACCTCCTTGTGGTGCCTTCAGCTCTGCGACCAGAACTCCTGCAGGCCCTGCACGACGATCCGACGGCAGGGCACCTCGGTGTTTCCCGCACGCTCGCGAGGATACAAGAAAGGTACTACTGGCCACGTCTTACCACCGACGTCACTCGTTATGTGAGGACATGCCGGGACTGTCAGCGACGCAAGACACCGCCGACAAGGCCAGCGGGACTTCTGCAGCCAATTGATCCACCTTGCAGACCTTTCCAGCAGATTGGTATGGACCTACTGGGGCCGTTCCCGACGTCGGCTTTCGGAAACAAGTGGATCGTGGTAGCTACCGACTACCTCACCCGCTACGCCGAGACAAAAGCCCTGCCAAAAGGCAGTGCATCCGAGGTAGCTAAGTTCTTCGTCGAAAATATCGTCCTACGTCACGGCGCCCCGGAGGTCCTTATCACCGACAGAGGAACGGCATTCACTGCCGACTTAACTCAAGCGATCTTGGCATACAGCCAAACAAACCACCGCCGGACGACAGCGTACCACCCACAGACCAACGGCCTCACCGAGCGGCTTAACAAGACGATCACCGACATGCTGTCAATGTACGTCGATGTCGAACACAAGACGTGGGACGCCATTCTTCCGTATGTGACCTTCGCATACAACACGGCGGTGCAGGAGACGACGCAGATATCCCCATACAAATTGGTCTACGGAAGGAGCCTGGCAACAACGCTCGATGCCATGTTACCCAACGTCACCGACGAAGAAAACCTCGATGTGAGCGAGTACCTTCAACGCGCCGAAGAAGCCCGACAACTTGCGCGTCTCCGTATCAAGAATCAACAGACGACCGACAGCCACCGTTACAACCTTCGACGACGCTTCGTGGAATACCAGCCCGGTGAACGTGTTTGGGTGTGGACGCCGATACGCCGACGTGGACTAAGTGAAAAGCTTCTGCGACGGTACTTCGGACCGTACAAGGTGGTTCGACGTCTCGGCCCACTTGATTACGAGGTTGTCCCTGACGGCATCACGAACTCTCAACGACGCCGATCGCGACCTGAAGTCGTCCATGTCGCGCGCCTCAAACCGTTTCATGCACGTTAACAAACTGAAACAGTGTTTTTTGTATTATTGTTGTATTGTAGTTTATTCATTGTACTTTCTTGCATTAATATTGTACCTTCATCTTTAGTTAAAGCATCGAGACGATGCCTTTTTTCAGAGGGGGGCTATGCCACGTTCCATTTCACAAGTTTTTGTTATCGTTCCGAAACACCACACGATTCTCGGCGCAAACCGCGCCTGCAGGTTTCGAGAAGGTTCCGGACTGTAGTAGATCGTTTCGATAAGATCACGCCTACTGTGCGAACGGTACAGATTGTTCTGGAACCTACGCCACCACCAGCGATAACGCTAGAACATTCGACGGCAAGGGTATAAATGCCGACGCGCTTCGCCGCTTGTCAGTTGTTGATCGAAGGCCGACGCTGCGTTCGCCGCTATCAGTCCGAGACTGCTATCTGTGCAAGACGGCTGCTGTAATTAAACTTTCCCTTTACCGGGCACAGGTTCGCCCAAATAAACAGTTAAATCCCAACACGAAGTTTCCTGTCTTTGGCCACGTCACGACCTCGTGACAATATTTTGTTTTTCTGGCATTGATGGTAAGCCTGTTAGCTGTAAACCAATCGGCAAGCTTAGCTAGTTCAGTATTCATCAGTTCTTCTATGTCTGACAGATTTTTGCCGGTAATAACTAGGGCAGTGTCGTCAGCATACATAAGCATCTCGGCAGTTGTTAGTACTAGAGGCAAGTCATTTATGTATAGTAAGTAAAGTAACGGACCTAATACAGAACCTTGTGGCACACCTGTTTGAATGAACTGGAGAGAAGAAGTAATGTTACTAATAACTACCATCTGTTGTCGACCTTGAAGGTTACTCTGAAAAAAAACTCGACATAGTGCTGCGAAAACCATATCTACGTAATTTGTAAAGTAAGATATCATGGTCTACTGTGTCGAACGCTTTTCTGAGGTCCACAAAAACCACTGCGGCGAATTTGTTATCTTGGAGGGCAGTATTTGAAACTTGGCTTAGTGTGAGCACTGCTGTACTTGTAGAGCGCATTGGCCGGAAGCCTTGTTGCGGACATAACACATGATATTTGTTCAAAAAGGAAAGCATACGTTTAGAAATTATTTTTTCGAAGATATTGTTAAGTACACTCAGTACAGAGATCGAGCGGTAGCAAGAAGGATCGGACCTATCTCCCTCTTTGTAAACAGGGGTGACTTTGGCTATCTTGAGTATTGATGGGTATTGACCGGCATATAATGAGTGGTTGAATAGGTTACATACTACTTCTCCAATTAAATCAATGTTCTCTTTTATAACGCGCGCTGGAATCTCGTCATGACCCGGCGCTTTGCTAATTACTAGTTTACTCACAATAAGCAGAATTTCTTTAATATCTATGTTGTTTATAACGAAGCTATTTCGTAAGGACCTTGGTTCATACAGCGTTTCGTTAGGAACAGGCAGCATTTTGGCTAACGAAGGACCAACATTTGTAAAATAAGTATTAAAGTCGTTGACAGTGTCCTCAGTGACATTGTTGGGTAGCGTTTTTTCAGCACTAGTATGCCCGATTGCTTCGCCTATTATTTGCCAAGTTTGGCGCCAGTTACCGGAGGCTTGCTCAATAAGCTTCGAATAATATTCTTTTTTACATTTACGTGACGTGGCTACTGATTTGTTACGAGCAGTTTTATACTCGTGTAGTAGATGAGCATTGTGCTTATCATGTTTCCACTTATGATACCAGTACTTTTTAGCCTTAAGCGCCCCTAATAAACCTTGGGTCATCCAAGGACAGATTGGTGTTTCATATGAGCGCCTACGGATGACTTTTTTCGAGGTATGTACGGCTTCTGTAATAACATTAATTAGATTAGCAAACTTCTGGTCTACCTCATCATGATAAACCTCATGCCATTTCAAAGAGCGTAAGAAATAACGAACCTTGAATAATCAATTTTATAAGAAGTAACCTTCCTCTGATGATTTATTACAGGCCCTCCATCCACAGTGACAAAAGTTGGCATGTGATCAGTGACAGGCTCATTAAGAACACCTGCTGTTATGTTGTTAGAAATATTTGTGAGGACATGGTCCAACATCGTTTCTGTTGTACTTGTTACTCGAGTAGGCACAGTGATCAGATTGCGGAAATTATATGATTGTATAAGGTAAACGTAGTCCTTATAACTAGCACTAAAGGCATCAATGTTTATACCCCCAAAAATAATAACTCTGGTACGACCATTCCTTGCCAGGGTAGACAGAATGCCCTCAAGTTTATCAAAAAAACAGCTAGTATCGGCGTTTGGCGGCCGATACTAGCGGAACTAGTTCTGCTGAATTAGCTAGATTGAACGAGTTCGTTCTAGCTGAACTAGAATGAACTAGTTCATTCTAGCTGAACTAGAATGAACTAGTTCATCAAAATTCATTCCAAAAATGTGTGAAGCCCAATCCTAAACACCCTTGGGAGAACCGAAAAATATTACAGCTTGTTCGCCACATTACGCGCTCTAAACCAGACCATTGTTTCAGTTTGTGTGCGTCAAAACTAAGATTCAAAAATGAAGTGCATGAATCCAGAATCTTATATTACAATAATACATTGCCAACGTTCATAAGTGAAAATTTTACCAAGTTTTGCAAGACAATTATTTCAACTTCCACGAGCCCTTGCTCATTCATTATTAAAAACAAAATATTATCTGATGCTGAGACGACCTTAGAGGCCTTCAGCGATTACGTCTGGGTTTGCCGCTGATACCGTCACTGTCCCTTTTTTGGTCACCACTTTTGTATGGGCAGCTATTCCCGATATTGAGTTAGGCTCCTCTGATTTGTAATTTCTTGCTAAACATAGACATTACTAAAAGTTCTGGTCCGGACGATATCCCAAGCGCTTCTTTAAAAGTTACTCTGAATGGTGTGCACGGTACCCCATGATTATATTTCGGGAATCACTTGACACCGGACGGGTCGCTTACGTTGTTCCTATCTTCGAATCGTGTAAGAAAGAAATCAATTCTAAATACAGACCAATTTATTATTATGCCCGAGCTCCAAGCTACTCTAGCACGTCAAACACAAGATAATTGTTCAATACTTAACTGGGAAGAGTCTGCTTTCCCAGCATTACCATAGTTTTCACAGCAGTTTTTTCACTGTTACTTAGCAATATTGTCCAGACTGGTGCGAGTTTTGTTATTGACAGCAAAGCTTTCGACAAGCTGTGCCAAAAAAACTTCTCAAACTTCGCCTCACTCTCACAGGCTCATATACTGTCAAATTAATCGGCTGCATGACAATATTTGCACCTAAAGAGTCGGTCACTTCGCTACAACCACGAACAGTCAGTCATCATCAGCAGATAATTGCTCGGGTGTTCCACAAGGCTTTGCTTTGGGACCCCTTTTATTCATAGTTTCGAATAATGACGTCGTTTAAGTAGCCTTTAACATTTCCTTCATCCATAAGCGGATGACTAAATTTTATATCCAAATCTGCGTAACATTGCTAACCAGGTTTGGTTGATTATGTGTCTTCTTTTTTCGCGACTGGAGCAGAACTTGCAAATGGAGCTCAACTTTCAGAACACAATGACAAGGACTTTCACTAATAAAAAAAACCACAGCGATTTAGCTATGGCAATCCGTATCGTACGTTAATTCACAGACTTCAACTGGAAGTAGAATACACAAACAGCTCCCTGCCCAAAATACATCAACCCCATTCTCCGGAATGCCATTGTGGTCATGCAGAAGAAAATGCTCGCCTCATTTCTTTGCAGTGCGTGAAATTTGAGAATAAAAGAAAAAAGTAACCAACAAGCTAGCAATTTTGGACAGACGGCCTTTCATATTTAAAAAAATTACTCAAATAATGGCCTGAGAATCAGCTTCAGAAAAACGTCAACCCCGTATTTGCATGTTTCACTGCAAATATCACCCAAAAACAACAGTCTTGCGCCTGGAAAGACCGAACAAAACGCTCAATTGATGTTCTGCGCGGGAAAATTGGTGAATTGTATTCTGAAGGCGCTGCGTTAGAGTGCCTCTATCCGTGATGCGAAGGCGAACGAGCGCATCGAGGCAGATGAGACACGAGCGCAATCTGGCAGACAGGTGTGTGTGCCTGTCTCGAAGGTGATAATGTAGTAGAAAGGAAAGCGACAGGCAGGTGCCACCACCTTGTCGTCTGAGCAGTGTTGGAAACACTTGCCTTTTTGTGCACAGCGTTACATTCATTGTCAGCACAGCGTGATAAACGCTACCGTCCGTAGAATTAGTTACGTATGCCTTCTCTAGTATAGACACACATACAGAATATTCATGTGTTGTTATTAGACATAAGATATGCGCAGTAATTGCTTTTTAATTGGCAATACCACAAGTATGAACACTGAAACTTCAGCAATATTGGTGGGCGCTGCGAATGGGGTGACGTTTTTTTGTTTGGGGTACCGTTTAGGCGGACAAACAGACAAACATATGGACAGACAGACAAACAAATCAAGATTTTAAAGACGATAGTCATTCTTAGGAACCTTCGATGCAAAAATTTTGGTCTTTCTGTCTGCATAGTTGTCTGCTTGTCCACACCTAACGGCATCAGATACGTGCAACAGTCGACCCCATCCGCAGCACCCACCAATGTTGCTCAAGTTTCAGCGTTCATACTTGTGCAATTGTCAATCAAAACTCAAATATTGGCATGTCTGGGCATCATAACAACACGTGTATACCTTGCATGTGCATCTTTTACTGGAAAAGGCATACATAACTAACTTTAAGGACTATAGCGCTTATCGCGCTGCGCTGACCATGCAACGCTTGCCCGAAAAGGCGAGTGTTTCCAACGCTTTGCTAAGAAGACACAGTGGTGGCAACTACCCGTCGCCTTGCGTTCTACACCTTACCACCTCGGGGACAGGCACGAACACGCGTCTCAGAGCCATGCGCTTTGTTTTCCAAAAAAATCTGCCAGGTGGTGCTCATGTCTCTAGTGTGACGTGACTTGATGCGTTTGTTCGCCTCCGCTGCACGCTCGCGGCACTCTAACGCAGTGCCTCCAGAATATTGTTCTCCGATTATCTTGTGCAGATCATCAAAGAAATGTTTTCTTCACTCTCTCCGCACGCAAGACTGTTGTCTTTCGACGACATTTGCAGACTACATGCAGATCCGGGGGCCAATTTTGTGCCGAAGTACTCCAAGCAAGACTGTCGTCTTTAAAAGGCGCACATCTTCCTCACAGACCGGGCTGGATAAGCGTCTGTGATAGACAGTCAGGCGTTGGCATACTTAAAATGATGTGTTAGCGCATACACGGAGAGTAGAGACAGTGGGTGTGCATGTGAATATTTTATGACAGTGTCAGCTTCTGCAAGCAAACTGTGCATTAACATGCTATTTCAACTGGTTTCAGTGTGCTATCATGTTCTTTTTTTACTGATTGTTCATTTTTGGGTGCCGTTAGGTATTATTTTATATTTATTTGCTGCAAAACGTATTGGTACGAAGTAGCCGAGGCTATATACACCTCAACCACTCATCAGCAAAACAAATACAACAAAACACAACTATGTAATGTCGAGAAATTTGTGTACCTTGGTGTTTTATTCTCTCCAAACCTAAATGGAAAGAACACATTGACTTTTTTTCTGTAACTTCGTTTAAGAAATTGGATAACTCAAGCAGAACGTTGAAGTGCGCCACAAAATGATGCAAGCTTCTAGCCTTCAAGTGATGGGTTAGACCTCCTCTTGAACATGCATATGTTGTATGGTCATGACATCTTGCAGATAACGTTGATAAGTTTGAGTCCTATCAGCGAGAAGCAATCAGATTTACTTTTGACAGTTACGACCGTAAATTCTCCCCTTCTGCGCACTGCGACGTTTTATCGCTAAAATTTTTTAAACACACATGTACATGCGGTCGGCTTACCATGTCACCTAACAATGTGCACAAATCCGCCCGCAGAGCTACGCCTAATTCATTCACCAGTCATACTACTCACGTGACCCGCCGATACAATCTGTTGAACATGACGCCATTGAGATGTTTTCTTGATTGGTATGAGTACTGTTTTCTCTCTGCCCAGTTGACATTCAGAATATCTGCACAGTTATTTGAGACGACTACCGCATGCACCACTTGTAAAACAGTTGTTTAACAATGCAATCTGATGTTTTATTTTTGTTTCTTTGTTCGTATCTTTTAACCACTCTTCAAATGTCTGCAACTCTAAATGGCAGTAGCTGAAAATAAATGAATAGATAAATAAATAACACACAAACACACACACACACCACACACACACACACACACACACACAAATATATATATATATATATATATATATAAATATATATATATATATATATATATATAATTCACGAATTTAAAACGTGTCATGGCGCTAGCATACTTACCATTCGTTTTACAGACAGGAACGTGGAAAGTAGGAATCCAAAGTTCGGGCCCATTCTGAAAAAAGAGTGGGAAGGAAAAACATGCGTGACACAGATTTAGGGAACGGTGATCCAGTCTTCCGGCAAACAAGTTTCGAAACCGACCTTGCTTCGGAAAAAAACGAACATGAGTGAATCAGGCCTCTCGCGAACAAAGAAGGAGACGAAACGATGAGCCGGACATTGTCCTTCACCTGGGAGTCCGCAGCGCTTCTAAGAAAAAAATGCCGTTGATTACGCGACCTAATGACACGAGCGACTCGAAACTTATTATTCGTGCCCATTCGGTATTGCTGCATTCCCACGTACTCTGTTGATGTGATTCGATCCGTGTGTCCACTTTGATTCTGACAGCACATGCTAAATTGCCTATTGACCCAGATTGGCGTTTTTCTGCGATACTGCTGCGTTTCTTTGTGTTTGTGCTGTTTTCCGCTTGTGCCGCTCGTTGCGCGTGTTCGTTTACTAATCATATTTGCGTGCTCCTGCCAAAGTTCACCAGCTCCTGATTGGCGGAATTTCTATACCAACATCTTCAAAATAGATTTAGGTACTTGGCAATTTCATTCCATGATCTTTGACATACGCGTCTTTAAGACTACCCAGAAAAAAAGAAACGTTGTTAACTCCTAATTTGTGCTAGAACGATAAAGAGCTTTAAATATGATATTGCGGTATTATTACTGCTTCGCGTTCATAGACATCTGTGTTCTTGCAAATAACTATGGTGTTTGAATTTCCAGACGACAAATATGTTTAACCTAATCAATTAAAACCATGGCTACGGCTTCGCTTGGCTAGGTGCGGTTACGCAAACAAAAGCTTTAAAACGAAACTCCAGGTCTCTAATCCACCGGCAGGCACTCACGCTCGCATGATCTTCTTCTATCGAAGGCACACTCTCTTTGAGTTTTCATCTGCCGAAACATGCTTGACTAGGCCACTAAATAAAATACAGCACGATTCACGCTTGCTTGTTAGTTGTATTGGGAAATTGAATAGGCGAGAATTATTGTACCAAAAGAAGCTGTAGACTTGAAGCTTCAGACATTGGCTAGTCTCGATCAGTGCCCGTCACAGTTGTGGCGCTTACTGAGAAATAACGCTAGAAAAAAGAACTCAGTTTCGCCTTTGAGACTACAATGCGATAGTGTTAAAATGCACTGTAGGAATCACTTGCCTTACTGCGCTCGTCAGTAGACACGTCGGAAGAGAATGAAAGTTTTTGCACATGCGTGGATTTGATAATTTTACACTCTTCGAAGTGGTATCTGGAAGTGCATTACCCAAGTACCCATAGGTGTGCGAATTGTTGTACTATCAATTGAGGGAGCACTGTGGATGAAATGTCACCACAGTCCCTCTTCCCTTTTCATCCCCACTCCACCGAAGCCATTACAAAATACATTCGCCACAAGGATAATATAAAAAAGGGGTGATGGCGCCACGCCCGTCGCTCCTTCTCAGCCGCATACTGTGCTTATAGCAGCATACCTACTCTACAAGTCTTATCATTTTGCCAAGTGGCGAAGTACCCGATCAGCGTCTATAGGGCAGTATGTACTGCTACGCAACTGCACATTTTTTGGTGGTGTGCAATGTGACGATGATGGCAGGTTCTCATTGATGCGTGAAGGTGAAAACGTGTCCCGCATTTCTCATGGTGGATGTTATACGCATGGGAAATCAGACTTCTCGTATGTCATGACAAATCATAGTGTGAGGACGGGGCCTTAAACGACGCTGATGTTCTCTGTATACTACATTGTTCAGCCCCCATTGCCCCCCAAAAACGTGTCATGCAAGCTGCTGGATTGGTCCCTTTCTGTCATGTGATTTTGAAAGGAAACTGCGGATGAAAAATGGCAGCATATCCCCGGGGTGAATGATGGAGAGTCAGGCGAAGCATCCGTCTGTTCATTCGTTCTTGCTTTCGTCCACCCATGCGTCCATCTGTGTGGCCGTCCATGCGTCAATCCGCCCGGCCGTGCGTGGGCCTGTTCGTGCATCCGCACGTTCATCCATGCGTCCGTCCCGGCGTTCGTCAATGCATCCGCCCCTGTGTCCGTCCATGTGTCCATCCGTCTGCGCAGCCATCCGTGCGTCCGGCCATGCATCTGTCTGTGTGTCCGTTCGTCCATCTAGTCAACACTCCAAGTGCCACCATCTCGCATCTTTTCATCATGTATTCCGCATATAGAAGCACCGCTATCCAATGGACATTCCAAGGCATAAACGAGTGGTGGCACACGCACACTTTCTTACGGCTTGCGCTTCATGTCTACTTCCCACCTTTAACCACCTCGAGTTTATGGTGTATACTATATACTGTATCTATGGCACTGCGGCCCAATGCTCGCTAAACCTTTCTAAAACCAATGAGGTTACGTCCAGCGGGTATAATGTTGCAACGCTTTCTTGTCAGATAGTGCTCAATATACATGCCAATGACTGCTAATGGGGAATGAGACCCAGGAAAATTCGGCTTTTAGTTAACGCGAACGCTGCGATTTTTTTATTGTTCAACAACGCACAGGAGAAATCTCCCACCGGCGCCACCTTGCAGGTCACTTTAAAATCAGCGCAATTTTACGGGCCGGACGGAAATTATGCCGCTCATGACTTCCATGTCATGTCTATCACGTTTACGCCTAACATTCTTCTCGTTGTCCACATGCATGGTATAATACCGAATTCGGTGTCTCTGAAACTAGTGAACCACCCACGAGTACGCTATGAGCGTAGCATGTAGTCATGTTTTTCGTTTCACACAAGCCGTGTATGTTATATTTGGACGTGTCATATACTTTCGTCGTCTACTGACGTCATGTGATACCTATTTCTGTATATGTGAAGCTAGCGAAATGACCGCGAGCGCATCATGAGCGTACCAAGTATGCATGTTTGTCATGAAACGTTTGACATGATTATTGTGTTTGAATGGGTCAATCACCTTCGTCGTCTGTTTGCATCACATAATTCAAATTTCGCTATATATCAAGCTAGCAAAACGGCCGCGAGCGCATCATGAGCGTACCATATATATTCATGTTTTGCATCACACGTATGGCATGAATATTGTGTGTGGACGGGTCATGTACCTTCGCCGTTTGTTTCTGTAGAGGACGTGTGAAAATAATACTACCAGTGTTGTTGCGTCTGGGGCGCCCTCTATGGTAATACGTACATAAAGAATGGTGTTATAATAAGCGGGGTCACTTGTGTTGGGAACGGAGAGCTTGCGTCTGGTTACTGCGGTCCTGGTGCTTGGGCATGCAACCCTGGCCACCTCTGCTGACACGCGCCTACTACATGGTGGCAGTGGTGGGATCTCTGGTTCCTGCCTTTTATCATGACTAACAACGATGCTCCCCTTCCCACTGGTAGAGTCACCAGTCTTCTTGGTCTCACCCAGGCGGTCACCGGTCTTCCTCTTCCTGCCTTCGCTCCAGCCAGACTCCGGAGCTCACCTCTGTTTCCATTCAGCGATGCTCCCGAGTGGCTTCCCTGGCTACAACAATTTGAGGACGACGCGTTTGCTTCTGGCATGCACGCAGCGCCAGACGAGATGTGAGTTAGGACGCTCGCCTACTGCATGGGTCTCAAGGCACGCGTCTTTCTCAGTTCGCTCATGTCCGACGAAGACGCTTACAAGTCGTACGCAGAAGTAACCCGTCGGCTCACAAGCTACTTCGTTCACTCAGTAAACAAGGTGTACGAGAGTTCTCGCTTCCACAAGCGGATGCAATAGCCCGGCGAGACAGTCGACAGTTTCTTCATGTCCCTGAGCAAGTGCAATTATCTGTCGCCAGCTGTCGATGAACGTCTGGTCTGCGGCCGTTTCGTCATGGGTTTGCTGTACTCTCGTCTCTCGAACACACTGAGCTGGTCTAGGAGCCTCACTTTGAACGATGCACTCGTGCAAGCCAGTGAACACAAAGACGCTGAGCGTGAAAAGCAACGCCTGACTTTCCGTGCTCAGCAATCGCTGTAGGCATCGCACGTCGACGCGGCTATTTTCCAAAAAACCAGCTCAGCGTACAAGTGGATGGCCTGACTAGCGAAACTCTGGCAGGAACAGCCACAGTGGCGAGGCCTCGGAAGCTTCAGAAGCAGCCGCGGTGGGCAGTGTCATCACGAGTTTCACCAACGGTTTGACTGTCTAGCTGCCAAAGAGATTTGTAGTCACTGAAAGAAGCGAGGCCAATTCGTGTTGGTGTGTCCCTCAAAGAAGCGTCTTGGATCTGTGGAGCTACACGCCGTCGAGGCGGTGGCTCTGAACGGACACTATGTTAAAGTGCACGTCGACGGGCACTATCTTGTCTTTGAAGTGGATTCCAGCGCCGACGTCTCGGTGGTGTAGCGTATGTTTCCTGGCTGCCCAGCCGAACTCAACTAGCCGCGTGGCGAGGAAGATTTCAGGCCCGGCAAACAAGCTCTTAAACTTCTTTATACCTTCTGCGCAGCTATGTTCTGGCGGGGCAGGTAAATTAACGAACGGCTATACGTCGCCGAAGGTCTAAAGCAAACTCTTCTTGGCTATCCCGCCATCGTTGACCTTGGCGTCCTCAAGTTTGTCAGCACTGTCACGCCAGCCCAGCCGAAAACGCCCCTCCAGCCCTTTTCAACGAGCTATCCCTCCCACTCTGTCCTATAGGCACCCGGCAATGCAGTTTACATTATTTGATAGTAGCACCAGACCACACAGCCTAGTGGTTAGGCGCAGCAAAACTGAGTCTTCCAATGCGTATCCTAGTGAGTGGACGCAGCAAAACCGAACTTCTACGTTCATATGATTTTATTTTTTAGTTGTGCGCAAGCGGTCACGGCTGATCATGTAAGCGCCAAGGAAGCGTTCTTTGGAAACGTGCCGAAAACGGCACTGACACTTCAGCTTGTCACTGTGTTGAGCGAGCGTGCCATTTTCTTAGTATCCCTTGCAGTCGGTACCAACAATGCTGAGGCGGCCCAAAGAGCTTCATCGCACCCTCTGCTCCACTGTCGGGTGCCTATAGACACCGTTCAGTCTGTTTTCCAGTCTGACTGCAGCGCCAGAATATATAGCCTAGCGGATAAAAAAGAAACGTTCAGACGGGCATCGGTGAAAATAGAACACGACGGGCGCGTCTCGCGCCCTACATCAGTCGACGGATTGTGCCCGGGATACAATGGGGACGCGAGCATATGGCACTTTTCTGCGTGCTCCTAACGGCGAATGTCAGAAACTTTGAGACGGGGTAGTGTGAGCAATGCAGCTCCCTCTGGTCAGTGCGCGGTGCCTATGCCTCCCATTTTTGCGGTCCTACTCGATGACTTTTGAACTAATCAGTCTGTGAATTGGGACTGCGCTCAGCTCAGGACTTACTGCCAGCAAAAGTTGCCTCGGAAGGAGAATCTGGCTCATATTAAAAGAAAAGCGGCGCACAAAAAGACGGAGACAAAGAAGAGAACCACACACAGCGCTGCACTCACAACTGAAAGTTTAATCCGAGCAACAAGAATTTAAAAAGTAATAGCCGCGCATGACAAGTGAGGTACAACGAGATTAAATGATACGCTCATCAATAAAAGTGAACTCTTTTTTGTGCAATGTAACCGAGGTCTGGCTTACGCAAGCATCACGTGACTGCCTCTCAACATAGGCCATTTTCAAGCTCGTCATGCGGAGATAACTATCAACGATAGCCTTCTCTGTGAAGGATGCCTACTGGTGCCCACTCCTCTGCGTCGGCACGTCTTGTCCCTGACTCACGATGGTCTTTTCAGAGTTAACCTTTGCAGCACCATCGCCAAGGAGGCTGTTTGGTGGCCAATCATGGAGAACCCGACTGAGACCATGGTGGAAAACTGTCCCCATTGCACCACCACGTGAGTCTAGTGAGCAGAGCCACTGCTTCCTATGGATGCGCCTAGCCACCCTTGGAGCGGGTAGGGGTAGACATCATTTATCACAACAGAGCAGCTTACCTTCCCCTCGTCAACTAATCGAGGTACCCCGAAGTCCTGACCCTTCACTCAACGACGTCCGCTGTGGTAATATCCATCATCAAAAGTGTCTTTACGAGACATGGCATCTCCTAGGCACTCATCAGCGACAATGGACCTCTATTTTTGCCGGCAGAGTTCCGCGTTCTCTCAGAGTTATGGCTTCTCCGATGTCAACAGCAGTGCAGGTATCCTCAGTCTAACGGTGAGCTTTTTAGAAGTCTCCGGACTGACCCTTGGCTCTCTCATTATACCCCAACGCACCTGGCATCACCGGCTACAGCCTTGCTCAAGTGCTGATGGGACGCATCTTCCGCATTTGTCTTCCTGTGCCACCAGCCACACTTGTTCCTAAACTTCCTGGCGCTGCCGAATTCAAAAGCCACGGCAAGGCCCAACGACGCCACCACTGTCAAGATTTCAACCGTTGGCACGCTGTGAAGGAATCAAATCCTCTGGTGTAGGGGGATAAAGTGTGGATTCGGGACACAAAGTGTGAGGGCACAGTACGTGGGCTCCTATTTGTACCAAATAAGAGCACACGCTCCTATTTGGTACAATTGAGCGCAGGGGCTCCTGTTCGCAACCTGAGACCTATGGTACCTCAGCAGTATCAGGCTTCGGGCAATGGTGAACTTCTGGTTTCTCAGCAGAGGCAGCCATCGGTCGGTGTTGACTTTAGCAGCATCAGTTTACCGCCAGAAGGGTGTGGCAGTGAACCCCGCTGCAGACTCCCACTCATCAGGCCTCCTGTGCATCAGGCCGCCTGTAGCATCAGGCCGCCTGTAGCATCAGGCCTCCTGTGCGGCTGAACTTGTAGTGTGCCGTAACACGTTTTTCATTTTTTATCATTACGTTTCATACACGGTGATGATATCGCCCGTACTGTTTTGTTAATCTCGAAAGGATGAAGGCAGAGGGCGTGTGATAATATACACTCCAGCGTTGTAACGTCTTGGGCGCCGTCTATGTTATCGGGTACATAAATGATGGTGTTCTAATAAACGGGGCTACAGATGTTGGGAACGCGGGGCATAACAGCGGCCCTCGGGCTTTGGCCTGCGTCCCTGGCCACCGCTGCTCGACCGCACTCGCTACAGTTTGCATTAAGTAATACAAAATCTCGTATAAGTGAAGCTAGCAAAAGAGCCACGATTGCGCTATGAGCATACCGTGTAGTCATATTTTGCATGACTCGTATCACATGAATATTGTGTTTGTACGGGTCATTTACATTCATCGTTTGTTTCTTTGCGTAATACAAAATTTGGTGTAGGTGAAGCTAGCAAAACAGCCGCAAGCGCATCATCAGCGTGTTATTTTGCCATTTTATTGTATGACACACATGTCATGATCATTATGCTTGTCCCAGTCATATACCTTCCTCATCCATTTTTTTCACGGAACACCAAACTTGGTATATGTGAAGCTAGCGAAATGGCCGTGAGCGCACTATGAGCATAGCATGTAGTCATGTTGTACACAACATGTCGATTATTGTGCTTGGGACGTGTCATTTGCCTTCGTCGTCTCTTTGCATAACGTAATACCATATTTGGTAATGGTGAAGCAAGCAAAACGGCAGCGAGCGCATCTTGAGCCTGGCATGTAGTCATGTTCTTACATGACACGCATTTCAGCATTATCATATTTGCACCGATCATATACCTTCGTCATGCATTCACGACCCGTCAAAACGCCAGGCCTGCTGGGAAGACGCAGAACAGTGAGATCAATAGCTACAAGCTAGAAGATCGGCCTTTCAGAGCCTTTTCTAAACACCCATTCTGTATCTGCTGCAAACACACTTGCTGGGTACCCACTATAGCGTTGATAATGATAATTTCTGGGTAGTAGGCCGGCATTCAATGATGGTGGTAATAATGATGATTACGGCCGAAAAGCATGGCTAACACCCACTTTTGAAGCTTGGCCAAGAAACGAGTAATGAGAAAAAGAGGATTACATATTACTTTTTATTATAATGAGTTATGAAAGGGATAGAAGAAGTCATATTTTACCTATTGAGTGATTTGCAATCAAAACCATATTTGCCCCGCCATGGTGGTCTAGTGGCTAAGGTACTCGGCTGCTGACCCGCAGGTCGCGGGTTCGAATCCCGGCTGCGGCGGCTGCATTTTTGATGGAGGCGGAAATTGTGTAGGCCCGTGTGCTCAGAATTGGGTGCACGTTAAAGAACCCCAGGTGGTCGAAATTTCCGGAGCCCTCCACTACGGCGTCTCTCATAATCATATGGTGGTTTTGGGACGTTACACCCCACATATCAATCAAACCTTTGCTATGCTATCCATCGTCATTCTTCTGGGAAGCGTGGGATCCGCTAAACACTTGCAAGGAATTTCGCGGCAATTGTTCGTGCAGTTGCTGATGACGATGACGCATTTCACATAAAGCAGGTATAGCTGTAGTATTGGCCCTTCGAAATTCCACCCTAATAATAACTGACTCGTTATCGGTCTTAAGTGCACTCATGACATCCGATGATTCGAAAGCATTAAAGGAATTCCACTTCCTTGTACCGAATCACTTATCGCAGGTGCGATTAGTATGGGTTCTGGTGCATAGAGGCATGACGCTAAAAGGAAGAGCTGATACACTAGCAAAAGCGGCGTTAGATGGACCACCTGTTAATATTACCCCGAGAACAGCCTTTAGGGTAGCGTCTTGATTTCGAAGGCAAATCGTGATGCGAGATTTATCTACACCATTTTTTATAAAAATTCCCCGGATTTCAACTATCAACCGACACCCTGGAAAAGTTCCTTATGTCATAGCTCATGCCTAGAAATTTTAATCACTCGCACGCTCTGTTCCAATATGTTAAAGTGTTTTCTTAGGACCTTGTTTATGTTCGGTGGGTTGCTCGTGAAAGTTAATAGCAAGTTTTTGTTGTGGTGTTGGTCGGCGGTTTTCTGGTGGTTGAGAAGAATCTGGCGGTCCAGATTTTCAGCTTTTTTGATGGCGTCATCGATGATAGCTGGCGGGTATTCTTGATTAAGGAGTACTTCGCGCATATGTGTGCTGTTTTTGTGGAAGTCCTCGGTGCGGGAGCAGATTCGTCGGAATCTGTGTGCTTGGGAATAGGAATGCTGGTCTTGCAATGTCGCGGGTGGCAGCTTTTAAAGTGCAGGTATTGTTGCCTGTCCGTAGGTTTTCTGTATACGTTAGTTACCAACGCACCATCGTCAACTCGAATGAGTACATCAAGAAATTTTATTTCAGTGTTACAGTAGGAGTGTGTAAAATAAATGCTGGGGTGTACCTGGTTGAATGCCTGTATGAATTTGAGGAGCTCGTTTTTCGAATGTGTCCAAATTATGAATATATCATCTAGGTACCGTTTAAAGAGTAATGGTATGATATTACAAGATGAAAGAAAATTGCACTCTATGTGGTGCATGAATATGTTAGCGTAGTTTGGGGCCATTCTTGTACCCATTGCCGTACCGCTGATTTGAAGATAGTACTGGTTGTTAAATTCAAAGCTGTTCAAATCGAGTACAAGTCTTGTGAAGACTTGTACTCGACAACTTTTTTGCTTGGATAAGCGACAGGGTTGTGTGTGCCATACGATTCAACAAGCACCCTTACACCATCGTCATGTTGGATATTTGTGTAGAGTGAGCTAACATCCAATGTTACGAGAAATGCACCGTCTGGAATTTTCACGTCTGCTATTTCCCGAAGGACGTGGTTTGTGTCACGCAAGGACTCATGTGTGGGTGATATGTCTTTGATTAAAGAATCAATATAACCGGAAATGGGTTCCGTGAACGTTCCCGTGCCTGATATAATGGGTCTGCCAGGGTTATTCTCTTTATAAATCTTCGGCAGCATGTAAATACGACCAGACACCGAATGTACCGTAATAAGTGCCTTTTTAAGCTTTGAATTAATGGCGCCTTCACGTGTGAGATCCTCTAGGGTTGTTACAATGATCTTTTTGTGCTCCGTGGTAGGGTCAAAGTCGAGGTGTTTGTAGAATTGTTTGTTATTTAGTTGTCGCTTGCCTTCCTCAATGTAGTCCGATCTATTCAGAACAACAATCGCGCCTCCTTTGTCTGCTGGTTCAATGACGAGGTCTTCGCAGTTGCTCAACGTGAGTAGTGCCTCTTTTTCACTTTTTGATATGTTATTCATGCTTGGTTTGTGCACCTTGTACGCATGTATAACATCTTTTTGAACCGCGTCTATATAGAGATCCAGATGTCGATCTCTGTTGGCGTCTGGGGTCCATTGCCGTCCGATTCCCCCCCGAAAAAGTGCGTTATCTTTTTTGGGTTTATGAAAGAAATATTCCTCCAATCGTAAATTTCGTGCGAAGTTGTCTAGGTCTTTTAGGAGCGTGAATTCATCATACCTTTCGTTGCCAGGGCAGAATGCAAGTCCGCGTGATAGTATACTCAATTCTTCTTTGCTAAGTTCTTTGTCGGAAAGGTTAATAACGTTTGGCTCTTTGGGGTGTGGTGGCAAATTTTTTTGAAAGTGAGATGGTTTGGTATTTTTTCTGTAAGCAGCAGTGGGTATAGCTTGTGACACATTGTCCCGCGCAAATTTCTTCCTCTTAAGTTTTTCAATTTCCTCCGTTTTTTGTGCTCAAATACGTAGAGTTCTTTAGCTTCCCACTCCGAAAGAGAAAAGTTATTTCTTAAATACCGCTACTCGTCTGTCAGTGCGTTTAGAGTCTTTCTACTGTGTTCGATGGCGACCTTCGTTTGCTCCTGTGTCGCGTGATCGAGAATTTTGTTCCACCGTTTCATTTCTCCTTCGGCAAAGTTATGCATTAATGGTGTTAGCGACAAGCGCAGCCCCTTCGGAGCCGTACCCGCCAGTACATATTGTTCGGGGCTTTGCACGTGAAGTTCGTGCCGTATTCTTTTGTCAACAACTTTTCTAAGTTTAAGAAAATTTGGACGCGTTTTATGGCCTAGTTCATCTGAAACGGGCGGTGTTTGCCCATTCGCACAGCCAGTATGTCACTTTGCACAGACGCGGCGAATAGAGCCGCAAGGTGCCCGGAGGTCGTACCTGGTTTGGGTTGGAGCTCCATCCCGTTGTGCCTCCCGTGACGAGCTGGTCTGTAGACGCCTGCTGTTGGCTGCTGGTGGTTGCTGCTTGCTCTTTGATGATGTTGGCTGCTGATTTTTCCTTGTGGGTGGTTTATTCTCGCCACTCGTTGCTGTTAATTGTGGTACAGCTGGCCGTCGTTGTTGGCCCGGATTACCCTTCGTCGCCGTTTCCGGGGTGTGTGTTGTAGGCGTCGACGACAGCCGTGGCAAGCGTGATGGCGGTTGTGCACTCGGTGAGGGAGGTTCCGACGGGGTATGCTGGCCTGTAGAAGGGGCAGTGGCTGTTTCTGGGGCTGCTTGGTTCATTTTCATCTCTTTGCCGCCTCGACAGGTGGCATCGGAAGAGTAGCGGTATCAAATCAAATCAGCGGTACGGCAATGGGTAAAAGAATGGCCCCAAACTACGCTAACATAATCATGCATTACATAGAGTCCAATTTTCTTTCATCTTGTAATATCAAACCATTACTCTATAAACGGTACCTTTTTTTTAGGTGAGGTATTCTTTATTTATTTATCGTGCATACATTGAAAGGCTGACGACAAAAGCTGCATACAAGTAGCTTGACAGGCCCGTCAGCCCAATTCAAACGTCAGCAGCAGACGGCAGATATGCATGCTGTAGAAATTTACAGTAATAGACACAACACAACAAAGTATCGCAATTCTATTGCGATAACAAAAATATGCAAGTAAAAAATATATACACGCTAACAACTAAACTAAACAAAGAAATGATATTGTATTCGAAATACATGGGAACGCTACAAACAAGAAAAAGAGAAATGACGAGGCAATACTGAAACATACAAAAGTGCAAATAGTGTCAATTTACAAAAAGAGATGCACCGGTAAAAGAAAGACTGATAATAAAAAGTATACATATGAGCTACTGCACACAACAGAACAGGAATAAGCGCTTCAAAAAAAATTGCCCGCAGCTTCCCTCGGGGGAACACTGAGGAGGATGCGGACCATATAATTGGTTAACGGGGTGTTAAAGTGTGACTTACTTGGGTCGATGGCTAAATTGGTTAACGTGGTTGTGAAATGGGGTGTTAAATTGCGACTTACTTGGGTCGATGGCTAAATTGGTTAACGTGGTTGTAGGAGGGGGTGTTAAATGAGTGAACACGTACACACGTATGCGAAAGGGCGGCGCTGGTCGAAGGGACGTCGATCATTGTGTTTGTGGATTCGTTGGAATTCATTTCACCGCGACCTTGGACGTCGACGCGCCGTACAAACCAACCGACGAGCGGCAACTGAGCGAGCGAGCGCCGACCTTGAGTATATATACAGCACGACGGCGCATGCACTGTCAGCTGTTGAATGTTCTCGAAGCGCGACGCCACATGCGCGTCCACTGGAGAATCAGGAGAATTGTAGATGTCGAACGCGGTGTGTAGAGGAGGAAGGGTGCACAGATGGTGGAGGAGTGAAGCGCGCGCGGTGTAGCGCGCGGTGTGTAGAGGAGGAAAGGATGCACAGATGGTGGAAGAGTGGGCAACGGCGCGACGGCGCATGCGCGCGCGTCAGCTGTCGAATGTTCGAGAAGCGGTGCGGACGGCGCGGACGGCGCGGACGGCGCACTACAAGGCGCGAGTATAAGATCAGGGTATCACCCACACTGAGATGCATATGCACTAAAATGTTACACATAGGAAAACCAACGGCTAGTAATTGAAGGCCTGAAAAATTGGATGCATAATGCATTAAAACGGTACACACAGGAAAAAAAAGTAATGTTTGTTGTTGAAGGCGCGAAAAATTTGAGTAGCAAAGAGAAGGAGTAAAAAGAAGGTCTGTCGATAACAAAATGGGCGACGTAAAAAAAAAAAACCTTACCAGGATGACGCTATCAATCTACGCACTTCCTTTTTGGAAGTACGCGTCATATCTATGTTCCTTGCTTCCAGTTTGTTCAGTAAGCGCGGCAAAGTATTAGATAATGTTTGCAGACCGTATGATGTACGAAAGGTGGGCACGTGCCATCGTTCAGTGTTTCTGCAAGTGTATACAGGCGCATTCGGGCAAAGGCAGGCCAGCTCAGATTAATTTTTGCAATTTTTCGCTAGTTCTTTCTTGAAGCTTAGAGCTAATCTTACATTATAAAGATCGAAAATTTTGGTAATGCAGTATTTCTGAAATAAATGACCAGTGTGGGCCGAGAAGCTCAAATTCCAAATGGAACGCAAGGATTTTTTTGCAGTAAATTGAGTCTATTTTTATTAGCAAGCGTAGTAGTTCCCCAAACTAGGTGAGCGTAATTTAGATAAGATTCAAACAAAGATTTATAAAGCAGTAACTTAACTTTAAGTGGAATTAAGTGGCGGTGTTTGCTAAGAATTCCTGCAATGCGAGACAATTTTATCATTACAGAATTAACGTGGTCATCCCAAGTAAGGTGACTACTGAAGTGCACTCCTAATACCTTCAGGCATTCCACAATTTCTATTGAGTCAGAACCAAATTTAACATACTGCGGAACAATGATTTGTTTATTTCGGGGTCGAAACAGTATAGGTTTAGACTTGTTTGCGTTTATTTTTAATCGATTAGTAATTGACCAGCATTGAATAGACTGCAAGACAGCTATAGTTTCCTTTCCGATCTGGTCAGACGAGTCCAACGAAAAAAGTATGGTCATATCATCGGCATACAAAATGCACTTAGCTTGTTGACATAAGCTTAAAATATCATTAATATATAAATTAAACAACAAAGGTCCTAATATACTCCCCTGTGGAACTCCAGCTATTATACGCTTAACAGATGATTTGTGGGTATCAATACAAACATACTGTGTGCGACTGGCTAAGTAAGAGGCGAGTAAAGAGTGAACACAACCGCGGAAGCCATACCTATCAAGTTTCGATAAAAGTATGTTGTGATTAATGCAATCGAATGCCTGAGAAAAATCTATGAACACGCCTAGAACAACTTTCTTTTCTTCAAAGGATCGTAATACGTATTCTTTTTGTTGAAGTAGTGCTAATTCCGTAGATTTGTGTGTTACAAAGCCGTATTGATCGTCAGAAACTAATTTATGAGTTTTACAAAATGATGACATCCGAATCTGAATTATTTTTTCAAGCCCTTTAGAAAATACCGGCAATATTGACACGGGTCGATAGTATGACGCACATCTCCTGTCTCCCTTTTTAAAGAGGGCGGACACTTTTGCCTTTTGCATTTCGGTGGGAAAAACGCCTGAATTAAGGCAGAGGTTAAAGATGTCTGTAAGTATTGGGGTTAATATATCAAGGACGTATTTCACCGGCTTTATCTGGACGTCATCTGCATCCCGGCTTTGAGAATTTTTCATATTCATAAAAACAGAATAAACGTCTGAGCATGTCACTGGGTTCATAAACATGCAATTACTGTTATAAAAATAGGAATTTTCATTTGGCGGTGCAGCACATTCAGTCCTGCGGCTAACAAAATGATCGTCAAAGGCATCACACATGTCTTTGCCCGTGACGCTAGCTCCATCAACAACGATCTCAACGGGAGCTATGACATTGTTCGACTGCAAAACTACCGTATTTATTTGTGTCCATATTTTTTTCACGTCATCTTGACAGGATTCAAACAGAGCGTAATAGTACGCATCTCTTGCCTGTTGTAATTCTTTGTTGAGTTTATTTCTGTATAGTTTAAACTGCGAAAATTGTTCTTGATTACGCTGTTCAACAAATTTTTTGTACATTTGATTTTTCTTCCGAATTTTTTTCAATAAGCTTGACGTAATCCACCCTTTTTTTTGCTTTTTTAGATGGGAAACAGGCGCGGGTTGGAAAATAAGTATTGTATATTTCTACAAATTTTCCAAAAAAAGTGTTGTATGCGACGTTTGCATCCGTCATGGCGACGACGTGAGCCCAATTCACACAAGCAACTGCCTCTCTAAAGGCCTCGAGTCCATTTCCGGTAACGCGTTGTACTAGACGCCGCCTCGGCACCGTCTTGTTTACTTGTGTTTCAACTGCGAATAGAACTGGAAAGTGGTCGCTAATACCGTAGCCAACCACGGAACTTAAATAACGATTCTCATCAAAGTTTGTAATAAAAAGGTCAATAAGAGATTCGGTTGTAGGTGTAATTCTTGTTGGTTTAGTAACGGAATTGGAGCAGCCATTGGCTGAAATAACTGCAAGAAAATCTCTGGTAACGTTACTATCAGAAAGCAAATTTATATTAAAATCACCTCCTAACACCACGTGATATTTTTTGAGATTTACATAATTCAAAAATTTATCTAAAAATGAAAGAAAAATTCATGATACGTCCAGCAGGAGAACGGTAACAAACCGCAATAACCATGCAGCCCGATAATGTACAAAAAAATTCATAATCAGGTGTAAGTTCACAAAATTCAAACAAGGGGTCACAAGCAATTGATTTTTTAACCAGGACACAAACTCCACCACCGGCACCAACTGTTCTATTTAAAAAATAAGAGTTATAATTTGGAAGCTGAATAACTTGTTCCGGACAGGTATACCAAGATTCAGTTAACTTAAAAAAAATTACGGCATATTCACGGGGTGAATGATGATGAATGGGCGAAGCTCCGGAGGGATTCATCGGTAAACTGTGAATCTTCCGTGTAATTCGCCCAGTCGATCATCATGTAAAGACGTAAGAAACGCTGTGTGTGTATATACACAAATCAACTTTTATTTGTTCTTAGACGATGGATGGCTTGCGATGTCCCTTGCCTCGCGCGCTCGCACATCGGGATTCTGTCTGCGAGCGCGCGCTGCTGCCGCCTTGCGCTCTCTCCGCTGTGCAGCCTTATCCATCCGGCGACTCCGAGTGCGCGCCAACAGCGAACGGATTTTATTACAACGCTCCCCCTAGCGTACGTCGCCGCACTAAATCGAACGATTGCCTTCAACCAATGACACGCGCCATATGTGACATCATTCCTATTTCATAAGATCTCGCGTCTTTCATCAACTACAAGTACCGCTTTCTAGTTTATAACATCTTGCATCTTTTCATCATCAGCTACAAGTACCACCATCTAGTAAACACTACAAGAACTAAACGAGAGGTGGCTACATACAGGAGACGGTACCGCCATCTAGTGAACACTGCAAGAACTAAACTAGAGGTGGCTACATACAGGGGACGGTACCGCCATCTAGTGAACACTGCAAGAACTAAACTAGAGGTGGCTACATACAGGCTACAGGGGACGCACAGCCCACGCCCTAAGGAGCTTCGCCCCTAAAAATAATGCCGCCATATCCACGAAGTGAATGATGATGAGTGGGCGAAGCTCCGGAGGTAAACCTGGTAAACCATGAATCCTCCGTACATTTTGCCCACTCGATTTTATTGCAACGCTCCCCCTAGCGTACGTCGCCGCACTATATCGAACGATGACACGCGCCATATGTGGCATCATTCCTATTTTATAACACCTCGCATCTTTCATAATCAACTACACGTACCGCCGTCTAGTTTATAACATCTTGCATCTTTTGGACGGACGGACGGACGGACGGATGGATGGACGGACGGATGGATGGACGGACGGACGGATGGACGGATGGATGGATGGACGGACGGATGGATGGACGGACGGACGGGCGGACGGACGGACGGATGGATGGACGGACGGATGGATGGACGGACGGACGGACGGCCGGATGGACGGACGGACGGACGGACGGATGGACGGATGGATGGATGGATGGATGGATGGACGGACGGACGGATGGACGGATGGATGGATGGATGGACGGACGGACGGACGGACGGACGGATGGACGGACGGACGGATGGATGAACGGACGGACGGATGGACGGATGGATGGAGGGATGGATGGATGGATGGACGGACGGACGGACGGATGGACGGACGGACGGACGGATGGACGGATGGATGGATGGATGGATGGACGGACGGACGGATGGACGGATGGACGGATGGATATGGCTGTACCCTTTAGATCGGGCGGTGGCTAGCGTAATACTTAGAACTGAACGAGAGGTGGCTACATACAGGGGACGCACAGCCCACGCCTTGAGGAGCTTCGCTCCTAAAACATCCATCATGTCAAGCTCATTAAACAGTTGTTCGAGGGTTGCCGACTTATTAACGGCCGATTGCACGTTGAGGTGGAAACAGCGAAAAAATGTGTCACACAGGATTGGTTGATTTTTCAATTGATCAAAGGTGTCGTACTTAACTGTGGCCATTATTGTTGAGAGTTTCCGTTAGCCGAAGCATTCTTTGTCTTACTTGCTCTTGAACAGCGACTGGTTGTCGTGCTTTATCATATGTACTTGACACACAGACCAGGCTACACACCATAAGCAGGAATATTAGGGGGCGTATATATGCAAAAAACCGAAAAGGAACACGAAAAACAGAGCTCAAATCTAAAGCAAAGGTGTGGCATGATTCACAGAATAATTGGGATAACGAAGGAACCGACAGTATTACAGCGCCCTTCACACGTTCAGAAATTATCTGCATACAAAGAACAGATTCAATTTTTGCGTATTTCACCGGGGTGATGTTACAGTTTTCACGCAAGTCACAAGAGCAGCAAAGGCAGGTTTGACAAATGCAGTTTTTCTCTACAAGCTCTGATGCGATCGGAAAAGGGCAAGCCATCTAACATATTTCAGGATCAATTTAAACCACTTTGGCAAGGTCGGCATCGCAGGTGATATGCAGTACAGGTGACTTTTCTGCCTTCCGCATGAGAATTCTGCCCTGGGATACCCAAACAAACTTCCAGTCTTTATCGCGCTTCGCCAGACGAGCCTTGCCCAGCAGTATTTTGTTTTCAACACAAAGGTGCTCATTTAAGTAGAGCGGGAGGTCACGGTCAAAACTGAGAAGACCCGTCTGCAGTTTCTTTTTTCTAGTGGCTTCGAGCAAACTGTCTCGTGCACGTCTTGTTCGAAATTTGACTATTACATTGAACTGATCCTTTTTTTTCGTTGGCACCCGATGAGCGACGTCAATGTCGTCTTTGCTAATTTCGACTTCAAGGCACTTAGCAATGTCTTCAACGACTGTCTCCAAGTCTTCGTTAGGCGCCACCGGTAGACCTTGAATTTCCACGTTCATATTCCGGCTATACTGCTTAAGATCAACCAATTCTTTCCTAGCCACAGCAAGCTCCTTCCTTAACTCCTGATTTTGTTTGCAGCATTCTGCATTTCGGGTCTTTACCTCAGCAATCTCACGACGAAAACCATCGACATCTTTTTTGAAGTTCTCAAAGCAGTCGTTCATGAATT
Source organism: Rhipicephalus microplus (assembly GCF_043290135.1). NCBI lineage: Eukaryota > Metazoa > Arthropoda > Arachnida > Ixodida > Ixodidae > Rhipicephalus > Rhipicephalus microplus. The sequence goes on from NC_134702.1 coordinate 215,551,856, forward strand.
TCATAGATTTGTGAATATCGCCCAGCTTGGTACGAATTTCCGCATTGGAAGTTGCCACCTTTGCTACCTCATTTTTTACGTCACTCGAAAAGACGTCAAGCTTGGCTAGCAAATCGCCCAAAACATTTACGACCTCCTTAATACTGTTTGGTTGCTTTTCAGCAAGCGCCTTCGTCACGTCCTGAAGGACGCTAGCATTTCGCTCCCCCATACCTCGCTGAGGGACACCGGCAGCGCGAGAAGAACTTTGAGAGGTGTAGAAAACGACTTCAAAGCACTGCTAGCAAACAGAGAGGTAGCACACTTGTGACAGCACACTTGGGGCAGCGACAGCAACGGCATGCAATTTAGGCGAAGTTGTGGTCGGCATAAGCTGCCAAACCAACCTGCAAAATTGTAGAAGAGTTGATCAGGTAGCGTTCACACGCCGCCGCTGCCGCTGCCAGAATGATCCTCGCTCCGATAGACGCGGCAGCACCGCCCCCCGCGATGCCAGCGATAGGAAGTCAAAGCTTTTGGGCAGCGCTGGTAGATGGCAGGGCCAACAACGCAGGTTTGAAGTTTGAAGTTTGAAGTTTATTCATCATCATAGTTTTAAACATACATCACTTATCCTGTGGTTGAATGGAAAGGGGTGGTGAAAAGGCAACTGAATGCCTGACAATGCACCGATCCCCGCCCAGACCACAATAATGCACAACACTCAACATGTGTGTCTAGAGCATAATTACATAGATTCAATACAGTGAAATATACAAAGTGTAGACGTAGAGCGTGGAAAAGATAAGAAATAATTACACATCTATAAATGCACTCTTTACACATAAAAGCCCTTTAAAATCCTATAAAAACAAAAACGTAGTTGTGAACAGTTGTGAGGAAGTGAAAAATTTACAGTGCGTTTCAGCAAAGCTACACGAGTTGCACTTCATTAACACACAAAAAAGACATATCACGTTTGAAGCATGAGTAGATAAGCGTGTATCTTCTTTTTAAAAACCTTGAATTTCCTTCCGCATGAGAATTCTGCCCTGGGATACCCAAACAAACTTCCAGTCTTTATCGCGCTTCGCCTGACGAGCCTTGCCCAGCAGTAGGTTTGCAGTGAAGCCGGCTCACGGAGCGGAAAGATGCGTCTTCTGTGATGCTTAGCACCTCTGATGACAGCCACGGCGCAGCACGCCTCCCCGCAGTCTGCAAAATTTTAGAAGAGTTGATCAGGTAGCGTTCACACGCCGCCGCTGCCGCTGCCAGAATGATCCTCTCTCCGATAGACGCGGCAGCACCGCCCCCCGCGATGCCAGCGATAGGAAGTCAAAGTTTTTGGGCAGCACTGGTAGATGGCAGGGCCAACAACGCAGGTTTGCAGTGAAGCCGGCTCACGGAGCGGAAAGATGCGTCTTCTGTGATGCTTAGCACCTCTGATAACAGCCACGGCGCAGCACGCCTCCCCGCAGTCTGCAAAATTGTAGAAGAGTTGATCAGGTAGCGTTCACACGCCGCCGCTGCCGCTGCCAGAATGATCCTCGCTCCGGTAGACGCGGCAGCACCGCCCCCCGCGATGCCAGCGATAGGAAGTCAAAGTTTTTGGGCAGCACTGGTAGATGGCAGGGCCAACAACGCAGGTTTGAGTTGAAGCCGGCTCACGGAGCGGAAAGATGCGTCTTCTGTGATGCTTAGCACCTCTGATGACAGCCACGGCGCAGCACGCCTCCCCGCAGTCTGCAAAATTGTAGAAGAGTTGATCAGGTAGCGTTCACACGCCGCCGCTGCCGCTGCCAGAATGATCCTCGCTCCGGTAGACGCGGCAGCACCGCCCCTCGCGATGCCAGCGATAGGAAGTCAAAGTTTTTGGGCAGCACTGGTAGATGGCAGGGCCAACAACGCAGGTTTGCAGTGAAGCCGGCTCACGGAGCGGAAAGATGCGTCTTCTGTGATGCTTAGCACCTAGATGATATATTCATAATTTGGACACATTCGGAAAACGAGCTCCTCAAATTCATACAGGCATTCAACCAGGTACACCCCAGCATTTATTTTACACACTCCTACTCTAACACTGAAATAAACTTTCTTGATGTACTCATTCAAGTTGACGATGGTGCGTTGGTAACTAACGTATACAGAAAACCTACGGACAGGCAACAATACCTGCACTTCAAAAGCTGCCACCCGCGACATTGCAAGACCAGCATTCCCTATTCCCAAGCACACAGATTCCGACGAATCTGCTCCCGCACCGAGGACTTCCACAAAATAGCACACATATGCGCGAAGTACTCCTTAATCAAGAATACCCGCCAGCTATCATCGATGACGCCATCAAAAAAGCTGAAAATCTGGACCGCCAGATTCTTCTCAACCACCAGAAAAACGCCGACCAACACCGCAACAAAAACTTGCTATTAACTTTCACGAGCAACCCACCGAACACAAACAACGTTCTAAGAAAACACTTAAACATATTGGAACATAGCGTGCGACTATCCAAAATTTTCACTTCTCCTCTTTGTGTTGTATACAGACGGCCGTAAAATATAAAGGATCATTTAATAAATTCAAAGATAGGTGTGAAACCTCAAACTGGGTGTCACCCTTGCGGAAAAAGCAGATGCAAGGTATGCAAACACATGCAGACAACGACAGTGGCGAAAAGCACCCACTCGGATTTTAAGCACAGGATAAGAGGTGCACTAGACTGTGACTCAGACAACGTCATATACCTCCTGGATTGTGGGGTATGTAACAAGCAATACGTGGGCCAGACAGACACCCCGTTTAGAATTAGATTCAACAACCATCAGGCACATGTACGATTTCTGCCAGGCCTTCCACTTTCAAAACACTGCACATTAAAAGACCACAGCTTTGATGACATCAGGGTTACACTACTAGAAAACAACTTTCGAACAATCAGAGAACGGGAACAACGGGAATCCTAATTTATCTACAAAGTTAACACGATAAAATACGGAATAAATGAACACCCAGGCACTCTGTCAGCGTTACGACCGCTAAAAGACGCAAACGCTTCTCTCTAATCAGTCGGGTTTCATTACGACAATAATATTACCCGCTAACAAAGCTTTTGGCTTATGCATCTGACAACATATAAATGATTTGCCTCATCAAACACAGCCGGAACGCACAGATAAGTGGTCCCGGATGTCGTACGGTCCCCCCCCCCCTTTTTCTTTTCTTTTTTTTTCTTCTTTAAGTTTCAACGCACATTCTGTTCCTTCACTGACAAGGAGCTGACAGCTAGGTGGTTTCGTTAACTTTTTCATAGCTGCGCGCGTGTCTTCCCAGTGAGCCGCAACTGTGTGGTGACTGTCCCGGATGTCGTACAGTTCCCCCCCCCCCCTGCTCTTCTTTTTTTCTCCTTCTTTAATTTTTAACGCACATTCTGTTCCTTCACTGACAAGGAGCCATTGCATATAATGAATATTGATGGCGGTGCCTCAATCACCGGCTTTTTCGTTCCTCCCGACGCCACCAGCACGCACTCGAAGCGCTTAAGCCCTCCCCACTAACTTGTCCTAAAACTTCAAAGAGCAACGAGCCGCCAGCAGACTACACGGAAAGGTGAAATACAAGAACGGTGGCTCACTGCCCACTTGAGGAAGAGTGGGTGCGGGGGAGGTATTGTTGACAATGATGACATTGCTCATCTACCTATGCCCTACTCTGTTGAGATGCGGCCCCTTTCTAATTACGCCGTGTCGGTCTTGCTTCTTCTCCTAGATTTTCTATATTTTATTTAATGTTTCTCCTCCCGTTTCACTGTTTCCTCTTCTTTTTTCCCCTCTCTTTTTTCTTTCTTTTTTTTCCTTTTTTTACTTTTCGTTTGACCCGTTCCCTCCTGTTTTGACAGGCTATAAGAAGACACGGAACATGTGTAAGAGTATTATGCCTAGAAAAAGACGGGGTTCCCGTGGAAACGTCGGCACAATAAACAGTTGTTATGTGAAAGCGCATCTACTTTCATATTTATAACCTTGCGGCAACCGAAGCTATTCTTCTGCATATAAGCCTTATATATATATATATATATATATACATTGCCTTACTGTATCTAAAACATCAGCTAGCTTACGCAGTACGTATACCTAACTGAACTCGCAGTACGAAGTGCAAAAAAAACGTTTCCGTGAGTTCATATGTGCTGATACATAGAACACATAACACGTAGGCTAAATCATTTATAAACAAGAAACATGCCTGCTTACGGTGTCGTGTTGTTTTCATCAAATACAGAACCGCAGACCCCTCTCCGGCCCCCTGCCTCCTGCTTTTTTTAAGTCTGTGGAAAGAAGGAAGTGATCTGCACGGATCTGGCACGCTTGTTCCTGTAAAGCAGAGAGTTTTAATTCACACTCGCTGTCCTTTAATAATTTTCCGTTTAGTGGGGTGGCTAAGGCCAGCTGGGTGTCTTTCGAGAAATCAAAGGACGTACACGGTACAAATCGGAAAATGTGTAAAAATTTGCTGTAATCTCCAGAACCTGAGGAGGATCATATGACGGCTGGTTTCAGGACTGGTCCTCACAACTGAAAGGCAATATTTATGAATAAATCTTAAGCTACGAGTGAGTGACTGTTATATGGTACTGAAGACTGTTGCCTCTGATGTCAGCAGCTGTGCATTTTTTTTTGTATATTTGGCATGTGAGATCTTGCAATTTCTTTCTCACTGTGTTTCTCAATCTAGCTCAGTCATACTTTTATAGTTTCCTTTCTCCAGACTCAGTGCAGAAGAGCAAACAGGATTGTTGTGATCAGCGAATAACTAGTTCAATTGCCTTGATTATCACATACTATGTGTGCAATTTTGTGGCGTATGTGTCTTCAGGACGTCCTATAATCAGTGGGAGAGTCAAACAGAACTAAAAGCAAGGAACGGCTCAGTTGGCTAAAGTAGCTGGTGCATATCATGCACTCTTCTCATATTTTATACCTTTGTGACTTATACTGCTGTACACACATGAAGTTCTTATTGGTTTTCATATTCTTGTGGTATCTGAACATGTTTTCTCAAGGCTTTTCAAACTGAAACGACCCTTTTCACTTTTAGTTTGACTTACAGATCAAGATATTTAGCTCATCTGTATTATCAACAGTTGAATTGATCTCGTCCACCAGAGAGACAGTTTAATTGATGAGCCACTGAAGGCGCAAAAGTGCAAGATGTGTGCTTCATAGTTAATGATGTGGTGTAGCTGAGGAATGGGACACTGGGCAAATGGCCCACCCTTGAAATTTTTACCAATGGAATACCGAGAACCAAATAACACATACTCTACTTGCCTGCACTGAAGACCAAGGACGTCATCCCCTTATCCCTCCACCACTCGAAGTTCCGCATATATCACAGGTTATAAGGCCACGGCCCATGTTCAAGCATTTTGTCAAGGTTTATGCGACCTTATATTTTCCAATGGAAACATTTTTCTGAGAGAAACAATTATAAACATTTAGCATCAGTGGCGAAATTTGTGTATGCAATTTGTTTATGCTAGCGTTGTCAAATTGAGGCGAGAATAGAGTAAAATACATAGTTAGTTAGATTAACTAAACCTTCTCCCTAGTCAGTATGTCCCGACTTGACCTGAGTCTGCTGCTCGCAATTGTAGCTGATCACTCTAGTAAAGAAACTGTTCTCTTTGTTGGGTCGTTCAAATCGTGTTCTAAAACCAACGTCAAGTGTTGCTTTTCTTCTCATGTAATTAATGCAATGAAAAGCTAAATGTACACTCATCAGGAGCATATGATTTTATTTTTTTATATCAAAACTAGATATAACCTACAGCTAAATTATGAAGTATTTAATTTCATGGAAATTGTGAAGACTTGCTCAAGCTCACACAAAAGAACACATCAGGCTGTGTGGCCCTGACTGAGACAACACCACAACAAAACAAACCCAGGCATGCAAGCATTTCATGCACAACACTGAAAAGTCATGAAAACCTACCTTCAATGCCTTTCTTGCACAAAAACATCAAAAGGAATACACAATAATGGAGAAGAAAGCCATTACTCAAATCCGGCTCTTATGCACTGATGAAAGATACTTGGCTGGATTCTTAACAATGGCTTCAGTACAACTTTTGATCATACCCTCAAAAGTGCTGACTGTAAATGAACTAGACATGAATGCAGACTAGAATGCGACACAATGAACACATTAACCACCAACCATGAACTTATGCTTGAGTGGATGCCGCAAGAAATCTCTAACACTGGAAACACTCAACATTCCCAACCGAAATATCGACCTCACTAACACAATAAGAATGTTCCAATAACCTGCTGCCCATCGCCATGATGTGAAACAGGGGCATATACACACACACAACTCATCTTTACGTGATTAAAATACGCTTGCTTTCAGGTTTATAGAAACCGTCTCACCAAATTTATCTGTGTTCCTTCATCATTGCTGGGAGTGTGTTCAAATTAAAGGAGACAGAGGGCACTGGTGGGGCTGCATGCAGATGGTGCTCTTCGAATAAATGAGCAATGGCCGGCATGGGCATCTTTGACCACCTTTCACGTCTGAGCCATTTATTATATTCACGTTGACATGTTAGTGTAGTAATTGTGCCTAATGAAAGGCATGAAAGACATAAATATCAGTAAGAGAGGCATGTAAACTTTGAGACGCCTTTTAATTATTGCAAATTTGAGCTGTGTTAGTATTTAAAAAACCAAATTGTTGCTCTAATGACACTGTGTATATTATACAGAAACATTTGTGCTGTGTTTTAATATCTTTTTACATGCAATTAGTGGATAAAGGCAGGCTTGCTTAAGCTAAAGTGAAGCTTGGAAGCTGTTCAGAGCATGACAATCAACGTGCTTTCTTGTATAGGCCCTGTGAGACTCGGCTCTCATGTTCATTATTATTAATATTATTATTATTTGTATATAGATAGGGCTCGCTTGTTCCTCAATTTATATGGCCTTTCTTAAAATCTAATGCTGTGCCTTGCTCCAAACAACTTTTTCAATATGAAAAATGCCATCACTAGCTGTCCCCTTACTTGATTTGCCTTGAATGTGTGCTTGATTCAGTGAACTGCAGGAAAATTTGCTGCACTGACTTACTCTCAGTGACAAATTCAGTTCATTGCACTAAAGCTGCCGAGAATCAGAATAGTAGCATCATTTCAGTGTGCTATAGTTGACTCAAAAAAGAACTACTCAGGCAGAAGATACACATAAATTATGGCAACAGTAGAGTCGAAAAGAGCTCATACTAGTGGATTTTCACATAAACAAGTAAGGGAAGAACTACTACAACTAATCTTGAGATCCAGTAAGCTTTCTAGTTTTTGGATGGGCACGACAAAGAAGGAAAAAAGACTTTTGAGTAACGTGCACGAGCACAGGCTTCCTGAGTTGTCCTGTGATGATGTTTTGAAAAAAAAAGGAACCAATTGAGAAGGTACAGTTAAAATGAAAAACAATCATGCATCAGCTTTCTTTCAATAATACTGCAAAGTAAAAAATCTTTCACTCTTGTGTACAACTTGTTTTTTATTTTTTGTTATTGCCGATCAATTTTGCGTATTACCATGTGGATGTACTATATATCTGTTTTGTAATTTTGAATCAACTTCAGCCGCGAATCAGCACTTGTGTTCCTGTGGCTCATTTGTTTTTAATCTTCTTCGTTGTACTGTTCTAATATCTTGAATTCATACCAACTTAATCTGTCAGTCCTATTCAAGCTTTCTGGATCCCATGGCTATTCAAGCTTTCTGGCTCCTATACTAAACCATCTCAGAGTTATGACCAGCCATGCCTCTAAAAATGTTTGGAGGACCGTTTGATGTACGACAGGGTTCACAGCATTCATCACATTGGTTGCGTGAATGTTGTTTTTTGCTGTTCAGGGGCACATGCACGGTCTTAATCATCAATTTTTGCAAATGTGGCTTTACAAGCTTCAGTGATTTTATGACGTGAATAAGTTAGGAAAGACAATTAGGCATGACTTACGACCACGAGCTTGTTGATCTACAAATAAGACAAAGCTCAAGATGCAAGACCACACCGTCTTTTATTCCAACTGATTGAAAATTGAAATATTTGGAATAGTGCGTCAACCCTTTATAAGTGAGGTCTGGTTGCAGGGGTCAAGCTCACAGCAAACATGAAGTTACACTTTGTTTATCATAGCACTTGAGCGCAAGTACCAGGCAATAACAATTGAAATTACATTCTCACTTTCTGTTTGTGGCACTCGAGAACTAGCACATTTGTAAACCCATGCAAACATAGATTTACTGAATCATATGATAATATTACAGCTGTTATTGAATAATTTTTGTAGCCATCATAACTAAGGTGTCACAAATTCAATGGGGCATTTTTTTTCACATAAATTATTATTTCAGATATAACAAATGCATAAAACACAGAAATATATTATCAATTTGCCTGAAGAAATGATGCTGGTAACGGCTTTATTAGCTAGATTGACTTGAAAACCAGTTAACATGCACTTTTAATCATGGCATTGTTGGGAATGTTTATTGATGTTATGTAAGTGGCATATTTTTGCTGTTTCAGGCCATTTGTGCACTGATGATGACTTCAGCATAGGAAATGAATCATCTGTCTTGTTTTCATAAAACTTCAGTAAAATTTACTTGAGAGAAAGGTTATTTAAATTTGGCAACATGACACCAATGAGTGATGGTTAGCCCATATCATTTCATTATGCATGCGTGTACAATAGTCTAGTTCACCGCTACCATATGTGCCTTCCAATGCGCTGTCACACAGCTATAGGTAGAAGCTTCTTTATCATGTAACATAGACGAGATGGGTAGTCACTGGCAGGAAGGTGGGCTTCGTGTCGGTCAGAGTAAAAGAACATGGTCACTGGGTAGACCTACAGTCAGGCCTAAAGCAAGTTTTACAGTATTGCAACCAATGTGTGCCTTGAATGTCATGCATACGTTTCATTACTTCTATTGCTCATTGGTAGGTAGGGCTTGGTGAAATACTGTCGGTCCATATTGGCTTTCTCTATCTCTTGGGACCAAGGATGACATGAGTGATGCAGCCAGCAGCTACAAAAGCAGGAGCAACAGTGCGTGAGCTAGAAATGTCTGAAGAATATATTCCACCCAGCGCTGAACCATGCAATTATTACAAGCCTATAAGTTTGTCTTTTGCAAGGCAGCAGTATAGTCAATGGCACAATAAGATCCTCAGAAACGTCGCTGAATCCAGTGGTTGGGCCTGCAAACATATCCAGCAATGTCACAATGAGATTGAATATTGAAGTGCTGCAAAGCATTCGACACAGGTGGTAAGTAAACCCACGTGATGCCATACACCTTACGTTATCTTCCAGGGGAAGCCTTTGGATTTCCCGCGTATTTGGGCATGAAAGACAGTCTAGTAATATGCCTAATTGTGCTTGCAAGTGGGCATGAATGGTCAGTTCTTGAGTCACAGCGTGTGTTGAAGCTAATATGTCTCCTGTTACTGGCAAACGACCCTGCACCACTGAAAGTCTAGCAGTGTCGAAGCTTATATTTCTTGCAGATGGCAGAATTTGTTGTCATGTCAACCAGTCGCCACTTTTTAAGGTGTATATTTCTCTGTGACAGGTGAACATGTTGTTTCGGCTATGTGACAGGGCATCAATGACAATGTGGACAGCTCCTATGATATGTTTCGGATATGTTTGACATCTGCGGCAGTTCATGGGAATATAGATGCAACGATTACAACTAAGGGAGTGTTACATGTACCGATAAAAGATGTACTCAAGTATTCTATGACAAATAAATCACGTAATTTATTCCATGTAATATTGTAATGACATAAGCACTTACCATTTATGCCCACTTGTAAGCACAATTAGTTATATCACAATTAGAGAGTCTTTCACACACACCCAAGTACACGGGAAATCCAAAGACTTTCCCAGGCAAATAACATGAGGTGTAGCATAGCATCAGGTGGGTGTACGTACCACCTGAGTAGATTGCTTTCTGGCACTTCAAGATTCAGTCGCATTGTCACATTGCAGGATATGTTTACAGGGCCAACGAACATGATACAGTGACATTTGTGAGGATATATTGGCTTCAGTCTTCACAAAAAAAATGCTGTGATGGTGCTCAAATAGTGGGCATAAGTTTTCAGGACCTGTCAAGGAACTGATTGGCCCCATATGTACTCCTTTGACGAGTCGGTGATCTAGCACAAATTGCATTCAAGATGTTGTACGATGATGATTAGTGGAACTCTCATTTGATATTCGGGGAATAGCATATACTGTCGCGCAAGCATCTGTTGATCCCCAAAAGCTTGTATGGGAGTTTTTAGTCTAAGGGAGCTCAATATTGTCACGGGGTCGTGACGTGGCCGAAGACAGGAGACTTTGTGTTGGGATTTAACTGTTTATTTGGGCGAACCTGTGCCCGGTAAACAGAGAGTCCAATTACAACAGTAGTCTTGCACAGATAGCAGTCTCGGACTGATAGCGGCGAAAGGAGCGTCGGCCTTCCATCAACAACTGACAAGCAGCGAAGCGCGTCGGCATTTATACTCTAGCTGTCGAATGTTCTAGCGTTATCGCTGGCGGTGGCGTAGGTTGCAGAACAATCTGTATCATTCGCACAGTGGGCATGATCTTATCGAAATGATCTACTACAGTCCGGAACCTTCTCAAAAACTGCAGGCGCGGTTCGCGCTGAGAATTGTGTGGTGTTTTGGGACGATAACAAAAACTTGGGAAACGGAACGTGGCATTACCCCGCTCTGAAAAAAAGGCATCGTCCCAATGCTTTAACTAAAGATGAAGGTACAATAATAATACAAGAAAGTACAATGAATAAATTACGATACAACTATAATACAAAAAAACACTGTTTCAGTTTGTTAACGCGCATGAAACGGCTTGAGGCGCGCGACATGTACGACTTCAGGTCGAGATCGGCGTCGTTGAGAGTTCATGATGCCGTCGGGGACAACCTCGTAATCAAGTGGGCCGAGACGTCGAACCACCCTGTACGGTCCGAAGTACCGTCGCAGAAGCTTTTCACTTAGTCCACGTCGGCGTATCGGCGTCCACACCCAAACACGTTCACCGGGCTGGTATTCCACGAAGCGTCGTCGAAGGTTGTAACGGTGGCTGTCGGTCGTCTGTTGATTCTTGATACGGAGACGCGCAAATTGTCGGGCTTCTTCGGCGCGTTGAAGGTACTCGCTCACATCGAGGTTTTCTTCGTCGGTGACGTTGGGTAACATGGCATCGAGCATCGTTGCTGGGCTCCTTCCGTAGACCAATTTGTATGGAGATATCTGCGTCGTCTCCTGCACCGCCGTGTTGTATGCGAAGGTCACATAGGGAAGAATGGCGTCCCACGTCTTGTGTTCGACATCGACGTACATTGACAGCATGTCGGCGATCGTCTTGTTAAGCCGCTCGGTGAGGCCGTTGGTCTGTGGGTGGTACGCTGTCGTCCGGCAGTAGTTTGTGCGGCTGTATGCCAAGATCGCTTGAGTCAAGTCGGCAGTGAATGCCGTTCCTCTGTCGGTGATAAGGACCTCCGGGGCGCCGTGACGTAGGACGATATTTTCGACGAAGAACTTAGCTACCTCGGATGCACTGCCTTTTGGCAGGGCTTTTGTCTCGGCGTAGTGGGTGAGGTAGTCGGTAGCTACCACGATCCACTTGTTTCCGAAAGCCGACGTCGGGAATGGCCCCAGTAGGTCCATACCAATCTGCTGGAAAGGTCGGCAAGGTGGATCAATTGGCTGCAGAAGTTCCGCTGGCCTTCTCGGCGGTGTCTTGCGTCGCTGACAGTCCCGGCATGTCCTCACATAACGAGTGACGTCGGTGGTAAGACGTGGCTAGTAGTACCTTTCTTGTATCCTCGCGAGCGTGCGAAAAACACCGAGGTGCCCTGCCGTCGGATCGTCGTGCAGGGCCTGCAGGAGTTCTGGTCGCTGAGCTGAAGGCACTACAAGGAGGTACTTAGCTCGAAGCGGTGAAAAGTTTTTCTTTTGTAGAAGACCGTTTCGTAGAAAGAACGACGCAAGTGCGCGCTTGAATACCTTCGGGACTTCGGCGGTCCTGCCTTCAAGGTATTCTATTAGAGCCTTAAGTTCCGGGTCGGCGCGTTGTCGCTCAGCGAAGTCGTCGGTAGTTATCGTTCTCAAGAAGTACTCGTCATCCGGGTCGTCGGGTAGCGGTTGGTCGACAGGCGCACAAGAGAGACAGTCGGCGTCGAAGTGTTTTTTGCCGGACTTGTAAATGACAATAATGTCATACTCTTGAAGTCTCAGGCTCCATCGTGCGAGGCGACCTGAAGGGTCCTTCAAGGTGGCTAGCCAACACAAGGCGTGGTGGTCGCTCACAACTTTGAAGGGCCTGCCGTAGAGGTAGGGGCAAAATTTCGACGTAGCCCAGATGATGGCGAGGCACTCCTTTTCTGTTGTGGAATAATTTGCTTCTGCTTTGGATAGCGATCGGCTGGCGTAACTAATAACCCTTTCAAGTCCGTCAGCCCTCTGCACAAGAACGGCGCCAAGACCTACGCTGCTTGCGTCAGTATGTATTTCTGTCTCGGCGAATTCGTCGAAATGGGCAAGTAACGGAGGCATCTGGAGGCGATGTTTAAGCTCCTGGAAAGCGTGTTCCTGTGGCGTTTCCCACTTGAACTTGTGGCGTTTCCCACTTGAAGGATCGGCGATGCGGGCGAAGTTTTTCAGGAACCGCCTATAATTGGCGCACAGGCCTAGAAATCGGCGCACGGCCTTCTTGTCAGTGGGCGGCGGGAAGTCGGCGATGGCGGCTGTATTCCGTGGATTGGGACGAACTCCAGACTTGCTGATAACGTGTCCCAGAAACAAGAGCTCCTCATACGCAAATCTGCACTTTTCTGGCTTCAGTGTGAGTCCGGACGTCTTGATGGCTTGAAGTACAGCTTCAAGGCGCCGAAGATGCTCGTCGAAACTCGAGGAAAACACGACGACGTCATCCAAGTACGCAAGGCAAGTCTGCCACTTCAATTCTGCCAGTACTGTATCCATAACGCGTTGAAAAGTTGCAGGCGCTGAGCAAAGGCCGAAGGGCATCACCTTAAACTCGAAGAGGCTGTCCGGTGTTATAAACGCCGTCTTCTCTAGGTCTCTTTCGTCGACTTCGATTTGCCAATAGCCAGTCTTGAGGTCCATTGACGAAAAGTACTTGGCGTTATGGAGCCGATCAAGTGCGTCGTCTATTCGTGGGAGAGGATACACGTCATTTCTTGTGATTTGGTTCAGGCGGCGATAATCGACGCAGAAACGTAGGGTCCCATCTTTTTTCTTCACTAACACCACGGGGGATGCCCATGGACTCTTGGACGGCTGGATAATGTCATCCCGCAGCATTTTATCAACTTGTCTCTTCATGGCCTCACGTTCTCGCGTCGAAACCCTGTACGGACTCTGACGGAGTGGTCTGGCATTTTCTTCGGTTATGAAGCGATGTTTCGGGATTGGGGTCTGCCGAATTTTCAATGACCACGAAAAGCAATCTTCGTATTGCAGGAGCAGGGCCTTGAGCTGTTCTTGCTTATCGTTCGGATGGCTGGGATTGACGTCGAAAGCTATGGGAGGGGCTTGGTTCCTCTGAACAGGTTCCGCAGAATCGGCGAGGGCGAAAGCACTGGTGGCTTCGACAATTTCTTCGATGTAAGCGACCGTTGTTCCTTTATTCGCAGGTTTGTACTCATTGCTGAAATTCGGGAGCATAACCGTTCCTTTGCCCCTCCGCAGCTCTACAATTCCTCTTGCGACGCAAATATTTCGGGTGACCAACAGATGCTGACTGCCTTCAACGACGCCTTCCAAGTCAGGTGATTTAGGAGCGCCGACTGAAATAATGACGCTTGAGCGATGCGGAATGGTGACTTCTTCTTCCAGCACATTCAAGGTAGGGTGTCCTGACGGCGTGCGCGGTGGTAGTGCTTCTTCTGTGGATAACGTTATCGACTTTGTTTTTAGGTTGATGACAGCACCATGGAGGCATAAGAAGTCCATGCCAAGGATGACATCTCTCGAGCAACGCTGTAGGACTACGAAGTCTCTAGGATAAATACGGCCGTTAATGGTGACTCTCGCTGTGCAGATTCCTTCAGGCGTTACGAGATGACCTCCGGCTGTGTGGATTTTAGGGCCTTTCGAAGCTGTCCTAACTTTCTTTAACTTCGCGGCGAACGACCCACTGATGACAGAATAGTCGGCTCCAGTATCGACGAGAGCGGTCACACTGTGGCCGTCGATAAGAACGTCGATGTCGCTAGTTCGCCGTCTCGCATTACAGCTAGGGCGTGGCGTCGGGTCACGGCTGCGTCGGCTTGATCCGCTGCTTCCATGTTGCGTCGTCAGGCCACCTCCGGTAAGTGAGCTTTCGCCATCAGGGCTTTGCCTGGTTGGCATTGTGTTCGGAAAGCTCCGTCGCGGCGTCATCGTCGTCGGAGGATCTTCGGTAGTTCGTCGCACAGCAACCGCACCTCCACCGGTTGCTGCCCTTAGTTTCCCGGATACGGGCTAGGAGAGCGGCCCCGCGTTGGGCCGGAGTACTGCCGGGGGTGCGGTGACATGCGGCGGCTGGGCGACGGTGAACGGGAAGGACTTCGGGGTGTCCATTGAGTTCCTGTGAGGTAGTCGGCAATGTCACGTGGCCGTTCCCCTGGCTGCGGACGTGGTGCATCGACGGCGAAGCCACGCAGTCCCATCTGTCGGTACTGGCAACGGCGGTAAGTGTGCCCGGCCTCGCCGCAGTGGTAGCACAGTGGGCGGTGGTCAGGGGTGCGTCAAACGTCAGTTTTCCTCGGCGCACTGCGCTGGCCCGCTGGTGAACGGTAGGTCGTCGGTGGCGGCGGTGGTGTCTGGCGACGGAAGTGCGATGGGGCGGCGTTTTGGCGTGGACGGGGAGGAGCGTTGTGGCGCACTGCAGCGGCGTAGCTCATAGTTTCTGGCTCAGGCAGTGGTGTTTGGGGAATTCGAAGTGATTGCCGAACTTCTCGCACAATGTCGGCGATCGAATCCACTTGAGGGTGCGCCGAAGGCAACAGTTTTCGCAGCTCTTCCCGCACGATCGCTCGGATCGTTTCACGCAGGTTTTCGGAGTCACTGGTTTGAGCAGCAGCGCATTCTGGAGTCAGGCGACGATTATACTGTCTGGTGCGCATGTCAAGAGTTTTCTCGATGGTGGTCGCCTCGGATACAAATTCTTGGACGGTGTTCGGTGGATTCCTCATTAGTCCCGCGAAGAGCTCCTGTTTGACCCCTCGCATTAGGAAACGAACTTTCTTCTCCTCAGGCATGTCTGGGTCAGCGTGACGAAATAGGCGGGTCATCTCTTCTGTGAAAATTCCAACCTTCTCGTTTGGTAGCTGAACCCGGGTCTCTAGTAGAGCAGCAGCCCTTTCTTTGCGAGCGACGCTCGCGAACGTTTGCAGAAATGCGCCGCAGAAGACATCCCACGCTCGGAGCGTGGACTCACAATTCTCTAGCCAGGTCCTTGCGGTGTCTTCCAGGTAGAAGTACACACGACGGAGCTTTTCCTCGTTGTCCCAGTGGTTGAGGGCGGCCACACGGTAGTATGTTTCTAGACAGGTTTCCGGGTCTTCAAACGATGACCCATGAAACGTTGGTGGTTCCCTGGGTTGATGAATGACGATCGCGGGCTGGGACGCTCCGGTTGTCATTGTCGCTGCAGTAGAGGTCATGGCCTTGGTCTTCCACGTCTTGTCTTGTAGAAGCCCGTACTCCGGTGGGAGACCTTGCTGTCGGCGACTTGTTCGCTGCTCTTGGTTGGCGTCGGTGTCTTCTCCGCGACGTTGGCTGGGTTCACGGCTTGACGGGGGCGTCCGGTACATGAACGAAGCAGCACCTCCACCAGGTGTCACGGGGTCGTGACGTGGCCGAAGACAGGAGACTTCGTGTTGGGATTTAACTGTTTATTTGGGCGAACCTGTGCCCGGTAAACGGAAAGTCTAATTACAACAGTAGTCTTGCACATATTGCAGTCTCGGACTGATAGCGGCGAACGGAGCGTCGGCCTTCCATCCACAACTGACAAGCGGCGAAGCGCGTCGGCATTTATACTCTTGCCGTCGAATGTTCTAGCGTAATCGCTGGTGGTGGCGTAGGTTCCAGAATAATCTGTACCGTTCGCAGAGTGGGCGTGATATTATCGAAATGATCTACTACAGTCCGGAACCTTCTCGAAAACTGCAGGCGCGGTTCGCGCTGAGAATCGTGTGGTGTTTTGGGACGATAACAAGAACTTGGGAAACGGAACGTGGCATTATAGTAGCATTTCTGTATATCTATAGCACGAAGTGGAGGGAATATGTATAATGGCCTGGCACCATGGTACAAAATGTTAGTAAACTACGTAGTTCACAAAAATAAGACAAAGGAGCTTGTAGGGCTTATCAGCGTCTAGTATTCGGAGATGGGAAGCTCTCAACACCTATAAATCTGCCTGGGTAGAGCTGAATACCGGATGGGGAGAACAGGAGGATAGGACTAGGCTAGCTTTTGGACATCAAATGCACACCTGCTTACGCTGAGAAATTTGTCTTGTTCAGAAGTTGGATTACATAATTCAGATGTGAACTGTGCTCATCTGATGAACTAACGATGAGTAGGTTGTCGAGGCAAGCATGATAGAATTCAAGGCTGGGGAAATTGCTGAAATCTATGTCTGGAATTTGTCATGCCGCATGGCATATGTAGAAGATCAGACACGATGAACGGTGTCACTGTCAGTATGTTATTTGAAATCTACGCATGTTTTTAAAGGATTTCATGGTTGAACCACATGAGGCCAATTTCAGAGAAAATCTGCATAATATATCAGACATCTTATACGAATGTGAGGTGCTGGGTTGAAACAGCTAGGCTCAGTTGACTGTTGGTGCTATGCCTTCAGCATCCTGATTTAGATTTCAGCACCATTCGCAGAACACAGTAACACCAACACACAGCACACATTGGGCTCAGTAAAGTCGGCAAAATCTGTAGATATATGCGTAATTTGATAAGGCTGCCTCGAAAATTCTTTTCAATTGCAGCCCGCTTGAGATAGTGCTTCTAATGTAATTTATGTAGTACATCAATTTCATGGTTGAGTTGCCATATGCAGAATTATTTTTTCTTTGTTTCTCCGTCATCAGAGCCCAGAGACTATAGAGCTCTTTCTCAAAGAACCATCCCATACCGCTGTGGTGGCTCCGCGGTTTAATATATGAAACAGTGATAATGTAGTGTGCGATAATATTGTTGCAACGAAAAGAAGCAGGTACAATTGCTATGCCTTAAAACACAAGTAATAATTTGACCGATCTCTTCGCACTGATGCAGAGCTTTCCTTGGCGGTCAAGCTGTCAGAAATGTTGAAAATTAGCGCTCGTGTTGTGTACACACTACCATAGTCCTCGTTAGTTTTGCGACGTTTTGCTTATACGCTGGCTGGTTGCATAATCAGGTACGTTCCCTGAGTGTATACATGTAATGTTGTTAGGACTAAGTTAATAGCGGACAGGCGTAGGTGGACTGTTATGGCTTTGCACATTTCTTACTAATAAAGCATGCACTTGTATACGCTCAGTTATTGTATTTTACGTGCTGCCGTATTGTGTTCACGCGGTCTGGTGTACGTCGCAATTAGAGTGAGGTGTATCTGAGATTAAAAGTACACACACATATGACCATGTTGGGTCAAGTTTTCAAGGGCGTAGCCAGTGTTTATTTCTGGGTGAAGCATGGAACCCACGGTGTGGCTGAACCGGCATAATTGTATTGAACTGTATAGTTTGAACCCAACCAAGGTGTAGGAAAGAGAGGTGACTGATCGCCTCGGAGGCGCAGCAGAGCAGCTCCGTGGAGAACTTGTTCGGGTTCGCCTCCTTTCTACCAGATGGCGCTAGGAGTATCGGGGCCATGCGAGCCGCGGACGGTGCGTAGGGCCACTTGAGTTCGCTCCGCCACGAGGCCGTCTTTTGTATCGTAAGTTCGGAACGTCTCTGTTTTGTGTGAACTATCCGCGATCTTTGACAGTTTTGGTTGATCGTGTGAGTTTATACGACGTGCGGGGGGCATGTAAAGCGATGGGGAAAAAGTGTTTCGCCCCACGCTACAAGACAGGGTACAAGCCCTGTACCGAGAAACTTTCGCTGTTTTCTGCACCGAGAGAAGAAGAACGCCTTCGGGTGTGGAGGAATGCCATTCCGCGCAAGGTTCGCATACTACAGTCTACCGACCACCTCTGCGAACGGCACTTCGAGCCTCATTTGGTAAGCAAAACCTGGGAAGCGGTCTACAACGGCAATGTTTTGTGTCGAGCAGCCCGGAAAGCGTCCCTCTCCAAAGATGCATTGCCCACTATTTTTCTGGACTGCCCAAGCTATCTCTCTAAAGAGAAAAAACAACGCAAGAGGCCAGCTGAGAGACGTGACATCAACGGGCCTATCAAGAAGCACCGTAAGCAAAGCCAGGAACTCGGCGACTCGCTTTTGCTGGATCCTCCCGAAAGTGGTGCTACTGCTTCGGACGTGCTCTTGCATGATTGTACCTCAGCATCCCTGGCAGCGGTGTCAACTTTTGATGAACTGTTTGGATGCCCAGCATCCGTTGAGCTTCCGTCCACCCCCTGGGGCTTCCACAGATTGCAGGTTGACGAGCTTCGCAAAGTTGTGTTCTCGGAATCGCGGGGCGTTCGAGAACCGCAGTGCGCTGCTGACACAAGCCACATAGTGCCATGGAAGCTGCTTGACATTAATCAAGACATGCAACTCAGTGTTGTTTTTATGGGAAGGCCGGTATCTCCCGAAGTACTGGGATTCGGTCTTGAGGTGTCAACCATCAGCGACATTACAACTCTACTGAAGAACCTGGAGAACCTCAACCTTTGCGGTGGTGGTCCAACGGCTAACGAATATCCCCATGCACAACTGGAATGCGCATTGGTCGATGTTTGTGGACGATGGAGGCACAGGAAGTGTGCGCAGGTTCTTTCTGCCAACGGTGCCTGCCAGCGGTGTGCTGGCCTGTCAGACACGCTGCGGGTTCACCAAAGGAGGGCACTGCTCAGGAAGAACGAAAAAGGAGCTTGCACTAATTTTCGGATGTGTAACTTCCGTAATAATGAGAAGCTAAGAGTTTTCTGACGAGCGAAATATGCGTTAAAACGAGCCAAGGATCGCTTGACCAAGAGGATAAAGGGGCTGCAGCAAGCACTGAAGACAATGCTGGACCAGTTCGCTTCTATTTCTAACGAATCCCTGCAAGAGAAATTGGAGAAACTTGATGTCCCAAATGCACAGCTGATGGTCATTCACGAGTGCATCGCTGCTACCAAGGCAACAGGCAAGAAAAACCGCGCTTACACGGAGAATTGGCTTTTGTTGTGCCTGCTTTTGCATATTCAGAGTCTATCTACATACGCCTTTTTAAGGAACAATGACATCCTGCCGTTGCCATGCGTTTCCACCGTGCGAAAGTACTTGTCAGCCATCCGTGTGAAGTGTGGGTTTGACGCCAGCTTCTTTGCAGCGTTCAAAAAGAAACTGTTGTCTAAAGACACATTCCAGCGACACGGTGTGTTAGTCTCTGATAAGATACAGGTGCGAAAAGAGATGCGTGTGAACTCAAAGACAATGACATACACTGGGTTTTCAGACTTCGGCGACATCCAACCGGCTGGTGAGGAACTTGCCGACCACGGACTTGTTTTTACGTTTCGTTCATTTGGGGGTAAGTTCTCGCAACCAATCGCAGTTTTTGTGAGCAAGGGACCCACAAAAGCAACCGTTCTTGCTCAGCTTGTCCTGAAAGCCATAACTCTCCTAGAAGAGGCGGGTGCGTATGTCGATGCTATTGTTTCCGATGGCGCAACTACGAACAGATCCATGTGGAAACACTTTGGAGTGAGCGGTTCTCCAGAAAACTCTAGGAACTCGTTCGAGCACCCATTGGACGAAAAAAGAAGGGTGTACGTTTTTTCAGATGCTCCACACTTAATTAAGTGTGCCAGGAACCGCCTTCACGCCCAGAAGGTGTTAACCACTCCCAAGGGGAAAGTGCATTGGGCGCATTATGATACCTTGTTTGTTGAAGACGAAAAAAACCCAGCTTATTTGAAGGTGTGCCCTAAGCTGACGTATGCTCATGTCAACCAGACGAGCACTTTGAAAATGAGAGTGAAGTTGGCTACACAGGTGTTCAGCCGCAGCGTTGCTAAGGGTTTAGATTTTTACTCAAGTAGAGTTTTACTCCCTGGCCTATGTGACGTCACAGTGACAGTGGACTTCACTCAGCGCATGAACAGCCTGTTCGATGCACTGAACAGGCAGGTGCCAAAGGAAGGTCTTAAGCGTGGGTGCAAAGACTTCAGTGTTCTGGAATCGTCATTGAAGTGGCTGAATGAGTGGGAGCAAATGGTTGTTGATGGCAAAATACCTAACACCAGTTTGCTGACACAGTCGACAGCTGACGGCTTTCGCGTAACGATCATGTCTGCTCTCGGCCTTTCGAACTACCTGCTAAATGAGTGTGGTTTTACATATGTGCTTACCGGGAAAATGAATCAAGATGTCCTTGAAAGATTTTTCGGCATCATTCGGCAAGCCGCAGGCCAAAATGAGCACCCCACGATGCCGACCTTTTTACAGCTCTACAATATGCTCAGTGTGTACAGTCTGCTTAAACCACCAAAGTTTGGCAACTGTCAAACTGAGCTTGGGCAAGAGGCTCCATGCTTAACACTAGCAGAGCTCACTTCAGCCTTCAAAGATGAGTGTCCAGGGGAAAGTAAGCTCCAAGAACTTAGGAAGAGACTTGATGGGTATGTTAGTGAGGAGCTAGAGTGGAAAGCTATTTATGACCACTCCTATGCCTTGGCTGAATTTGTGGACTGCATAGTTTACTATGTTACAGGGTTTGTGTGCTGGAAGTTGCTTAACAGCACAACGTGCGAAACGTGCAAACTTGGCCTAGCGAGACCTGTTGCCCACTCGCAGATACCTGAAGCAGCCCTCGTAAACTGTAAGACCCTTGGGAAGCTCATTCATCCCACAACTAACATATTTGTCTTACTTCGCGCAGCAGAAGCAGAGTTTCAAAGAAATTGTACTCAAAGGAATGCTTATGAGCTGACCATTGATCATACATTAGATAACAACTGGCTCTCATTTCCTTGCACCACCCACAGAGACGAAGTGATTGCAAAAATCTTGCATTATTATGTGGGCCTTCGGATGAGGCAGTATTGTAAACAGAGAAAAGAAAAGG
Source organism: Rhipicephalus microplus (assembly GCF_043290135.1). NCBI lineage: Eukaryota > Metazoa > Arthropoda > Arachnida > Ixodida > Ixodidae > Rhipicephalus > Rhipicephalus microplus. The sequence continues at coordinate 215,573,179 of NC_134702.1, forward strand.
AAAACAAGACGCACAAGCTCAGAAAACTGTCCAAACTTGTGACTGCACAAGCGTCCTAAACAGAATTTGGTGCACGGTGTTTGGTGTTTGATGGTGTGTGATTTCCTCGATATTTCTTGGTTGACATTTTTTGCAAAACAGTGCAATAAACACGTATATGTTCGAACAAGCTTATTAGGCATGAATTACTGTGAAAACATGTTGCAAAACAGCGCAAAACTAAAGTAGATATCTGATTCATGTGTGCCCGAGTTCAGCGAAATTCAAATTGCCTTCGTATGCCGTAGTCGCACCGTAGTGGATAGCACTGGTGCATCCAAACATTTATTTAATTGCTCATATTGCTGCATAAATTACTCGCAGCGGGGGCTGCGTCTTCGCGAAGAAGTGTTGAAGCTACGGTCGCTGTCGCGTCCCAAATAGCGTGCGTGCGCTTCGGCCTCAAAATTCACATACTAACCCGAGACGTCCCTAAGCTTAAACCTCTGTTATTTCTAAACGGTATTTGCCTTTGAAGCGTCCGTAAATTCATGACACTGAAATCCAAGCGCGCCTACTATACGGCGCAGTACGAGGCGCGCTTCCATGCCTGTGGCTACCGACAACCCGCAGTACATGGCCCCCGTTCGAGCAGCGCCACCTACGAGCGCATACGTCCGCGCCGAACCAAGTTTCGCCGCGCTCGCCCACCGCCTTGAGTCCCCTCTCCTTCTTACACCGTGAACCCAACCTTGTGGCAACGATTAGCACCTTATACTACCACTTAATTTAATAAAGACGAAAATTGTGCGCTTCTTCACCTTTTTACGACCATCATTCTTGCTTGGTGTTTACGGGTCATTCTCGCACGTACAACCATGGCTTTTCACGCATGTCGAGTTCAAGAATACTGCAGCTGCATACCATCCGAACTCCGGCATGATGAAATGAAATATATACTGCAATCGAATCAGCTGATGCTGGTTTTCGCGATTTTGTGAGGATTGCCTGATTTTTCTTGCTGATGCTTTGTAACGGTGTCTTTTGATCGTGATCAGACCTATTAGGTTGTGTTTGGCGCAGAATCACGCAAACGTTTGGCGAAGCCGTTAGCTAAATCCCGGCCTGAGAGTCGGAAATTGCGATGCGCAGATCGCAATATTCTTATTTCCTCCGCTATGATAACTGTCCGTGTAACACGCAACGCAAGCTTAGCACAGTCGTAAGAAGTAGTGCGCTTGCTTTATTGGTTATACAGACACTGGTGCTGTATAAAAGCTATCGATTGCATGCTACTTCATTAAAAAAATCGTTTCACGGTCTTTTGCGCCAACCACGGCCTCAGTCGTGATACCAGCTCACTAAGCTGAGCGACAGTAGATTTTGACATTTACTGGTTGACTACACCATCGCTGCCTTTTTGAGAGCTAAATATCGCATTTGTTAAGGAGACGTGAAATCACATTTAGTTTTGTTCTGGATAAATACTTCCCTGGCCACATTTAGGGTGCTTTTGTCTGATTTCGTCGACGCTTCCTTACTAAAACCCGGCAACACTGATTTTGTCAACTGCGTTCTGGGCAGGGAAAAGATAATTTCAGCTGCCTCAACAACGCCAGCGACGAGCCAGATTACATGTGTGAGTATAAGTTACTGTTCTTCTGTACGAGTGCCTTCTTGTTCATACCGGTCACGTGCACCTTAATCAACCGCTCGCCGTAGTGTGCGAGTATTTGGCGAGTAAGTTGAGTTGCGGCTTGTCGCGTACATTCGACCCAGTGACCGATCTTTTTTCTTTCGACTCGAGGGTACATATTAGAGTACAGGTAACCTTACCGCAACATGACGGGAGCCTATGTCATCTGCCTATGTCTCGGGTATCTTTTTGAAAAGTGCCTGCCTGTCACCAGAGCTAATTTTATGTGCCTGGGTGTCAAACTTGCGCAGTGGATCGGCAGTGTGAGCTAAATGGTGCATACTCGAGGCACATGTCACACCATTTGGCATAACCGCGTCTTTACGATGCACCTAAAACAAGGCCAACTACTGCAGTCTGTCGTGGGTTCAGCGTGGCCATTATGTGGAGCGTGGCCCATTGCAACTAGAAGCAGTTCTCTGTGTGGGAGGTTGGTACGCTAGACAAGGCTTGTGTAACTTGCTAGCCACATTAGATAATTTAGCAGTGGCGTTTAAAAGCTTCGTGACATTAATACGAGTAAATAAAAGTAGCATCAACATTTATGTCAGTTACTTCGCAGCAAAGAAAGTTGTGGTAGTGATTATGTTGCTACTAGCGGGGTTAGCTTGGCAGACAACAAAAGGAGGTCTGAGTTACTTTTTCGTTTTTTCTTGCTTTGCAAGCCCAACGATACCTTTCACTCGTGGCGAGTCAGAATTCAGAACAATTCACTCGTGGCTAGTCAGAAACAAAATAAGAAATTTCATGTAATAATTCATCTGAATTCTTATGTTTCCCTAGTCTATTAGCTTCGTGTGGTTTTAATAGCGTGAACTCCCCCCCTTCCTCTGCAAGTAATGCTGCTTCTGCACAAAAATGTGCCAAACTAAGTTTTCTGCACCTATTTAATAAAATCAATGTAGATTATGCCATGCTGCACTAGAGTCCCACATTTGACAGTGTGTATCAGTGGAAATAGCATTGCTGGTCTAAACAATTGCCGCTTGATTTCGAGCCCATCAATCTCACAGCCATTCACCGAGAATACCTGAACAGTGCTGGCACGCAATATGTACTATACTGCATGCAGCCAGAAACCAGGTGCAGTATTTAACCATCAAGAGGTGGAAATTCAGTTGTGGTGAAGAAGTTGTGCGCAAGTGCACAACAACCGTAAAGCTGTTAAAATTTTTGAAACGGTGCTGTAATAGCGGAGCTTAGAGCGTTTGATTATCTAAGCACAGTAATCACTGCTTTGATTCGTCTTTTTCACCACCCTTCGTTGGTACCTCTCCCGAAGTCGCTTTGCCCTCTTGCCGAGCTTCTCTCCCAATCTTGCGCGGCATACATCATCGATGAGCTCCACAACACTGTCTTGTTACGGTTGCTGCAACTCCACCCTCTGTCAACTGTGTGCTTGTTTGCGAATCGCTGTTGCTGTGCCAGCCGGTGCTTATACGAATAGTGTCGGTATGAAGTCTGTCCTACGAACCACAGTACCTGATTTGCAAGCACGTGCATGCATGCGGGCATCTCGACAAACGACGAGTTGCGTGGACAGCTTCTTGCAAGCTAACAGGAACTCATAGGTGCTTGCTTGACGAATTGCAGCATATTTGTTCTGCACGTCAGAATCAACTTCTTGGTGCCATGTGCCAGCCCGAAAGGCAGGGGGGATTGTTTCTTGGAATTTGTGGAGCACTGGCGGCTTGTTGCGCTGCCAGGTGGAGAATCATTGATCATGGAGCATTTGGCTTATGATGCACGTGTTCACTTGCAAACGTTTGGAAAAAATTATAGGAGGTAGTTTAGGGGCCCTTTAAATGGACCGGAGTGGTCGCCGGATTTTAAGATAAGTATTGCTTAAGTTACTTGCTATTCATGAGGTGCAGGGTGGCTTAGAAAAGGCTATAGCGAGACACAGCTGGGGGCTAAGGAAGCTCTGTTACACCATTGCAAAGCGTAATTCACTAGAAACGGCCTATGTCGACGTGGGGGTTAATTTGTAAGCGTTTTATTTAGAATTGGAGGAGATAGAATGAAAGAACAAGAGGGATCAAAAAGCTTGTAGGCAAGCTAAGAGAATTCGGAAATGCTTTCAACACATGTAAAAACATAAATACAGCACATCATCAATATTGGCACGTGTTGTTTTTCAAAGCTTGACGTAACAGGGTGGGATGACTTCAGCCAGATATTTGTGTCTTGAGTAGATGCTAGGTGGTGTTGCAACTCGGAGGAGTCATTTTGTTGTGATTTTCACAGCAGAATTATGGTAAGTGCATGTTGTTCGGATTCCATTTTGTCTCCATTTTATGGACGCAATGCGGCCTCCACTCGTTCAATGCACCTTCCATAGCTATTCTCATGTCTTGACCATGAGAATAGCCTTGACCAATCTAGTGTGTCTCCATTTCATTCTTTTTTTCATGTCTGCCCTGTTATAGTTATAATACTTACAAAATAGCCCCTCCGATTTATCGCACATCTAACTTGAAACTTTTTACTATTTCATTATATTTCAAATAAATAATGCTTTGCTGCTGTAGTCATCAACGTACGCTATATATAGCATTAACACACAAGTAAAATTTTTAAACTTTTAGTCTTCTGTGAGTGAAAAAGAAAAATGAAATGCATATCCAATGTGCTCCTAAACAGCACAGTGGGTGTAAAATATTTGAGTTAACGTCATCACTTTCGGGGTTTTTTCGCACCTTACAATTTCACGCCGTTTGCAGCAGGGCAGTTGTGTATCACCTACTGAACATTTTCGAAACCACCTTTGTGCCTAAACAGTGGGAGCGCACCCACAGTTAAGAATAACAGATTTTCCTGAAAAGCATTTTTTCCAGTTTTGAACAGTGTTGACACACTTGAGACATCTATTAACATTTTACGATACACAAAGGTGGATACAAGATGTTTTATGAAGGAGGATCAGCATTTGGAATAACATAATTACTCGTCTTGGGGTATAAAAAAATAACAGGGGGAGGGTCACATCATTCGGTTCGCGCTTATGAAAGTGGCCACCCCCTCTGAAAGAGCACATGGAATGCTTGAAAAGTACACATAGTGAAGCAATACGTGTGCAAACCACACCACCAAATGTTACTTTTTTAACTCCACAATAAACAAGTAACAATAAGCAACATATTCATGCACAACCAGTTCATTAGATGAGAATCGATGACATGCAGAAGCTACGTGGCTAATATATAATTGATATAACTGTAATTGTCGTTCGAGCATCGAACGCGTTATTCGAAGGTCGTAGGTTCGATTCCTGCTCACGGCTGGTTATTGTTTCATCCACTTTTGTTTCTTCTTATTTACATTCCAATGGTTCTAATAACTTCCTCTGTACATTCCTTGGCATTACTGTCGGTTAGATCTCATATATATATATATATATATATATATATAAGCCTTCTTTCTCAAGCTGCTCGAAATTCTGTCTTTTGTGGTAAAAGAAATGAATGTTTTTTCGCTTGTAACCTGCTCCGAATTCGAGTTTTAGTGTTCCAAAAGTAACATTTTGCTGCTCCAAAAATTGCTCCAAATTCTAGTTCGACTGTTGCACCCCTGGAAAATGTTTAAGCATGAAATTTAGCATTGAAAATTTGACCTTGATTTTTATTCATTAATAATGAAACTGATGACAGTGAAACTTGTAGCATTAGAGTTCTCAAACCACAGTTTGTTTATCTAAGTCAAGTAACTGTCTCTCTTTATTGTCCCGAGTATATCTGCCTGCGGCCAATCTATAGGCGCATGCTCGCTGTTTTTACGGCCTGTGCATGGAAGGAGGTTGTGCTTCTACCTATCGCTGCAATCTCGTTCCAAACTAACTCGCCGCCGTCCATTGAAAAAAAAAGGCTAGCGCACTCAAATAATGCTCAGGTTCATTTCTACTGTCGCACTTCCTGTTGGTACCAATGCAATAGAAACATGGTAGGAAGCATATATGGCAACTCTTTATGAGACTTCATGACAGGAGTAAATTGATAAATATTCCATTCTGCACACATGATCCATCACTCACTGGGAGACGAAATGACAGACAACGTAATCTTTTTTTTTCTGAGAAAAATAGTTTAGTTTTGGGAAAGTTTACTTCGAATCCACAAGCCGGCCGCCAGTGCCCATGAAAATGGTAAATTTTGCACCTTTTTGTTCAAGGTATCACATTTCGTGTTTATTGAAATAAGTCCTTCAAAAAGGTGAAAGTAAAAGCATAATAGGAATGGTCACTATTTTTCAGAAGTAGGTGTGAATAGCACTCGCAATAGCAGGAGTAATAGCAATAGTAATAGGAATGTCAATAAAAATAATAGTTGTTCAAAGTGAAAACACAAAATTTAGGAACATGAAAGAGCATGTGGTGATACAGTTTTGGAAAGTTGTTGTAGTAAAGAAAAAAAACCCCAAGCCCACACAATCTCAGATGCAATCTTCAACGCTGATTAAAAAGTGTGAAACATTTTCATATGCATTATAGGTCGCCAGAGACGCAGGGGAACAATACAATTTCAGAGAATCAGAAAATGTTCTCATTAAAACTAATATATATTCATTGCACCTGAAGAAACAAAAAGCACTATTGGCAAAACTCTGTCGTGATGCTTTTAGCTGAAGCAGCGACATTGTTCCTAACCGGGAATGCTTTTGTATGGGCTTGTAAACAAAGTCAGATGACATGTCATTTTGATCCATTAACATTTATAGAAATAACTAGAAGCGTTCGGAGAAACTTTTCAGAATTAGCGCCGACCCTTCTGCGTGACTCTTGTCCACACTTTCCAGACAGGCCAGTAGTAGGGAATCTTCAATGATTGGCTCAAGAATCGACTGCAATTGTCAAGGATTTTTGTTCGAGGAAGTTATTTCACTGATATGTTTATGAAGGACGCCATAGTGGAAGGCTTTGGTAATTATCATTATGTGGAGTTTAACTTGCACCTAAATGATAAATACAACCAAACATGTCTCAAGCATTTTCGAATTCAGCGAATAGGTTGTGTTTGAGCCTTGAAAAAAAGATCTTTGTGTTGTTGCGTGTGCATATTCATTACCCAATGTATGAGTGCCAAAAAATTCAGGCTGTGCCCACACACACCTCTACTACTCTCACTGCTTCCTACAAATGGAAAAGTCATTGGTTAGAAAAAGTGGCCGGGTACAGCTGATTTACAATACAATGCGTATGCAGCTAAAGGCGTTCTGAAGAGTTGGTTCTCGACGCCCTCATGCGAAGTGCGCTGACACCATATAAAAACAACTATATTTCACTCGCGGTGGCTCCTTAGGCCATGAAAGCACGGAACGAGCGCCTATAGACCGGCTGTGAGCTGTCATTCATTCGTTAATATTGTTTCCTTCACAATTGATCAGGTAATCGTGCATGTACCGAAATACATACTGCCAAACCATCTGATATTAGTCCCGATTCATCTTGTTGGCATCACTTAAAGGAGTACTGAGACGAGTTTTCAATATTTAGGAATTGTAGTTTTATAGAAAACGCTTGGGTTCTAGAAGAGAGTTCTCAGTTACCCGGGAAAGCATTGCATATATTTTTAATACCTCTACCTTTGAAAGACACTTTCAGTTTCGATATCAAGTGGGTGGCTTCTCCGTAACATGACAAGGCAGTGTGACGTTGCAGGAACTTGGCAATTTGCTACGTACTAATGACAGATAAGCGATCTGCTCGTGCATTGTCCTATTGACCGTGACAGTGATTTCTGTGATTTAGGCTGCACGGAAACTCCGTTTGAAAACTCGGGGGCGGAACCTTGTTGACTCATCACGATAATATCTACTCCATTGCTTGAAAATACTTTGCAACTGTGAAGAAGAAAATATGCCTGCAGCAAGCAGCATTGATCAGCTCTCAAATTTTACTAGCCACACTACCACTTATTATTTAGCTGATACACTGCAATGATTCAACTCTCAGGAAAATTTCATATAACGATTCCCCCTCAGATATTCAACAAATTCTATTATTTCTCTCCCCCCTTTTTTCCTTTTTTTTTACATTGCGTCAAAGTAATTTCACAGTCAAAACACAGTAATCATATTCCCCTAGTCTAAAAAACCTAAAGGTATTGACTTGCATTAACCACCGGCTTCTTGACCGATCCCCCTTAGTGGGTGAGAGCCACAAAAGAAAGGAACAAGCAAGCAAGCAAGCAAGCAAGCATCGCCAACGCCAGGCTCTCTCGGCTCGTGCTTCGGTTCGTTGCTGTGCCAATCGCTGGACGGTTCTTCACGCTGTCTCGTCGCTTCACGCTGTCTTTGACGGCTAATAAACCTCTTCACATTCGGTGGAAGGAGCTGTTAATCCCCGTTGCTACACCCTGGAGCTGCGAAGCCGCACGCTACCGCCTGCCTTGACTGACAACGCCACTACAACGGCGCCTTCGCCCCAGTTCAACTGCCCTGGCCATCCTAGGCTACGGGACCCGAAGGTCTTCAGCGGTGCGGATGGGACCGACGTCGAAGACTGGCTCGAGCATTACGAACTGGTGAGCGCCAACAACTAGTGGCATGAAGCCGACAAGCGGGGCCAGGTCATATTTTATCTCACTGGCGTCGCCAAATTGTGCTTTAACAACCACAAACACAACATCCCCACATGGAGCGACTTCAAGACGTCATGTGCTGAAGTGTTCGGTCGGCTGGCTGTCCACAAACAGCGGGCAGAACAGCGCTTGCGCGTTCGCTCTCAGCAGACTGGCGAGACCTTTACCAGCTATATTGAGGACGTCGTCGACCTTTGTTGACGTGCGAATGACACCATGCCCGAATCCGACAAGGTCAAACACACCCTGAAGGGCGTCGACGACGGCGCATTTCAAATGCTCTTGGCAAGAAATCCGAGCACAGTTTCCGAAGTCGTCAGCTTGTGTCAGAGCTACGACGAGTTGAAGAAGCAACGCACTCTGACTCGGCAGCCTCAGCATGGTGGTGAGTCACTGTCCAGTTTCGACACCCTGCCTGACAATTCACCGTTGCTTCAGCAAGTTCGAGCCTTCGTCCGTGAGGAAGTTGCCCGCCAACTTTCCCTAGTGCCCTTCACTCACGAGACCACCACCCGTCTACCATCTCCGCTTCGCACAGCTATTTAGGAAGAGGTTGCCCAAGCTGTTCCTCTTGCGCACCACGAGCCGCCTCTATCCAGCCGTGTTCACTGCCAGCGTGTCGCGCAGCCGGTAAGCCCTCCTGTCGCCTATCCGCCAGCCGTGCAGCCTCTGGCCGCACCCCTAACGTATGCAGCGCAGACTTGGCTCCTCCTGTCGCCTGTTCGCCAGAGATGCAGCCTGTAGCAGCCCCGCTCACATATGTAGACGCTGTGCGTAGGCTTCCGCAACCACCCTACACCTCGCGCTCACAGCCCGCACACCCGGCTGCTTATACTGCAACTTGGGTGGCACCACCAGTCGCCAATCCTTGGAGGACGCCCGATAACCGACCGATATGCTACGCCTGCTTCACTCCCGGACACGTTGCCCGCTACTGCCGCCGTCGACCTCAGATGTTCGGCGACTATGTCCGATCGTCGAAACCCGGCAGCCAACCCTTCGCGCAATACGGGCTGGTCTCGTCACCTCGCTATGCCCCTCCCAACGACCCCGACTTCGTGATGCCGCGCGCACCCTCTCCTCGTCGGCGATCGCTCTCCCCCATGCGTCGCCGTCCCAGACCTTCTGACCAGGAAAACTAAGCACCGCAGTTCAAGAGGCAAGAACTGCGTCATTTTTGAACTCTCTAAGCCCTTGCCCCTCTCCTGCTAACGTGTTCGCAGTAACTGTTGAAGGTTATTGTACTTTCGCCCTTGTGGACACCCACGCCACTGTTTCTGTTATCGCCGCTAATATCTACCGTGTATAACGTAAAGTCCCGATGCCGCTTTCGGGACTGTCACTCCACACCGCAAGTGCACAGCAAGTAACGCCTCTCGCAGCCTGCACTGCAAGAGTGTCTATAGAAGGCATTGTTTACATCGTGGAGTTTATTGTCCTCGCTGTCTGTTCGCATGACGTCATCCTCGGATGGGACTTCCTATCCCGCCATAATGCCTTCATCGACTGCGCACGCACTGAAGTTGAGTTTTCACCCTTTTGTGGTGTCCCATTACTTGACGCTCTTCATCAGCCGCCGAAGTTGTTCGTGCATCAAGATACCGATATTCCACCTGAAAATTTCGCACTTATTCCAGTTTCATGCAACGCCTACACTGACGCTACAGTCTTTTTTATGCATTCCGATATCTTCACGGGTCGTCGAGTTCTGCCGCTGACTTTAGCAACGATTGACCTTGCTGCCGGAAGAAGCAATATGTTGATACTCAACCCGCTTTCCACACCTGCCACATTGCTTGCGGGGGAATGTCTCGGCCTCGTGCCGGATCTCGACCCTTCGTCTTTGGTTGATGTCCCGAATGACTACTGCGACCACCCAAAATCACTGTCGGCCCTAGAGGAGCCGTCCAAAGATACGTTTTCCAGCGCCATCGCCGACACCCCCACTCCCACCGAACATGCCGACCTCCTTGATCTTCTGCATGAGTTCCGGAATTCTTTCGATGTGTCGCAACCGCAACTAGGCCGCACGTCGCGAGTCAAGCATCATGTTGACACCGGCCTACACCAGCCACTGCGTCAAAGACCATACCGTGTCTCCACTGAAGAGTGCCGCGTCATCAACGATCAAGTCGACGATATGCTTCGTAGAGACGTCATTCGACCATCTCACAGTCCCTGGGCGTCTCCTGTCGTCCTGGTGCACAAGAAAGATGGATCTATCCAATTTTGCGTGGACTATCGTGGTTTGAATAAGATAACCCGCAAGGACATATATCCTTTGCCGCGCATTGATGACGCCATTGACACCCTTCACGGAGCGGAATTCTTCTCGTCGCTAGATTTCGGTCTGGGACTGGCAAGTTCCAATGGCTGAAACCGATCGCCAAAAAACTGCATTTATTACACCTGACGGACTATACGAGTTTAACGTCATGCCCTTTGGGCTTTGTAACGCACCCGCCACGTTTGAACGACTTACGGATAATACGCTACGTGGCCTCAAGTGGAATATGTGCCTCCGCTACCTCGACAATGTCGTGGTTTTCTCGCACGACTTTCCTACGCACCTCTTTCGCCTCAGGCACGTTTTGACTTGTCTGACCAACGCTGGCCTGCAGCTTAATTTGAAAAAACGCCGCTTCGCTGCACGCAAGCTCGTCATCCTAGGCCACATCATGTCGAAGCACGGCGTATTACCTGATCTAGCTAAACTTCGAGCAGTCGCAGAATTTCCCAAGCCGACTACCATGAAGGAACTTCGCAGTTTTGTAGGCCTATGCTCTCATTTCCGGCGCTTTGTTCGCAATTTCGCATCCATCATGTCACCATAAACCCAGCTTCTTCGCGGTGACGTGAACCTCTCCTTCTGGTCCCCTGCATGTGACGTTGCCTTCACTACTCTGCGCCGTCTGCTCAACTCCCCACCTATTCTTCACCACTTCGGCCCGACGGCTCCTACCGAGGTGCACACCGATGCCAGCGGCGTCGGCCTAGGCGCTGTCCTCGCTCAACGAAAGCCCGGCTATACAGAATACATTGTAGCCTACGCTAGCCGCACTCTGACGAAAGCCGCAACTAATTACAGCGTGACAGAAAAAGAGTGTTTGACTCTGGTGTAGGCACTTGGAAAGTTCGAGCCGTACTTATACGGCCGCCCGTTCGGTCTAGTAACGGATCACCACGCGCTTTGCTGGCTCTCCACGCTAAAAGACCCTTCTGGCCGCCTTGCGCGATGGGCACTCCGCATCCAGGAGTACGACATTCGCGTCGTATACCGCTGCGGACGCAAACACTCTGACGCTGACGCCCTGTCCCGCTCACCTTTGCCACCAGATCCGACGTGCGGAAACACGTGCCTCCAGACCTTGTCATCGTTAAATCTTGACTCAATTGCCATTGAACAACGTCGCGACCCGTGGATCGCATCTCCTCTCGAATATCTATCCGGTACGCCCAACCTTCCAGTATCTCGATCCCTCCGAAGTCAAGCTTTCCATTTCGCCATCCACGATCAACTTCTTCATCGACGCAACTACGGTCCTGATGGCCGCCGGTGGCTACTGGTCATTCCACGCACTTTACGATCACAGGTATGCGCCTCTCTTCACGACGATCCACAATGTGGCCATGCCGGGGTGTTCAAAACATATGAACGCCTTCGCCATCGCTATTACTGGCGTGGCATGTACAATTTTGTACGCAAATTTGTACAGTGCTGTGCTGACTGCCAGTGACGCAAATCAACACCGCTACGTGCGACTGGCGAATTGCAGCCACTTCCGTGCCCTGCCAAGCCATTTGATCGCGTTAGCGTTGACCTCTACGGCCCCCTTCCATTAACACCAGATGGCAATCGGTGGATTATAGTAGCGGTCGACCATCTAACACGCGACGCCGAAACAGCCGCTTTACCAAGCGCTACCACTCAGGATGTCGCCACTTTCATTTTACGTCGTTTTATCCTTCGACATGGCGCACCTCGAGAGCTCGTTAGTGGCAGAGGCCACGCTTTCCTCTCCGAGGTCGTCGAAGCTCTGCTTTGTGAATGCCACGTCATTCATCGGAAAACGACAGCATACCACACGCAGAATAATGGGCTAACTGAACGGTTTAACCGCATGCTGGGTGATATGCTCTCAATGTACGTGGCATCTAATCATAGCAACTGGGACCGTGTTCTCCCTAACGTCGCATTCGCATATATTACTGCAATACAAACATCCACGGGATTTTCACCTTTCTTTCTTATTTATGAACGTGACCCTTCCCATACAATCGATACTCTACTTCCTTACCGTCTTGATGCTTCCGAATGTCCACCTATCTCCGATGCTGCTCAACAAGCCGAAGAGTGCCGCCAGCTCGCCCGTGCATTCACCTCGGACGAGCAGCAACGCCGGAAAGAAAACCGTTGCACCTCTCTTCCGGATCCCAGCTACGCCCCAGGGTCTCTCGTGTGGCTTGCCATCCCATACCAAACTCCGGGACTCTCATCAAAACTTGTCCACCGGTACGGGGGGCCTTACACCGTATTAGAGAAAACCTCTCCAGTTAATTACCTAAATGAGCCAGTTTCCCTATCGGATGACATGCGCCGGCGTCCACGTGACATCGTTCATGTTTCCCGCCTAAAAGCGTATTATGAGCCTCTCCTTGAAACTTCTTGGGTCGCCAAGATGGCTCCTTTTTCAGCGGGGGCGATTGTGAAGAAGAAGATGTGCCTGCATCAAGCAGCATCGCCAACGCCCGGCTCTCTCGGCTCGTGCTTTGTTTCGTTGCTGTGCCAATCGCTGGACGGTTCTTCACGCTGTCTTTAACGGCTAATAAACCTCTTCACACAACGAAAACTTTAAAATCAGAGTAACTATTTTATGCATGCTGGCTTACTATCGTGTGCTAAGTGGTAATACTACTTGCGTACAGAGGGAACTAAAAATGTCCCTTTCGCGATGTCTCAAAATTGTCTCGGTACACCTTTAAAACACACTAAAACCAAAAACGTTTTTCACGTATTAGTCAAGTACAATTTCTCAATCAAGGAAATACCACTTATACCACGAAACGATGCTTGGTAAGTGAGAAAACGTGCGAGAAGAAAATGTGGGTGGAGATGCCGCTTTGATTTTTTTCACACGACACCACGCGACATCATGAAATTCAAACGCGTGTACTGGGTCTTACGTAAATACTAATTCATCAAAATTAAGTACACTGTCATCTGTCAGTGTGATGGACCTAAGATACGAAGTTTCAGTAATACTCATCAAGCTAATGTTGCAAAAATACATTTTCAAAATTTGAGCATCACGAAATTAAAAATAAACTTCAACCCTAATTTTCTCCACTGATAATGAACTTGTGGCATGAGAGGTCTTGTATGCAGCATGTCAGTCTAAACTAAGACATTGGTTCTCTTTAGTGTGCCTTTAAAAAAATTGCCAACTGCTGGTGCAACACCAGTCACTGCAAACACTGCTTTGAAGCAATATTTGATTTTATTCAAGTTGAAAATCAGAGGTTCACTGACATTTTAGTCCCATCACTTCGTTGAACTTGGCCTTGTCCTTGACCTCGTGTTGTAGCGCCTTAACAGCAGTCATGAGTTCTTTTTGAGGCATGGCGTAGCGTCATTATGATCCATTTCTAGTGCCCAATTCAGGGGCTATCGTGAAATTTCTGCGGCAGAATGATCCAAAGACAAGCAGTGAATTTAGCTTAGATGTCAAAGACCTGTACTACCGTGAAATGGGGATACTTTGTGACAGATTGTTCTTGTTTTTTTCCCTTGTTGGAGAATGGTCAATATAAAGGCAAAAGAATAATGGCAGAACGTTTATAAAACCTTCCTTTGCACAACGGAGTGTTCTATTGATCCACTTTTTTGATACAAATGGCTCTATTGAGGTGGGGAGGCGAGGTGGGCAAATGAATCTTCGTCCTGAGGGGCAGCTTTGTTACAAAGTTGTTTTTGGCTGAATATGATTGGGAAAAAAAAGCTAGCACAAAGTTACACAAAATCCAAAGTTTATTTGAGTTTTCTACAAATGGTTTTGTTCTAGCAACCTCACAGTTGTGTGAAAATTTATTCATACATGTACCTCCTCAATCAAGATGTTTTACCTCAAAGATACCTTGTTTGCCTAGTGGATTCAATTGAGTACAAAATTGCGTCCTGCCCAGTACTGCCATCTCCAGTTTTTTAGGGTCCTCCCCATAGTGCTGATGATGTGCCTGTCAGGTTTGACTTCTGTCGCTCATCTCAGGTGAAGGAGTCGTTCAAAGTTTTTTTATGTTAGAGTTATCCTTCTCCGAGGTTTTTTTCTCCGGAACCCGCACCATGAAATTGTAAACGTTTCTAGTATAAGGAACCAGCGTTGGAGTGTCCACGGCCACCCTGGCGGTGAGAGCGCGCACTTCTCAGCTGCTCCCGCCGAAGAGAGTGGCGGCTGGTAGAGATGGTGCGTGCGCGCATCGCCGTAACAAAACCAAAGGAGTGGCTACTTGGGCTGGTTGGTATTGCATTTTTTAGAGAAATGTACTTCCTTAGTGCGCAGAGGTTGTTTCAGAGAGAAGATATAGCAGAGAGACAGGACAGAGCGCACACCTAAAGCCAATTTTATTGCACAGATGGCGGAAATATATGTACATTCAAGAGGGCGAGGAGATCACGCACTGAAGAAAGGACAAATGATCGCGCATGCGCCAGACCACCTTATTCCAATCTTAAAATGACAACTTAACTGAAAAAATACATGTTAATCTGTCAGATAAGAATACAGGTATCGTTTTTGTTAAGTTGTTATTTTAAGACTGGAATAAGGTGGTTTGGCGCATGCGCCATCATTTGTCCTTTCTTCTGTGCGTGATCTCCTCGCCCTCTTGACTGTATATATATTCCCGCCATCTGTGCAATAGATTGGCTGCAAGTGCGCGCTCTGTTCTATCTCTCTGCTATATCTTCCTTTTCCGATGCAGGCGGAAATGGTGCAGGCCCGTGTGCTCATATTTGGGTGCACGTTAAAGACCCCCAGGTGGTCGAGATTTCCGGAGCCCTCCACTACGGCGTCTCTCACAATCATATAGTGGTTTTGGGACGTTAAACCTCACATATCAATCAATGCTATATCTTCCTTCTGAAACGTTCTCTGCGCACTAAGGAAATATATTTCTCCAAAAAAAAACCAGAGGGCACTGACGGTACTGCTGCGAATTCAATCGCAACAGTATGTAAAAAGGAGGACGTATAGAGGAAAGGGAGAACGTAGAAAACAGAGGCAGCGTTGCATCTAAGCGGTCAGCCGAGCAAAGTTCTGCTCTCGCTCTTCTTTCTAGAGCTGGCAGGCTCGTTTCTAAACCGGATGGCACGTGTCTGCTATATTTATTCGATAGTGAAGACATCCACCAGTGGAAACCAGGGCCAAACAGTCTAGTTTAAACGGTGTTTTGCCGGAAACGAAACGAGCATAATATGCAACAAACGGCATTGTAAACTTTTTTTATCTTCCCAGATGAGCGTTCAGTAGTGAACTTCAAGACTAACAAAGTTTCCATGCGTCCGTCCACTTGACCATCACCACCTAACTCTATCTCATGCCACTTCGTGTAGTGAACGAAACGATAGGCAAGATGTTTTTTTTTCTAACAGTTGCGTGTAAAGGAAAGCCGCGTTGCTCACAACACTTGTGCAGGGCCACGTTCATACGCCTCTGAACTGTTATGAAAGATACTTTCGCGGTGAAAACTCGATACTGAAGTGCCTCTGTTTAAATTATTTGTGCAAAAGAGAGGATTATTGTTTTTTATTTTACTTTCTTTTTATTTTTGTTACGAACAAAGACGCAGACTAATCAAAGCTTAGCTTTATGAAGCCAGCCAATTCGGTAAGCATTTTTCTCACTTGCATCCGTGGCTAAGTAACATTGTAATTTATGCGTTGCTAAAAAAGTATCAAATGTCTTTGATGTTTACTTGTTGTTTAGTTCACCTAACACACAATTTCAGTTTTTTCCACTTGCCTGTGTCGGCCTAAAATGAACATGCCTGTTCAACATCAATAATTGCTAGGCTTTAATGTACCAACAAGATATCATTCTGAGGTACGCTGTAGGGTGCGTACTAAGATTGTGACCGCTTGGGGTTCTCCAATGTGCGCATATCTTTTTGTTCACGGGTGTTCTCTTTCTATTTCGTCCCCATCTAAATGCAGCCATTGTGGTCGGAGATCTATCCCGCACTATCAAGCATAAGACCGCGACACCACCCGTGCTATGCTGCCACAGTGGTTTGCTTGATCAACGTCAAGATACATACATACCGCAGACAAGATGTACATATGCCGCCAGAAAAAAAAAAGTGGTGCCGCAGCCACTACTTATTCGTTTCTTTTTTTACTACAGAAGTGTGCAGTGTAGTATCGTCGCCGCACGGGCATATAAGCCGGTACTACCATAGCAAAAATCCCAACCAGAAAATGATCACGAGGGAGTTGCCATCACTGCACAACACTGTCTCGTCGATGCCACATGCATAGATGCAGTCCGCTTTGCAGAGCTTCTCTCCGTTTTCAAGTGCTAATTATGTGAAAGAAGCCTTCAGACAATTTTTTTAAAAACCACAGTGCAGTATTACTGGCGCAATGGCTTATAGAGCTGTTCGTTCCATAATGAAGCACGGCAGCACCACAAGTGCGTGGTCTCTCTGCAGCCGGTCGTCCGGGCACGAATGGCTTAGTTGTATCGCGACTCTCTGCCAAGTGCTGTTTTTTGGTGAGCCACCTATGAAACCAAGACTTCGGATCAATGCAAGTCTAAAAAAGCACGTGAAATTTTGGAGGTTCATATAATGCGAAAAGAACAACTTAGGAAACCACATCAACACATCTTTCATAGAAATTGGAGATACCATTTTAAAATTAATACAGGCGCCTTGCAATAATCCACAAGTGTCAGTGCTGCAATTGGGTTTGCTAGATTCTTTCATCTTGTGTTGTCTATCTGGTGGTCAGACATCCTCTTGTGCAGTATTAGCTGATGTGTGCCCAAGAATAATCCAGAGTTGAAAGTTCGTGCGGTCGTGTGTCTTGTTGTCCTGTTATAAATTTATACAGCCATAGGCTATAGCTGCAGACTAGTTCACCTGGCTTGCAACCCTGTAAGTCATGTTTAAAAATCATGAAAGACCTAGTGTTTATTTTTAAATTAGTCAAGCAAGCTTGTTTTAATCAACTTTCATTGAAACCTATTCCTAAATATTTTGGTCTGTGGCAGATTTTTTGCACAATGACTGTTGAAGTATTTGTTTATTTCTTTTCATAATTGTCACATGGCATTTGATCTGGCAAGTTCATTATAACGTCTGCTGTCATTGTTTTTCATTGTTTTAGCTTGCATATATGTTATACTGCAATGCTTAGAATGTATTTTGAGGTGTTTATTTCTATTCACGTATGCAGGTGTTTGAAAAAGCTCAGCGTTTCATCAAGACGTGGCTGTTGAAGTTTGTTGGCCTCGATGGAAGTTACGAAAGGCACTTCACACATGTGTTCATAGATTTGCAGCCCGATCGCTGCTGCCCCTCAGAGCAGGGATCTGCGACAGCCTGTGATGGTTGGCTTCCTGCCCAATCGCTGCTTGCAGGACCCTGGGCAGCCCACCGTCATTGGCTCATCTCCTGCTGCAGCCTCTAAATCATCGCCCCACCTCTGCTGCCCTGACCAGCCCTATGCCCAATAGGGCCTTGCTGAACTCGCCTTCTAGTTTGGGGTGCATTACTGAACAGCAGTAACTTGAAAAGTTGAACTGAAACATAAATGGTTTGACTTGGTGTATTTAGAAATAAAGTTACGAAAGTTGTGTTCTGGTATTCTTAGTTAAAGATTGCTTGTGCGCGAATACTTGCACCGGGCAGTTATTTCAGGTAATGTTTTTTTAGCTAATACTTGATAAAAATTGTAACAACCTATGTTACAATTCTCACAAAACTGAGGAGGAATGTGTGGAGAAAACTAGAAAGTAACTAGACTCGTGCAGTCTTATGCTCTACATGTGGGGAGGGTAATAGGCAATGGAAAAAAAGGCGAAAATGAATGATTTAGTGGAATCGTAGTGTTTCTACACTAGTCATTCAGTGGTCAGTCGCCTTGAAGTATACTACATCATGAAGCTCGTACGAGGCTGCTATAAGCTGCTAGGGCAAGTTCTGGAAGTGTAATGTAAAGTGTACCTGCTAAAGAACGCCAGTAGTAAAAAGCCCATATTCCTAACGGTGGAATATTGGCAAGCCAATGGTAGCCGATATTCGTCGTAAAGCGAATACTGGCGTAAGATTGGCATTTCATTGGCAATAAAGTGGCCCGATAATGGTCCTATGCTGGATGTATGTTGGCAACTACGTCGGTGAAAGGACGGGCCTTCATCGGCATGTGTAGAGTGGGCCGGCGTCGGCTGGATATTGGCAAATGCAACGGCAGAACGTCGGCCCTAGGTCGGCTTGAACATCGGGCCTACATCGCAAGAAGTTGCACTTGGCCGAGATGCTGATCTTGGCCCAATATTGCGGCCGACGTTAGCCAATACAGGTCCAAGATCGGTCCAACGCCGGTGTGCTGCCTTGGCCATTTTCTACCCATATAATATTGGAAGAGTCATATCGAAGGATAGCTATTTTGACTGTCGCTTATACTTCCAGCCAATGTGGTCGTCCCAAATAGTAACATTACTAATTCTAACACATGCATCGTAATCTTCTCGGGATGTTCCGTCGTAAAGATAATAAAGAGAACAATGCTTAAAGCAGTGGTCTCCCACATTATCTTATCCCTATATTTGTAATGGTGTTGGGTGAACACTGCCTAAGCAGTATTCTCCTAGCAAGAGCACAATCCGGCTTTCATATATTTCATTGGTGTTAATTGTGATGACAAAATTTTCTGGGAGTATAGGACACGGTCAAAAAAAGATATCCTGTCATGTAAATCTTTTCATACTATACAAGTGAAAAGTTACTCTTTGTGCCTCAACTCTAGTGGAAAGCGAGATCGCTTCTTCGTGCTTCCATTTGGAAGCAATACTTTTTTGCAGACTAGTTGGTTCATACTTGAAAAATTGAATTGCTGCACAAACTTGAAGCCAATATATACGCATGCTACGCTGCGCTTCCACGATGCGCACAAAACCAAAGATGCCGCAAACAAAGCCGACCCAAAACAAATCAAATCAAAATTGACTGGCACCACAGTGACAAAAGTGAAAAATGGCAAAATACAAAAGTGATACCCACCACAATTTAAACTGCGTATTTCCAAGGTGTGCGCTCATCTTTTTTATAAAATTCATCATTTATTATTTATTGCACCAAGCATCAACAAAGGAGTGAAAAAATGAAAACGTACTCTAGAGACTTTTATTTAAAAACACTAAAAATAGCGCTTAGCACCGAATGCAACAATAAAATAACAATTTTATATTCACTCCAAGCAGCCCCAATTGAGCAACCCAAAGAAGCAGTAAGCCGAGAAAGTCAAAAACTTTGCTCTGCCCATTTCGCGCTTAATTAAGGTCAGTGTTAGCTTTAACCACCACGTTTTGTGCCTTCAACTTCGAGGTTTTCTTTCACCTTAGCACCCTCCCTTCTCAAGCAGGTTGGAGCTTTCCTCAACGTAAAAACACGACAGAGATTCAAAAAGCTTGTAGTAACAGGCCGATGCCCTTTCGATAGCATTGGAGAGCAGGCCACTACGGTGAAGGCTCAGAACCATGGGCGCACTTTCCTCTGCAGTGCCGTACACGCGGCTGCATGCCCTTTTCTATGAGATAGACGTCGATTGCCGCGTTGATGGCAGGCATGAGAGAGAAACTTGAAGGCGGGAAAGACTACCATAACCGCAGAAGCATCTATCCGTGCATGAGAAGAAGAAGTGGCTTTCGTGGTGTCCGCCATCCTTGACGTTTACACAGGCAGCACAGGCAGCGTCACAGGCAGCCATCTTGCGCGGTGCTTCCTCCGGTGCTTCCTCCGGTGTTTCCTGAGGCCTCAGCGTCCAGTTTTAGTTTGGGATCTACCCCCGCTGCTACTTCAAAGGCACCTTCGTGCTTCCTCCTGTGGGGGAGTGGCCGGATCGGGCGGTGCTGTTAATCCTATTAACCTGATGTCTCTTTCCTCTGCCGGCCAGGCATAATCTGCCTGGTCGGCTTCCCTTCCTAACAGTGATTTGTCAATCGATCTATTTTTGCGCAGTGGTCTGAAGAGCGTTCCTGTGGCCCTGGTTCCAACCAACGGCGAGTCTATTCGCATGAAAAACCCGAAAAATAATTCAGGAAGAACTCCGGAAGATTTCTAATTATTACCAATTGATTACTGAGGTGCGTCAATTTGGGCGTGGAGGCATCCTGTGCTGCTCGCCGGACCAAGCCTGCATCACAAATTTTCTAAAATGCACAACGTTTGCCTCAAATCAGGTGAGCTGTTTCGTACCTGTCCATTTGGCCTGTGGGAAGGGACTGGTTCTAGGAGTGGACTTGAGCCTTACACCACCCTAAATACTTGAAATCTTTGCGGCCGCAGGAGCAGTCTCTGTATTTCGATGCTCGCGAAACGTTGAGAACAAAAAAGCTCCCCACAGAATCAGTGATTGTGACTTTTGCCGGCACGGCTCGACCGACCGAAATTAGGGCATGGCCACTAATTTATCGTGTAGATACACTATCCCCTCGTCCACTACAGTGCAAAAAATGCTGGAGGTATGAGCATACCATCAAGGGATGAAGATCGGATGTGAGGTGTCGCACATGTACTGACTAACATAAACCCGACAAATGTTCAACCCAAGAGGTGAGATGCTGTCTATGCAGAGGAAATCACGCGGCAACCCGCCGCGGTGGTCTAGTGGCTAAGGTACTCGGCTGCTGACCCGCAGGTCGCGGGTTCAAATCCCGGCTGCGGCGGCTGCATTTCCGATGGAGGCGGAAATGTTGTAGGCCCGTGTGCTCAGATTTGGGCGCACGTTAAAGAACCCCAGGTGGTCGAAATTTCCGGAGTCCTCCACTACGGCGTCTCTCATAATCATATGGTGGTTTTGGGACGTTAAACCCAACAAATCAATCACGCGGCTGACGATGAAAGTTGCCCCATGAGCACATGTGAGTTGCAACTTCTGAAATCATCGAACAACAACGATGCTCCCGGCGTGAGGCCCGATCTGTTCTTTTTGAGCGCTCACGTGGCTATGCCTCCGTTGCCAACCGGGCAATCCAGAAGCTGAAGTCGTCGTTGCCTGATTTATTAACATCAACGGGGGAAAAGTCCATGACGAAACTTATGGAATCTCTATTCCTGAGCCTAACGGAGTCATTGGCACAAATGGTGAGCACTCAGTTGAATCAAATATTGCAGAGAGGAAACCAACCTACCGTGCCCCCTTCTCTACCTTCACCAGTTAAGGTTACTGATATTCCATCGGAACCAGGCCCTTCGAAGTCAAAGCCAGACACGCCGAACACTGGCCATAGAATAATTATGCCTCTTGTGGAGGACCTAGATTGGAGCTCGGACTCCGATTCTCATGTCTCACAACCAGAACAAATGGACTCTTACTCAAGAAATATGAAACGACGTGCTTCTCCTGAGGCACAACGGTCCTCAATTTGTCCTAAATCAAGAAATAAGAGATATCAGAAGGAAAACGTATCAAAAAGGATTTTTTAAACGATAGCTTCTTAGAGAAAGCAGTGAGTGCTGCTGGTATCTCTTCAAAATAGGGAATTTAAAAGTACTACAGTGGAATTGCCGCTCCATTTTTTCAGCAGCTACAGAATTACTGCAACTTTGCGATAATTATTCCCCTGATGTTGTTGCTTTACAAGAAACTTGGCTTGCAGAAAATAAGTATTTTAGGATTAAAAATTAGCGCACATTTTGTCTAGACCGCCCAACTTGGGGTGGAGGTTCGGCAATATTTATCTCATACAAAATCGGCCATAGAGCTAAAATTATTTATCAGTTCTTTGCTTCAGAAAGCGAGATTTTAGCAATAAGTATTACTATTCCTGGGTCCCTCCCATTCTCATTTATTAATGCTTATTTTCCTGTGGGTGTTCTAAATTCTTCCGTCCTAGATACTGCAGTTCGCTGTTGCCAAAAAGATATTGTATTAGTAGGTGACTTCAATTCTCATCATATTTCTTGGGGTTTTAAAACTGATCTGAATGGCAAACGTTTATGGGATTGGGTGAACAATAATAACTATATATGCATAAACACAAAAACTCCTACTTTTATGTGTAATCAGTCCTCCTCGGTACTCGATCTAACTTTTTCTAACGCTAACCTCTCCATCTTATCATGGTCTGCGATTAACTCGGGAACAAGTAGTGACCATATGCCAATATTGTTCGAGGTGGTCTGTTCAATAACCTCCAAGAATAGATCTTCCGTAACACATGTAAACTTTAATACTTTCGAGAAATCCTTACGAGGCGCTTTATCTAACCAAACGAATGATGCAGAACTAGACGCCATCAGAATTAGCGACATTTTAAAAGAGTCGTTAAATAAATCAAAATCATCATCATCATCATTTATTTTTCCCTTAAAGGCCCCTCTCGGGGTGTTACATAAGGGGGGGGGGGAGGTTACATAAAGAGTTACAAAACATATCGGATCACAATACTGAAACATAACACATAGAAATGCAGACTTATTTAAAAGCACAAAAAAATGTTACAATTAGAATCAGGCATATAAAGGCGAAAAGAAAGAACAGTGTAAAAGAATTTTACAGCGTAAGATGATCAGTGAGCAACTGCTTAAACGCAATAGGGTTTCGCTCAACGACAACACAGTCTGGCAAAGGGTTCCATTCTGCAATGGCTGTTGGCAAAAAAGATTGATTAAAAGAAGACGTAGAACCGTGCAAACGCTGGACGCTGCACGAGTTAAAAAGGCGACGAGATGTACGGCTTGGCGGGATAAAGAGTTTACCGTGAACATGTGGGAAGTTATAGTAAAGCCTATGGAACAAGCACAGCCCTGCAATCTTCCGACGGAACGACAATGACTCGAGTCCCAATGATGACTTTATGGCACTGATGCTTTCATCACGACCGTACCTAGAAGAGATGAATCTGGCCGCACGGTGCTGTATAGATTCTAAAGTGTTAATGAGGTATGCTTGATGAGGGCTCCAAATAGCTGAGGCATATTCAAGCTTACTTCGTATAAATGTTTCATAAGCCAGTTTTCGCGTGGATGAGGGACACAAGGAAAGGGAACGTCTGATGTAACCAAGTGATTTAGTAGTGTCGGCTGCTAATTTGGTGATGTGATCGGACCATGTCAATTTTTTGTTTATTGTGATACCAAGATAACGATAAGATTCGACGAGGGACAAAGCCATCGAGTTTAAGGAATACGTGTAATTACTGTTGGAGCGCTTACGGGATATCTGCATAACTTTACATTTCGAAATATTGAGTTTCATTAATGAATTGGAACACCAGGATTCGATTTGATGTAAGTCGCTTTGAATGATTTCATGGTCAGTTCGGTGTGCGATGCGACGATAAAGAACGCAGTCATCTGCAAAAAGTCGAATAGAAGATGAAATGTCATTAGGAAGGTCGTTTATGAAGATGAGAAAGAGCAGAGGACCAAGAACAGATCCCTGTGGTACTCCAGAAATCACGTTAGTAGTGGCTGAACAGTGATTACCGACAACCGTGTATTGGAGACGATTGGTCAGGAAGCATCGGATCCATGACAACGCTAGGGGGTCCAGCTGTAGGCATGAGAGCTTGGCCAGAAGTCGCTGGTGGGGGACACAGTCAAAAGCTTTCGCAAAATCAAGATAGATGACGTCAGTTTGAAAGGATGAGTCTAAGTTTAGGTGAAGCTCAGTAACAAATTCAAAGAGCTGAGTATCACATGATAGGTTAGGCCGAAAACCATGTTGATTGGGGAAAAAGAAGGAATGATTACCTAGATGACATGCTATTTGTGAGCATATTATATGTTCTAGGAGTTTGCAGGCAATGCTTGTAAGCGAAATGGGACGATAGTTGGAGGGATCCGAGCGGCTGCCAGACTTGTATACAGGTATTACTTTATTAATTTTCCAGTCCGTCGGAAGTTAACTGTCAGTGATTGACTGCGTGAAAATTATTTCTAATATAGAACTGGAGAACACTTTCGTGCCTTTTAGTATTTTGGCTGTAATACCATCATGTCCTGGGGCACTAAAAATCTTCATTTTTTCAATGAGCTTCAAGATTCCTTGAGAAGTAATGATTATAGGAGGCATATCGGAAAGAGAAAGGTTGGGCGGATCAAAGTCATTTAGCGTGGGTTCATTAGTGAAAACAGATGAAAAGTACGAGTTGATTACATCTGATCGCTCATCAATTGGTACATTGGAACCATCAGGGTAACTCAAAGAAATGTTATTGGAGCTTATACTAGGTGTGAGGATTTTCCAGAATTTTTTAGGGTTGACACGCATAATGGTCTGCAAGTCGTGGTGGAAGAACTTCTTTTTGGATTGCCTCAAAGCAGAAGTATATTGACGCAGACTCGTAAAATACTTTTCCCACTTTGAGGAAGTTACCGATGGCTTCGCATCGCGGAAAAGACGCTTTTTTTTCTAACAACCTCTTTAGTGTGTTCGAAAACCAGGGTTTTCTCAGGTCACCGCGAATGCGTACAAGGGGTACATGTAACTCTACAAGCGATGTTAACTTATTCTTAAATAACAGCCAATTATCGTCTACTGAACGAAGTGAAGCAGACCGACGGAAGTAATCAAGGAACTCACTTAATTCTATGTTTATTTTTGTGAAATTGGCTTTGTTGTAATCCCTGATGTGTTTTATTGAGCGCTGTCGTACAGGACGTGGGATGCTTAGGTTAAATAGCACTAAATTGTGGTCACTTAGACCTTCAACGGACGATACCGATTTAACTGTATCAGGGTTGGAAACAAGTACGAGGTCTAAGATATTTGCCCCACGGGTTATTGTATTAACCATCTGAGTAAGGTTAAACGTCAGGGTCATTTCAAGAAAATCTTTGGACTGGCGGTTATCTGACTCAAAATTTGTCCAGTTAATATCTGGAAAATTAAAGTCACCACACAGCATGAAATTAGCAAAAGGAAAACGAGAGTAAAGATGTACTAGAACTGTATTTAGTTCATAAATGAAGGAGGCATCACAATTAGGAGCGCGGTAACAAGCAATAATCACAGTCATTTTCGAAGCTAGTGAAATGTTCACACAGAAAATTTCGTATTGACAGTTCATTTTGATGACATAAGAAGGAACACTTTCTTTAACAAAAATCAATATTTCGCCCCCTCCGCCCCACCCTGTCAAGCCGGTGAACAGCGTACGCTTGGCCGTCTTGTAATAGCTCGTGGTCAGCAATGTGCGGCTGAAGCCAAGATTCCGTAAATATTGCAACGTCAGTGTTGTTGTCATTCAGAAGGGATTCAACAGCGTCTTTCTTAGGCAGGTAACTACGCACATTAGCAATTAAGACTGCCATACATTGACAAACGGGATCATTCATAGGGGCGAGGCAAGGTTGGGGGGGAAGTGGGCGACGCGCATGCCTGAGATATAGAAATGACTGCTACGACTGCAATTCAACAACGCTATCAGATTCTGCATGGTACGAAAATTGCTTGTTTTCAAGTAGTAACTTGTCAAAGCGTAGCTTGAAGGGTTTGTCGCTCAGCAAGCCATGGTCATATAGTTTCCTTCGTGCCTGTCGAACTCTAGCTGAGTAGTCTTCGCGAATTGAAAAAGTCGTGCCCTTGAGCTTGGACGCAACTGCAAGAATTTTCGATTTATCTTTAAATCTTGCATATTTTACTATGATAGGTCTACTTTTGTTTTGCTGGTATCGACCAAGCCGATGTGCACGCTCCAAGTCGTCTTCTGGTATGGACATACCGAGATTTTCAGAGCAAAATTTTATCACTTTTGCCTGGGACTGAATCCAAGACTCACCTTTTGTGTCTGGGATACCACAAAAAAGCAGGTTAGAACGACGTAGGCGATTTTCAGCATCATCACACTTATCTGTAAGAACCCTGATTTCCGCAGAAAGTTTGGCAAAACTGTCCTTCACGTCTGCCTTTAGACCTGTTTCGTTTGACTGAGTCGACTGCACAATTTTTTCTAGGGTGTCAACACGAGACGAGAGGGTGGTCACGAGCGCCTCAATGCTAGACTGGGATGTTCGGATTAGTGAAAGTTCTGTCAGGACCGAGGTTTGAGATGCTTCTATGCGGGATATTGCATTTGCAATGGTTTCCATTGTCGGTGGTGAAACAGGTCCTGGGTTTAGTTCGACGTCACCCGACAACAATAGGAGCATAATTACCGCCTGAGCATTGTTACAAAGAGACCACAACATTTCACACAGTAACCTACATGTACCAATAACACAAGTGGGGCACGACACCGCAAGAAGACAGCGATTTCCAGAACGCACGCAGGCCGCGTTTGGAAGGTAACTGACCTGAATTAAGAAGGGCATTTTCGTGACCACTGTCGTGCGGTGGCGTGCCCCAAGGCGCTCGAGTCTGGTGCCGCTATTTGTAGGCGATGTTGACGCCCCTCACTTGTAGTAGCCCGGTGTTTCCAGACGCAGAAGCGAGCGGCCGACGGAAACGGCATCCTCGGGGTTTCTTGTGAAAAGGCATTCCAGGCCAGCGACTGAATCGTGACGGGCGCGCTTTGGCAATAGTCGAGGAACGGGTGGTTACCCAGGAAGCCAAGGCGGAGGAACGGTGCGAACAACAGGACGAAAACCTGCATTAAGAAGGGCATTTTCGTGACCACTGCCGTTGCGTTGGCGTGCCCCAAGGCGCTCAAGTCTGGTGCCGCTATTTGTAGGCGATGTTGACGCCCCTCACTTGTAGTAGCCCGGTGTTGCCAGACGCAGAAGCGAGCGGCCGATGGAAACGGCATCCTCGGGTTTTTTTGTGAAAAGGCCTTCCAGGCCAGCGACTGAATCGTGACGGGCGCGCTTTGGCAATAGTCGAGGAACGGGTGGTTACCCAGGAAGCCAAGGCGGAGCAACGGTGCGAACAACAGGACGAAAACCTGCATTAAGAAGGGCATTTTCTTGACCACTGTCGTTGCGGTGGCGTGCCCCAAGGCGCTCGAGTCTGGTGCCACTATTTGTAGGCGATGTTGACGCCCCTCACTTGTAGTAGCCCGGTGTTGCCAGACGCAGAAGCGAGCGGCCGACGGAAACGGCATCCTCGGGGTTTCTTGTGAAAAGGCATTCCAGGCCAGCGACTGAATCGTGACGGGCGCGCTTTGGCAATAGTCGAGGAACGGGTGGTTACCCAGGAAGCCAAGGCGGAGCAACGGTGCGAACAACAGGACGAAAACCTGCATTAAGAAGGGCATTTTCGTGACTACTGTCGTTGCGGTGGCGTGCCCCAAGGCGCTCGAGTCTGGTGCCGCTATTTGTAGGCGATGTTGACGCCCCTCACTTGTAGTAGCCCGGTGTTGCCAGAAGCAGAAGCGAGCGGCCGACGGAAACGGCATCCTCGGGGTTTCTTGTGAAAAGGTATTCCAGGCCAGCGACTGAATCGTGACGGGCGCGCTTTGGCAATAGTTGAGGAACGGGTGGTTACCCAGGAAGCCAAGGCGGAGCAACGGTGCGAACAACAGGACGAAAACCTGCATTAAGAAGGGCATTTTCGTGACCACTGTCGTTGCGGTGGCGTGCCCCCTAAATTCACCATTGAAAGCTCTAAACCGTCTACGAACCCTTGGTGAAATGCGGACAGTTCGCGGGCTTATAGACTAAGAAAGGCTGCATGGAAAAAATTAATCTTCAACCAGTGTCCCAGGAACTGGAGTGATTATAAGTATGCGGCCGCTATTTTTAGGAGAACCATCGCTAGTGCGAAGGACAAATTTAACAACGACCGATGTGAGTTCCTGTAAAAGCCGGTCAATGGAAAAACAGTTTTTCGCTTTCTGAGAATTAAAAAAGTTCTTCTGGCACAAAGAAATATCGATTCTGTAGTATCATCACCAGTTGAACTGAAGGTCCTTCTAGAAGATATAGCTCGGGACCTAGAAAGTCGCTTTAGGACACTTCTCTCATACCAAGCCCAGTCCCCCCAAAGGGCTGAGGATTTTGAAGAGGTTACGCCTGCAGAATTAGCAAACGTGGTTAGAACACTACCCCATTCGGCTCCTGGTCCTGATGGCATGACGACATCGGTGATAAAATCAGTACATAAAATATACCCACTTGGTCTATTCGAAATTGTTATTCACTCACTTAGAAGCTCTTGGATGCCACCTGATTGGAGAATGACAAAAGTGATTCCATTATTAAAAAAGCAAGGCGCTGGGTTTACCTTAGATAATATCAGGCCCTTTTCACTTACATCGAACCTAGTAAAGCTTGTTGAAAGAATTTCATATAGACGTAGAGATCGATGGATGTCAGAAAAACTGACACTGAGTCCATGTCAGATTGAATTCAGGCGTGGTTGCTCCATTTGGTGTGCGCACGTGGATCTCAAAAGCAGAATTCAACTTGCTCGATATCAGAAACAATACTCCGCTGTGGTAACCTTAGATATCACAGAAGCCTATGATAGCGTGAAGCATGTTAAACTGCTAGATTCACTTCAAAATTTAGGACTGCCTCAATACTTTGTGGCCTGGATCCATGCTTTCTTAGGTGATAGAGAATTTTACTGCTCGCAATATGGTGTCAACTCTTCAATATACAGGCAAACGAGAGGTATACCGCAAGGGTCAGTACTATCGCCCTTATTATTTATTGCACTACTATGTACCATTCCCATACAGCAAGATGTACCGGTCTATGTGTATGCCGATGATATTGCATTTTTTGCTGCGTCGGCGGACATTCACACACTGTACCTGATTCTGCAGACATACATGAATAGTCTGGAAACGTGGCTGGAGGATATCAACCTATGCCTCAATACAAACAGAAGTACAATCATAGTTTTCGCACAAAATGCCCCAGTGCGAATTTCACTAATGTACCGACAGGACGCCATACCTCGGGTCGAGTCAGTTAGGTACTTGGGGATAACCTACACCGAAACACCCAACCGGATTCCTACATAGAAAAGATGGCTGCTAAAGGAGCACGTGCCGTAGAGATGCTGCGCAGGCTCAGTAATTATCGTGCCGGTTTGCGTAGAGACGTGCTCGTTATGATATATTGCATGTACATTCGACCGATATTATAATTCGGCTGTGTTTTGTTTTCTGGCGCTCCGGCCTACAAAGTTCGACCACTGATTCTGCTAGAACGCGAATCTTTACGCTTATGCCTAGGGCTACCGAAATATGTTGCCAACAATATCCTATACGAAGAATCCCGCCTGCCTTCTCTTATCAAGAGATTTCATATTCTAACAGTACGTACATTCTTTAAAATCTATGCATCACCTCAGCGGAGGGCACAGTATGTGTTCACTAACCAGCAGACCTCATTCTTCAACCACCAATGACCTAAATTAAGGTGTCCTCAAGTAATATTTACTCAGAAACTTTTGGAGCCCTTAAGAGTTAACCTTTGGGAAACACTTGTGCTCAACACTGTAGATGCAATTAGGATAGAATTTGACGTTATATATCCCAAGAATGAAAAAAATTTACCATATCAGTATATAAATGGCATTTTCGAAGATCATTTGGCCAATCTAGAAACGCATTGTGATAGCGACTGACGCTTCGGTTTGTGAAAAGAAGGCTGGCGTAGGAATCGTATCATCCTCTCTAGATTGGGCTTTCTCAATTCGATTACCCGACTTTACACCTATTTATCAAGCTGAACTACTAGCAAAAGTCCTTGCATTGCGTAAAGTGCCGCAAGATCTATCAGCGGTGATTGTTTTAACAGGCTGACTCTCGGTCTGTACTGCCTTAAGCTCACCAACTTTTTCGCGTACCTTAGAAACTTTCTACTCGCTCATTCCTACACATGTGCGACTAGTCCGACTAGTTTGGGTACCAGGCCATAGAGGTATAGCTCTGAATGAGCATGTATATGCACTAGCTGTATCTTCGCTTGATTGTCCTGTTTTACCTATTTTGCCTACTTTGGAATATATCGCAGCAGCACGCTTTGAAAAACGCACAACGGCCAATAACTTTGGAAAATCCCCTTTGTTTGTACCAGACTTCCCACAGCCAAAGTTCCCTTGGAAGAACAAGTGGTGTTCATCGAGAAAGAAAGAAATAGTGATTACCAGGCTGCGCTGTCGAGTCCCCTCATTGAACTTTTACCTTCACAGGTCGGGTCTGGCACAGTCGCCTTTGTGCCTTTATTGTAATGAGAAGGAATCTTTGGAGCACTTCTTTTTGTCATGCCGAAAATTCAAAACTCAAAGCAAAAATCTACAAGAAGAACCCCTACGAAAATTCGGCTTAAACTTGACACTTCTGGAGATTCTTTCATTTGGCGTAGTCGCATTTGGATTCAGCCACAGGAGCGTTTTTACCGCAGTTACAAATTTCATACGAGAATCTAAAAGAATGGAATGCTAGAAATAAGTAACTTCAGTTGTTTTAAGTATAGTTTCTTAGTATGTTCATATGTTTTCTCTCAAGGGTTTTTAGAAATTTAACACATTTGTAATAGTACCTATATTACCTAATTAATCGAACCCTCTCTTTCAAGAAGTGAATTAATTTAAAAAGCAAGACACCGTCCCATTCATGGCCTATTCCCCTAGGTGGGTTGCGCCAAGGTGTTGAGGAACCAACTAACCAACCAACCGTGCACATTCAGTGTATCTGACAATGAAGAACACGAACTTCCTTCAATGCAGTTAAGTCTCCAAACTGATTAAGCATGCTTCCTGCCATGGTATCGTAAATTTTTAACACGTTTTCTTTACCTAGATATTTGTTGTTGTATCAGTGACATTTTGTTGCAACTGTCCCTGCGCATTTGTTTTCGCGCTTAAATGCTTTTCAAAAAAAACTCCATTGCAAGTTGAGCGTCTTCTTAGCCTTCCTTTTCTTTCAAGCTTTCGTCTTCAGGACCAAGTATATCTGAAAGTATGGGCAAAACAACGTTGAACTCAGGTTGTTGTAAGGACCCACACAGGAGACATAGTAGATTTGTTCGAGCGATACAGTGTGAATGAGGCCTAACACAGTCAACCTGCTGTTTGTCAGTTGTTGTCAAAGAAAGTGTACAAGAGTTACCTTTGCTACTGTAAACTTGCTGCTTTAAAAAACTTCGTTGAAATATACTGCTTGGTTGCGGTGCATCAAGAACAGTGTAGATACTTTGCACGTGGAGCTTTCAAATTCCTTTTTTGAATGGCTGTGTGCTGCTAAGAACTTTGTGTGATCGGTGTAGTTCATATGCATCTATAGCGTCAAATAGCTCAGGAGAAAGCGATTGTGTTTATGCATGTATTCCTTATATGTGCTGTATGTATTCCTTACATCTAAGCTAATAAAATTTGTTCCGATTTTATTTTTAAATGCAAACATGCTCTGTATTTCAACTGTTCAGCTGCATGTTTTAGAGCAGAAATAAAAAGTAAAACAGGAAACAAAGTTAGCAAAAACAATACAAATTTAAGTAGCGCTGATGCTGAGCAAAAGGAATGATAATTGAATGAAAGACAGCTCACTGCTGTTACGTCTTGTCTGCTTCTTTCACATAATGCATGGGCTTGTATGCCCATTCAGTCATGACGCCATCAGCCGTCCTCTTCAGAGAGAGAGAGAACATACCGAGAAAGGCAGGGAGGTAAACCAGGGCTGAGCTCCGGTAGGCTACCCTGCACTGGGGAAGGGCAGAGGGGGAAGGAAAATTACAGAGGAGGAGAAAAAAGGTCACTGACTGCGCCGACGGGTAACAGTTTTACATCACAAACGATGAAACAGGCCGGTACCTTGAGAAAACGCAACAGTGGTTTTGTTGTGTTTTGGAATAGGAGTGAGCAGTACTATGGTACCAATACTTTTTTTACAGTGAAGTCACTTCTGTTCAGTTGATTTAAGATACTTCGCAGGTGAAACCTATCGTTTTTGTATGCCGGAAAGTAACATAAGAGGCGTTCATTAGTCTCATCAATGGCGCACTTGTTGCTTTCCACGCTGTCGGCCATCCCAATCCTAAATTATTGGGTGTTGGTGAACGCTACGCCCAGACGGAGATGGCACAACACTGTACCTTCCTCCATAGAAAGACCAGATGGTAGCCGCAGTCGTAGATATGAGTCGAGAGAATATAGTCGATAATGTGCGAACTGTGGTGACTGCCACTTCTGGAGTGTCATGTTGTGCGCCAGCTTACTTCGGTATCTAGCCGAGTCAACCCTAGATAATTGTACGGAAACAGGGTTTGTTTGTACGTGTGAATTTCTGGCTGCTTCGTCGGCGAAATCACTGCCGGAGGTACCGCGATGACATGGTATCCATTGTTCGGTCGCATAGTGCAGCATTTCTCTGATCTCCCACGCCAGTTGTTTGTACGACCCATGACAAAGTGCCGACAAAATACATCGTAGAGCCGCCTAGAAGTCACGCAATACTGCCCATTGATTAGTCGGTTGTTGCTTGTTATAATCGACGGTGCCTCGCAGGGCAGCGACTTCTATACCAGTCGATGTGCTCACGTCACAAAGTTTGTACGTGATGCTGGTTTCTCGCTATGGGATGTCAGTGGTGCCAATGGAGCTAGTCTGGGTGGTAGATCCATTTGTGTATACGTGGATTCTCTCAGCGTAAAAGGGGTGTAAACAGTCCAGAGTTCCTTGCTTCAAGGTCAAGTTAGAAAGGACTTTTCTATTTCTTATTCCTGCGACGGAAAGGTGCACGTCGGGTTGTCCTAGGCTCCACAAGGCGGACAGTGATTGCGCCAAGGCAACAAAACTGGATGGTAGCAAAGCGCGAAGGAAGCTGATGACCTCAGAGAACGACGCCTGTGGTCGTTGTTCTGGCAGATATGCCAAATGGCTCGATACTATCTGTGAAATGTCCCGAGTCTGTGCTCTTAGTATGTCGGCTGTGACGTAGGTCGTAAACATATGATCCCGAGCCAATGTAACTGTTTCAGCGGTTGAGGTTGTTCGTTGTAGTCCGAGAGACCAACGTAGTGCCTGTGGTTGCACGCTCTAAAGTGCTCGAATATTTGACTTGCAAGTTTTAGCAAGCAGTGTAAAACTGTATTGCAGTACAACAATAAAAGTTGCTTGGTATAGCTGTAGCACGAAACACAATGACGGACCCCATCTTTTTCCAGCGATGACTTGGTGGACGTAGGCAATAGATACCAGTTTTATTTTCAAGCTAGCCACGTGAGGGCTCCAGGAGAGGTCATGGCCAACAACGACAACTAGAAAACGATAGCTAAGCTTGTAAGAGATGGACTGGCCATCAATGCTTATCGGGTAACTTGTCATCTGCTTGCGCGTGAAGGCCACCAGTGCACATTTTTTTGTGGAAATGGTTAGGCCTTGCGTGTGAAGATAGTCAGATGCTTCCGACGCTGCCCTCTGTATCCTTGTTCGAACTTGTAGGCGTGTCAGTGCTGATGCCCTGACAAAGATGAGTTCAGCGTATATTGAAACACTGACTGTTTCCGGGAGAGCTTCCCCCAGGCCAAGCAAGGCAAGATTGAAAAGAACTTGGCAGAAAATACCACCTTGCGGGATGCCGCGGCCCGTGTAGTGGTCTCAGGTTGGGCCACCTTCAGTGTATACAAAAAAAAATCTTCGTGTGAGGTAGCTTGAGATGCATCGAAACAATTGCCCTCCCAGTTGAATTAACAGCAGTGTGTGCAGTAAATCTTGATGAGGAACATTGTCACATGCACCTTTCACATCAAGAAAGAGCGCAAGTGCTCGTCGTTTCATAAATTTCTGCTGTTCTACTAATGACGCCAAATCGATGACGTTGTCAATCGGTGAACGGCCTCGTCAAAATCCCGCCATGCAGTCGAAGTAAATGTTGTGCCGTTCAAGAAACCATTCCAGGCGCGTGAGAATCATGCGCTTCATAAGTTTCCCAACGCAGCTGGTGAGAGCTACAGGCCGGACTGATGTCAGCACCAGAGGATATTTTCCTGCTTTAGGAGGTGGCACAAGACGGCTGTGGATCTATGTTCTGAGGTACGACGCCATCTTTCCATGAGCAATTAAATAGGTTTAGCAGTTGTCATCTAGCTCTTTGCCCTAAGTGACGCAGAGCCGTATACGTTATGCCATCCGGCCCTGGTGAAGAAGAACGCCTGCACAGTGTCAGCGCAGCTTCTAGCTCTTCCTTAGAAAATGGAGCATCTATACTTATATCTCGTGGACCGGAGATATTGCATAAAAGCATATCGGAGAATAAGACTGTCTCGCCGGTGATGTTCGCACAAAAATGTTCTGCAACGTCAATTCCACGGTGGTTTAGACGAACTGCGAGAGCCTTGAAGGTATGACGTTGCATGGCGCCCAAGCGAAGACCATGTCGAATTCTCCATAGATGAGACAATAGTTTGCGTGGGCCTAAATACTCGCAAAAACTTTTCCATATTTGGCCCTGAAGCTTGTGTATTCAGCAGCGTGTTTTTTTCTGCGTACGGCTTGCTACCCTGATATCAAGAATTGACTTGGAAAGCCTGTACCTTCTCTGAGCACGTCTACGTAACGCTCGAAGCCTTTCTAACTCAATGTCAAGCTCCATGCGCTTCTGGGAGTATGTGAAGTAGCGCCTACATTTTATCATTGCATCTGCAGTTATTTTTGACCCTCACAAGGAATCATTTCTGCACGTGTCTTGTACATGATCTTCATATTGTGTCTAGTTTATATACAATTTGACCGGCAAGGACGAAGTCTCTTGGCCATCAATGCTGACATAATTCAGAATGTGATCGCTACCATGGGTTTCGATATCTGTAAACTACGGCACTTTTGACCTTTGGCAACACGACCCCAGTGTTAGGTCGAGGCAGCTGCTGTACGTCGTTCCATGCAGGTATGTTGGGCTACCATCACCCAGAAGGTGCAGGTTGTGGTCTGACACAAACGATATCAGTGAGCGCCCCTTCGAGTTTATCCTCAAGCTTCCCTACATAGGATGAGGTGCATTGAAATCACCTGTTATAATGCAAGAGCCTGAAATAGCTGTCATAATATCTGTTAATCTTTTGCAAGCAAATGGACTTGCTGGAGGAATATTGTATATATACATAAATATATATATTGTAAGACGGCGTCGAGTACCCTCAAGACTCTCCTTTATTGTCTCGAGTATGTGCCCCACAACCTAAACTTGACTGGTGATGATGAGTATGTACACATGAAAAGATGGGACGCATAAATAATGCTCACACTTATTTTCCCCGCGCACTTGAGCGGCCGGCCCGGTCGAGACTTAGGCGGGAAAGGCACGGCGAACAAAGGGTTTAAGACGTGAAACGTGGACTATCTCGGAGGCACGGTAACGATGGTCCGAGGAACACTCGATGAGAGTGACAAGGTAATTGACAGGAGATGTTCGTTCAGAAATATCGTAAGGTCCCAGAAAGCGTGACTGAAACTTTTCACACAATCCTTGTGTGCGAACAGGCGTCCAAAATAATACTTCATCTCCAGGACGGAAAGTGACGGCTCGACGAAAGCTGTCATAGCGTTGCTTGCGGTCTTGTTGACTGGCCCCCGTGTTAAGTTGAGCACGTTGCCGTGCCTCAGCGAGCCTGGAGACGAAATGTTCTGGCGTAGTCGCGGATGTTTTTGTCGTTACATTGAAGAAAGAGGCGTCAATGGTGAAGGTCGGCACACGACCATAGATGAGGAAGAAAGGTGAATACCCGGTGGTTCGTTGAACAGCGGTATTGTGTGCAAATGTTACGAACGGCAAGATTCTGTCCCAGTTATCGTGGTTCGGTTCGATGTACACGGATATCATGTCGATTAGAGTCCGGTGGAATCACTCTGTAAGGCCATTTGTTGGCGGGTGGTAAGCGGGTGTGGTCTTATGATAGGATTTCATCGAGAATTGTGGACAAGAAGGCCTTGCCTCAGTCACTCAACAACGTGCGAGGTGCACCATGACGCAACACAATGGCTTCGTAAAAGAAGGCGGCAACGTCTGAGGCAGAGCCAGTGCGTAGAGGAAGAGTCTCTACGTATCGTGTGAGGTGGTCGATGGCTGTGACGATTCAGCGGTGGTCCGCTGACGTTACGGGAAGTGGGCCGACGAGTTCTATTCCGACATTGACAAAAGGTGTATTGGGACATAGAATGGGTTGTAATAGGCCAGCAGGAGCTGAAGTTGGTCGTTGCCGGCGTTGACAAAGTGCGCAAGAAGTGACATAATCAGCCACAGAGGTAGTAAGACCAGGCCAGAAGAAACGGCTCCTAACGCGGTTGTAGGTCTTATGAAATCCTAAGTGTCCAGCTGATGGGTCGTCGTGCAATGCTTCGAGAACTTGTTTTCGCAGCGAAAGGGGAAGTACCGGCACCCACCGATGGCCATCTGCATTGTAAGTATATCGCTGCAGGACATTGTTCTCTAGCTTGAACTGCCGTAGCTGACGACATAGTCTCGCATTAGGTGGAGAAGACGAGGCATTCAAGTATCCGATGATGCGGTTACAGTAGGAGTCGTCACGTTGGCACGCGGCAAACTGGGCGCTGCTGTTTAAAGATAGTGACCCAGCAACTGCCAGGGGTGATAACGTGGGTGATGAGGAAGCCGCTTGATAACCTGAGGGGCATTGAGGATTCGTTGTTGGAGATGAAAGTGGCAGAGGGCCGCTAGAGAGAGCATCAGCATTCTGATGCTGTTTGCCAGACCTGTACACAACGTCAAAAGTGTACTCTTGCAAATGCAGTATCCAATTACCGAGGCGCCCAGACAAATTCTTCAGCGAGGACAACCAGCATCGGGCATGGTGGTCAATAATCACAGTGAAGTGGCCTCCATACAGATAAGGTCAAAATTTCTGGATGGCCCAAACGACAGCGAGACATTCTTGCTCTGTTATCAAGTAGTTCTGCTCCGCAGGTGTCAGTGCGCGGCTGGCATATGCAACTACTCGCTCACGTGATGTTTCATCGTGCTTTAGGAGGACAGCACCGATACAGTGGCCGCTGGCATCTGTGTGCAGGAAAGTGGGTACACTCTCATTGAAGTGACGGAGGATGAGGTCTGATGTCAAAGCACGCTTAAGGGCTTGAAAAGCACACTCGCACTCTTCAATCCACGTGAAAGCCGTTCCTGACGTCAGAAGCTTGTGTAATGGCCCCGCAATGGCAGCGAAGTGATAAAAGAAGCGGCGGAAGTAAGACGCCAGGCCCATGAAACTTCGCAATTGTTTTTGATTGCCCAGACGTGTAAAACTAATTGCGGCAGCAACCTTGTCGGGGTTGAGTCGAGTGCCATCTTTGCTGACAAGGTGACCCAATACTTTGATGCTTGTGTTGGCGAAGTGGCACTTATTTGTATTGAGCTGTAGACCAGCGTTAGAAATGCACGTTAGAACTTTGTCCAAACGCTTAAGGTGCTCAGGAAAAGTGAAAGAATAAATTACGATGTCGTCTAAGTAACATAAACAGGTTTTCCATTTGAGACCACGTAAGACAGTATCTATCATGTGCTCGAATGTTGCTGGAGCGTTGCATAAGCCAAAAGGCATGACGTTAAACTCGTAAAGCCCGTCAGGCGTCACAGACGCTCTTTTCTTCTTGTCTGCTTCGCGCATAGGTATTTACCAATACCCGGATCGGAGGTCGAGGCTGGAAAAATATTCTGCGCCTTGTAGGGAGGTCAGGGCATCATCT
Organism: Rhipicephalus microplus; assembly: GCF_043290135.1. NCBI lineage: Eukaryota > Metazoa > Arthropoda > Arachnida > Ixodida > Ixodidae > Rhipicephalus > Rhipicephalus microplus. The sequence goes on from NC_134702.1 coordinate 215,611,241, forward strand.
ATGCGTCGCAACGGATATACGTCTATTTTCGTAATCTTTTTTAGCGCTCTGTAATCAACACAAAAGCGGACAGAGCCATCCTTTTTCCGGACCAACACCACAGGAGACGACCAAGAGCTGGATGGAGGTCGAATAATAACCCGTTTGAGCATGTCGGTGACGTTTTCCTCAATGATTTGCCGTTCCGCCGAAGACAGACGTATGGGTGGCGCCGTACAATGGAGCTGCCTTCGATTTCGATGCTGTGCTCTGCAACAGAGGGGTGGCCCAGAACTTTGGATTGTACGTCAAACGAAAGGCTGTGCTTTTGGAGAAGGTTTAAGAGGTCTCTCTTTTGCTCGGCAGTGAGGTGAGGACTTATGGTGTCATTAAAAGCAACAGTGGTAACTTTCATATCAGTTGTTGCAGACAAAGGCGTTGATTCTTCGTGAAGGGGAACCAGTGATAAAGGCTCAATTATATTTGATTTCCTTAAAGACCCCTAAGAGGGTATTACATAAGGGGTGGGTAACATACAATCGATATTTTTGTCACAATGATAAGTGTGAAGTTGCATTTGAAATATTATGCATGAAGCTTGATAGAGAGGTGATTGTGGCGATATCGTGGGAAAGGCCATTCCAGGCTTTTGCTGCTCCGGGAAAAAATAAGCAGGAAATGTTTTAGTATGAGCACGCGGGCGAAAAACTTGAAGCGCATGGCCGGTGTTCTGAGATATGTGAGCTGCAGGAATAATGTAAGGAAGGCGGTTAAGTGAAGAGTGAAAAAACTTGTGAAATAATGAGAGCGTTGCGATGCGTCGGCGACATGTTAAAGGGGATAAGTTACACGCGGCTTTGAGGGATGAAACACTGATTTCGTATGAGTACGAAGCATGAATAAATCTAGCTGCACGATTTTGAATGGATTCAAGGGAATTTGTAAGACCAAACTTCAGGCGAGTTCCAAATGGGAGATGCATATACTTACTTAGATTTAACTAATGATGAATAAGCAAGTAGTTTTACATGACACGAAGCGCTGCGGAAGTGGCATTTTAAGAAGCCCAGGGTTGTGTTAGATGTTGACACGATTTTATTAATGTGAGTGTTCCATAACAAATTGTAGGGTAGAGTGAATCCAAGGTATTTGTAAGTGGTTACTGATTCGACAGGGACGTTAGCTACGTTATAGGAAAAGCGAATAGGGTTTAGACGGCGAGTGAATGAGATTAGTTTGCATTTAGTAGGGTTTAAGGTCATTAACCAGTCACCACACCACTGTAGGATATGGTTGAGCTCTTCTTGTAGTAACATTTGGTCAGAAGGGTCAGTGACAGTACGATAAATGACACAGCCATCAGTAAACATGCGACAATTTGAAGATACGTGCATCGGAAGGTCATTAATATAAATTAGAAATAAAATAGGACCAATGACAGAGCCCTGCGGTACACCCGATGTTACCGGAAGAAGGACAGACAAACTATCATTTGTAAACACTGACTGCATGCGGTTAGTGAGGAATTCTTTTATCTAGTTAAGTACATATGGGTGCAAGTTTAACGAATACATGTAATTTATCAAAGGCTTTCGCAAAATCAAGGAGTATAGAATCGGTTTGTTTGTTAATGTCGAGGTTGGCATGAAGGTCGTGAACAAAGATGGCAAGCTGGGTTTCGCAAGAGTGACCCCTACGGAACCCACGTTGAGAGGGATGAAAGAGGTTATGGGAGCCGAGAAAGTTCATGACGTAAGAGTAACTGACGTGTTCCATGAGTTTGTAGGGTACGCTGGTCAAAGAGATTGGTCGGTAGTTTAGCGGAGAGTTCCTGTTACCAGATTTGAAGAGAGGAACGACCTTTCCCACTTTCCAATCGTCTGGAATGATGCCTGTTGAAAAAGATTGCGGAAATAACAAAACAAGATACTCCGACGCAATTTGACGTATATTTTTCAACAAGTTGACATTATTAACATCTAGTCCAGATGCTGATGATAGCTTCAACTTTTCAATGAGAGATGAGATACCATCAGCAGTAAAAGTGGTTTCAGGCATGGCAAGAGTGATATGAGAAGAAAATACAGGTAAGAGTGCGTTTGGTTCGTTAGTAAATGCAGATGAGAAGGCGTCATTGAAAGCATCAGCGCACTCTGTATCTGATAGAACCTCTCCAGATTCGTTAGTAAGAGTGGAGCCTATAACTGCTTTAGGGTTAATTACCTGCCAGAACTTTCGGAAACATATTAGGCAAATCTTTGTTAAAAAAATTGAACTTAGCGTCACAGATATCCGTCAGATAGGCTTTTTCAGCCTCGCATTACTTATCCCAGTTGTGGTAGCCTTCTTTTAGCTTGGCAGTCCGAAATGTAAGCTTTTTCTTGTTGTCTAGCCGGTGCAAACACTTATTAAGCTATGGCTTGTGACTGTTAACATGAATAGTGGTTTTAGGGATGAAGTTGGCTATTAGGTCAGTCAGCTTTTGTTTGAAAACTAGCCAGTTCTCCTCAATAGAGCAGTGGTCAATTTAGACTGAAATGTCGGAAGAAATACTGTGTGTTTATTATTTATATCATCGTAATTACTCTTATTGTATAGCTTATAACATTCTTGTGTATGTGACGAGTAACAGGGCTGAAACTAAAGTCTGCATGCGTAACTTTGTGATCACTGATCTGACGGAGATAGTGAATTGAAGACGGCAATCAGGAATAGTCGTTAGTATTAGATCCAAAATTTTAGAGGAATCGCGTGAGACACGCGTTGGCTCCGTTACTAACTGTTTTAGGTTGTAATCAAGAACAACACTAAGAAAATCACTAGTTTCTCCTGAGTTAGTGGCAGAAGTTTCACGTTCTCAGTTGATACTAGGAAAATTGAAATCACCAAAAAGAACAATTTCAGCTTTAGGATACTTTGATGTAATCTGGTTTAAAATGCTTTGAAATGTGCGAGAAAAGTTAGGATTGCCCCGCCAAGGTGGTCTGGTGGTTAAGGTACTCGGCTGCTGACCCGCAGGTCGCGGGATCAAATCCCGGCTGTGGCGGCTGCATTTCCGATGGACGCGGAAATGTTGTAGGCCCGTGTACTCAGATTTGGGTGCACGTTAAAGAACCCCAGGTGGTCTAAATTTCCGGAGCCCTCCACTACGGCGTCTCTCATAATCATATGGTGGTTTTGGGACGTTAAACCCCACAAATCAATCAAGAAAAATTAGGATTGTTATGTGGAGGCCGATAGCGAACACCTAATAATACAGATAGTGGCAGTTCCTGAACCAACACCCACAAAATTTCTAAGTCTGAGTCAATGTTAATAACGGAACATGGTAACCGATTACTGATTGCAATGAGGAGACCACCCCCGCGAAAACCTTTGCGGTCTTTTTGATAAGCAATGAAATCCGGTAGATCGGCGAGCACTTCCGCGTTGGTGACGTCATTTGTTAGCCACGTTTCCGTTAGTATGAAAATACTGCTATCCGATGACTTGACAAGATGAGAGAAGTGATCGCGTTTAGACATGAAACTTCGAGCGTTCTTAAAAATCACTGAGAAAGAAAGGTTAGCTTTTGGTTTAGGGTGGGTTTAGGGTGGAAAATCAGCGGATTTTGTTGCTATTAATGTCTATTAAATAATTGCTTAAGTAACAAAATTAATTAATTAATTAATTATGTAATAATTAATTAATTGACATAACTGCTATTAATTTCTTGCGCTGTTTTTGAGGTTTCATTGAAAGAGTAGCGTTTCTGGCCTATGTCTATGTGTAGTGTTTTATAGCGCCAAAAAAAAATGGGCAGGATTTCTGCTTTGCGAACTCGACCAAATGCCTTCTAGCATTTTGAACACGACGTGAGAAATCCTCTCCTATGCTTTATGTGGTCCCTTTCAGCTTACGTCCGCTAAAAAAATTTCGTGTTTTGTCTTGTGGAAAGTGAACTTGGCGATTATTGGCCGGCATTTGTTGACTGAGTGGCGGCCCAAGCGATGCACGCAATCAATTTCTTTAGGGTTATTATCTATGCCTAAGTAGTGATGACAATGACGAATGATTAGTTCCTCAGATGCAGCGTACAATTCCGAAAGATTAGCATCTGGTAGGCCGTAAAAAATTGAAATGTTACGCCGCGATCTGTTCTCTGCTTCATCCAAACGTGCCTCAAGGTCATCTGTTTTGCGAGCTGCATGAACGGTGCTACTTTTAATTAGTTTGAGTTCTGTCTTTAGGGGCAGCAGAGCTTGGTAATTATTTTCCATATCAATGATTCGTTTTGGTAGGTCGAAGAAGGCGTGCTCTGCTGATAGTAGTTGACTTTTCAGTCCCTGCACTTCTTCTAAAGGAGATGACGGGCCCGCGGAAAGCTTTTACAGTTCAACAAGTATAGTAGTATTAGGGCCCGGATTAGACTCGATGTCTCCCAATACAAGTAGCAATAACAATCTCATGGCACTGACACAATCAACCACAGTCGTACAGCAGCAACGTGGGCTCGGCAGCTGCAGCAAGAAGTAATTACTGCTCTTCTTTGTGAAGAGTGATTGCGGAACACTAACCTGCATAGCGAAGAGCAGTAAATTAGTTGGTGACGAAACGAAGCAGCCACCAAGCCCACGAAGCGCTGCCGATGGGGGCACACTTTTTATAGCCAGTGAAGTGAACGACGTTGCTGGCGATGGGGCACTGCTGTCAGCGAAGCAGCTCACAGCAGTACCCTGGGGCAGCATCACTGGCGATGAAGCTGGATTCAAGGCAGTGACCAATGCTTTACTGTCGTTAAACCGCACAAAGCCGGGTGCTATGGTAAGCCCCACAGGTTTGGAGTGAACTAATGGATCTATGAACACGTCAACGTTAACTATAGCATCCGAAGCGATCGTGAGAATTTGTTCATCTCCTGGCGAAATGAAACAATCAGCGGCAGCAAAGAAACGGAAGCTGTATGAATCGACATCAGATGAACTCGCAATTACTCGCTGACGACACGGTATGAAAGCTGATGCCGAAGAATATATATATATATATATATATATATATATATATATATATATATATATATATATATTGTGCCACGCGTTCCATTTCGCAAGTTTTGTTATCGTTGCAAAACACTACACAATTCACAGCGCAAACCGCGCCTGCAGTTTTCGAGTAGCTTCCGGACTGTAGTAGATAATTTCGATAAGATCACGCCCACTCTGCGGTACAGATTATTCTAGAACCTACGCCACCACCAGCGATTACGCTAGAACATTCGACGGCAAGAGTATAAATGCCGACGCACTTCGCCGTTTGTCAGTTGTTGATCGACGGCTGACGCTCCGTTCGCCGCTATCAGTCCAAGACTGCTACTGTATACGGACTTTCCGTTCACCGGGCACAGGTTCACCCAAATAAACAGTTAAATTCCAATGCAAAGACTCCTGTCTTCGGCCACGTCACGACCCCGTCACATCTGGTGGAGGTGCTGCTTCCTTGATGTTCTGGACGCCCCCTTCAAGCCACGACCCCGGCCCAAGCAGCAAAGAAGACACGGACGCTAACTCTGAACAGCGAACAAGCCGCTAGCAGAGGGGACAACAACCAGAGTACGGGCCCCTTCCTGAAGCAGCCAGGCAGACCCGGATCCAGACATCAACTACTGCAACCATGACCACCCCCATGCAGCCTGCACCACTCCTGCTCCGGCAACCCAAAGAGCCGCCAACTTTCCGCGGTTCGCCACTGGAAGACCCGGAAAGAGCTGGATCGAAAGGTTCAACCGCGTCGCCGCCTTCAATGACTGGACAGACGATGACAAGCTCCGGCATGTGTATTTCGCCTTAGAAGATGCTGCTCGGACCTGGTTCGAGAATCAAGACCGTAGCCTTACATAGTGGGACGCCTTCCGCGCAAGGTTCCTCACCACTTTCGCAAGTGTGGTGTACAAGGAGAAGGCCGCAGCTCTTCTCGAAACCCGCATGCAGATGCCAAACGAAAACGTGGCGCTATTCATGGAAGATATGAATAAACTTTTCCGCCACGTTGACTCCGACATGTCCGAGGAGAAGAAGGTCCATCTGCTCATGCGAGGAGTAAAGCAGGAACTCTTCACCGGGCTGATCAGAAACCCGCCAAGGATGGTCGCCGAATTCATTTCAGAAGCATCTACGATAGAGAGGACGCTCTAGATGCGCACGTGGCAATACAACCGTAGCTTCTCGTCTACAAGCTACGCCGGCATTCAAGCGCTTGGAACCACTGACTTGTGTGAGACGATCCTAGCGATAGTGCTAGAAGTGCTGCGAAAATTACTTCCTTCAGCGCAGCCTCACGTGGAATCCATCGCGGACGTCGTACGCCAGGATATCCAGCAATCGCTGGGCGTTTCTCAGCCTCAAGAGCCTCAGCCGCAAGCCATGAGCTATGCTGCTGCAGCCCGCCGCCACGCCCCTCCTCCACGTGCACGCCAAAAGACTGCCCAATCGCAATTCAGTCGCCAGACGCCACCACCACCACCGACGTCCTTCCGTTCGCCAGCGGCCCAGCGCTGTGCACCGAGGAAGACTGACGTCTGGCGCACCCCTGTCCACCGCCCCCTCTGCTACCACTGCGGCGAGGCCGGACACACTTACCGCCGTTGCCAGTACAGAAAGATGGGACTGCGTGGCTTCGCAGTCAATGCACCGCGTCCACAACCAGGAGAACGGCCACGTGATATCGCCGGCTACCTGACAAAAACTCAGTGGACACCACGAAGCTCTTCCTGTTCGCCGTCGCCCAGCCGCCGCACGTCACCGCACTACCGGCAGTACTCTGGCACAACGCGGGGCAGGTCTCTTAGCCCGTATCCGGGAAACTAAGGGCAGCAACCGATGGAGGTGTGGTTGCTGTGCGACGAACTACCGAAGATCCTTCGACGACGACGACGCCGCGACGGAGCTTTCCGAACACAACGCCAACCAGGCAAAGCCCTGATGGCGAAACCTCACTTACCGAAGGTGACCTGACGACGCAACATGGAAGCAGCGGAACAAGCCGACGCAGCCGTGACCCGACGCCACGCCTTAACTGTAATGCGATACGGCAACTAGTGACCTCGACGTTCTTATCGACGGCCACAGTGTGACGGCTCTCATGGATACTTGAGCCGACTTCTCTGTCATCAGTGGGTCGTTCGCCACGAAGTTAAAGAAAGTTTAGACAGCTTGGGAAGGCTCTCAAATCCGCACAGCCGGAGGTCATCTCGTAACGCCTGCAGGAATCTGCACATGCGAGAGTCAACTTTAACGGCCGTATTTATCCTGCAGACTTCGTAGTAATACAGCGCTGCTCGACAGATGTCATCCTTGGCATGGACTTCTTAAGCCTCCATGGTGCTGTCATCAACCTAAAATCACATTCGACAACGTTATCCACAGAACAAGCACTACCGCCGCGCACGCCGTCAGGAAATCGTGCCTTGAATGTACTGGAAGAACAAGTCACCATTCCGCCTCGCTCAAGCGTCATTATTTCAGTCGGCGCTCCTAAATCACCTGACTTGGAAGGCGTCGTTGAAGGCAGTCAGCATCTGTTGGTCAGCCAAAATATTTGCGTTGCAAGAGGAATTGCAGAGCTGCGGGGAGGCAAAGCAATGGTTATGCTCACGAATTTCAGCATTGAGTACAAACACGTGAACAAAGGAACAACGGTCGCATACATCGAAGAAATTGTCGAAGCCTTGTGCTTTCGCTTCGCCGATTCTGCGGAACCTGCTCAGAGGAACCCAGCCCCTCCCAAAGCTTTCGATGTCAATCCCAGACTTCCGAATCATAAGCAAGAACAGCTCAAGGCCCTGCTCCTGCAATACGAAGATTGCTTTTCGTCGTCATCGAAAATTCGGCAGACCCCAATTACGAAACATCGCATCATAACCGAAGAAAATGTCAGACCACTCCGTCAGAGTCCATATAGGGTTTGGACGCGAGAACGTGAGGCAATGAAGAGACAAGTTGATGAAATGCTGCGGGATGACATTATCCAGCCGTCCAAGAGTCCATGGGCATCATCCGTGGTGTTAGTGAAGAAAAAGGATGCGACCCTACGTTTCTGCGTCGATTATCGCCGCCTGAACAAAATCACAAGAAAGGACGTTTATCCTCTCCCACGAACAGACGACGCACTTGATCGGCTCCATAACGTCAAGTACTTTTCGTCAATGGACCTCAAGACTTGCTATTGGCAAATCGAAGTCGACGAAAGAGACCGAGAGAAGACGGTGTTTATAACACCGGACGGCCTCTTCGAGTTTAAAGTGAAGCTGTTCGGTCTTTACTCAGCGCCTGCAACTTATCAACGCGTTATGGATAAAGTACTGGCAGGATTGAAGTGGCAGACTTGCCTTGTGTACTTGGACGACATCGTCGTGTTCTCTTCGAGTTTCGATGAGCATCTTCGGCACCTTGAAGCTGTACTTCAAGCCTTCAAGCCATCAAGACGTCCGGACTCACACTGAAGCCAGAAAAGTGCAGATTTGCGTACGAGGAGCTCTTGTTTCTGGGACACGTTATTAGCAAGTTTTGAGTTCACCCCAATTCACGGAAAACAGCCGCCATCGCCGACTTCCCGCCACCCACGGACAAGAAGGCGGTGCGCCAATTTCTGGGCCTGTGCGCCTATTATAGGCGGTTCGTGAAAAACTTCGCGCGCATCGCCGATTCTCTCACTAGCCTTACCAAGGCCTTCGTTGAATTCAAGTGGGAAACGCTGCAGGAACACGCTTTCCTGGAGCATAAACATTGCCTCTAGACGCCTTCGTTACTTGCCCATTTCGACGAATTCGCTGAGACAGAAATACACAATGACGCAAGCAGCGTAGGTCTTGGCGCCGTTCTTGTGCAGAGGGCTAACGGACTTGAGAGGATTATTAGGAACGCCAGCCGATCGGTATCCAAAGCAGAAGCCAATTATTTCTCCACAGAAAAGAAGTGCCTCGCCATCATCTGGGCTACGTCAAATATTCGCCCCTACCTCTACAGCAGGCCCTTCAAAGTTGTGAGCGACCACGACGCCTTGCGTTGGCTAGCCACCTTGAAGGACCCTTCAGGTCGCCTCGCACGATGGAGCCTGAGACTTCAAGAATATGACATTACCGTCATTAACAAGTCCGGCAAGAAACACTCCGACGCCGACTGTCTCTCTCGTGCGCCTGTCGAACAACCACCACCCGACGACCCGGATGACGACTACTTCTTAGGAACGATAACTACCAACGACTTCGCTGAACGACATCGGGCCTACCCGGAACTTAAGGCCCTAATAGAATACCCCGAAGGTAGGACCGCCGAAGTCGCGAAGGTATTCAAGCGCGCACTTGCGTCGTTCTTCCTGCGAAACGGTCTTCTACAAAAGAAACACTTTTCACCGCTTCGAGCTAACTACCTCCTTGGGGTGCCTTCAGCTCTGCGACCAGGACTTCTGCAATCCCTGCACGACGATCCGACGGCAGGGCACCTCGGTGTTTCTCGCATGCTCGCGAGGATACAAAAACGATACTACTGGCCACGTCTTACCACCGACGTCACTCGTTATGTGAGAACATGCCGGGACTGTCAGCGACGCAAGACACCGCCGACAAGGCCAGCGGAACTTCAGCAGTCAATTGAACCACCTTGCCGACCTTTCCAGCAGATTGGTATGTACCTACAGGGGCCGTTCCCGACGTCGGCTTTCGGAAACAAGTGGATCGTGGTAGCTACCGACTACCTAACCCGCTACGCCGAGACAAAAGCCCTTCCCAAAGGCAGTGCATCCGAGGTAGGTTAGTTCTTCGTCGAAAATGTAGTCCTACGTCACGGCGTCCCGGAGGTCCTTATCACGGACAGAGGAACGGCATTTACTGCCTACTTAACTCAAGCGATCTTGGCATACAGCCAGACAAACCACCGCCGGACGACACCATACCACCCACAGAACAACGGCCTCACCGAGCGGCTTAACAAGACGATCGTCGACATGCTTGCAATGTACGTCGATGTCGAACACAAGACGTGGGACGCCGTGCTTCCGTACGTGACCTTCGCATACAACACGGCGGTGCAGGAGACGACGAAGATATATCCATACAAAGTGGTCTATGGAAGGAGCCCGGCAACGACGCTCGATGCCATGTTACCCAACGTCACCGACGAAGAAAACCTCGATGTGAGTGAGTACCTTCAACGCGCCGAAGAAGCCCGACAACTCGCGCATCTCCCGCGTATCAAGAATCAACAAATGACCGATAGCCACCGTTACAATCTTCGACGACGCTTCGTGGAATAGCAGCCCGGTGAACGTATTTAGGTGTGAATGCCGATACGCTGACGTGGACTAAGTGCAAAGCTTCTGCGACGGTACTTCGGACCGTACAGGGTGGTTCGACGTCTCGGCCCACTTGATTACGAGGTTGTCCCCGATGGCATCACGAACTCTCAACGACGCCGATCGCGACCTGAAGTCGTCCATGTCGCGCGCCTCAAGCCGCTTCATGCGCGTTAAGAAACTGAAACAGTGCTTTTTGTATTATATTGTATCGTAATTTATTCATTGTACTTTCTTGCATTATCTTTGTACCTTCATCTTTGGTTAAAGCATCGGGACGATGCCTTTTTCAGAGGGGGGCAATGCCACGCGTTCCATTTCCCAAGTTTTGTTCTCGTCCCAAAACACTACACAATTCTCAGCGCGAACCGCGCCTGCAGTTTTCAAAAAGCTTCCGGACTGTAGTAGATCATTTCGATAATATCACGCCCACAATGCGAACGGTACAGATTATTCTGGAACCTACGCCACCACCAGCGATTACGCTACAACATTCGACGGCAAGAGTATAAATGCCGACGCACTTCGCCGCTTGTCAGTTGTTGATCGACGGCCGACGCTCCGTTCGCCGCTATCAGTCCAAGACTGCTACTGTAATCAGACTTTCCCTTCTCCGGGCATAGCTTCGCCCATAAAGAGTTGAATTCCAACGCAAAGTCTCCTGTCTTCGGCCACGTCACGACACCGTGACAATATATATATATATATATATATATATATATATATATATATATATATATATATATATATATATATATATATATATATATATATATATATACGTTCAGAGTTTTGAACACATACTGGTTCTCATCATCCGGCTGTATAGCATGGACGAAATAAGTAAGGTTCCTGCAAATGGAAACAATTTCTTTGGTGCTCTTGCCATTTGTGATTGAAGCAAAAGACTCGTATTCTGATATTACTAAAGTCGATGAGGTCGCCTCACAGGTTACCATTATCGGGAAGCGGTTTTTCAACACGAACTGCCGGAAATCTGACATCCGGGACCTCAGGCCTCTCAGATTTTCTTGAAATATGAAGGCGTTTCGAATGTCTTCTGCAAACAATAGTCATTTCCGTTTACAAGCTATGGTTCTGCTGTTAATCTTGCTAAGCAATCGACTTCCGAAGGTTTGCTAAAACCGGGCTGTTGGTATCCAGCAGCTAGAACGCGCTTCGTGCTATTGGTGTTTCCACCCTCTCTACGAACACAAAAATGGTGCTCACGAGGGAGCGGACCTTGGTGACCATTTGTTTATTCTCCTCTGTTGTTTAGAGAATTTGGACGAGGAGTGCTTCACTGCTTAAGTCTGATGGTGCTCTCTATTGGCGTGTAGTCGAGGAAGATCCGGCCTGGCGTCAGCTGTGCCGCTGTTGGCGGCTTCTTTATGCTTCGAACGGATTGCGCTTCTTTTGGGAGACAAAAGTGGAGGCGACTTCAATCGCGCTTCAGGCAACGGTGCCTTGGAGGTCTTCGAGCACCATCGATGACGCGATCGTCGTCGTCTTGTAGAGGCGGCCGCTTTCCTGAGAGACAAGTGATCTCGAACCTTTTTCTTCAGCACGGCCATATCCCTTCGAATATTCCGACAGTCCTTCGATGATGCATCTTGAGGCCCGTCACATTTCGAAAGTTTCCGAGTATTGAATTTACATGTGTTAGTTGTGTGAGGTTCAGTGCATCGGACACAAATGGTGGTGTTCTTGCACACGCTGCTCGCGTTACCCAATTTCGTAAATTTCCTGCACTGAAGTGGCCTTGGTATGAAGAGACTGACAGCGTGCCGAAAGTGTTCCAACTTCACGTGTGACGGGAGGGTTTCACCCTTCAATATGATCGTCACTTAACGTGACGTGCCGGGACGATAAACACTTGTGATGATGGTGTCTTCTGTAGCGGGGTTAATAAGATTGTCAAGTCTGTGTTACCAATGGTCTCGACAACATCATAAATTACTCCAGTGATGACTTCTTTGCCGAGTGATAGGTGAGAGCAGACTGACATGCCTTTGAGCTCTGTAGCCTTGCGCAATATGTCTAAAGCAGCCGCGTGGTTGACGTCAGTGGCTGGAACATTCTTGCGCGTGTTCACTCTGACGTCTTTGATTTCGTTTGGCACCAATGCCTCCAGCTGTGCCGACACGGCTTGCCTGCTGAGGCGCCTTTTATTGAGCGTGGTGACAGCTGGCATGAACAGGATGGTGAATGCCTCGATACTACGCGAAGGTCTTTTGGTGGACGCACTCGAATATGATGGCGTGAACAGAAATCATCTCTTAGCCCTGTGGCTCCCCTTAGCCTTGGGGCGCCGTTGCGCTTCCAGGAGGCAGCTTCCACGGGATTCGTGGAGTCTGGCGGACGCGTGTGCAACTCCATCTTCATCGCACGCCGGCAGAAACCCGCACTTGGCGGGTGGAAATAATGTTATCCACAAAAAATACAAAAACAGAAAGACTCGCCGTTCTATCGAATAGACACTTCGTCTTGTTTTTCCGTCCTCTCCAGATTTTCGTATCTTGTTTACTGGTATCTTCCTGCTAGTGTTAGCACTTTTGGAGTAGGTAGCATATGCTTCTAGGTGCACTATCAATGTACAACTAAAAGCTGAGTTTTTTGGTATTCTTGGACAGCTAGAGGACTGTCGCTCAAAGTATGCACAACAGCCACCATGGCAATTAGTGGCAAAGGCAAGCACACTTAAAGTAAGACAACAATTATTGTTATTGACCGAATTTCTGACGTTTTGCTTTTACTCTACATGCCTCTAGTAAAAATAATTAAACATTTGTGTGTGGAAAGCTTGCAAGCTAATATGAAATGTTTTTTTTACCAGGAGGTGCTGTTACGTCTGCGATGCATAATGTAGCATGCTGTTACAAAGATAACCTTGGCAATCTGGTTAGACAGCTGTTTGAAGAAGTATGCGTATACAATATTTTTAGAGGGCTGTTACTGCAAAGAATTGATCAGAAAACTATCATCTGAGTGATGGCAAACATGGATTGCTAACTGCATTCATAAAACAAAAGCCACTTTAATCATAGCTGTTAACGAAAAGCAAACCACAATGCGTAAAATAAAAAAAATGTGGCACGTTATAACCTGCATATATTGTTGTGAAGTAATGCTAGACATAATAATTAACTAAATATACGGTATAGGCGATATGACGGACCATATACTCATCTGCTTTTCATCAAACATCTGTTCAACCGAATTGATACATAGCGTTTAAGACAAAACTTTATCTGAAACTAGGAGTATTCACAAAGAATAGATGAGCCGACCGCTGTAACTGACCCACAACTGCGTTGTTCTTCTTGGAACAATGCCATTGTCACATAACCTTCCATGCGCATGCTTAACAAGATTTTAGCACTTGTAACAACAGAGACGTTTAACGACGACGCACGAAAATCAATTCAAACATTTATGGACCCTTAAGCTTCGCCTTCAAGAGTTCCACGTGATAGCAGAATCAGGCCTCTAGTGCGCCCTTAAACCTCTAAGTGTATACTTATAAATATGTTTTGTTTTTGCACACACGCACACAGTATATTGCACCAGAGCATGCACACTAATGGTACATACAGGTTTTTGATTTAAAGTGAGAATCGCACGGCCTCAAAGATATGCGCTCTGCACTCGCCATCAAGAGTGCGGAGCGTATGCCTCACAGATGGCAGCACAATATCTAGCATTTGCTGTTCGCTTGATCAACGCCTCTAGAAAGGCATGATATGTTTTCCGCTAGATAGACGTAGTGTCCATTTCTAGAGCTGTCTGAAAGTTCGTGTGTGTTTTTAGCGGTGACGGCTGCACTATCACGGTATTTTTCGACGTAGTTTCATGGCCTCTCAAATGCGCCTACAAATCGCCGAATGAGCACACTTTCGTCGTGACACCTGTCGAACAAAATGCATTACGGAGACTATTTTCACTATATGAAATTTATGAAAGCAGCTCCAAGTAGCATCGTTGCTTTATGGTAGAACAACTGCTTGCCACGCAAATGGTCCGGGCTCAACCCTCAATAAAATCTAAAATTTTATTCTTTATTTTATTTGTTTCTTTCTCAACTTTTCACTCACGGACGATTTTTCGCACCCACCCAACGGTGCCGACGCCGATGGTAGAATTCCTGTGACATGAGCTCTCTGACGCCATCGCCTTAAAATTGGAGAAGTGCCATTGTATCCCTAATGCAGCTGTCTCTCTTCTTCTTAGTAATACCCTTGAGGACAAGCCGCGTGTGCTCATCCTTGCATCTGCCGAAAGTCTCCGCCTAAAATATCTGCAATTCCCAATTTTAGCGGTTGTTGTGATGAACAACAAAATGTGCTTTTTGGGAACAGTATTATTTATTTTCTCTACATGGTTCTCTACGTCTTTCATTTATGCTGTGCCCACCAGATGTCTTGTCACAGGACACCAGCACAGAATTTACTGCATATTTGCCAAATGGAACATAGAAAACACTTTTTTCGATTTCCCATGGACAATGCCTGCTACCACCGCTTGTGTGAAATGACAGCTGAACAAGCTTGTTCATTGTAAAAAAGCGTCAAGAATTTATCCTGCCTTGTAGCAACTTCCTAGAGCTAATGCGTTCCTGATAATGTCAAGGCACCACACGTGACTTGAATAGTTCACGCTCACATATCGCCAACTTACTTGTTTTTTTTCTTTTTGAAACAAATTTTCAGCAACTGCTGTATGTAGCGTCATACTGTTGACTGCAGCTAAGACGTGTAGTATTTGAATGCGAAAACTACAGTATATGCTCACACAAAGTTTTGAAAACAAGTTTTATACGCGAAATACTTCCACTGTTTTTCTAAATTTTGCAATAGGCCGATTTAAATGACACAGACATTGGCTTCTTGCTTTGTTGGTGGTGTTTACTGCAGCCTTCTCATTACAGGGCATGACGAAGGGAGACGCACACAGTCACTTCTGTGTGTGCGCTAAGTTGATGGTGTCCTCTTTTCTCTTCTATTGTTTAAATAAAGGCCAACTCTGGCGATTTTTCGAGGTCAATGGATCTCAGTAAAAGTCGCTTAATAGGTTACTCGCACAATACCAACAGTTATGGCAAAAACAGGCGATACAGTTGATTTTATTGTTTGTAAATAAAATTTTAAGACTTCCTCGAAACGGCTCAGCCGACTCGGCAGAATTATTGCCAAAACTGTCTGTTTGTCGTCGCCATTGGCATGTCAACGAAAGTGACGTAGCTGGTGGCATCACTAAAAGTGCCCGCTACAGTGTTCACTGGGGCTTGCCACAAATTAATGGTGGCGGTGTTCGGCAGTGCTTTTCCTCCCTCCATGCTGTTCGGCCGTGGTTTAGCTGTTTCGCTGCATGATTTTCTGTTCCTTGTGGATGAGTGTGCGATAGATGGTAGTTGGTGTTGCTTTGTGGGCTGCACTAACCCTTCACACAAGACGCAGAGTGTTTGCTACCACGGCTTTAAACGTGACAGTGCCCTCAATAAGAAGTGAATCATTGCGATCAGGCGGTGCAACTTGTTACCGAGCAAAATGGCACGCATGTGTTCCTGTTATTTTTCGTCGGGGTCCTATCGAGACATCGTTTGGCCAGCATGTAGTCGGCGTCTGTCCTTCTATCCATCCGTGCGTCTGTCAGTCAATTCGTCTGTTCGTGCAACCGTCCTTGTGTCCGTTCGTTCGTCTGTGCATGCGTCTGTGCATTCGTCCATTTTTCAATCGGCCTGTCTATCTCTACGTGCTTCCGTCCGTTCGGCCATCCGTCTGTCTGTCTGTCTGTCTGTCTGTCTGTCTGTCTGTCTGTTTGTCTGTCTGTCTGTCTGTCTGTCTGTCTTTTCGTCTTTATGTACGTGTGTCTGTCCGTCCATCTAGTGAACGCTCCAAATACAGCGTTCTCGCATATTTTCATCATATAAATGTCAAATGCAAGTACCGCCATCGAGCAGAGATTTCAAAAACTAGGCGAGAGGTGGCATGGTCTCCGAGATAGCGGGTGCGCGGCGGGGTTCTCTCTGGTCGTCCCATTTGCCGCGCTCCCCAGCAAAACCAGCGAATCTTGCCTCATGCGTCCGACTATCGATAGAAGGCGCGTTTGATATGGTTTGCTCAGGACGCAAGCTGAAAGCTGTCATGAGGCAAGCGAGCGGAAAACTCAAACCTATAGCTGATAGACGAAACCTCGTGATAATTTCAGATAATTTCATCATCATCATGATCAGCCTGACTACGTCCACTTCTGGACAAAGGCCTTTCCTATGTTCCGCCAGTTAACCTGGTCCTGTGCTTGCTGCTGCCAATTTATACCCGCAAACTTCTTAATCTCATCTGCCCACCTAACCTTCTGTCGCCCCCTAACCCACTCGCCTTTTCTGGGAATTCAGTTAGTTACCCTTAACGACCAGCGGTTACCCTGTCTACGCGCTATATGCCCGGCCCAAGTCCATTTCTTCTTGATTTCAGCTTTAATATCCTTAACCCCCGTTCGTTCTCTAATCCACTCTGCTCTCTTCTTGTCGCTTAAGGTTACACCTACCATTTTTCTTTCCGTTGCTCGCTGCGTCGTCCTCAATTTAAGCTGAACCCTTTTTGTAAGTCTCCAGGTATCTGCTCCGTAGCTAAGTACCGGCAAGATACAGCTGCTATATACCTTCCTCTTGAGGGATAGTGGCCATTTACCTGTCATAATTTGAGAGTGCTTGCCAAATGTGCTAGAACCCATTCCTATTCTTCTAGTTACTTCAATCTCGTGGTTAGGCTCCACGGTTATTACCTGCCCTAAGTAGACATAGTCTTTTACAACTTGAAGTGCACTATTACCTATCTCGAAGCGCTGCTCTTTTCCGAGGTTGTTGTGCAGTACTTTTGTTTTCTGCAGATTCATTTTAAGACCCACCTTTTTGCGCTCCTTGTATAATTGCGTAATCGTGAGTTGCAATTTGTCCCCTGAGTTACTCAGCAATGCAATGTCAACGGCGAAGCGCAGGTTACTAAGGTACTCTCCATTAACTCTTATCCCTAACTGTTCCCATTCTAGACTTCTGAAAACCTCCTGTAAGCACGCGGTAAATAGCCTTGGGGACATTGTGTTCCAATGCCTTACACCCTTTTTGATTCGTATTCTCTTGCCTTCTTTATGAAGCTCTAAGGTAGCAGTTGATCGCCTGTATATTTCTTCCAGGATGTTTATATATACTTCATCGACTCTCTGATTCCGCAGTGTCTGCATGACGGCTGATATTTCTACTGAATCAAACGCCTTCTCGTAATCTACGAAGGCTATGTATAGTAGTTGGTGATATTCTGAGCATTTCTCTTTTACCCGATTGATAGTATGAATGTGGTCGATTGTTGAGTAGCCTGTTCGAAGTCTTGCTTGTTCCTTTGGTTGATTGAATGGTAATATTTTCTTTACTTTGTTAGCATTTAATTTTGTAAATAGCTTGTATACTACAGAGAGCAAGCTAATCGGCCTGTAATTCTTCAAGTCCTTGTCATCTCCTGTCTTATGTATTAAGATGATGTTAGCATTCTTCAAAAACTCTGGTACTCTTCCCGTCAGGAGCCACGTCGTAAACAGGCTGGTTAGTTTTTTCTAACACAATCTGTCCTCTATCTTTCAGCAGATCTGATGTTACCTGATCCTCACCAGCAGCTTAGCCTCTTTGCATGCTCTCCAAAGCTTTTCTGACTTCTTCTATCATTACTGGTGGGGTGTCATCCGGGTTACTGCAAGTTTTTATAGTATTAAGGTCGTGGTTGCCCCGGCTACTGTACAGAGGTCTGTAAAACTCCTCCGCTATTTTAACTAACCTATCCACATTGGTAGTTATTTTGCCTTCTTTGTCCCTTAGTGCATATATCCGATTTTTGCCTATCCCAAGTTTCCTCTTCACTGCTTTGACGCTTCCTCCGTTTTTCAGAGCATGTTCAATTCTCTTCATGTTATACCTTCTTACATTGGATAACTTACGCCTATTAATCAACCTCGACAGCTCTGCCAGTTCTATTTTGTCTGTTGTACTTGAGTTTTCATGATTTGACGCTTTCTAATGAGATTCTTTGTTTCCTGGGAAAGCTTGCCAGTGTCCTGTCTAACTACCCTGCCTCCAACTTCCACTGCACATTACGTAATGATACTCGTCAGATTATCATTCATTGTATCTATGCTAAGGTTGGTTTCCTCACTAAGAGCCGAGTACCTGTTCTGAAGCGAAACTCTGAATTCCTGTACTTTCCCTCTCAGTGCTAACTCATTTATTGGTTTCTTGCGTATCAATGTCTGTCTTTTCTTTCTCAAGCCTAGGCAAATTCGAGACCGTACCATTCTATGGTCACTGCATCGTACCTTGCCAACCACTTCCACATCCTGCACGATGCCTGGGTGTGCACTATTTATAAAGTCTATTTCGTTCTTATTTTCGCCATTAGGGCTCCTCCATGTCCACTTGCGGTTTCCTCGTTTTTGGTAGAAGGTATTAAAAATCCTTAAAATATTGAATTTTGCGAATTCTACTAATAGTAGAATTCCTCTTCTGGCGTTTCTAGTACCGATGCCATAATCTCCTACTGCCTGTTCTCCAGCCTGCTTCTTCCCTACCTTTGCATTAAAGTCTTAATCAGTATTCTATACTGTG
This sequence comes from Rhipicephalus microplus, assembly GCF_043290135.1. Classification (NCBI taxonomy): domain Eukaryota; kingdom Metazoa; phylum Arthropoda; class Arachnida; order Ixodida; family Ixodidae; genus Rhipicephalus; species Rhipicephalus microplus. Next base: position 215,630,190 of record NC_134702.1, read on the forward strand.
TTTTTACTTTACTCATTGCCGATTCCACGTCTTTATAGAAGCGTTCAACTGCTACATCCAGCCATGATGAAGCGTCATCATGGCTGGATGTAGGCGCGTAAGCCTGTACCACCGTCATCTAGTATCTCTTATTTAGTTTACTTACGTTACCTACCACCCTTTATGTAATGATATAGTGTTCCTCCATGTCGCCAGCTATGTTTCTGTGAATTAGAAACTCCACTCCCTAGTTCTCTTCTGTCAGCCAAGCCCCGATAGCAAAGGACGTGCCCATTCTTTAACGCCGTATAGGCCTCATCTGTCCTCCTAACCTCAATGAGCCCTATTATATCCCATTTAACACCCTCTAGCTCCTCGAATAGTACAGCTAGACTTTCCTCACTAGATTAGGTTCTAGCGTTAAACGTTGCCAAGTTCATGTTCCAATGGTGGCCTGTCCGGAACCAGAGATTCTTAGCACCCTTTGCTGCGTTGCAGATCTGACCCCCGCCCTGGTCAATTGCTTCGCAGCTGCTGGGAACTGAGGGCCATGAGTTATTTGACGTATGCATGGGGGAGGTAAAGGCCAGATACTGCACCAGGGTGGCCAATCCTTCTCTGGTGAGCAAGTGCGTTCCCGGCGGTGGTTGCCGGTGAGGCCGCACCTCAGGCCTCGTAATGCAGTTCCATCACCACGCGGATTTTTTTATTCGGTTGGGAATGGCGCGGCACCGGGATTTGAACCACGGACCTTTTGCATGCGAGGCGGATGCTCTAACCACTACGTCATCGCTGCTACGCCTCAGATGGTTTAAACGATGTCCTAAATGAAGATACGGCAGGACTAGCGATCACACTGGCGAAAGGGTCGATGACATGCGTGCCACTTTTCCTCAGGTACAGGTAGTGATATGCACGATCCCGGAGGTACCGGTGCGTGACGGCAACCTGCAAAGAGCGGTTGTCATCGCAAACCAAGAGATATGGCGGATGAGTCGAGAGGTAGGCTTTCAGGTGGTGGAAATAAACAGAGAGGTGCATAGGTGGGGTGGTTCTTAACGAGACAGAATTCACTTCAATGAGCGGCTAGGTGATGAGGTGGGTTGGCGTCGTGCAGGATGCGCAGTAGTTTTTTTTTGGGGGGGGAGGGCACGCGGGCGCTTCGGTGTTTAGGATAGCTAATAACGAGAAAACAACCCAGTAGATTCTTTGACAGGTAATATGGACAGATAAGATTCCAAAGTGGCACCAATATCTAAGATAGGTAGAGTCCGGGGCAGAAATAGACGTAGCCACGAGCGCCGAGCCAATTCAGACATAGGGTATATTAGCATGCAGGGTGGCAGCAACAGGCTGAAGTGGGAAGAGATAGACGAACAGCTAAGAGAGGAAAGCCTGATGGTATACGGTTTTGTGGAAAAGCATTTTAGGGACATGGAACAACCTCCTAACAATTCGGACTACGCGTGGGAATGTTGTAATAAAATAGAACGCAGCTGAACGTGGGCTGGTATTGGGGCATTCATTCATAAAAGTACAGACTGACAAGGGGTCAAGCAGGAGTGCAAGAAATATTTATGGCTAAAAGGGAAAGTGGCAGGGCAAATGACACTCTTTGGTTTGGTGTACTTGTGGACGCAAGCAAAGGCCAGAGAGGAAAACCGGGCAGTGGTGGAGTGTATATCAAAGGACATTCAGGAGTTAGGAGAAGAGTGCGAGATAATTATACTAGGATATATGAATGCGCACATAAAAGATATAGATGGGTATACCAACCCAACAGGCAAAGTGATCATAAATATGTGTGAAAGACATGATTTGACCATTTTCAACAGCACCGAGAAGTGTGAGGGCAAATAACATGGGAGGTAGGAAGGCTGCAGTCGACGATATATTACGCACTGATGTCACATAGAATGTATGATAAGCTCAGGGGAATGCTCATAGATTAAGGTGGCTCCAGAAGTCTGGGAAGTAAGCACAAACGTATCAAGCTAAAATTTGGAAGAGCAGTGAAAATGGGAAGGAGACAAGATGAGCAACTACAGGAAAATTTTATTCAGAAAGGCAAATTGAATTAGCTACTAAACAAATTGAGAAAGTAATCGCTGAGAATAATAAAACAGTGTAGACACACACTATTATAATCAGACTGTTTAAGTTAGAGCTTGCTAAGGAACGTGACAGGTCATCCCAAAAAAGTAGACACAAACCCAAGAGTTGGTGGGATGAGGAACTTAAGAGAGCCATAGCAAAACGTCAGGAAGCCTCCAGGGAACACAGACGGGCTAAGCAGCGGGCTGAACCGACAGATGATGTTGAAAGAAAATGGGAAAACTTTCTTAGCTGTCGAAAAGATGCATCCGTTCTGATCAATGAAGAGATTAGAAAAAAGAGAGCTCAGTGGCTGCCAGAAGTACTTAAAAAAGATAGAAAGGCAGCTGCGAAATTTGGAACCATCTAAACTCCCTCAGAAATGAGACGAGCCTAGAGCAGAAGTTTATAATTACAGCCAAAGGTGCTAGGCTAGAGGGGGATGAAGCTATTGAATATATAAGAACAAGGGTGACAGAAAATTTTCAACAAAGAAGTGCTTTATGCACTACAACAGAGAAGGATGAATCAAGTGGCGCAATGGCTCGATTTTCTCAACGAGAGTGGGAAAGGGCTGAGAAGAGTGTTCCTAGTAGAACATCAACAGGCCCAGATGCCATTCCATGTATGCTGATAAAGACATTAGGTCCGAAGTCTAAGCAGGCTTTGAGAGAGGCAGTGAGCAAAATAATAATCGATGGTGAAGTCCCCGATGGATGGAAACTTAGCAGGATGAGCATGATCTATAAAGGAAAGGGAGACAAAGCTCACATAAACAACTACTGTCCTATAACAGTACCATCAGTGGTGCACAGGCTGGCGATGCAGATTGTAAAGGAAAGACTGCAGGCATGAACAGAGGATGAGGGAGTGCGGGGAGAACTGCAGAATAGGTTTCGGAAACACAGGAGGTTGGAAGACAATCTGTTCTCACTGACGCAGTGCATCGAAATAGCAGAGAAGGAACACAGGCCCCTGTGGCTAGCATTTTTGGATATCAAGGAAACATACGGTAGCATGGTTCAAGATGACTTGTAGGGAATACTGGACACACTAGGTGTGAAAGATTGAGTCTATAATCAAAAGATTAGTGACTTTCTAAAGGATATTTATAAAGTTAACAAGGCAGTTATAAAGTGGGAAAAAGAGGTATCCAAGCCTACAGAAGTAAAATGGGGGCCTAGGCAGGGGTGTCCTCTGTCACCCTTGTTATTTATGATGTACCTACAAGAATTAGAGGCCAAATTAGAGGGAAGTGGACTTGGCCTCAACCTCTCTTTCGTCAAACAAGAAAAACTCAATGAACACACACTACAGGCATTGATGTACACAGATGATATTCTGCTAATGGCCGACAACAAGGAAGATTTGCAGAGATTGATGGACATCTGCGGTATTGAGGGAGATAGGTTAAATTTCTGATTCAGTAAGGAAAAGTCAGCAGTCATGATTTTTAAGGATTATGACGGTAGTGAGCTCAGAATACGGGAGTTCACGCAAGAGATAACCGATAAATACAAATATCTGGGCGTATGGGTAAGCAATGGGGCCGAGTACCCAAGGGAACACAAAATATACGTGACGACTAAAGGTAACAGGAATGCAGCGGTGATGAATAACAGGGCCCTGTAGAATCACAATAGGTATGAGGTTGTGAGAGGAATTTGGAAAAGGGTCATGCTTCCTGGTCTGACGTTCGGCAATGCAGTCTTGTGCATGAGATCAGAAGTTCAAGCAAGATTAGAAATTAAGCAACATGGAATAGGTAGGCTTGCCTTAGGAGCTCACGGGAATACGCCATATTAAGGAGTACAAGGTGATATGGGATGGACATCATTTGAGGGCAGGGAAGCTAGCAGCAAGATAAAAATTGAGAAGCGATTGAGAGAATTGGGGGAGGAGCGTTGGGTTAGGAAGGTATTCAGCTACCTGTAGACGAAGAATGTCGATACAAATTGGAGGAAGCGAACCAGAAAATCGACTGGTAAAAACTTAGAAAACAGCAGGGGGCCAAACCAAAAAAACATTATCGGTTAAGATGAAGCTGAAGGAAGCTGAGACCAATATGTGGAGAATCGGCATGATTAAGAAGTCCGCACTAGAGATCTATCGAACCTTAAGCACGAAATTGCCCAGGATAAGATGCACGATAATACTCGGCGTAATTCTCCACTGTTTGAGGCCAGGGCGGGAGTATTGCGAACCAAGACATATCGGGCCAAATACGAATGGGTCGGCACGGTATACAGTGCGTATGGAGAGGGAGAGGAAACTGCCAAACACTTGAAGATGTTCTGTAAAGGGCTTCACCCTATAGTTCAGGATGATGGCGAAGATCTTTTCAAAGCACTCGGGTTTACGAACAGGGAGGGCAAAATAGATTTTAAGCGGATAGAATTAAATAGAAGGAGGTTATCTCATTGGTGGCTTAAGTCAAGGCACGAGTGAAAATTAAACTCTTCACTGCAAAGTACGAGTCCTCAGTCTCACTATTTAAAGGAAAAAAAGTAAATATAGTTTTTGGTTCACTAAAAATTACGGCTTGGTGGCGTTAGCCACTGCCCGATCTAAAGGGTACAACCATATCAATCCATACATCTATCCTCAAGCGGCGCAGATCACGGCAGAAAGCAGAGCGTGCGGGATTTAAGCTTGCGTATGGTTTTTTTTCTGGCCGGCGAGCGAAAATCAACGACAAATCTTCTGGCTGCACTGAAGGCATGTATATTTTTCAAGTACTGCTTTTATTTTGGTGCAACTGGCGAATAAAGGCATGGCAACTGCTGAATTTTTTCTATATAAGTCATTGAAAGGAGGTAATATTTCGTCTGCGATAGAAGCATTCTAGCATTTCCCCTTTCTAGAGACGCGTATATGGGTGAAAACTGGGCTAATTATTGTTGTTGAGTTACATTGCCCTCCTATCGTTAGAGACGATGGAGGCGGAAATGTTGTAGGCCCGTGTGCTCAGATTTGGGTGCACGTTAAAGAACCCCAGGAGGTCAAAATTTCCGGAGTCCTCCACTACGGCGTCTCTCATAATCATATGGTGGTTTTGGGACGTTAAACCCCACATATCAATCAATCCTATCGTTAGAGATCGTACTACTATTTCATTGCGTACACATATTTTACAAGTGGTCAACCAGATTTTACCTAATGCTCTAGATAAATAGGTGGCTGATTGTGCCACCTAATTTTGTGATAAGTACTTTTGTCGGAATATTGTGAAAAACTACGATTAGCCGACCTACAGACCTACATTTACTCTCAGGTCCTTCACAGTGAAAGTGCTTGACTTATCATCGTCCCCTCTTTTTCGCCATCTGTCTTGTGATTATGTTTAGTAGCACAATGGCAAAATCAGTATCACGTTCATTTACGCTTATCTTGACTGCATCCAAATCAAAGGGCTGCATATGCAGCCGAACGCGTCTTTATTTAAGCCAAGTATTCGTCGAGGTACACCACTGAAGAAAAAAAAGTGTGAATTGACACTGCCATGTAACGTGCAGTGTTTCATACCATATACACAAAACTGTGAACGCGTGCGGCGTTCTTCTCCAACAGGCAAAACATTTAGATGTTCGTTCTTTCATTCCCAACATATCGACTGAACACTGTAGAACTCGCAGTGCGAATGGGCGACCATAAGCGACCAAAACGCACATGTAACCAGCCCATGGTCGTCGCACAGCCGGTAACGTCTAGACCTCCTCCCTGTCTTCTGCTTCTGCACTGCTACGGAAGGTAGTTGAGAAGAGAAACAGGGGAAGCCTCGCGGGCGAGTGCGAAAGGTTGTACGCTTTCAGAGCGTGGCTTTCGCGCCAGACGTGACAGCGTCGGCATTGCGAGGAGTGAGAAGACAGTCACTGATGCTGGGCGCCGAGTTGCGTTGGTTCAGCGACCGTTCGGCCGTGTTCACACTTGGGAAGTGAAGAGAAAACGAAAACGCTACATCGGCCGGAAAACCAAGAGCGTGCGCGTCGATGTTGTTCACATTCGTTCTGCTTCATGTCGCCGCCGCTGCCCTCGCTTCCTTGACAATTATTTCGATTTTACCTAATTTTTGAGAACTAAAGCTTGTAATATAGTTATTGACACAAAGTAATGAAAATAAACAGCTCGCACCTTTTTAAGCGTTGTTTTGAGGTATACGCCAGCAGAAACGACACAGGCGAACGCGCCAGCAGCGGCGGCGCGGTTTCAACCAGGTGTGCACAAAAGCGAGACATGTTGGGGCATGCTGACTCGCTGCAACTGCACTGTCTACTTCCAGAGTTCTTGATGATCGTAATCTAGGTCAGGCTCTCGATGAACGCATCCCCGTTTATGCCGTCAAGCTTCGTGGTGCTGTGCGGTTAGTTAGCGATTTGAAGTGAAGCGAGCCACCACCAACGCCTGTGCCGCCATAATAAATCTGTGGCCGGCTGGCTAGGTCACATGGTTGGATCCAGCGCAGCCAATGGTTTGAAGAGGAAACTACTTCCGGTTTCGCGTGGCTGGAAACTTGGTCTCGGAGCAATTTTTGCGCGCTGGCCGCGCGGCGTGGTTCTGCGGCCGCGTGGGCGGCGAAACGAGCTAATTTCTGGAGAGTTTCGCTGGCTTCGCTCTCTGTGAGGCCAAGTGTGATTGCGCTTTTCCTCTCCAGCAGTGTTTTTTATTCTTAACGCGCTAATACTATGGCGTTCACGTGGTTACTTTGCGTGCATGCATCGCTTGCATTCTGAATAGAGGAAAGGATCTTTTGGGTTGGAAGTCAAAATTATTGTTTGATTTAACTGTAGCGATTTATTATTTAAGTTTCTGACTGGTTACGGTTAATACAATTCATGCCATGTCAATGGTTTAGTATTTTGCTGTTAGAGAAAGTGACGGCAGGTCTTGTTTCTTCTATTTATTTTCAGAAATATTTATTACTGATGCGTGCCCTTCTGCAAATTAGATAGGAAATTAAAATATTGGGCACGAGATGCCAGCGTGCACAGGGGCGGCGTCAACGGCACTGCCGACACCTGATTTGCGAGTAGGTGTGATTATAAAACGCTCTTTAATAAATAAAACCAGACAGCCCAATCCACAAGCGAAATCAGAATGCCGCATTCTGCGCTTACGGGTACACGCAATTAATTGGGTCGCTTTCTTGTTCTTTTCGTGGAAGTGCTCTTGATTTAAATCAGATGCTCTTTAGGAAATAATTGTGCATGCGCTGACGTAATCACAGCTGCGACGCAAGCCCGCAATCTCGGAGGTCAGAGAGGTGGTTAACTGTGACTACTGCTCCTAGTACATACAACGCGGACTCACAACCCACAGCATCAGGAGCTTCGCCCCTAGAACGACGAGGTGACAGCATCATTCGCGTCAGAGTCACTACTTTCAGACAGCTCTGATACACTATCAGTCTCGGACATGTTAGTTGTCGCTCGCAGCGTTCACCTTTGCTCCGAGCCATAAATCTCATTGCTTCGAAACGACAAAACACTTCGTCGAAACAGGCGATCTTAAAACATCTTTTATCATATTCCGTGAGGAGCAATCTCAGTAGCGAACATCATGTAAATACACAAACACAACCCCTTCTTGAGCAAGCGTGCGTCAGCCGGGCTTTGTTGTTTTCTACTCCATCTTCATTATGGCAGCGGCGTCCCATGCGACCGTTTTCCCTACAACGGGTTGCAAAGTGATCTTTCTAGCTTTCCGCTTATAAATGAAGACAGGCTAGTTTAGTTTTACCGAAGCAAGTTGACGGCAGAGCAATACGACCGCAGCTTCTATAACAAAGAATGGAGCCTGGTGGACACACGCTTTTTCTGTCATTTATTCCTTTATCATGGTCACCGCCACCCAGTCTTGCCGTCATTTTTTTCAATGGGTCTATAGTAGACCCGGTACGGAAATGACGTGACAGTAGTCAAGCACTAAACACATAAGACGCACTCGAGTCGAGCACCTTGCCGGTAGGGTCTGTCAGCCCTGTGGTAGTACACTCACTACACGTTGGGCAGCACGACGACGTTGCGGTAGATCCGGTTGGTAGCCGAGGGGACGGTAGCCCATAATTGTAGGTTCGGGAGCGTCGCCCAGTGCTGGATAGGCCAAAGCACGGGCTGGTCGCACATCAGCACACCGGCGCCGGAAGAACATTTGTCCCAGAACTACGAGCCTTAGGTGACCACACAGCTGGTTTTACCAGCCGGGAACGCAGGTCCTGCCAGGCAGCTCAGTCTAGTGCCATGGTCGCAGGAAACACTGCTCTTCGCGAAAGTCGAAGAGGGAAAATCACAAAGCATTTTCTGTAAATGTGGAACGAAATTGCCTTGAGTGGCGGTTGCAAACAGGGCGAACGGAATGGCTTTTCTCGCAGTAATCATGGCATGTAAAACAGCCTTTACACGCGTCGAAGCGCGGATAAGTCACCTCGTTTTCAACTCCTCCGTCCAACGCATAGTAGTGGTCACTTGGTCTTTTCAGACCAAAGTGTCGTTCAAGTTCAACTCAAAGCGTTGCGTTCGCGCTCGTCTTCAGCGGTCAGTACGGGCTCAACTTCCCGACGTCGTGGTTAGGACGCTACCACTACATCGCCACCAGCAAATCCGACATTTGAAGCACTCCCAGTCCCAAGGCTGTCAACAGGGCACGAGGGTCTAAATCTAAAACTTGGGCTATTCCTGATGGCTACCAATTCTACATTACTTTCAAATTTTTCGTCAAAATTTCAACTCTTACAGTGTAACTCTAGATGGTTTTGAAACTGGTGAAAGCACTCACCTCTTTTCTTCTTGCTCAGCTCCTTGGTTCTCAGCCAGCCATGTTGGAAATTCAAGAATCCCGCACGTAAACAACTCTTTCTGTACACCATGCCATGCCTTCTTGTGCATAAGGTGTACACGGCGGTACCGATCGACCCTTATCTGGATCTCCCGTACGACTATTGTATGGTGTCAGTGCAGTCTCAATGGATAATTCAACCATCAATTTCCATTCTAAACGTGTTCTGTCTCCCTTGTTCTGCGTGGGACTCCTTTGCGCATCTGTTCCTGGTGCGCTACGCAAGGTGGCCCGTCAACCACTGGAGATCGTTGGGAACTTCAATGCACCCAGCAAGTACTGGCGTAATCACTTTGAGGAGGCGCAGGGCAGAGAGCTCAAGGAGCTCATTTCCTCGCCTCTCCTCACACAGCTTACGGATTTGGCGCAGCCCACGCGTTCTGGAAATTGAGTCACACGAGACGCGTGTCCGGACTTCTTTCTGACCCGTAACATTCGGGATGTTAAATTAAATGCAAACATTTTGAGTGCAAACAATTCTAAATTTTGAATGCAAACATTTCTTAGTGAACTTTGGGGACTTATCTATCTATCTATCTATCTATCTATCTATCTATCTATCCATCTATCCATCTATCTATCTATCTATCTATCTATCCATTTAGCCACTTACGCTTGTGTGCTCTCGTGGTCACCCCCTTAACTTGGCGTGAACCAAAATTAGCATGGGAGAGTAAGATGGTTTAACGAATATGACGCGCTGGTCAGGATATGAATAATGTCACTATCCCGTCGCTTACGTCGTCAAACACTTCCCGCCAGACTGTCGTTCATACCGACAGTGGGGTATGTGCTGCTGGTATGCGGGTGTGTGCCACATATGTCTGAAACTTCGTAGCTTCTCACGAACTACGAGAACACAAAAGGCGCGTCAGCGTTAAGAATGCCCGACGTAGAGGGTCGACCTACGAATGCAAAAAATAAATGTCATGGTCCCAGATTGAATGAAACTCAGGAGAAACTCCAAGTGCTGCGATATCGCATCCCCTCTGGCACATACCCGCTTTGCGCGTCCACCTATCCGTCCGTCCGTCTGCTAGTCTGTTTGTCCGTCCGTCCATGCGTTCGTCGGTGTGTTCATCTCTTGAACATTCTAGTACCGCTATCACGCATCTCACATACCCTGTGGCACATGCCCGCTTTACGTGTCCGTCTATCCGTCCGACTGTCTGCTAGTTTGTCTGTCCATCCGTCCATGCGTCCGTCTTTGCGTCCATCTTGTGAACACTCCAAGTACCGCAATCTCGCACCTCGCATACCCTGTGGCATATACCCGGTTTACGCGTCCGTCTGTTAGTCTGTCTTTCCGTTCATCCATTCGTCTGTCCGTGTTCCATCTAGTGAACACTCCAAGTACCACCATTTCGCGTACCCTTTGGTACACACCCGCTTTACGCGTCTGTCTATCCGTACGTCCATCTACTAGTCTGCCTGTCCGTCCATCCATGCGTCCGTCCGTGCGTCGATCTTGTGAACACTCGAAGTACCGTCATCTCGACACTTGCATGCCATGTGGCACATACCCGTTTTAGGCATCCGTCTATCCGTCCGTCCGTCGGTTATTCTGTCTCTTCGTCTGTCCATGCGTCCGTCCGTGCGTCTATATAGTGAACACTCCAAGTACTGCCATCCCGCATCTTGCATACCCTGTGGCACATACCCGCTTTACGCGTCCGTCTATCTCTCCATCCGTCCGCTGTTCTGTCTGTCCGTCCGTCCATGCGTCCGTCCGTGCGTCAATCTAGTGAACACTCCGAGTACCACCATCTCGCATCCTCTCTGACACATACCCGTTTTACGCGTCATTCCATCCGTCCGTCCGTGGGCTAGTCTGTCTGTTCGTCTGTGCAAGGGTCATTTTCTGAACACTCCATGTACCACCATCTCGCATCTCGCATACCCTGTGGCACATATCCGCTTTACGCGTCCGTCTGTCCATCCGTCCGTCCGTCAGCTAGTCTGTCTGTCCTTCAATCCATGCATCCGTCCATGCGTCCATCTAGCGAACATTCCAAGTACCGGCATCTCGCATCTCGCATAGTCTGTGGCACATACCCGCATTACGCGTCCGCCTATCCCTCACTCCGTCTCCTACTCTGTCTGTCCGTCCGTCCATGCGGTCATTAGTGAACACTCAATTAAGTACCGACGTCTCGCATCTCGCATACCAAGTGGCACATACCTGCTTTAGCATAAGTCTATCCGTATGTTCGTCTGCTAGTCTGTGCGTCCGTTCGTCCATGCGTCCATCTGTGTGTCCGTCCGTGCGTCCAACCGTGCGTCCATTTAAAGAAAACTTCAAGTACCGCAACTCGCATTTCGTATCCCTTGTGGAACATACCCGCTTTACGCATCCGTCTATGCATCCATCCGTCTGCTAGTCTGTCTGTCCGTCCGTTCATGCGTCCATCTAGTAAACTTTCCAACTACCAGCATCTCGCATCTCGGATACCCAGTATCACATACCTGCTTGACGCGTCCGTATATCTGTCCATCCTTCGGCTAGTGTGTCTCTCCTTCCATCCATGCGTCCGTCCGTGCGTTCATCTAGTGCACACTTGAATTACCGCCATCTCGCATCCCCTGTGACACATACCCGTTTTACGCGTCCATGTATCTATATATCCGTCCGCCCTTGCATTCGTCCGTGCATCCATTTTGTGAACACTCCTGTGGCGCATACTCTGTGGCACATACTCGATTTATGCGTACATCTATCCGTTGGTCCATCTGCTAGTCTGTCTGTCCATCCGTCCATGCGCCCGTCTGTGTGTACATGGAAAGAACACTCCAAGTACTGACATCTCGCATAGCCTGTGGCACATACCCGCTTTACGCTTCCGTCTATCCATCCGTCCGTCTGCTAGTGTACCTGCCGTCCGTCCGTCCGTGCGTCCATCTAGTGAACACTCCAAGTACCGCCATCTCGCATCCCCTCTGGCACATACCCGCTTCACGCATCCGTCTCTCCATCCGTCCGTCGGCTAGTGTGTCTGTCCATCTGTCCTTGCGTCTATCAAGTGAACACTCCAAGTACCGCCTTCTCGCATCTCGCATACCTGTAATGAGTGGAGTGCACATTCCAAGTGCACGCCTTTGAAAAGTGCGCGTCACAAAAACAGAAGAAAACAGAGTGCAGGCGCGGTGCTACCTAGACAACGACGATGACGACGGCAGTGAGGACGTCGCATGCACGAGGACGCGTGGCACCCCATTAACAAAATAAAAGATAAGGTAACCAATGGGCATAGACCGCGGAGATTTCAAGGCCCAATGGCTGGGTACCACGAAAATACAGAATCTCCAATTGGGACAAGACAAGTGGGCCAGAGCGGAAGTAGAACCCTGAGCAGAGGAGATCAAGGGGAGTTCTAAGAAGACGGAGCAAGTGGAAGATCGTCACCGGACCGGGTGCTGAAGAGGGGCCGTCGGGCGTCGGACCCGAGCCTGCAGGACTTCAACCAGCCGGGGCCTCCTGCCGTTGTGTTCCCGCTTGAGAAGACCGTGGCAATCCGGTCCTGAACTCCTACCCAAAACCTGCGGGCTTTGGTTCCAACAGGCGAGCAACAGCCGTCAGGCTACGGGCCCGAGCTGTGCGTCCAGCTGCTTGGCCAGGTTGACCCTAGTTCCCTGACGCGTCGCCACCAGCCTGCGTTCTCTCGTTACCGACGGGTACACACTCCTAAAGCCAGAGCCACAACGTTCCGGTCTGGTTTCTCGACGTGTCGTCAGCAGCCAGCGTTCCTTCATCCCCGTCCTGCCCGCGTCATGAAGCCCGAATCACCGCGTTCCGGTTTGCTCATCGTTGCCGAATTCAGCGTGTTGGTGAAACCGAACATATATCTTGCTCTACTTCACTGCTCAGCCCCATTCGGACGATAGTTATAGCACGAGAACAAAACGACGACACAGAGACAAAACGGACACGAAGAACACGAGCGCTAAGTTTATTGTGCAGAGCGCGAAAATATAAAGAGGAGACAGTAACCATGTGACAAAAACCATATGGCACAAAGAGCAGAACATGAGTAAGAATTAAACAAAAACAAAAGCAAAAGCACAGAACAAAGGCAAAGAAAAATTTATAAGGAAACAAAACAGAAAAGTAAAGATACTATAACTATGAAGTTCAGTAGGGTTGAGAGCTGAGCTAGTTGGTGAGACATCATTTAACCATATGGTGTAGTAGCGCAAATTTGACGGGGACGAAGTGGACAAGAAAACACGACACTCGCTACACTCGCAACTAATTTTTATTTCAGAAGCAGCACTTCATATATAATCCAAAACCCTAGCGACACAGAAAAGAACTACGAACACTGAATCATCGCCAACAGAAGCTTTTGCGCAGACTCAAGCGATAGTGCACGGCAGTTAAGCTTAGACACTTTTAGATGACATAACTAAAACAGCCCTGGGTAACAGGGCTGTTTTGTTTTTTGTTTGTTTTTTTTGTTTTTTTGATTTGATGTTACCCAGGGCTGTTTTAGTTATGTCATCTAAAAGTGTCTAAGCTTAACTGCCGTGCACTATCGCTTGAGTCTGCGCAAAAGCTTCTGTTGGCGATGATTCAGTGTTCGTAGTTCTTTTCTGTGTCGCTAGGGTTTTGGGTTATATATGAAGTGCTGCTTCTGAAATAAAAATTAGTTGCGAGTGTAGCGAGTGTCGTGTTTTCTTGTCCTCTTCGTCCCCGTCAAATTTGCGCTACTACACCATATGGTTAAATGATACTATAACTACTTGCGCGCACCGAAACCTTCCAGGAAACTTACTTCCTTCTCGGACAGGGACACGGAGGGCTTGCTAATGCAAGGCACCTGTTCGCGTGCCATCTGCGCGGCTTCGACAGTGACTCGGGTGCGCTAATCTATGTGCTTGTACAGCGTCACTGTGTCCTTGACAAGGGGCACACAATTGCACTCAGTGCAGTGCTGAGCAAGAAAACCATCTTTCCCGTTTCTAACATTGTTAGCGTGTTCTCTCAGCCGATCGTTCAGACACCTTCTCGTCGTTCCGACATAACAAGCACCGCACGAAAGAGGGGTCCTATAGACAACTTCCCGGAAGCATGCCGCATACCTGTTTCTATGTTGAACTCTGCATTCCGTTGATGACTGTGTTCTTCGGGGGTTTGTAGATTTGGTGAGCCTGATTAATTTGAAAGGTGCCGAAAACAGGACACAAACTCCAACTCGTTTTTCGATTTTTTTTAGCCTGTGTGATATCTGGTGTTTGTATAGAATCACGGCTATCCTTTCACGCTCTTGATCCGTGTTGCTCGTATTGTGTCGCTGTTTCTGCTCCGCCTTATTAGTCCACACAATAGTCTCAGCAACGGAAGAGATAAATGCCTCGAGAAAACCCGAAGCCTTAAGCCGGCAAAGTTGAGCTTTAAGCTCGCAGAGATATTGTGGGTGCACGACCTATTTAAGGCATTCTCAAGACAGGTTCAGGCTATGCCTCGCTTAACCAACTTGCTTTTAGCGGAAGAAAAAGGAAGTAGAGGTTTCTGCGCACGGGGTTCGTAACACCAACAGATGTGCTGTTCTGTTCTGTTCAGTTTTATCTGTTTTGCTGTGGAGAGGTTGAGATGCCTATTGCCTCGGCTACTCCATATCACAAAATTCTGCAGCGAAAAATAAAATATTAATACAGAACGGTACAAAAATTTAACAATACGGAAAGCTAAAAGACAGTGTTAAATCCAAAAATTTTAACTTGTCATTCTCGGGCATTTCATGGGTCAACACAAGAAGCCTTAAAGAATCTTCGAACACACCTATCGTTTGAGTGGCAATCGAGTTGAATATAGAAGAATTACAATTTAAGAGAACCAAGAATTCATCCAAGTATCTGAATACTTTGGCGACATGCGAATCTTCTAAGTTTTTCTGCAGTTTTGTGCCCATTTTTGCCAATAGAAGATCACTGAGTAGATGTGCTAAGCATGAGCCATTTGAAACACTCTTTTTCTGCAGATAAATGCTATAATTTTATTGAATGAAAGTAGAGGTAAGGTACAGCAAAACCAGGTGAAGGAAATCTCGCACACTGATGCCAGTTTTTTATTGGAAGTTCGATTCCCCGAAGATTTCTATGTTATCACTTATACAATCTAATACCTCATCGTGACGTAGACAAAAGTATAGGTCCTTTATGTCAATTGAAAAACCGAAAATATTAGATTGATTTGTTTGAAAAATTTTATCGCAGCCTGCGAGATTTTAATCAAAAATGGGTCATCAATCTTCAGACACTTTAGATGGGTCTGAAAAAACCAGCCAAGTTGCTTTTGCCACGTACCCCTTTCTGTCACAATGACACGGAAGAGCATGTCAACCCTATGTGTTTTGGCAGAAAAAAACTTGCTGAGCCCATTTTTGTCACTTTTGCTAATTTGCTGTGCTAACTGTTTCAACTCTAGTTTACGACACGTTTCCCTGGCTTGCGTTTTTACTCTACCTAGACGAATGCCGGTGCAACATTTGAAAACAGAGCCGATAGCTGTGACCACCTTTTCCAGGTACAGGCAATTAGGAAGAACGGCGAAACCACCCTCCTCATTTGACGGCACTACACAAAGTTCATTGTCTCTCAGAAACTTGGTCGTCTTCCGCACCGGAAGGCTATTGCTGGTAGGCTCATCCCGTAAGAGCACCTGTCCGAATCATCTGGTGAAGCTCGGCCAGCAACAGAGCGCACCATTGAAAGAAGCTCGGGTGCCGACCTCTCTCGGTCGACGGTGAACTTCAGACCTAGGGCGAGGGTGTTGTGGACGTAGTCTGGGAGGACGACGTCACTGCATGAGTGGACCACACCTGATTGCTGGGGCTTGGTTGGGTGCTGCGCACGAAGGTTAGTAAGCTCACGTGACCACAAGCTGTTTGCAGTGTATTCTATTCGGTCGCAGTACTCTCGCCATCTTCTTTTCTTCACTCCGGGTGAAGATCTGTTTGTAGAAGCTGGACATACAGGGCATCCCGGTACGTGCGCTCTTGTCGGTGCCATTCAGATCGAAGAACTTTGCACACCCGTGCGCCATGGCGGATAGAGGGGTGGTAACCTCCAAACAAGGTTTTAACGTCCAGAGGGAGCTGCTTGGTGCGAATGAAGAAGGTAAAGGTGCGCGCATGGCAAATGGAGACTGCGATGAGGGTCACGAGGACTGAATGATGAAGAGAAACACACGAAAAAGAGCCCGAATACCAACTAGCCCAAGCTGCCACATTTCTCAGGCATTATGCGTGGCAATGAAGCATTTTACTACAGAGCTATGACAGGTCTCAGAAGTACTCTTCAAATTGACGCCAATCTTCGTGAAACTTTGCTAGTGGTTGTAGTGCTACCTACCCCATCATATAAACATTACATATGTCCTTCTTTCATACAGCCATCATTTCAGGTTGACGTCAATTGTGGTTACTTGACGTGCCCTGAAGTTGATTTAGGTAGCAGTGTCCAGAGCCAGAATATTCGCGAGCATCAGCGTTTCATATCAGCTTCTGGTGTCCAATAGGCATGTTTCATTTGGGATGGTAGCGCAAGTGCAACGAACTGCTTATATAAACGTCTACAACTCTTTAACCTGGGTCTGCGCGTGAAATATTTGTATATATATTTAGCGTTATTTCCTGACGTGTCGCTCTATAAAACAAGTGCAACACAGCCACCTTTCCCCCCGCATGCTCCGCATAACGTCGATTCCCAGGTACGTAGGATGTACCGAATTTTTTCGTTTTGCGTTTTTCTTTCATAATCACCTGTATTCTTCGTTGTATGCCCCTTCATAGCATACTAATAACAAAATAGGAATGATGGTCATCTATGCCGACCAACAAGGTCACTTATAAAGAAGTATGCAGAGATTCAGTTCACCTTCAGGTTACCTGGAAAGTACCTATACATCAAAGAAATTACGGAACAGTTTTGTTACAACACAAGCTCCCAAGTTACCTTGTCTACAAGCAATAACAATGCACATGCAAGGTTTTCACAACCAGCGGCATCTCATTTTTTTTCTCTAAAACATTTGACAACTATTTTTGTTTCGTAGCCAGTAGCCACCACTCATGTTTTGATGCCTGCTTTGAGTCTGGTGAGCTGATTAGGCAACATTGGTTACTCGTAAATTCAACGTATGTTAGCCTGTTTTGAGCTCTTCAAGCTGTACACAAGATTTTCTGTTCCGGATGTTCTTTTTTTTGTAAGACAGGGTGTAGAAACGTGTTATACACTTTGTATGTACAAGAAAAAGGCATTATATTGCTGCTGACAATTCTGGATCTCCATGCTTTCTTTTTGATTTCAATTTTTTAAGTTGCTATGTTTGTACCCACTGTTTATTATGTTTCTTTTGCATAGTTTTCCTTTTGAGTTTCTTTGTGTGCACGACAGTCTGCTGGAAACGTGCTAAATGTATGTTGGGGGGCAAGAGCTATTCAAGGTGCTTGTTGGCTTTCACCCCTAGTCTTGCCCTTCTTCTGATGACATGGGAAGGACCTATTACTGAAAAAGCTGTTATGAGATCGCAAAAAGTGTCGCGTGCGCCATATTTTTCCCCCATGACCACCACATGTGTCCGTACCTACACTTGAGCGAAATAGAGAAGTAAATGAATAGAAAAATATCTACAACACATCTATGAAGTTAATGATGATGAGTGGGGCGAAGCGTCCATGCATACGTCCATCAGCTTCTATGCGTTAGTCCATCCGTCCGTCCGTGCGGCCGTCTGTGCGTTCGTTCGTTCGTCCGTCCGTGCCCCCATTCGTACAAGCCTCAGAATCCTGCCGATGAGCACGAGCCGCAGGGGCCTTCCACACACGGCGCTTCTCGTTGTCTATGGTCCGCTGAGCAGCACGATCCGACAAGCGCACTCGTACGGCGACAATCCAAGAGAATAAGAGATCACGGGTGCACTAGCACGTCACTCACAGCTAACATCACCTTACATAATCGACAGGAAACATGCAATAGTGTTGACAAGAAAAGGACAAAAGAACCACTAAACAAAAAAATTGTATTTCTGTATAATCATGTACCAACTAGCTAAACAAAAACAACTTGAACCGCACCCAAGCATTCTACGTGGCGATGAAGCAATTAGCTTACAGCTACGCCAGGCCTCGTAACTACAATTCAAATAGACGCTAATATTCGTAGAACGCCGATAATAGTTGCAATGCTGCCTATCCAATTTCATAAACATTACGTATGCACTTCTCCATACAGTCGTCACGTCACGTTAACGTCAATTGTGGTTAGTTGCCATGCGCAGAAGTTGAGTTATGTAGCAGTGCACAGGGCTAGCACCCTCGCGCGCATCAGCACTTCATATCACCTTCTGGTGTTGCTATTGCGCGGGCTCCAGTTGTCATTGTTGCGCAAGTGCAAACAACTAGTAATAAAAACATCTGTAACTCGTCAGCATAGGTCTGTGCGTGCAACATCTGTAGATGTATTTAGCGTCACGACGTGTGATTCAATAAAAATTGCAACACGTTGACCTTCCCTCCTCATGCATCGCATAACATCGATTATCCGGTACATGGGATGTGCCGAATTTTTTTATTCGCATTTCCTGCACACCACGGCAGAAAATGCACCAACACTGGGGCCTAGTGCGTCTCACCGACTTGACTAAATGCAGAATGCGGTCATTTCTGGTGATCTCCAGCTCGGACGAATACGCAGCGTGGGCGTCCTACACTTAAAAATCGACTATTTGGGGAGTGTTTTTTGTACACAAGAACAATCGTCACCTACTTCGAAGAGTACTCTCCTCGCGTTATCACTATGCTTCCGGTAACTTGCGATCACAAATGGCGCGCGCGTTATCATTGTGACATAGCATTTTCGATAGGAAAGTGGCCAGTGCCTAGTTTTCAAGAAAGGAAAAACGCCAGCAATTCAGATGAAGATTGTTGATGGTGGTGATTGATATGTGCGCTTTAGCATCCCAAAACCACCATATGATTATGAGAGACGCCGTAGTTGAGGGCTCCATAAATACGATCACCTGGGGTTCATTAACGTGCTCCCAAATCTGAACACACGGGCCTATAGCAGTTTCGCCTCCATCGAAAATGCAGCCACCGCAGCCGAGATCCGATTCCGCGTCCTGTGAACCAGCAGCCGAGTACCTTAGTCACTAGACCACCTCGGCGGGGCAGATGAAGGTTGTTGTTGTGTATCAAAAATAGTTCCCAAATACTCAACTTTTATAGAGTGTGCGTCATCCATAAGCAGCGAGGGTGAGAAGTTAATGGTGAAAAGTTCATGTGAAGTCCAGGAGTTTATTTCGTCGCGTTGGAATAAGACTCCATTCGCCTTCTCTGTAGACGTGAAGGAACTGTACTTTTCTATTCCGCATGACCTAATATTACTATGCATTGGAGAATATATAAATGAGTATGGCGCCTCAAAATTCCAGACCCAGTCTGGCGTCAGCGTCAGTAGGTTTTTAGAGCTTTTAAGCTTTTACCTTCACTCGACGTACATCCTATGGGATGGAAAACCTCACCTTCGAAAATCCGGTATCTGTATTTGTTCTTCCATCGCTCCCATCGTCAGTGACCTGTTTTTAGGTGAATTAGACCGATCTATTTTGGGAGTTTTCACTAACACTAATGTGACGAGCGTTTTCAAATACGTAGATGATCTTTAATTTTTATGGACACTGATTGTGCATCGTATAAGAATGACGCTCTTACAGTTTTAGACCTGATTCAAAATGGTTTTATACATTTTGAGCTTACTCATGAACTTTCTGAGAATTGTGAAATCAGGTTCCTTGACTTTAAGCTATTCCTGAATAATCGACGCGCTTGCTGGATGTATCAACCGCGTGAAAATATGCCTGTTTTCCCATATCATTCCGCGCATTCTAAATTAGTTATACGAGGTATTGCGAAATTTTGCTTCGTGAATGCCGTGCGAAAATTCTGTCTGCACAAGATTACAAAAAGCTTTGTTCAGCATTCTTCAAGGCTGCTCATGACGTCGGCTGGTTACCCCAACCACGTGCACGTTTTCGTTGCCGAAGGCCTGCTGCGTGAACTTAAGGCCAAAGAGACAGATAATGCAGTCCCACCTGTCACAGCTATACAGTCTTTCGCCATGGTTCCGTATGTGCACAAGATAGCACAGAATTTTAAGAAAGTGGCACAGCGAGTTAATGTAAGGTGGTCTTTACGGCCCCTCAAAAATTGAGTCGCTTTTGCAAGCTGTCCGTTCTTCCGTCCAGACCCACCCTCGGTTGCACTGCAAAACATGCAAATAAATTCAGAGATTGCATCTGTATTGTGGTGTATCAGCTGCTGTTATCGTGTGGAAGGTTTTACGTCGGTCAAACAGGTCGTTGTACAAAAAGAGGTTGAGGGAACATTTGTACAATGTGGATAACTATAAACAAGGATGGCTGTCCGTTCACTGCAGCACGTGTGGCTGCCAGCCTATATTTTCAGAGTGTTCTATTGTTGCTAGATGCATGGATAGTACCACACGCGAGATCATAGAGGCAGAAAAGAATTGCTCGTTAAAAGATGCTTGTGTGAGCACCCCTTCTGTCGCACTAACCGATAAGGAAAAGTTGTTCCTTTGCTGGTCGGTGCGATGTACCTATGCATTGTCATTGTGTTTCGTGCATGACTAGTGTGACTGGTAACTGTATAAAGGCGAAGATCTTCACAAGAAATAAATTGTTGGCAGTTCAGCGCTCTGTTTCGTCTCTTTTCCTGTCCCCTTCTGCCCTGTAGTTTGCGCTGCAAAGCACTCTTTATCATGTTATACCAACACGCCTAATCCTACTGTCCCTTGTGTTTCTTCAACGAGGGAACACTGGCGCCCTCACGACCTCCAATTTAACTTCGGCAATTGATTGACACCCATCAAGTTTCTGGAACGCTCATGTGGGCTTAATAAAGCCTAATAAAACCCATCGAGAACATCGTGCTTACGAACATCGTGCTCACATCAAGACGTTCACTGTAGAGATCGCAGCGTATACTTGGCGCAGCTTGTATTCAAATTGGCCTGACATCTGCACGGAGGCGATGAACTAGATGAGCTTTAGGAGCACATGGCAGCTCTTTCACAGGATTCTGGATCCCTACCCCACCCAGGCAGAAACGCAACAGCAGCTCGGCCGTGCTCTGCATGCCTATCAAGGCACTAAATATACACTCGGGGAGAAATATGCGACCGATACACTTGTCTCACAGTGGACTCATCAGGCTGAAAATTTGCCTATTCCCGCCCTCTAGCACCGAGCTTGACGCCCCGTATATGTTTTCATATTTACGGGCTGCACTGCCGAAAATGCGAAGGGGCAGGGACCATGGGCGGGACATCACAGTGTCATCCTTGGCTAGCCTACACGACTAGGCACACTTTTCTCTACTCCACCCGATATATGCGATATGCGATCGCTCCCCACTCCCATTGGAATGGACAGCATCACTCGTTACATTGATACCCACATTGGGCAAACTGACCACCCGATATATGCAATATGCGATCGCTCCCCGCTCTCATTGGAATGGACAGCATCACTGGTTACATTGATACCCACATTGGGCAAACTGGTCAGCATCAAGACATTGAGACCTATCTTACTTATCTACTGCGTCTGAAAGACAACAGAAAGCAGGATACGTGACTGTCTTCTCCTCTAACTGAAGGTTAGGGGCACATATGCCGACAAGATTTTTGGCTTCGGACAGCATTTGTCAGCGCAGGCGATCTTGCCCCAGCTTCAACACGATATTATTGAACTGATGACTATGTGGTTTGGTGGTAAAGACATGCTCACAGTCGAACTTGAAGGGGTGTTTGATAACATCTGATACAGCAGTATTGTTTTTCTAACCTCTCTACCACAATCTGTGTTACGTTCGAGCCTTTCTATGTTATCGTGCCGCCTTCATCCACCTCTATTCTATTGAACATGGCCCGTATCTATTGGGCACCCTGGGTGAGCCCCAAGGAGCAGTCCTGTCATCTTTACTCTTTAAACTGCCCATGAAGAACCTCTGCTTCCTTCTGCACTGGTCGAGAGGATAAACCACGCACTACATGCCACAGGTATTACAATTTCGACTGACGGGACTGCTCACATCGCGACAGGCGGCAAAATTTTGATGCTTGCGTTTCACGTCCCACCCTCTTTTAACCCTAAGGACACATAGCTGGCCTCCGAATCAGTGAGCAACTCAGCCGCATAATATGACTGCTCTCTACCAGCTGCGGCTGCATGCGTGGGGCCCAGATCCTGCAGTTGGTCCATACGGTTGCGCCCTGTATGACTCGTCTTATATTCGCCTGCATCACCACTCTGAGCACAAGCTGCACATCCTCCATTGTTGAGCGTACAAACGTACACGCGACCTTCCCATCGTCACTTCCTACAGCTGATTTGCGGCACAAGGGGTAAATAACTGTGCTGCAGAGTTGCGGAAAGCTCACCCATAAGCCAAATTATTTGTCTGTCGTAGGAGCCCTCAGAGTGCTTTTTTAAACATCTCAGTGCGAAAACTTCCGGTGACACAAAAGACGAGGATTACCAACTAGCCCCATCCCACACTTTACCTCAGAGTGCTGTCTGCTACACAGGCCTCTGACTAAGATACTCCGAAACGCGTACCACAACTGGTGTCAAAAGTTTTGGGTAGACCACCAACCCGCAACATCAGCCCTAGCTACATCCCGCCCTAAGGCTAGCACCTTTTACGGCCCTTCAGGGACGACACTCCCATCGACCTAGCGTTTTCTACGTAGACGTTTCGGGTCCCTGCCACTCAGGTCACCTCCACTCTACCGTGATCATAGAAAGAAAACACGTCGATGGCCTCTCCAATAGAGTCAACACTGTGATGCAAGTTGAGGAGGTTGCCATTGTTTGGCCGCGTCGCATCAAACCTCACGTACTACCATGACAGACTCGCGCTCGGGGTGTGTCAAGTACATTCAGGGTTCTATCACTTTGCTTGCAGCTCACCTATTTTGGGCAGCCCTCTGGAGCTTTAATCCTCGCCTCATTCGTATAATACGGACATGAAGTCACTATGGCCTGCACGGCAACGAGGCGGTGAATGCCAATGCCCACGCTTTTCTCATCAGTGCATTCGCCCATCAACGTACCAGGACGAATCCTGCAATACAAACCTGAGGCACTTCTGCGATATGCTGGCCTAATACGGGCTTCAGGCCGCGTTTACCTGGACCCCTGGTCTGGAGATAGCGGATGAGCGAATAGTAACCTGCTTCCCGACGAACACGTTTCTCAGTTCCGTGGTCACCATGCACACTTTTCCGGAAATCAGTGCCACCTGCTCAACCTGTCAGGTTCTTGCCGACACGTACCACGTAGTGACTTCGTACCACAACGACCCCCCTCTTTTTTGTCGCCTTTCACCATCTCAACTAGAGAGGCTTGGAATGAGTACCTCCTCAGCTGCTCCACTTTAGATGCTGAGTGCTCCTTGGCGAGGTACTCTGGGGCAGTCACCAACTAGTGGGCACGAGAGTGGCAGCGACAACATAGCTCATCTGCCTCACGCTTACTTTCCACAGTTTTACTTGATCCCCGTCTAGGTGCCTCTCCTGCTTGAGGTTGTACTCCCACTGGACGTGTCGCCAACTGCGCAACTTACGCTCGAGCCGCAGGATTCACCCCCGAAGAAATAAAACAGCCTGTTCTTAGATTTGCCACTGTTTCAGCTTCCAAGCCGGATCGCCAACGTCCACAGACTTTCAAAACGGCATAAACTGCCTGAATCGACCGGCACTTTCTAGTGGGAACGAGAGCGGCAGCGACAATACGGCTCATCTGTCTCACGTTTACTTTCCACAGGTGTTTTTGCGTTATTCTTTATATGCTAGAAAAAAGAATGACCCTTTTCTTGTTTGGCTCCCATGCGCACAAGTGCTTTGTGATATTGCATTCTAGAGCTTTCAAATGTTGTTCTTGATGTTAATCTGTGGTAGCTTTGAAACTAACCAAGGACCTGACACAGACAGGCTGCTCTGTTAGAGCTATATAAGCTGCCCAGGGATGCCGCCGAGCAGATGACCGTTATTTTTTATTTTCTTAAAGACTTACAAGTGCGTGCAGTTTGGTCGGCAAACGGTCATACTGAATTAGTTGCCGACGTCGAGGCTTTCAAGGCAAGTTAGAAAAATATTGAAAGAAAGGTAGTTTCTATTGAAAAAATAATTGACGGCATAGAAGATATAGCCACTTTACTGGATGAAGTTCAACGCAAGAGGACCAGCACGATGAGCGCTTTGGCCGCTCGGAACACTTTCTTGAATTCTCGAGTTAATGACCTGGAAAAGTGATTGCAGAATCAAAAGCCGCTTTTTCTAGGTTGGCCAGATTCTCGGGAATCATGGGCAGATACTGAGGCACTCATAATGGACGCCCTTGCTGGAATTCTCGACAACCCGCTCAAAAACAATACCGAGCTGATTGGTTAGGGTGATAAGGGCGGCAGCACGAGCATGGAGGTACTAGAAGAAACGTGAAACGAAAGGCGAGGCAAAGAAAGCCAAGAGGACAACACGAGCGCTGGTAAGGGTGGTTTGCTCCTGATAATGTCCGTCCTGTCCTGGTTAGGTTTTCAAGCTACACAGTAAGAGAAGCTGTCCTTGACAGGCGTAGTAAACTTAAGGAGAAAGCCCTTATCGTCAGCGAGGATTTTTTTACCTGCCACATGAAACATCAAAAATAGGCTAATTGTATTCGCGAGACAACAACCCGCTAAGCGGCCCTTTCAGCTTCGTTACAAGAAAATACATCTTAACAGCAAAGAACATGTGTACGATTCCTCTTCTGATTCTGTAATTGAGCATGCGCAAAATTATGAATGAAACGGTCATCATAACGGTGTCTCAACACGTGCCAACACTTAAGAATTTGGGAGGAGCTGTGGGCCTAATGTTTGTCGACTTCATGTGTTTTTTAACATCCAGCATTATTAACAAATGTGACCTTCTAGACTCTGCCATTGATTACTCTAAAGCTGAAGTACTAGTACTCACTGAAACTTGGCTGCACCCAGACATAGATGATAGTGAACTGTGCTTAGGAAAGTTCTCTCTTTATCGTAGTGATCGTTCGTTCCAGAAGGGAGGTGGTGTTTTGCTGGGAATTTCAAACACGCGTTTGTCTTAGCGCATTCAAGTTTTGAGTGAACTCTAAATTGTCTGGGTCATTGTTAAAATAAAACAGCAGCATATATTTATTGAAGTTTGCTATCGGCCACCCACGTTTTCAGACAGCTTTGTGACCACACTGCTTGATGTAACGAATAGTATAACTTCACGTTACACCTCGCTACTTGGTTTCTGCTCGGTAACTTTAATATTCGTAATGTAATGTGAAAGTGCGATACGCCCAGCATAAACCCTTCATCCATGCTCGCATAAGAGTTCTTAGATTACTGTGGCGCTTTCTCTTTTACTCAACTCATCAAAAACCCTCCAGAACAACGTTTTCTGCCACCAATACCCTTGATTTATTACTCCCCACTCATCTAGATCTTGTTTATGACTGAGGTGTGTTACGGGGCCTGCGCGATTACTCCATTGTAACTTTAGAACTGAAAGTGCCGTGGCCTAAACGAAAAAATAAGCGTCAAAGCTTCCGTGACTTCAAACGCGCCAGTTTAGATGCAATAAACAGCGAACTGTCGAATTTCGTCGACACCTATCTGTTAAATTTTGGCTGTCGTGACGTTCAAAGCAACTGGGATTTGTTTGTCGACAAGGCTAAAGCCTTACTAGACAAAGTTTCACCAATTCGCTCCATAATTTCAAACAAATCGGCTCCATGGTATAATAATTACATAAAATGTCTGTCCAATAAAAAGAAACGTCTCTACAGATCAGAGAAACATTTTCCCTATGCTAATCATTAAAACGCGCACAAACTAGTTTCAGATGAATATATCGCAGTACTTCGCAGCGCAAAAGAAGTTTTAATAAACACCCTCCATTTCATGCTTCAAATTGACAGAAAAAAATCGCGCGCGTCATAAATACAAGAGACGATAATAGTATAAGCCTCACAGATGACGCAGGAAACGTTATAGCCCCTGAGAAGTGCGAATCTGTCCTTAACAAAGTTTTTGTTTTCAATTTTTTATCACTGATCAGTGCTTACCATCGATCACACAGTGTCGTAATCCGTTCCTAATGCATCCGATACTAATTGATCTTAGCGGCGTAGAATGCCTCATTAATAAATTAAAGCTTTCTTCCAGCCCTGGTTGGCAAAAAATTAGCCCGAAGTTTTTGAAGAGCACGAGTGTTAACCGTTGCATCACTTGCATCACCAAAATTTTCCAACAATCGCTTGACACAGGTTCCATCCCGACTCAATGGGAGATAGGGAACGTGATTCCACTTCATATATTTCACTTCACAAGCTTTCTACGTTTATTTACTGACCTCTTTTACTCACCAGCACTCCATGCAAGCCTATAGCATGTATTATTTCGTAATCTTGCCAAATATCTTGAATCGCACTCCTTTTCCACGCGCTCTCGGCACAGATTCCGCGAACTGTATTCATGCGAAACACAATTAACATCATTTACACACCATCTGCATGCAATTCTTGATTGCTCTTTTTTTTGCAGACTGCATAATTCTAAATTTCTCAAAAGCATTTGATCAAGTTCCTCATAATCTACTAATTCACAAACTTCGCCATCTTAACATTGATCCCCAACTTCTCATTTAGCTTCAATCCTTTTTGTCCCGTCGATCTGAGTATGTTTCTGCTAACAATCATGACTCGCCTTCAAGACCCGTTTACTCGGGCGTTCCACAAGGCTCTGTCCTGGAGCGGCTCTTATTTCGAACTTGTAATAATGGCTTACCTTCCTGTGTTTATTAACATTCATTTTTGCTGACGACTGCGTAATATAAAGAAATACGTTTTAAAATTATGCAACCACTCTTCAATCTGACCTTAACGTTTTCGGTGCATGGTGTAACACATGGCAGATGGAACTAAACATAGCCAAACACAAGGCAATGTGGGTTACCAGGAGTACTAACCTTTCACCAGCCTATCATATCGCTAACGCCGCTCCAGATTGTGCTTCATCCTACAAATATCTTGGTGTACACATTTCATCTCACCTTACCTGGAACACGTACATTGCATACCTAATAAGTAAAGCTAACAAATCACTCGGCTATCTCCGAGCAAACTTTTCGCATGCTCCACAATTACTCAATCTAATTCTCTACCAAACACTTATCCGGCCTAAACTAGAATATACAGCATCTGTAAGGGGACCCGGGTCAGGATAGATTAATTGATTTAGTAGAAACATTTATAAGAATTCCACACGATTCATTTCATATAACTCTAACAAGACCGCTAGCATCACTTTAATGAAAGCTAATCTACAATTACCACCTCTAGCTTTCCGACGTAAAATCGCTCGCCTTTCTATTTTTTCATAGGATATAACACCATCCCTTTTTACGACAGCAAGTCCAATTTACGACACCAAGATCACAACAAAGTAGACATTTCATCGTGAAGGTCCTCCCCTTTCCTTCACTCATTTGTGTCACACACAAGGAATGAGTGAAATCACCTTCCTCCAGATGTCACCATCAAGGATACTAACCAATATAAAGTAGGTGTACGTGATATCTTTCTCTGGGATTTCTTTATCTTTTAAACAAGGCACCGCCATTTATACTTATATCATGCGTCTATCTTTGTTGATACACTAAATATTGACTTTCGTTTGTACCTAACGTACTTTGTATTTTGTTTTGTTTTTGTGCCGCTATAACTTGTGTAACTATTTGTATCTTTTTAAAATGTACTTGGGAAATAGTTGTGAGTTCTTTTTCTGTATTTTTTGTTCTGTTTTGTCTTTGATATTTTTCTAAACTACTTTCAATTCTTTGTATTTTTGCCTCAACCCCTCTGTAATGCCATTGGTCCTGAGGGTATTGTAAATAAATAAATAAACAAACTACATTGGCCTGCTGGAATAGGGTCTTGCCATTTGAGCATGCACAATGTCCCAACTCTCTTGTTCATTATTTAAAATAAATTTTTTTCTACCACCATCTTTTGTCCATTCCTCACCCGTTTAAATGTTACAAAAACATACTCAGACATGTATAGCACGCGTTTTTGCTTACCTAATTATTTAGAATACTTTAGGCACTTGCACGCTGCTACACGCATGCATCACTGAACTCATGAGTTAATTCACTCAGACACATTGACAGTTGTGCAAACGACTAAGCCAGTCTTGTCGAGTAATATTTTGGCGTGGTTTAGACCAGCTGAAATAGGCTTGATTGAGACTGATTCTGAGTGAGCACAGTTTAAAAAAATTCTGGTTAGTGTGGTTCAATTGCGCCCTAAGCACGATATATATTTCATGAATAAGCCTGTTGAGCAATCTTAGCTAAGAACACTGGAAAATGTAAGAAAGTACAAAACAAGGTCAGTTGTGGTGATAATAGTACTGAAACTGACCTTTACTGTCATCCCTAAACCGACCCGAGTTCATACTCAGGCCTAATTCCTCGTACTTGAAAGCAATAGCGTTCATTTGCAAGGTCACAATTTATCAAAAAAAAAATAAGTCACAAGTGGGCGAAATCCTTAATGACCCCTTCCACACCCGGAATTCCCTTCACTGAATATTCTCGCTAATATGATTCCTGAGTCATCACTTTCAACATAATTCTAGTTACCGCATCTCGCCTCTGACATCTCGTATTTAAAGTTAGGAGATGAAAAGATAGAACACGTTGCCCTGAATTTGCGCAATTTTCTGCTTACGAGCATGGCGCCAAGGTAAAAAAAAACGTATGCACTAATAGAGAGTCGTACACTTATACTCATCGCGACAGAGATTGAGGCGTCCTCTTCAATCAGAGCATGAGTGAATATTGCCTGGTGAGATTGCGTCCGAGCGTGGCCGATTGAGACAAATTGAAGACCCCTTGATGAAAGATAAAGAGCCCGACATGAAACATGTACTTACGAGTGAGCCTGAGTGACCTCGACGTTTTGTGCCGACTTATTGTTACAAAGTGGGATTAGCATGGACAATGTAGCAAAGGGGAGAGAAAATATGTTGAGAGAAAGGCAGGAAGGTTAGCCATAACTGTATCATCTGATTTGCTATCATGCAATAGGGGGAGAGGGAAAGGGGAAGAAAGATAAAATGGAGAGCGAATTGAAAAGTAAATGCGCGACCAGAACCTATGGTGTGAAATAAATGTCCGTGAGAAATACAAAATCTCACAACAAAATAAATAAGCACAAAAGCAACAGTTAGAGGAACTTATCTAAAACACAACTTCAGACTTTCTTCGCAAAAAAAAAAGTGGCCCCGTATCTGCCTGTTACCCTGAAAATCAGAGTTATTCAATCATATGAGTTGCGAAACTGTGTTCCAAAACCCGGACACGCCATTGGTCAACCTAGTGGGAGTGAGCCGATCGTCGCGCCATCTGTTATCGACAATACAAAACACTGCATTGCCCCTTGTGCGTGCGCTTTCTCTTTTTAGGCAGCACAACGCCGCACTCAACACTGGCGTTGTCGCCTCAATATATGGCCTTAGCTTGCACGGTGCCCGCCACCGCTGTCAGCTGTTTTCGCTCTGCAAAGGCGTAATCAAAGCCGGGTCAAAGCGTCAAGGTTTATTTCTTCGAAGGTGGTACTTGCAGTTTCATGCTACGATTGTTGTAACGTTGCGCCCTGATTATTTTTATTGCTCCTCAATTGCTCGTTTGAAAATGTGCGCTAGAGATTGACTGCTCACGGGAAGTTTGATGAATCCTTTTAACTGTTCCACTCTGCAGTTCACAATGCGTCTCACTGACACGATGGTAGCGATGGCCGCTCAAATAGGACACAGATGTGGTAGTGTGCAAACCAAAGCACAACAGTTCCGATCACTACTTACGGCAAATCGGCCGTTTTGTCTTGCACGCAGAGGTCAAATTCCACTAATCACGAAATAAATGCATGATACACCGGCTAGTAACCCTATAATTATGAAAGCCTGATGGCAAGAAAGTGAGAACATTGAACATTGCTATTTACTTGCAACTGGCACTGCAAGCGTTGTTTTCTTTGCAGGTGCTATGTTCGTGGAGTCTTTCCAATGGCACCGGCGTTTGCAGCTCGGGCAACGTCGTCTACTGCCGTCGACAGACTTACAGGTTGGATCCACCCGGATCAACGCTGCATCCCGCTTGCATCCCGCCTTGCCACTCACTATTTTGCCAAAGTGTAAACATTGTGTGCTCGCCACGTGAATTTGATACACTACCAACTTCGCTGCACCGTCAATTACGCTGTGCTAGGTGTGTATTACACGAACATGCCGCTTATAGCCACGTTAATTCTAGCGCGATGCGTAAAACAAGAAAAGGATCAGAGCATCAAGAGAACAGCTTCTCTGTCATTTATCACGTCTCTACCACTGCGACAAAGTAACATGTTAAGCACCATTAGGCACTAACTCACCTAACAACAAGTTCTACGCGCTGCCATGCTGTTTGGCAGTATGCGGCAGCGCTCACAATCTTGCTGAAAGCGAAAACACAAAATATTGCGTTTTCTAGTTTGCTTTGTTATCAAGAGATGGTGCTACAAACTACTCTCGCCCTTTCAGCCAGTGTTGTGTTCGAATTTTGATACATGGAGCCTATGACGAGTTTCGCAACTCGTATGATTGAATAACTCTGACTGCAACTGTCGTCGAAAGACGATACTCTTGCGTCTGGAGAGAGTGAACAAAATGTATATTTGATGTTCTGCGCCAGAAAATCGATGAATGGTATTCTGGAGGCGCTGCGTTAGATGGCCTTGAGCGTGCAGTGCAGGCGAACGAGCGCATCAAGTCCCGTCACACGTGAGATATGAGCGCTATCTGGCAGTTTTCTTGGAAATTGAAGCGCGCGGCATGCGAACCCGTCTCGTAGGCGATAAGGTGTAGAACGCAACTCGACGGTTAGGTATCACCACCATGTAGTCTTAGCAAAACGTTGGAAACACTTGTTGTCTCGCGCAAGCGTTGCATGGTCAGCGCAGCGTGATAAACGCTACAGTTCTTAAAACTACTTATGTATGCGTTTTCTAGTAAGAAATGCATATGCCGATTGCATACGTGTTCTTATGGTGCCCCAGACATGCGCCATGATTGCTTTTTAATTGACAATCGCATAAGTATGAACGCTGAAGTTTGAGCAATATTGGCGGGCGCTGCGGATGGGGTCGGCCGTTTGGGATATCGTTCGGTGCCGTTTGGGGTATCATTAAAGGCAGACAAACAGACAAACGTACAGAAAAACAGAGAGACAGAGGTAGCCCAAAATTTTTGCGTAGAAGGTCCCCAAGAAAGCCTGTCGTCTTTAAAAGCGCAGCTATCGACGCCACTGAAAACTCCCGGGTCAAGGCAGGTATCGTACTAACCAAAAATCGTTATTTACGTAGTTTAAGCAGTCAGCCAACGAAGTTCGTAGCTTAGGGCGGGTTATATGCAAGGAACATGAATTTCAGTTATTCCTAATACTTCCTTTAGAGTCGCCGACAGACTGGGAGAACTCCATTATTTTGCAAGCTCCTCCACAAGATCAAACCGACCAACTTTCCTTTCTCAGTAGGCATCGATAACGCTTCACTGCGGTTCTACATAACCTAATATCTTCAACGAACATGTGGCGCAATCTTTCATATGCATCACACAACGCCAGAAGCTTCGGCTTTTGAAGCGCGCCCCTCAAATATCATTCTTGTCCATCAGTCTCGAATAGCGACACGTATATTTTTTTAGTTTTAGTATTCCTTAGCCAACCAATTCATATTACGTCTAATCTATCTATCTATCTATCTATCTATCTATCTATCTATCTATCTATCTATCTATCTATCTATCTATCTATCTATCTATCTATCCATCTATCTATCTATCTATCTACCTTTGGCACTCTCAAGGGCTTGTTTGAATTTGCCAAATTTAGACATCATTACAAGACAGAAAGAGCGCGCAATATACCGAATTTGTGAACCTTAAAGACTGCTAGTTGCGCCAGTACCCCTTCCATAGCACATTCAGCCCTCCTAAAAGGGGCTAGGTAGTTATAGGTTCCACCCCTTTTCTGCTTTAAATGCGTATCTACACGACCTAGTACAATTTGCTGCGCCTCTTTTGTGCTATGTGGTGTACATCTATTGCGGCATATTAGCAATAACACTCTTGTAGTTAGTAAGAACCTCTGTACTGTCCTCCTCCTGTCCTTCGTTAATTGCACGCTGTTATTTCTTTGTATAATGAACCAGACGTGCCACAATTTTTTTAACACAGAGAGGCATGGTATATAACAATAAAGGTTTGCAAATTAGAGCATGGATAACATGAGACGCCTGTTGTGTACGCCATTAAATCCTCTCCGCTATCTCATTCGGCACATAATCGCATATACCATAGCTCGCGGAGTGCATATATGCAGCGAAATGACTAACCACCTTTACAAATAACAAAATTGCCACAATAAACGTAGAACGCTAAAGACACCTTGTGGGATGAGCAAAATAAAGAAGTACAGTTGGTTACAAGTAGTGAAGTTAGCGTATCCGACAAATGGTGACGATGGTCCCGCAATAAACTTATATCATCAGTCCCGCTATATAAGTCGCATATACATGTTTAATGAACGGTTCCTTAGCATCTATGTCGTGATGGTATTGCTTGTGTTGCTTCAAAAGTGGGGACAATGCTTGCCATCCACTCTTCAATATTGTCACAAGCAATGCATACGTGCTTCTATGACTATGCAAACTTATAGCTCAGCGTTGCTCATCCACGCATGCTTATTCTTACAAATGCTGCTTACCTTTCGTCCCCAACAAAAAAGCAGTCTGCATTGTAACGCGAAGGCCAAGTAAGGCGAAAGCCAAAAGAGCAAGCAACGTTTTGAATGCCTGTGTAGTAAACTTTCCTGGTGCTTGGTGGGGTAGTATTTGGGAATATCTGGTGTCGCACTACTACCGAGAAGCGTGAAGGGCTAATTACCCAACGAGGATGACGGAGGCCACATGGCCAGTATTTTTTGCAACGGAGCTCGCTTTCGTCCGTATCGGCTATTTAGCCATTCATACCTCTCGGTAGTAGAGCATGGTACGCCTACCATATGCACGTAACTAAACTTACGCAATTGTGTTAACCCATCGCGTAATACATGGCTGAAAACTAAACATTGCGGCACACTTAGCTGCTCTCTGACACTTTCGCACAAAATCAATGTGCAGAATTCTTGCGATCTGCTACAATATATATAGCGAGGTACCTTTGTGGCCCATGTGCCAGTGCATGTTCGATCGACATACATGGCGTCGGCTAAAACTATAGACCACGATGTTTCGACTGAGAGGTCGAGCAATTGAGAAAAATGTCTAGTTTTCCTTGTTGAAAAGGGGTTTGAATCCAGTTCCTAAAGACGCCAGGCAAGTATAGAAACCACAGGCTATACAGCCGCGACTGTACAGTACCCAGTTCTGTGAAGCAAATGACAGTAGGAAGGGAATAAATGCGTAAGCCTCTCTCGTTGCGCCTTCCTTGTGTCGAATCACGCAGATCCTTTCTTTATTAGTGCCTAAATTTACAGCTTTCGCAACTTAGCTGCT
This sequence comes from Rhipicephalus microplus, assembly GCF_043290135.1. Lineage (NCBI taxonomy): Eukaryota > Metazoa > Arthropoda > Arachnida > Ixodida > Ixodidae > Rhipicephalus > Rhipicephalus microplus. Next base: position 215,663,785 of record NC_134702.1, read on the forward strand.
GTCGCAAGTGATTTTGTTTTTATTCATTATTTTCAGTAGCAAGGAGGTATTTACACTTCAGTCTGAAATATTTTCACGCAATTAATGCGTAATCCGATGCTGCACTCTGTGAGGAGTACGCAAACTCGTGCAGCATTTATTTGTGCACAATTTGTTTATTTGAGGCCAAGGGCATAGTGAGGGGGTGACCGAGGAGGCCCGTGTGCCTCCCAGTTTTTTTTTTTGGCATGGCACAGAGAACAAAAAAAGACCATTTTAAGGAGGTGCCCTCATCCCCCTCCGAACGAGATTTCTGGTGACGCGTCTGCTTTATTCTATTGTGTTCTAGTTAATATTTGCTGCTCCGTGTAGTTGGACAATTATCATGTGAAGCAGCGCTGTTAGCTGGATGTTTTGAACATTTCACGCAAATTCACATCGGCTCAGATGGCCGTACGCCTTGCTTCATTTTCTGTATGACTTGTTCTTTTTTATTTATTATTCTTACTTATAAAAATGGCGAATAAATACACATAGGAGCTGAATGCTCAAAAAAGTTTGCTTTAGTTCGATTATGTGCAAAGTGGTATTGCTACTTAAACATAGCAATCTTGATACTGAAATAGGTAAGAGCAGTGATCATCACGCCATGAAGCCTGTGCCATCAACGAATGTTCTCAGTGATATCGCGAATGGAATGTCACTGCTACAACGCAGTGTTACTGCCTTTGCTTTTACGTGTGCTAAGCACGCTCTGAGGACCAGACGTCTTCAGGAGCAAAGACATAGATCATGTCTACAGATGCAGCTAGTTCCGGATGTGCCCTGAGGGTATATGTGAATGTTATATATATATATATATATATATATATATATATATATATATATATATATATATATATATATATATATATATATATATATATATATATATATATATATATATATATATATATATATATATATATATATATATATATATATATATCCAACACAAAACAACTAAAAGCGACACGTCATGACTAACTTCTGCAGTTCCTCAGAACTGCTCCCCAGGGCTGTGAGCGCTGCATAACTCTTGTGCTTACGATATCGGAAGGGTGTCGCATCTGCAAACGTAACGTAACAAACGGTCTTATGGTGTCATGTCCTCAGTCGACAGCAAGCATGAGGCCTGGCAACAAAAAAATAGAATTCTCAACACAAAAATAGTACAAAGCGGCCATATCTGAAATTTATGATGACGTGGTGCATGCATAAGAAGGAAATGTACTCTGTAAGATATCCCGTGGTGTCGATCGACAATTACATTAGCAGTCCAGTGCATTGTATGCCTACACAAGCAGCCACCCAATCATTTTGATTCTTTCTCGTTTGTGTATAGCGCAGTAAAGCCTTGGCTACATTTTTTCCGCATTTCAAGGTAATACCCATTCAACACTTCAAGCTAATACTTATTCGAGTCATTCATTCATATCCCAGAAGCATCGTCATGCAATGACTGTGATATACATGAAGCCTAGAGTGCATTGTCGTAGTGGAGGAGGCTCAGTGTTGCACCGAAAATTCCTACTCATTTGCGTACGACAGAGTATCCGGCAGCCTTTAGCCGGAATGCAACAATATATGTGACTGTAAATTTGAAAATGTATGGAGCAAGCTCAGAGTTTTTACATTACACTTGCAATAAACTGCACACTAATAGCAGCGTCCAAGGACCATAAAAATCTGCGGGCTACACGCTCTCGAGTGTTTTTCAGTGGTTCTTCAAAATCAAAATCTTTGGGGCACTCCGGCGAAAGCTAGATTTGTTGACATGTTTCGCATGCATAAATGAGTAAAGACGTTCAGTTGTAGCTGAATTTTTTTATAAATGGACAGATACTGGCAGTAACGCCTTGTAAACGTTGTGTGTTAAAGAATGGCTACTTTGACCGTCCTATAAAACATTTTGGCATTTATAATATTTGTCTAGATTTTATATCTGGAAACTATAATAAGAGTATTAAACACGCAGCAGCCGAGGGCTCCAGAACTTTCTACCAAATGGTGTTCTTTAACATGCCCTTATACCTAAGTACACAGCTCCGGTGCATTACTACCTTCGTCGACAATGTGGTAGCCGCGGCCGAGGTTAGGACCCGTGACCTGCGCGTCAGCAGTCGAGCACCAGAACCACAATATAGAAACACCAATTTTCATTACTTATTTTTGGTAAAACAGCTCCTCCATACTAATTTCCGGGGGGAGGGCAGGCCTAGGGCACACTTCTTTGTTAGTATATGATACATTATTATAAAGATGAACACCTTGGTACTTTCACAATACAAGCTAATAAAACTACAGAATGGTACATAATTTGGTGCCAAAATTAGCGGATTCTTAATACTCACCTATAAAAATTCAACGTGATAGTGATATCCTGTCCGATGTGCGCTCCTAAAACACTCAGTTCATGAAATATTTTCGAGCTTGCTATGCAACGACTACGTGGCCTTTAAGGGAATCGGCACAGTACCTTGTGCGCCTCTTGTAGTGGGTAACCTGCTTTTATTCCTGAAGTAATCACATGTTCTGACGCCTGATGGCAAAGCTGGCTTGTACCACACATTATCTGAAATATTTATTGTTCTATTGTGAAGCATGTATACAGGACGCGTGTGTTCGTAAAAAATAGACATTACTTCCACTCCATGTCAAAACGGAGGAAGTTACTTTCACTGTATTCACAAGAAGAGGCGTGGCTGTTTCTGTATGCACTCTGTAGAAAGATTTCTTGGTTGTTTGTGAAATTGGTATTTCTATAACACATAATAGCACGTGAGGACCAAGCAATCCAATATATAACGAGCGATACAAAGGGGCTGGAGATACCATATTTACCACATGGCGACATGGTTTTTTATTGATTCAGAGAAGAAATATTCAGTAGAAAATCTGGCTGTCAGAAAACGTGCTGATTCATACTATTTAGGCATGAATGCTTGCGAATAGGGAGGTGGTACAAAATTCGTAGACCCCACTACATGTAAAAGTCTCAATAAACACCAAAGGTATCTTTGTGTTCTCAACTAATTGCCACCTCTATGAGGTTTCAGTAACAATAAAACATTGTTGTATTGGTTGTAACGACGCCATCCTTTTTGGAACTTCTTGCAGAGGACTTCTCAAAAGCAACTGGACTTACATTTCCGTAGCACCTGTTATCTTGCATAAATCAAATGCAATGAAAAGGCAGTTGACATCCTCTTGTTATTGGCATGCAGAGGTTATGAGAAACTCTCATGGTAGACATACATGCGGAACCAATGGTGTCTCCACGATCCCAGTTTGTACAAATTACTGTGCAGTAAAAGTAAAATATTCGTGAACAGGGGTTGTTTTGGCATGCAGACTGGTCTTCCTCAAGGCTAAAACTGATTTCTTCAGCGATAGCGTGTCTACTTTTCGTACCCTCTCCTCTATCCTAACAAAGGAGGGAGAGAGGCCACATTCGATACTCTGGTGTGAGGAAGTGGGGGTGGGAGGTTGTTGTGACGAATTGTATGAGCCGAGATGCAACAGGCATTCTGTGAAAAAAAAAAGATGAAGTGGTGGGGAGGTGGGGATATCCAGGTATCGCAGTGTCCCGGTTGTTGAACCTGCTGTCAGAAGTTATCAATGACAGGTTTGAAATTCTCGACAGAGCGCTTAAATCGCAATAGTTTTATTTGTGCATCTACCATACTGGTATCCTTTAGAAGCTTTTATACCTAGTGACTGAAGTTAATTGAACTTGTACGGTACGAGTCCTTATAGTTTCTGTCTCTTGCGGAACAGAAGATTGACTGAAGAATGTATGGTTTATTCCTCCGACAATATTACATACAATATAGAGGGCGGGAGTGGGGCAAGTACATTAACAGTTCTTTTATTCGAATATAAACGAGCGCTTCTCCTAAATATTAAGATTAGCCACTCCATTTATCGCATTTCGTAGTTGGAAATGTTAACATAAATTTATTTTCTAAGAGCCAAGTAGCAGTTGAGGAATACATGCTATTTCGAAAGTTTTTTTTGTAAAAAAATTTTGCACTGTGATAGCACTATGCTTTATTAGGACATATTTTATATATTGCGTTATGTGAAGCATACAAACGCATTGAGTTCGTTTCAAAGGGAATATTGAAGATTTTATCACTTTGACAAAATAATAGCTGTGCGTAACTGCTAGATCAGTATTTTAAGTGAGTGCTTTTAGTGATATTTTTAAAACATATCATCTTTGGCCTGTTCACAGATCGTACACTTTGTTGAAGTACTGGGATGCATCAGTTGCACGATTAGTTGGTTGGTTGGTTAACTGGTTAGGTTAGTTTCGAGAAGTACATTTGTATTAGTGAATTCCACCTACTATGCACACATTGGAAACACAAACGTGGTTGCTAACAGTGGATGCTTGTATTTTTCTCACACAACAATGCTAATTGATAATTAACTAGAAATGAACTGAGATAATTAGGAATACCAAATGAAAAAAGACTAAAGCTTATGAATTGATCTCCATTCATGTGAGGGTGAAAAGCGTGTTTTTGAATTAGCTCGAGTACTTGGATTTCTCGCTGAGCTCTCGAGCTTGTGACTCATTCGGTGAATCAAGTGCTCTGAAAGGAAATATTGAGTGAGTAAACATTGCCTGGATATTCACAAATTTTACGAAGAAAAACCTATACTACAAGCCTCTAACTACACAGGGTCAATAAATGCACACTTCACCTGACGTGGCTTTTTTCTATCTCATTGCTGTGGCGTGTTGTATTTCAGCCTTACATGTTTTCAGCACAAGTGCATTGTGTTAATCATTTCTACAGATTCTATCTGACCTGCCTAAGTACGCACTGTTAGATCTCTAAAGGTAACTCTCAGTGTGCTTCAAAGCTATGGCTCTTCATCTCCCTGTCCATGGCTAGCCTAGCTGGGCAACAGTGAAGTGCAGCCAGTACCCATGCAAGCCAAGTCAAGGAGCACATTTTTAGTGTTCTGTGCAGGACACAGCATATTCCCCATGGCATGACACTGAGATCAATAAGAATGGTGAAAATTGGTGGTAGCTGTAGGAGCCCCGTGAAATTAATTGAAAGATTGTAAGTGTGTTTGTTGCGTACGATCATTCCCGCTATTTAAGTGGATTTTCGCAAAAAACTGCGTTAGAAATATGGATGTGAGCAACAAGCACACTCATATAACGCAAGTGCTTAGTGTCCTTAGACTGCTCATTTGCTCCTCTGCACTGTTGATGAGCTCTGCACTACTGATGAGCTGGCTATGTTAGATAACCCTAAGCTTTTGATTATTTGCTCTTGTCTCGTAGCACAGTGTAACATGTGCGGCCAAGGGTCGGCTCCTCGCACATAGGATGAAGTAAAAATAGAAGCTATTTTATTGGCATATGTCTGAAACCTTCAAACTAACAAGGTATTATACACTTGTAGGATCAAATGTTTTTTTCAGTGTTCACAATGTGTGGGTGTGTTGAGACTTCCTTTCATTTTTTAATATTTCTTCTTACTTGTCATCGACTTCTGCGAATACGGCAGCTGCAAGTCGGAGCACATATTTAACAAATAAACACTTTTGCATGTAGCCTAGTTGTAACAAAGATCTGTATCTTACACGTTACAGCAGTAACATAGGATCACATGCTTCACTGTCTGGTACAGTGTATCACGAACAGAGCACAGAAGACCAACAAGTAGAAAGCGACTACAAGATATTGTGTAGGAAGCAGGAAAAGCACACTGTGATGGCTGGAGCAATTTGAATTTTGTAGTGACATTCTGTGGAGCTGAAGTTTACCTTCTTAGCAACCTATATTTCAGCAGTTCCTTCGCGTTGGAAATTGAAAATAACTTTGAATGAAAGATACAAAACCACGGCACTAATATAACTTACACTGTAGTGGTAGTGAGCAAAAGAATTTGAGCTACTTGAAGTTTCTTACATGCATGTTAATCAAAGTGAATGCATGAATCTGCATATCACTGCCATTTAAAACAGCGTTCATTGTCGACAATGGTAACAGCGTTTGCGAAATTTGCAGTAAAAGAAGTGAAGCCATTCATATCGTAGTTTTTCATTGGTCGATATAATCGTTCAGAATACGCATGTTTGTAGAGCACCAATTATTTCATGTCTGTATGAGGTCTGGGAAATGTTTTTACGTAAAGTATTTGTGTGGAAGAGAATGGTCACTATTCCTAGAATATTCAAAACGCGGTTATAATATTTGTGTGATGTTGTATTATGCTTGTCCGTCTTCTTCAACTGTTTACTATCCTGTTTCTACTGTGTAAACTAAGTTGTTCTAAGATGATTTTAGAAACACCGAATTTAGACAATACAGGGCTGGGGGAATTCTCTCGTATGTTACACTGTTTAGGGCTCGTATATTTGAAACTGATTGTATGTATGTATGTATGTATGTATGTATGTATGTATGTATGTATGTATGTATGTATGTATGTATTTTTGAAATCGAAAGACATTTCGATCTCTTCGCGTAACTTTTTTACGAATCTTGTTGATTTTCTTTCTACTTCATTTTCTCCTGTGAAAAGATGTTTTTCTGCATAAAAATAAATGTAAGGTTACAAAAAGTGTGTGCATTCGAAGAGGTTGTTTTGCTTGCCCGCGTACAGTCGTGAGCAAGTAGCTGGGGGAAATGAAACCAAGCAGCAAATATTAGTTTATAGCACCGCTGCTCTACTTAGCAATGCTCTTATACATTGAAATTTGTTACTTGAAATCAACATCTCAAAAATCTAATGGGGATAACCAAGCTATCACCTGTGGCAATACATGCACATATGTGTGTAATAATTCTGCATACTATATTAAACAGACCAATCACTCCACCTGTTTCTTCTATTTTATTCTTGCCCATTTTTCTTACTGCGTGAAATAATCCCACCAGACCAGCACGAAAACGTGTCCTGGGCAAAGCAGTAATCTTGGCTACAAGCAGTTAGCTCGTTGCATGTCTAGATTTTTTTCAAAACATCGTGGTGTCAGAGCACCCGTCGAATATCCACACGCATGAAAAGTCATATACCAAGTATGATAATGGTGTTTCAATACTGGGCTCGCTTGCGATAACAAAAGATGGAGAAGAAAATTCTCAAATCTGAATTCTTAACTCATTAGGAAACGAACTGGAAGTGAAAGAAGAGAGCACGAAAGCCGCCCTTTCTAGAAAAGAGAACCCACCGAAACTTATATTATCAGGTCGGGCAACCTGTTAAACACTCGGTTTGTTTGCATTATTGTCATTCAGTAATTTATTGTAATAAACTCACAATTATCTTACTCAGCTTTGATTCTCATATATAAGGATGGGCGCACTTTACGTGCTTTTCTGTGTGGATGTCGCTTCCTTTGAACGCTTGCTTGAAAAGAAATTATTTCTGCAGCGGTTGGTGTAAGTTTGAGAATCCCCCGAAAGGGTCACCTCTCACAATCACTAGGTGGACTGCTCATTACAGAAGCGTAATAGTGATTACCACAACTCGGGCTCTGTCGTACAGGACCTTCTAGCTCGCCAGATCGGAGTAACCCAGTAGGGCCGCCTCCCAGTCCTTTGAGCAGGATGTAGTTTCGGGGCAAGGTTCAGGGTAAATTGGCATGTCCAGGTCATGGCCAAAGTATTCGAAGAAGTCTCCACACAGTGTGGGCATTTTTCTCTACCCGCTTGATCAAAGTGTCTTAGTACTGCCGGGCACTGCAGTGTATTGGTGGAAAGGCGCAGAAGTGTTCACTCCACTGTCTTATAGTGCTTAGCATAAATTGCAGGGCCCGATTGTTGGAATTTATCATACTCTCGAAAAGTGAAGGCGTGTTGCGTTCTCGATACGTTTAGAAAGGGTTAAAAGGCTCGGCCCGGAGAGTGAGTGGGCGGGCGGTGGCGTCAACCGTTTCGTTGCCTCAGATGCCCATGTAAGCTAGAGCCAATATGATCCTACAAGACGCTAGGGCCCCGACGTAATTGCTACTTAGAAGAATGCGATACGCGAGGTGAGGAATGCAGCCCTGTTCAGTGTTTCTGCAGGCCCCTCTTGAGTCGATGATGGCGACGCGTGAGACCAGGTCTGCGGCGGCTAGCGAAATGGCGACATCTTTCGCATGTGTTAATAATTGAGGCCTGAATATTAGGTCATTCCGCGCGTTTTTTGGAGGACTACTGCTGCGGTGTACCAAACCACATGATACCTTCTCCCAGGGCCGTGTACCACCCCCCAAGGCAAGAGGAGTTCACGTAGAAAATTTTGTGTTTGTTCCCATAATGAAAGACGGTTCTAACAAAGCAGAGTTAGACAAATCATTGATTGCAAAAGACGGAGGTGTTCTTTGTCTGCCGTAACCTTGAAAAAGTACACAAAAGACACGTAACATTTTTGTAGGTAGAATGACCACTCACTCGAATACACGTAGAGGCTTTCCATGAGGCTAGTGCGAAAAGCGCCCGTAGAAAGGCGAATGCCCAGATGGTTCACAGGTTCCGAAATCTTCAAAGTGTTTGGTGTGGCAGATTGATATGCAATGGCCCCGTAGTCCGGGTGAGTGCAGATGAGGCTTCGATAGGTTGAGACGGCACTTCTTGTGGCTACTACCCATAGTAAGAGTCAACACTTTCAGAATATCTAAAGTTTTTAGACACTTATTTTTATATGCTCAATGTGTAGAAAGAACGTTAGTTTCATGAGAGAAATTATGGCCAGAAACGTCTGCTCAGTATTCATAGACAGACGCTGATCATGCGGGTCTTCCACGGTAGGGATGGAAGCCTCTCTATCTGCAGATAGTTTTCGCGTTGAACTAAAATCTATTCTCTTCTGCCCCTTGAAAGAACTTGTTCAAAGCTAATTGAACCTGCCGCTCATAGTTTGGGAGGTTACACGATTTTGAACCGACCTGTACATTGTCAACATATGTGAAGTTAAACATATTACTTGGTATTAGCCCGGCGCAAGAACTTCAATCTGACTATAAAGAGTAGTGTCCAAATTAACCAGGACGTCTGTAGGGGCTAGTAGGTGCATTCTATGCAGAAACAAATGTGCTAAAAAAGACACCACAAACAAGGTACACACATAAAGATTGGGTACACATCGCGAAGATTAAAACTTCTATTTCCGAAAAACTTAACTTCATCATTTTAAGGTATACTGGGCAAGGTTTTTTTTTTCATCAGTTTTGATGTGGCCCCGATTGCAGAATTCAACTTGCCTTTCCAAGTATGCCTCATTTAGGCCCTGATGAAGGTAAACGTGATATGGATTGAACTTGTGCTTTCTTAGAACATTTTTTACTGTTCGGACGCTGCGACCGTATTGATCGGCAATCTGTCAGATGCTGAGCGGTGGCATCGAGGTTGTCCACGCAACACCGCCGATTTCAAAGTCTTCATCCACTATTGCCTTCGTGGTCCGTCTTCGAAGGTGCACGAAGCCACTTGTGCAAAGATGTCGAAATCGATTTTGAAACTGGGCTTATATGGAATATGATGGTGTGGGTGTGGAGACGCGTAAGGCTTATTGCTAACAAAGCGTTGCAATGCATTTAATCAATGCAAGCACTACGTCTACTTTTCTTTGTTAGAATACCTCATGCCAAAAACAGCCATATTAGCTCAAAAGGAGTCCACGTCGATCTCATTTGTAGATCTTCATTGCAAAGAAGCTAGGAGGCAACTTAGTACATGACGGGTAAACTAACGCATTCGCAAAATGTTTCCGTGTGATCTAAAATCATAAAAAACGTTAAAAACGGTCTCCTGTTAACGCGTTCATCAGAATCATGCGTAAGGCTCATGGGGCACTGCGCTGTCACATTTTCATTTCGCCGGCCGTGAGGGCAACGGTAACAGTATGATGTATGCCTACGCGTCCTCAGTGTTCACACACTAAACACCACATGCAACAGATTCGTCACTTTAAGGAGGAGCTTTCCTCCGTGGACCCTCACCATGTAGCATTCGAAAGACAATACATTTGGAGCGAAATATTTTCGGAGCACAGGCATTGTAAAGAAAATGTTCCAAGTGAAGCCGTGCACAAACACCATCCCAAATTTTTTTTCGATATAAATATGCCAACTTACCGGAGCCTGTGAAACGTTCTGTATTAAATTTTAGTAAAATGGGCTGCTAACACCATAATTATAATCTAACTTTCTGTCCTCTTTGCCGTTTAACTTGTTTGCACAAGTGGCTCTCAGATGTCTTCGAGCGTCTATTTAACAAAAATGGATAAAGCTTAACAGAAAACAACCGGTATATATATATATATATATGTATATATATATATATATATATATATATATATATACGGGTCCAAACTTTCTTAAACTTAGAAAAGTGGTTGACAAAAGAATACGGCACGAACTTCACGTGCAAAGCCTCGAACAATATGTACTGGCGGGTACGGCTCCGAAGGGGCTGCGCTTGTCGCTAACACCATCGATGCATAACTTTGCCGAAGGGGAAATGAAACGGTTGAACGAAATTCTCGATCACGCCACACAGGAGCTAACGAAGGTCACCATCGAACACTGTAGAAAGACTCTAAATGCACTGACAGACGAGGAGCGGTATTTAAGAAATAACTTTTCTCTTTCGGAGTGGGAAGCTAAGGAACTAGACGTATTTGAACACAAAAAAACTGTGGAAATTGAAAAACTTAAGAGGAAGAAATGTGCGCGGGACAATGTGTCACAAGCCATACCCACTGCTGCTTACAGAAAAAATACCAAATCATCTCACGTTCAAAAACATTTGCCACCACACCCCAAAGAGCCAAACGTTATTAACCTTTCCGACAAAGAACTTAGCAAAGAAGAATTGAGTATACTATCACGCGGACTTACATTCTGCCCTGGCAACGAAAGGTATGATGAATTCACGCTCCTAAAAGACCTAGACAACTTCGCACGAAATTTACGATTGGAGGAATATTTCTTTGATAAACCCGAAAAAGATAACGCACTTTTTCGTGGGGTAATCGGACGGCAATGGACCCCAGACGCCAACAGAGATCGACATCTGGATCTCTATATAGACGCGGTTCAAAAAGATGTTATACATGCGTACAAGGTGCACAAACCAAGCATGAATAACATATCAAAAAGAGAAAAAGAGGCACTACTCACGTTGAGCAACTGCGAAGACCTCGTCATTAAACCAGCAGACAAAGGAGGCGCGATTGTTGTTCTGAATAGATCGGACTACATTGAGGAAGGCAAGCGACAACTAAATAACAAACAATTCTACAAACACCTCGACTTTGACCCTACCACGGAGCACAAAAAGATCATTGTAACAACCCTAGAGGATCTCACACAGGAAGGCGCCATTAATTCAAAGCTTAAAAAGGCACTTATTACGGTACATTCGGCGCCTGGTCGTTTTTACATGCTGCCAAAGATTCATAAAGAGTATAACCCTCGCAGACCCATTATATCAGGCACGGGAACGTTAACGGAACCCATTTCCAGTTATATTCATTCTGTAATCAAAGACATACCACCCACACATGAGTCCTTCTTGCGTGACACAAACCACTTTCTTCGGGAAATAGCAGACGTGAAAATTCCAGACGGTGCATTTCTCGTAACATTTGATGTTAGCTCACTCTACACAAATATCCCACATGACGATGGTGTAAGGGCGCTTGTTGAATCGTATGGCACACACAACCCTGCCGCTTATCCAAGCAAAAAAGTAATTGAAATCTTCACAAGACTTGTACTCGATTTGAACAGCTTTGAATTTAACAACCAGTACTATCTTCAAATCAGCGGTACGGCAATGGGTACAAGAATGGCCCCAAACTACGCTAACATATTCGTGCACCACATAGAGTCCAATTTTCTTTCATCTTGTAATATCAAACCATTACTCTATAAACGGTACCTAGATGATATATTCATAATTTGGACACATTCGGAAAACGAGCTCCTCAAATTCATACAGGCATTCAACCAGGTACACCCCAGCATTTATTTTACACACACCTACTCTAACACTGAAAGAAACTTTCTTGATGTACTCATTCGAGTTGACGATGGTGCGTTGGTAACTAACGTATACAGAAAACCTACGGACAGGCAACAATACCTGCACTTCAAAAGCTGCCACCCGCGACATTGCAAGACCAGCATTCCCTATTCCCAAGCACACAGATTCCGACGAATCTGTTCCCGCACCGAGGACTTCCACAAAAACAGCACACATATGCGCGAAGTACTCCTTAATCAAGAATACCCGCCAGCTATCATCGATGACGCCATCAAAAAAGCTGAAAATCTGGACCGCCAGATTCTTCTCAACCACCAGAGAAACGCCGACCAACATCGCAACAAAAACTTGCTATTAACTTTCACGAGCAACCCACCGAACATAAACAAGGTCCTAAAAAAACACTTTAACATATTGTCACGAGCGGTTGCAATGCACGGCGCATACAGCGCGAATGAACATTCAGACAAAAGGTGAAGAAGGAAGACGACGTTGGGTGTGCTGTCTCGAGACCCCTTGTGGAAGTAAACGCGAACCATCCAGGCTCGCCTGTTTTTCAACCTTTTCGTGTACTTCTTGCGTGTAACATTTGGTGGAGCTGTGCTGGGTACCTCCCACGACCTACGACGGAGCCGTCAGCACCAGAACTTCGTAGAAGCCGTCGCCTTGCCGGACTTTCGCCATCGCGCCCCGACATGTCTCTGGAGCAAAATGACCCCCTCAGCAATGCCTCGGCAAGACCACCGCTGTATCAGCATTACCGAGAGCCACGGCCGTTCTCAGCAAAGCCAGGGGAAGACTTCGATGAATGGCTGACCCATTACGAAAGGGTAAGCCAATGCAACAACTGGAACCCGGCCAGCCAGCTCAGGCATGTCGTTTTTTATTTGACGGACACGGCCCTGGTTTGGTATGAAAACCACGCCGACACGCTTACTACATGGAGCAGTCTTATTGAAGAAATGAAGAAGTGCTTTAGCGACTCGGACACTAAGAAGAAACGAGCGGAAACAGCTTTAGCTCAGAGAGCTCAGGTGATCGGCGAGACTTGCACGACATATATTGAAGAAGTTCTCAAGCTGTGTAAGACCATCGACTCTCGAATGCCCGAGGAAGATAAAGTGGGACACCTTTTAAAAGGTATTGCGGAAGACGTCTATAACTTCCTCATTGGAAAAGACAACCTGAACACCGTATCAGACGTGATTCGGCACTGCCGCACATTCGAGGCGCTGAAAACTCGCCGAATCACGCCGAAGTTTGGACGGCTAGCCAATGTCACGACTGTGGCCAGCGTTGACGCGAGTCCGCAGACAGACCTCTCAGCTACCATTCGGCAGATTGTCCGTGAGGAGCTCCTGCGGCACGAAGAACAAACGCGTTATGCGGTGCCGCGTTGCGCCTCCGTCGCTTTCCGAGACGCCGTCTGCGCATCTCCTCCGGCTACTTGGCAGCATTCGGTGAATGCTGCGGATTGTAACAGCTACCGACACGACCCGCATTATGGCCAGACCGAACAACGCCATTACGACTCGATTGATCGGCGTTTTGATCAGCATCCACGCGACGTTCGCCCACGAAGACCCAGCACTGCCTACGACATCCAAGGGGAGGGGATGAGTTACTCTCAGCCTGTGGCCGCTGTGGAATATTTCAATCAGCGTCCGGAAGTTCGCCCTCTGCCCGTGTGTTACAACTGTGGCACGCCTGGCCACATAGCTAGGTATTGTAACCGACGTCGGGCATTCAGCAATGGACAGTCGGGATCGTTTATGCAACACGGTGGTCGTGCAATGGACACTAATAGGCCAGGAAACACCACTTTTGAAGGCTACTTCCGAGAAGAAAGAAGCCGTCACTTCCCTCTGGACAGCTATTCTGGAGAACAAGAAAGGTATCGAAACCGTTACCGCTCTCCTGCCTCCGAACGTACTCTGACACCACCACCAGCTTTCCGAGCGTCTCGATCTCCATCTCCCAGACGGCGTGTGACGTCATCATCTCCTCGACGCCGCTTCGCGTCACCACCGCCGGGAAACTAGCCAGCGCGGCCGATGGAGGTGAGCTCGCTGGAAAATCTTTGCTGCCGACTCGGATACCTCCACCTATCTTCATGCTGAAGAATAAGGTTAATGTACTTATTGATGGCGTTTCTACCATGGCTTTAGTCGACACGGGAGCAACTGTTTCTGTCATGAGTGTGGTGTTCAAAAATCTGCTGGGACGCAAGGTTATGTTTCATTGGGACCACAGCACAAGCTTTCGTGGAGTGAGTGGGGACTCATTATACCCGGTTGGTGTGTGTAATGTGGATGTCTCCTTGGGTGGTCAAACCTTTAACACTGAGTTTACCGTGCTTCCGCGTTCCACACACGATGTAATTCTCGGCATTGACTTTTTGAAATTGTGTGGCGCCAATGTTGACTGCCGAACAGGAGAACTCAGTATTTGCGGAAGTGTGTCCTCTGCGCTCTTAGAAGAATCATCCCAGCAAGAGAGTGTGTTTTGTGTTTCTGAAGACACTGTTGTGCCCGCTTTATCCGCGATGCGCGTTCCTGTTGTTTGTTCGTCTTCTGTTAGTACTTCGTTCGATGTTGCAGTGGAACCGGTCCATAGAAACTGTCTTAAGAAAAATGTGTTGGTTCCGTATTGTATGGTTTCAGTTACCGATGGATGCGCAGGGCTATGGACGCTAAATTGCTCCACTGAAGCAGTAGTGCTGTCTCAAGGCCTAAAACTTGCTACGTTTCAGGGAGAGTCATTTATACCTATGGCAGTGCTTACAGAACTACCGGATACAGCACAAACCAGTGTCTCGCACACCGCAAACGAACACATGCTCGGAATGGTAGCTACATCGCTCAGTGACCATGAACGTCGTGTTCTGATGGCCCTGCTCTCGAAACACTCTTCAATATTCGACTTTGCACAGCACGACGGCCCCACATCGATTCCTGCATCCCGTACTCGCCATCGCATCAACACAGGATCCGCTGAACCGATTCGTCAAAAACCATATCGTGTGTCCTCTGCGGAGCGAAAGATCATCAGCGCTCAAGTCGAAGAAATGATGGGTAAAGGAGTAATTCGGGAATCGTCTAGCCCTTGGGCAGCTCCAGTGATACTGGTGAAGAAGAAAGACGGCACGTGGCGATTCTGTGTCGATTACCGTCGCCTAAATGCCGTTACTAGGAAAGACGTATATCCACTCCCACGAATTGACGACGCCATCGATTGCCTCTTTGCGGCTTCTTACTTCTCTTCTGTGGATTTACGATCAGGTTACTGGCAAATCCCTATGCACCCGGATGACAGAGAGAAGACCGCTTTTGTAACGCCCGATGGACTATTTGAATTCAACGTGATGCCTTTCGGGCTTTGTAACGCCCCCGCAACGTTTGAAAGGTTCATGGACACTATACTTCGCGGTTTGAAGTGGGAAGTTTGTATGTGCTACCTAGACGACGTTGTGATCTTCGGCCGAACATTTCGTGAGCATAACGAGCGCCTGGACTTGGTACTAAACTGCTTGAGGAAGGCCGGCCTTGTGCTTAATTCTAAAAAGTGCCATTTTGGTGAACGACAGACACTTGTGCTGGGACACCTGATCGACAAAGAAGGTATACGACCAGATCCACAAAAGACAACAGCTGTGGAGGCATTCGAGGCACCTCGCTCTGTGAAGCAGCTACGAAGTTTTTTAGGGTTATGCTCCTACTTTCGCCTTTTCATTCCCAAATTTGCTGACATAGCTCATCCGCTCACATGCCTTCTCCAAAAAGGTGTTCCTTTCGAGTGGAGCTCGGAATGCGACTCATCGTTTCGGCAGCTAAAGCTACTGTTGACGTCCCAGCCTATTCTTCGCCACTTCAATCCGTCATCACCGACAGAAGTTCATACCGATGCTAGTGGTGTTGGCATTGGCGCCGTACTAGTTCAGCGTGTCGGCGACAGCGAGCATGTGATATCGTACGCTAGCCGCTCATTGAGTCGCCCCGAGCGCAACTACACTGTCACCGAACAAGAGTGTCTGGCGGTCGTCTTCGCTGTGCAACGGTTTCGATCGTATCTCTACGGGCGCCCCTTTACTGTCGTCACGGATCATCACTCTCTATGCTGGCTTGTGAATCTTCGGGATCCCTCTGGTCGACTAGCACGCTGGGCGCTCCGTCTGCAGGAGTATGATTTCGTTGTTTCCTACAAGAGCGGCCGGCGACACGCTGATGCTGATTGTCTCTCTCGCCTGCCACTCCCAACGACTGAATGTGACGCGGACAACTTTGATGAATACATCGCTTTTGTGTCCACGGGATTCCCGGATATGGATACCTTCATATCAGAGCAGAGGAAAGACGACAGCTTACAGCCGCTATTCGCGGCCGCGCGGGAGTCCGCTGCAGACAATCGTTTTCGCTTACGTGACGGCGCCCTATATAAGACGAACTTCTCGGCTACCGGTGCGCGCTACCTTTTGGTTGTCCCCAAGAGCCTTCGCAGTCACGTATTATCTGCCATGCACGACGAACCAACTTCCGGACATCTTGGATGCACAAGAACACTCTACCGTGCTCAGGAACGCTTCTATTGGCCCCGGATGCGCAATGATACCGAACGGTACGTCGCCAGCTGCACCCAATGTCAGCGTTACAAGCGACCAACTGACGCGCCGTCTGGTCGCCTTCAGCCTGTTTCGCCTCCTAGCACCCCCTTTGAGCAAGTTGGTATAAATCTTCTGGGCCCTTTTCCGCGATCCACAGACGGCAATCGTTGGGTCATCGTTTGCGTAGACCACTTAACCCGTTATTGTGAGACGGCAGCACTGCCGTCGGCCACAGCAAAAGACGTTTCCATCTTCTTGCTGTTTCAAGTTATCCTCAGACACGGACCTCCTCGCATCGTAATCAGCGACCGTGGGCGGCAATTTACCGCGGATGTTGTCGAAGAGACCCTTCGTCTGTGCTCATCAAGCTTCCGCCATTCCACTCCATACCATCCACAGACTAATGGTCTAGTGGAACGCACGAACCGAACGCTTGCCAACATGCTGTCCATGTACATCGACTCCGCGCACAAAAACTGGGACACAATTTTGCGTTTCATCACCTATGCTTTCAACACCGCAAGACATGAGACCACTGGTTACTCACCTTTCTTTCTCCTTTATGCTCGTCCACCACGCTATAATCTTGACACTATGCTTCCCTACTCTGCTCATCACAGTGAGCCGATCAACGAGATTCTCTGTAGAGCAGAAGAAGCGCGACGCCTCGCTCGGCTACGCACCGTCACCTCGCAAGACCGGTCAAAGATCCGCTATGACGACCGTCACCGACATGTTCACTTCAATCCTGGAGATCAGGTGTGGCTCTGGACGCCTTTACGGAAACGTGGCCTGTACCAGAAATTTCTCGCTCACTATGTCGGGCCCTACGTTATCCTCGAACGCCTCAGTGAGGTCAACTACCGCATAGCACGGCTCACAAGCACTGGACGGCGCTCGGCTAAAACAGAAGTGGCGCACGTCGCTCGCATGAAGCTATGCAATGCACGAACCACTGAGTGACTCGCCCGGCGGGCTTCGTCTGCCAACGGGGAAATGTCACGAGCGGTTGCAATGCACGGCGCATACAGCGCGAATGAACATTCAGACAAAAGGTGAAGAAGGAAGACGACGTTGGGTGTGCTGTCTCGAGACCCCTTGTGGAAGTAAACGCGAACCATCCAGGCTCGCCTGTTTTTCAACCTTTTCGTGTACTTCTTGCGTGTAACAATATTGGAACAGAGCGTGCGACTATCCAAAATTTTCACTTCTCCTCCTTGTGTTGTATACAGAAGGCCGAAAAATATAAAGGATCATTTAATAAATTCAAAGATAGGTGTGAAACCTCAAATTGGGTGTCACCCTTGCGGAAAAAGCAGATGCAAGGTATGCAAACACATGCAGACAGCGACAGTGGCGAAAAGCACCCACTCGGATTTTAAGCACAGGATCAGAGGTGCACTAGACTGTGACTCAGACATCGTCATATACCTCCTGGAAGGTGGGGTATGTAACAAGCAATACGTGGGCCAGACAGACACTCCGTTTAGAATTAGATTCAACAACCATCGGGCACAAGTACGATCTCTGCCAGGCCTTCCACTTTCAAAACACTGCACATTAAAGGACCACAGCTTTGATGACATCAGGGTTACACTACTAGAAAACAACTTTCGAACAATCAGATAACGGGAACAACAGGAATCTTATTTTATCTACAAATTTAACACGATAAAATACGGAATAAATGAACACCCAGGCACTCTGTCTGCGTTACGACCGCTAAAAGACGCAAACGCTTCTCTCTAATCAGTCCGGTTTCATTACGACAATAATATTACCCGCTAACAAAGCTTCTGGCCTATGCATCTGACAACATAGAAATGATTTGCCTCATCAAGCACAGCCGGAACCCAAAGATAAGTGGTCCCGGATGTCGTACGGTCCCCCCCCCCTTTTTTTTTCTCTTCAGGTTTCAACGCACATTCTGTTCCTTCACTGACAAGGAGCTGACAGCTAGGTAGTTTCGTTAACTTTTTCATACATGCGTGCATATCTTCCCAGTGCACCGCAACAGTGTGGTGACTGTCCAGGATGTCGTACAGTCTCTCCCCCCCCCTGTTCTTTTTTTTCCCTTCTTTAATTCTTTACCGCACATTCTGTTCCTTCACTGACAAGGAGCCAATGCATATAACGAATATCGATGGCGGTGCCTCAATCACTGGCTTCTTCGTCCCTCCCGACGCCACCAGCACGCACTCAAAGCGCTTAAGCCCTAACCATTAACTTGTCATACACTTCAAAGAGGAACGTGCCGCCAGCGGACTACACGGAAAGGTGAAATATAAGAACGGCGGCTCCCTGCCCACTTAGCGAAGAGTGGGTGCGGGGGAGGTATTGTTGACAATGATGACAATGCTCATCTACCTCTGCCCTACTCTGTCGAAATGCTGCCCCTTTCTAATTACGCCGTGTCGGTCTTGCTTCTTCTCCTAGATTTTCTATATTTTATTTATTGTTTGTCATCCCGTTTCGCTGTTTCTTTTTTTCCCTCTCTCTCTTTTGACCCCTTCTCTCCTGTCTCGACAGGCTATAAGAGGACACGGAACATGTGTAAATAGTATTATGCCTTGAAAAAGACGGGGTTCCTGTCGAAACGTCGGCACAATAAACAGTTGTTATGTGAAAGCGCATCTACTTTCATATATATAAATATATATATATATATATATATATATATATATATATATATATATATAGTCCAGTAGATCCTCCTTGAGCGGTCACAACGTGGTTTATTTCGAAGTTTCGGCCTAGAGTCTGGCTGGCCTTCATCAGGATTAAAGGTACAGTTTGTTGATGCTCAGCTTTATACAATCTCAAATCAGAGGAAAAGGAAAGAAGAAAAAGACAGAAAAAAAGAAAAAAGAAGAAAAAGAAGAAAAAAGAAAAAAAGAGAAAAAGAATATAAGGTGGGCTCCCCTAGGGTAGGGTGCCTGAATGGTTTCCCTCGCCCGCCGCTCCTTGCAGGGTGGGGACATTGTTTGACGGGGTGCTCGCCGCCGCGACCGGTTTTTCCTGACGGCCGCCGCCATTGCAGATCTCACTTCGCATAGCGACGGGAGCAAAGAAGGAGCTGTGGCCGCTCTGTCATATACTTTTTTAGGGAAATGACTGGGTGCTGCGTGCCCATGTGCACGAACAACTCCAGAAATGGTTGGAAACTCTACCATTTTCCGACAGAGCCCAAAAGAAGGCTGCTATGGATGGTGAAGATTAAGCGAGACAAGTGGCAGCCTACGAAGTCCTCGTGTGTATGCAGTGTGAGTATCCCGACATGTGTTCTTTTCTCGTCGAGAACTTTGAAACTTGTTTTTTTAAATGTGTATACGTGTCTGTGGGTCACTTTGTCGGTGCTGTAAACGCTTCACGTCTAAGTTGCAGTTTTTCTCTCTTTTTTTGCGATCTCTAAAAGTGCAGCTATGGAAACGTGTGGCGCAGCCGCAGTATTTGAAGTTTGTACCAGTTTTTAGTCACTATATGTATAAACAAAATAGGCTGCTTGTTATTAAATTGCGTATTTACAGAAAAGTGTTTTTCATTCGTTTATTGCAAATCACGAAATTCAATAAAAGTTGTGTGGTATACTGTGTCTTTCTAGTAATTCTGTCTAGGCTAAGCTAAGCTAAAATTCATGGTTCATAACGGACTTACAGGCACATTTTGAAGCAAGCCATTTCGAGCAGCACCGAGCTGACCAGTGGATAAAACTGAAGCCGAACGCTGTGCCAACGGTGTTCCCTTTCAGGGGTAAGTTACTGTTTCACTGTGCGTCAAAGATTCTGTATGAACCTAACAGGTGGCAACAGTACAAGGCTAAAATGATTTAGTTTCAAAAATTAGGATGATCCGTGGAATTCCTCGTTTGAGGATATTAAGAAAGTCGGGGTACGTGCCTGCGACCTGAGAAAAGGCATATGTCTGCAACCTATAATACTGCTAAAATCCAGTACAGGCCTGTGATTAGAGCTGGCTACCTTGTAATACTTGCAGCTTGTGACTGTCCTTTTTTGCACTGCAGGCTTGCCTCCACAAAGGAAGGCGCCAAAGGACAGGGCAGGACCTGCTGTGTTGCCTGATGCATGCCAAGAAACACGCGGTGACAACTCTACGGCCATTAATTGTACGCCACTCACAAGTGCACAGGCGAATTTAAATTCACGCACAGACAGTCTTGGCGCACAGCAACCGCAAAGCTGCAATTCTCAGACGCCTGATTCAGTACCGCACATTATGGAAAGGGAAGAAGTTGTGATCTCGGCCGATGCACCTGACGGGGCACGTGAAAACAAGCAGTTAAATAAGCAGCTCTCCGATATGGGCAGAAAATACACTCAGCTACATCAAGTCCATCGGAAAGCCACCTCAACCATTCAAGCACTAAAAAAACAGGTGAAAAAATTGGAAACCAAAATGGAATTATTCGGACAGCGTTTGAAATTCCTCAATGATGACCAGCTGCAGGCTCTTGGGCGCCAGAGTAATAAGGGAAGCACTTGGTCTGCAGAAACAATCAAGCAGGCGCTTCAGATTAAGTTTTCCTGTGGAAAAACTGGTTACCAGACACTAAGAAATCTGGGCTACCCCTTGCCATCCGGAAAAACCCTTGCACGTCGCCTTCAGGGCCTCAAGTTTCTTCCCGGAATTTTGACGGAAGTCATCGATGTTCTCAAAATCAAAGCAGAGAACATGCAAGACATTGAAAAAGACTGTGCTTTGTTCTTGGATGAAATGGAGATTGCTCGCGGGTACGAGCTCGATCGCGCTGAGGATGTGGTGTTGGGGGGGCAAACTATGCCAGAAAATCCAGACGAACCTGCACATCACGCACTAGTGTTCATGGTAGGAGGCCTGAATACGAGATGGAAGCAAGTGATTGCCTACCACTTCACCGGAAGTCATGTAGAGGGTAGTATCCTCAAGGACTACGTCATGAAGATAGTGCAGCTCTGCGCGGAAATCTCTTTAAGAATCCGTGTCGTCACTTGCGACATGGGGGCTTCTAATCGGGCTATGTGGCGCGAGCTCGGATTCTCCAGCCACAGGAATTCCATTACTGTATGTTCAGTGCCTCACCCCTGTCTGGAAGACAAAGAATTGTTTTTCACAGCAGATGCTGCACACGTGCTGAAGAATGTCAAGTCACAGTTGCTTTCATCGGAAGTATTCTTTCTGAGTGATGCAACAGTATGCCAGCACAATCTGCCATCAAAAGAAGTGAACGTGGACCATGTGCGCAGTGTAATTAAGTATGATGCTGAACGAGAGCTGAAAGTCGCCCCGAGGCTCTCAGAGTTACACATTTCGCGAGGCCATTTCACAAAAATGAAAGTGGGAGTTGCTGTCCGCTTCTTCAGGGAAGCTCCTGCAGCGATTCGGTACCTAATTAAAGAGGACGCGATAGAGCCGGAGGCAGAGACAACAGCTTGGTTTCTAGAATTAGTATTCAACTGGTACACGCTAATGTCTTCCCGCCACCCATCAGTTGCTCTCAGCCTTCGAGACATGCGGAGGTACCACGAATCAATTGAGCTACTGAACTCGGCCCTCGAAGTTTTTCAAGGAATGAAGATGGGAAGCAAGGCACAGTGGAAGCCTTCGCAAGCAGGTTTACTAATAACAACAAAAGTCGTTCTTCGTCTCCAAGACATTCTCTTGCGCAGTGAAGGATACGAATTCTTCCTCACGAGCAGAATCTTGCAAGACTGCCTCGAAAATTTGTTTTCGGTGGTGCGCATCAGGAAGCCTGTTCCTAACGCATATGACTTAAAGTGTGCCCTGAAGCTTGTGTGCGTGAGTCAGTTCCTTCATGCACCCGGAACGTCAAGCTACGAAGTCGACGATGCTAAGTACCTCGCCGACATGCTTGCAAAAGGCAAACAAGAGCACGGGGAGGTGGAAGCTGATGTCATTGATGACTCGGAAATTTTGTTCATTGAAGA
This sequence comes from Rhipicephalus microplus, assembly GCF_043290135.1. Lineage (NCBI taxonomy): Eukaryota > Metazoa > Arthropoda > Arachnida > Ixodida > Ixodidae > Rhipicephalus > Rhipicephalus microplus. Next base: position 215,686,355 of record NC_134702.1, read on the forward strand.
ACTTCAAGAAAACGAATGCAACATCCTTTTCTACATCGGCGGCTTCCTTTTAAAAGGTATGCTGAGTGTTGTAGCGGGATGCGGGCATTGTAATTCTGCCTTGTTAGGCTCAACTGAAAGCGAGCACGCAACTCTGACTATTCTGAAGGAGTACAGGAGTGAAGGTGGCAACCTCACATATCCCAGCAAGGATGTTTTGCTGACACTCAAGTCGTGTGAAGAGCATTTCAGGGGCATCATAAGTTGGAGTGAGGGCTTGCTGCGCTTAAGGTCCCCGTTGAAGGCCGTGACCGATTATTTGAACGAGATGGTGCGCCCTTGCGTAAAGACTTGCTCCGAGCACAGTGACGCCGTAGCAAAACTCCTTATTGCGAATTATGCAAGACTGAGGCTTCGCGTGCATTTGCGCCACGTTAGTTCAAACGGCGTCAATGAACACGGAAGCAAGACGTGCGCTGGGGTAAGCCTTCCGTGACCAGCCGAACTGGACCAGTCACTTATAAATTTTATTATTTTTTCTTTCAGAACACTTATTGTTTGATTAAAATATTTTGAGTTCATTGTGAACTGGCTAACCTCCCTGTCCTTTCTTCATCCTCCTCCTTAAGTTCATAGACATTTTTCTTATTTGTTATACAATATCACATTCTTAGATAAAAACAGCGTTGTGATCTTTAAGCTGACTAAGGTTGTGATCTTTGGAGAATGTTTATGGTAAGTTAATATTATTGCGGTCGAAGCAATACCGACACAGCGTCACAGAGGCAGAATACGAGAGTGATACTTCTCGGATAATTAGATTGCTCGCTTACATATATCTATGGAAAGTAGAAAAACTGAACAGGTATAGGGCATCAAAATCGTTATTACTGCATTTCATCTTGTATTTTCCAATAACTTAGTAAGATTTTTTTCTCAGTGGTCACATAAAAACGAGAGATTCAATTGATGTTTACGCTGTTTCACTATCTCAACCAGCTATAACAGAAAAATAGCTGTGTAACAAATCTGAATCTCATTCCCGCAAGATTATTCAGAGCTGCGAGGGCACGCAAGGCGGGGGAAAAAGCAGGATGAAGTAAGTTCAACGCGTACAATGCGAGCACTACTGAGTGGCTGGCACGCTGCACAGCCACTGAGGAGTGCGGTGAGTTTAGGTAACAGGAAAAGGCGTGCGCTTCATGAATTAATGTAGATTTATCCTGCAAACAGTCTCCAATGACAGACGCACATATTCAGACTGCTTTTTTATAGCGCGAAATACCATTTCTCGCACTAAACTCTTCTCAAACTCTCCTCATACGCGCGCGCAGGCAGTGTGTTTCGTTGGGGTGAGATATGTAATGGCGGACGCTCTAGCAGACGACGCGGTTGTCCCCACCCTGTACGGAGCGGCGGGCGAGGGAAACCATTCAGGCACCCTACCCTAGGGCGCCCGTCCTCCACTCTTCCTTCCACTTCCCCCATCATCTCTTTCCCCTTTCTCCCCTTCATCTTTCTGATGTCAGTGGTCTGTGTATGCTTCCTTTCACTAACGCAATCTTCCCGACCAGACGGCGCCTCGTGGCACTGGCGGTTCGGTGTGGGGTAAGCTTTTTTAGGAAGTTCTAAGCCTTTAACTACTCGGTGCCTCGTCAACATTTCGTCGTAGAAAGAGGGGTACCGCGTATTGGGGCAGAGGCTGGTAAGCGGGCATTTTAGGAAGTTTTAAGCCTTTAACTACTCGGGGTCGCGTCAACCTTTCGTCGTAGAAAGAGGGGTGCCGCGTATTGCGGCAGAGGCTGGTAAGCGGGCGCAATGCGAATTCCTTGCCCGCTTCTGGATTACGCGTGCAGTGGGGGCCTCCCGGCTGTGCACAGGGTTCCTGTTGGGCATGTCATGCATGGCACAATTGATTGGGTAGTAAAATAAAACAGAAAACAGACGACAGCTGCACTTAGGAAGAGTAGTTACACTTGGAATTGTTTTGAGTTGTCCAGTGTTTTTCGCAGCTGCAGTGCCGTAAACTCAGTTACTATTTTCAATATTGCCGTTATTGTTTTCTAATGCTTTAATGTCTGAAAGTGTTCCAGGATTCTCATTTATTACTCTATCGAGGGTGTTAAATCGGTGGATAAGGTATGACTCTCCTTGTTCACGTTCTCGATTTGATTTAAATCCCGTCTCTAAGAGCGTTACTGATAGTTTGTAGAATGCATGGTCGGGAAGATTGAGATGTTTTGATAGAGGTAGAGTTGGGGCTGATTTCGCATGGGGTCTGTGATAATTGAAGCGAATCCTAAAAGGTGTTTCTGTTTGTCCGATGTACTGCATACCACACACGTTGCATTCGAGTATGTATACCACACTAGAGGAATCGCATGTTAGGTTTCCTCGTATGTTAATCGAAATTTTGGATTGTGTGCTGGTTGCTTTGTGCGTTTCTCGCATCACCTTACATACAAGACAACGTGGCTTTAAACAAGGTCGGCATGAATTAATTATTGGGGGGTGTTGTGGTAATTTGAGAGTGGAGAAGTGTGTCTTTGGGGTTACGTGGTCATCGGTAAACGACACCTGGAGCGGATGGAAATGCGCGTTTCAGACGTTCACTTTGTTCCAGGGTGTCGTAATGTCGTTTAAGGATTTTGTTTACATTGGGGAAGTTTGTGCTGTAAGTCAAGCATAGCTTTGTTTGTTGTGGGTCTTCTTGCGGTGGTTCCTTCATAAGTAAGTCTTCACGCTTTAGTTTTCTCGCTTTTTGAACAGCGTCATTAATTACATGTGGGGTGTATTTTTGTTTCTCGACCATAAGTTTTAGCCTCTGTGAGCTCGTGTCAAAGTCAGCGTCTCCAGAGGAGATTCGCTTAAACCGGTGAGCCTGGCTGTATGGAATACTGTTTTTACAGTGGCGTGGGTGATCGCTTTGGTAATCGAGGTATTGTTGTCGATCCGTTGGTTTGCGATATAGGGTTGTAGAGAGCTTCTCTTCTTCTATCGTTATGGTAAAATCAAGAAAAGTTACGGTTACTTGCGAGTATGTGTATGTGAAGTGTATGTTCGGATGTACAGCATTGTAACTGTCGATAAAGCTGAGAAGTTCGTCCTCGCTGTGGGTCCAAATAAGAAAGATGTCGTCTGTGTATCTTCTGTATAACATTGGTTTCAAGGAACTTTGTGCATGAAATTCAGATTCTAGCTTTCCCATAAATATGTTGGCATAATTAGGTGCCATTTTGGTGCCCCTAGCGGTCCCGCTGATTTGTCGAAAATACTCTTGCTTAAACTCAAATGAATTTAATTCGAGGACCATCCTCGTCAAAGTTGCGATGGCAGAAAAATCTGGGGTGTTAGATTGTCTATGGTTTGTGTAAATGTTTTGTAATGCAGCTATGCCGTCATCGTGAGGAATATTTGTATACAATGAAGAGACATCAAGAGTAACCAAGTACGAGTTTTTCGGCACACAGAGACCTGCAATGTCTCGAAGAAAATGTGTGGTGTCTTTTTTGTACGACGCGAGGGTGCATGGAATGTGGCTTATTAGTTTGTCCACGTACCCTGATATGGGTTCAGTTATTGTACCGATGCCTGATATGATTGGTCGACCTGGGTTACCAGGGTTAGAAATTTTCGGGAGGATTTAGAAGCGACCTGGACGAGGGTATGCTGCTCGCATCAGTTTGTGGTCAGTGTTGGTTAAATTTTCTGTATCCAACAGTTTCTTTAGTTCTGTTGTTACGATACGTTTGTATTAGTCTGTCGGATCACCTGGGAGGCGTTCGTAAATTCTTGAGTCGTCTAGTTGGCGGTATGCTTCTTGTAAGTAGTTGGTTGTATTAAGGACTACAATTGCTCCTACTTTGTCAGCGGGTTTTATAGTTATATATAGACCTCGACAACTTCGCTCGAAGCTTAAGGTTGCGTGAATGTTTCTTGGACAGGCCTTCTAACCACGGAACAATTCACCGTCGTAAATCAGATGATTGGACACGGTACAGTAATCGAGACAAGTGCTTGGACCTTTAAATCACACCAGTACAGAAAGATATAATACACGAATACCATAGACAGAAAAGAAACCAAGAAAACTTGACAAAATCTGAAAAAAATAAGTATGAGAAATTCGGCATCTAGGACAGACATAACAATAAAACCCGCTGACAAAGAAGGAGCAATTGTAGTCCTTATTACAACCAACTACTTACAAGAAGCATACCGCCAACTAGACGACTCAAGATTTTACGAACGCCTCCCAGGTGATCCGACAGACGAATACAAACGTATCGTGTCAACAGAACTAAAGAAACTGTTGGATGCAGAAAAGATAACTAACACTGACCACAAACTGATGCGAGCAGCATACCCTCGTCCAGGTCGCTTATAAATCCTCCTGAAAATTCATAAACCCGGCAACCCAGGTCGACCAGTCATATCAGGCATCGGTACAATAACTGAACTCTTATCAGGGTACGTGGACAAACTAATAAGCCACACTCCATGCACCCTCGTGTCGTACATAAAACACACCACACATTTTCTTCGAGACATTGCAGGTCTGTGTGTGCCGAAAAACTCGTACTTGGTTACTCTTGGTGTCTCTTCATTGTATACAAATAGTCCTCACGATGACGGCATAGCTGCATTACAAAACATGTACACAAACCATAGACATTCTAACACCCCAGATTTCTCTGCCGTCGCAACTTTGACGAGGATGGTCCTCGAAATAAATTCATGCGAGTTTAACCAAGAGTATTTTCGATAAATCAACGGGACCGCTATGGGCACAAAAACGACACCTAATTATGCCAACATATTTATGGGAAAGCTAGAATCTGAATTTCTTGCACAATGTTCCTTGAAACCAATGTTATACAGAAGACACACAGACGACATCTTTCTTATTTGGACCAATAGCGAGGACGAACTTCTCAGCTTTATCGACAGTTGCAATGCTGTACATCCGAACATACACTTCACACACAAATACTCGCAAGCAACCGCAAATTTTCTTGATGTAACCATAACGATAGAAGAAGGGAAGCTCTCTACAACCCTATATCGCAAAGCAACAGATCGACAACAATACCTTCATTACCAAAGTGATCACCCACGCGATTGTAAAAACAGTACTTCATACAGCCAGGCTCACCGGTTTAAGCGAATCTGCTCTAGAGACGCTGACTTTGACACGAGGTCACAGAGGCCAAAACTTATGCTCGAGAAACAAAAATACCCCTACCATGTAATTAATGAGGCTGTTCAAAAAGCGAGAAAACTAAAGCGTGAAGACTTAGTTATAAAGCGACCACCGCAAGAAGACCCACAACGAACAGACCTCTGCTTGACTTACAGCACAAACTTCCTCAATGTAAACAAAATCCTTAAACGACATTACAACATTCTGGAACAAAGTGAACGTCTGAAACGCGCATTTCCATCCGCTCCAGGCGTCGTTACCGACGACCACGTAACCCCAAAGACACACTTGTCCACTCTCAAATTAACACATCACCCCCAATAATTCATGACCACGATGTCTTGTATGTAAGGTGATGCGAGAAACACACAAAGCAACCAGCACACAATCCAAGTTTTCGATTAACATACGAGGAAACCTAACATGCGATTCCTCTAGTGTGGTATACATACTCGAATGCAACGTGTGTGGTATGCAGTACATCGGACAAACAGAAACACCTTTTAGGATTCGCTTCAATTATCACAGACCCCATGCGAAATCAGCCCCAAGTCTACCGCTATCAAAACATCTCAATCTTCCCGACCATGCATTCGACAAACTATCAGTAAAGCTCTTAGAGACGGGATTTAAATCAAATCGAGAACGTGAACAACGAGAGTCATACCTTATCCACCGATTTAACACTCTCGATAGAGGAATAAATGAGAATCCTGAAACACTTTCAGCAATTAAAGCATTAGAAAACAATAACGGCAATAATGAAAATAGTAACTGAGTTTACGGCACTGCAGCTGCGACGGGCACTGGACAACTCAAAACGATTCCAAGTGTAACTACTCTTCCTAAGTGCAGCTGTCGTCTGTTTTCTGTTTTATTTTACTACCCAATCAATTGTGCCATGCATGACATGCCCAACAGGAACCCTATGCACAGCCGGGAGACCCCCACTGCACGCGTAATCCAGAAGCGGGCAAGGAATTCGCATTGCGCCCGCTTACCAGCCTCTGCCGCAATACGCGGCACCCCTCTTTCTACGACGAAATGTTCACGGGAACCCGAGTATTTAAAGGCTTAAAACTTCCTAAAATGCCGCTTACCAGCCTCTGCTCCAATATGCGGTACCCCTCTTCCTACGACAAAATGTTGACGGGGCTCCGAGAAGTTTAAGGCTTCGAACTTCCTAAAAAAGTTCTTTTTTGCCCCACACCGAACCGCCAGTGCCAGGAGGCGCCGTCTGGCCGGGAAGAATGCGTTAGTGAAAGGAAGCATACACAGACCACTGACATCAGAAAGATGAAGGGGAGAAAGGGGAGAGAGATGAAGGGGGATGTGGAAGTAAGAGATGAGGAGGGGGCGCTGAGGGGAGCCCACCTTATATTCTTTTTCGCTTTTTCTTCTTTTTTCTTCTTTTTCTTCTTTTTTTCGTTTTTTCTGTCTTTTCACTCTTTTCTTTTCCTCTGATTTGAGATTGTATAAAGCTCAGCAGCAACAAACTGTACCTTTAATCCTGATGAAGGCCAGACTCTAGGCCGAAACGTCGAAATAAACCACGTTGGGACCGCTCACGAAGGATCTACTGGACAATATGCAACGCTACGGCCACTCAACCACCATGCCTGTCTATATATATATATATATATATATAAATATAAATATATATACATATATATATATATATATTTATATATATATATATATATATATATATAAATATAAATATATATACATATATATATATATATATATATATATATATATATATATATATATATATAAGGGAAAAGAAGTGTATACCTAAGGGCTCGTTTTTCTGTGTTTTGACACAATATCATGAGATCTAACAGACAATAATGCCAAAGAATGTATTGGTGAAGTTATTAAAACAAATCGAATGTAAATAAGTAGAAAGAAAAGTGGGTGAAAAAATAACCAGCCCTGGGCAGGAATCGAACCTACAAGCTTTGAGTAACACGTTCGATGCTCTATCCACTGAGCTATCACAGCGGCCTTTCCTCCATCCGCTTTTCTTTTGGTTTATAAGTGAGTTTTGGAAGCGGGAGTGTCAGTCAGCGCCATCTGTTAGCCAAGCGGCGAGTCTGAAACACCCTTTTATGCGCATGTGTGGCGTCATGTAGCACGTGAACTTATTACGAGCGGGCAGCTGACCAATAGTCCTTCGTATACAACCTAATGACACCAAGTCTGCCAGTACGAGACCCTCGTTAATGAATAAGGGAAAGAAGTGTAGACCTTAGGCTCGTTTTTCCGTGTTTTGACACAATATAATGAGATCTAACAGACAAAAATGCCAAAGAATGTATAGGTGAAGTAATTTGAACAAATGAATTGTGAAAAGTGGCTGAAAAAATTACCAGCCGTGGCTGGTTATTTTTGGTTATATATATATATATATATATATATATATATATATATATATATATATATATATATATATATATATATATTGAAATACGACGGTTCAGCTGACGCTTTATTCAAGCAACAGCAAGATGGTGATGATACAAAGACTGATGATGGTTATTGACAGATGAGGAAGATGATGTCTAATGAATTCTTACACTAATTTCCCCCGTCGACGGAAGCGGCCAGCGTGGCCGCGAATCAGGCTGTGCGGCGCATACGATAGGGCTTGAGACGCAAAAACGTGCACCATCTCTGTCCCGCGGCAGCATTGGTCAGTGGGGGCATGACCAGGCGTGACACGGTAGTTCACCATTGAGGTCTGTTTGACAACTTCGTAGGGGCCAAGATAGCGTGACTCAAGCTTCTCGCATAAGCCAGGCGTTCGCGCAGGAGTCCACAGAAGTACATCGTCGCCAGGGCGGTAGAGAACGACGCGGTGAGTGGCATCGTAACGATGTTTGCGGTCTTCTTGGCTAGCTTCGGTGTGTACACGGGCAAGACGACGGAATTGAGCAACACGGGACAGAAACTGGTCGCAAACGAATGGTGAAGAGTTGACGGGGCCAGAAATGAGTGAAACGTCGAGGGGTGGTGTCGGTTGGCGTCCGTATACTAGGAAAAAAGGAGAATACCCTGTGCTTCGTTGAACTGACGTATTATATGCATACGTGACATAGGGAAGTATGGCATCCCAATTGCGAAGGTCCGGTTGGATATAAATGGACAGCATGTCACACAGCGTGCGATGAAATCTTTCTGTTAAGCCTTTGGTTATAGGGTGATAGCTAGATGTTGTTTTATGAAGTGTTTTTGACGCTTGAAGAACTTCACTGAGCGTGCTTGAAAGAAATGGCTTGCCCCGGTCGCTCAAAAGAACACGAGGGGCTCCGTGACGTAGGTAAATAGCATGCAAGAAGAAAGTTGCTACTTCCAAAGCAGTTCCTGAAGTGATCGAGGCCGTCTCAGCGTACCGGGTCAAGTGATCAACCGCGGTAACGATCCATCTCTTGCCGTCTGATGTAGTTGGGAGGAGCCCGAAGAGGTCAATTCCGACGACAGAGAATGGCTTCGATGGACAAGGAAGTGGTTGTAGGGTCCTGACTGGAGCAGTAGTGGGCCGCTTGCGGTGTTGCAAAAGTGCGCACGAGGCAATATATTTAGCTACCGTCGTGGAAAGACCTGGCCAGAAGAACCGACTGCGGATGCGCTCGTATGTTTGTAGTAACCCAAGTGTCCTGACGTCGGATCGTCGTGGGAAGCGCGCAGAACTTCAGTGCGTAGTGCGCGTGGTACTACGGGAACCCATCGGTGGCCTTCCGGGTGGAAAATGTATCGATATAGCACATCGTCCTCCAATTTGAATAGTCGGATTGTTTCCGGAGCCTGGCATTTGGGGAAGATGAAGCGCTGGTAAGCTTACCAATGATGTCAGTGCAATAAGAATCGGCTCGCTGGTGAGTGGTAAGTACTGACGGACGGGTGGATGAAGGTAGGGAAGAAATGGATGATATCGATGAGGCGTCCTCCGTATAGCCAATTTGACAAGGGGATATGACGTGCACCGAAGACTGTGGCAAAGGGCCTCGTGACAAAGCGTCGGCATCTTGGTGTTGTCTTCCAGTCTTGTAGATGACGTCAAAGTCATGTGATTGTAATCGCAGAATCCATCGGCCGAGTCGTCCCGACAAGTTTTTGATTGTGGACAACCAGCAAAAAGCATGGTGGTCTGTCACAACAGTAAAATGTCAACCATGTAAATACGGACGAAACTTTCGGATGGACCAGACAACAGCCAAGCACACTTGTTCGGTTATCGAGTACCTCTTCTCTGCAGAGGTCAGAGTGCGGCTTGCATACGCGACAACTTTCTCGCGAAAGGCATGGTTGCGCTGGGGGAGTACGGCATCGATTCCTTGTCCACTAGCGTCAGTGGGTAATATCGTAGGTGCCTTTTAATCGAAATAACAAAGCACCGGTGGGGATGTCAGTACCTGCTTGAGTTCTTGAAATGAGGCTTCGCATTGATCATTCCGATCGAAGGAACCGGTACTAGCAAGGAGCTTGTGGAGAGGAGCGGCAATAGTGGCAAAGTTGCGAATGAAGCGGCGTAAGTACGATGCGAGTCCAAGGAAACTGCGCAGTTCTTTGGAACGAAAGGGTCGCGGAAATTTGAGGACTGCAGAAATTTTGTCCGGATCGGGCTGGATGCCAGCTTTACTAACGAGATATCCTAGAAATTTTATAGCTGTGTTGCCAATATGGCACTTCTTGTGTTTAGTTGAAGTCCAGCATTAGAGAGACATGTGAGCACTTGATCTAGGCATTATGGACGATCACCAAAAGTGGAAGAAAACGCGACGATGTCATCGAGGTAGCATAGACAAGTTTTCCACTTGAGGCCACGAAGTACAGTGTCGATCATTCTTTCAAATGTGGCTGGAGCATTACATAGGCCGAATGGCATTACGTTAAACTCGTAAAGACCACCCGGCGTAGAAAAGGCGGTCTTTTTTTTGTCTGCTTCGCCCATTGGTATTTGACAATACCCGGACCGAAGGTCGAGGGTGGAGAAGTATTGGGCGCCTTGCAATGAATCAAGTGCATCATCTATACGTGGCATCGGATATACATCCTTTCGGCTAATCTTGTTGTACACGCAGTTATCAACATAAAATCGTACCGATCCATCCTTCTTTTGTACCAACACGACGGGTGATGACCAAGAACTGGTAGGGGGTCGTATAATGTTTCTTTTTAGCATATCGGTCACGTTCTCCTTAATGATTTTGCGCTCGGCCAAGGAGACTTGGTAAGGACGACGGCGTACATCAGTCTGACCTTCAGTGTCGATGCGATGATGCGCAACTGTGGTCTGTTCTAGTGCCGAAGCAATGCCGTCAAAGGAGGCCTGGTGTTTCGTTAGCAAATTTAGCAACGCCTCACGTTGAGAAGCAGAGAGGTCAGGATTTATCCCGGGAGCAAAGGAGAAGGAAGTAACAGACTGGACTTGTTGTGGCTGAGCTCTTAAGGCGTCAAGAGAGACCAGAGATTCCTGTTGGGTATCCACATAACACAACAATGCAGAACCTTGGGGTAGGAGGACAGGCTTCGGGGTAGGGTTCAGGCCAAGGATTATCGCAGCACTGTCGTTGAACCGCACCAGGCTGGAGGGGACTACCACGCCGCGAGCTAGACAGTGGCTGGAAGGGGTGATAAGGACGTCACCATTGGCAATATTCGGAGAAGTGATGGTGATGAGTTGCTCGTGACCCGGGAGCAGCATGGTATCGGAAGCTGTGAAAAAACGCAATGGTTTTTCGTCGACGCGCTTGCTGCAGTGATCGGTCTCGGTCATCTTGAATACACGTTGACGGCAAGAAATTAATGCAGATGCCGATGAGAGAAAGCCCCAACCTAAAATTAGTTCATGAGCACATGAAATTAAGACAGCGAAGGTAATGTGAGGACAAATACCATCAATGAATACACGCGCTGTACATTACGCCGATGGTCTAATTATCGCTCCATTGGCCCCAATCAAAGATGATTCAAGGTAGGGTGTCTTCACTTTCCACAATTGAGAACACAAGTCGGCACGCATAATTGAAATTGTTGCTCCCGTGTCCAACAAAGCCAACGCCCGCACACCTTGCACAGTCACCAGTAACATGTTTGATGGTCGTTCAGGAGGACTTGGGTCATTTCGCCGCGATGAAGTTTTCCCTCCAAAAACTGCACTGTTTAGTTTTCCTATCGCTGGGCAGCCAGTTGAGAGACAGGTCGAAGTGGTGAAACAGAGCGCCGGAGTGGCGAAGGGCAGCGTGGTCGGGAGGCACGTGTATTGTTTGTCGTGTTGGAAATGCGCACAGGAGATGGGGATCGGTGGTTGGAAGGACTGTCGGCATAGCGGTAATACTGTCGAGCACATGTGTCGTCCCGTTCAAAAGCAGCATAACCACGACGTTCATCTTGCTGCCGACGTCGACAGACCCGGGAAACGTGTCCTTGAATTCCACAGTAGTAGCGAATAGGCCGTGGGGCCTACCAGGAATAATGGTAGGTAGGGTTCGGTGGACGAGCGACTAGAGGTCGAAGTGCTGATGAAGTGATGGCCACACTATAGAGTGCAAGTTGTCGAAGCAAGAAAAAAATCACCTACAGCTTTCAGCCACCACCACTTTCGCTGCCGATAACGCATGCAATGATTCCCAGTGTAAAACACATAGTGCGTTACGCGCTTTTATTTCGGTGAAAAAAGACGTCGAATTACACAATGGCGTTTACTTCAAACACGATGGCAAGCGCAGCGATGCGAGGAACACATTCGGTATTCAAGGCATCACAAAAATCTAAATTCATGAAGTCAATCTTGGATCACTTCTCCATTTTTCACTTTGAGTCATCGTTGCCGTCGTTACAGAAGACATCGAAGAAACCTAGCAGCGAATGTTTCGTAAAAAGTGCAAGCGACCCGATGATTTGTGAATAATGCCCCTGTCATTTCGTGAAAGTATTAAAGAACAATTCCTTAGTTTCATCACGTCAATTGGGGCAATGTTTGTTTAGTACAATCATCACTACCGCACAGAAAGATCGCCTTCGAGATATGTACATTGCTTATTCGTGGAATCCGAGATGTGCGCAGTGAAGGGTGCAATTTAAACGACAGATATATTACTAAGCTGACGCGGAAGTCCGTGTCTTCTCAAGTTTTTTATTGAGCCTCTGATTCTTGACTTCAATACAAATCAAGTATTAGGATAATAACTGTATGCGTGAAAATTAGGGCCACTGTTTGGGAACAACTTCCTTTGTAGCGCGGAGGCACGCGAAATAAGGGCAATGAGGTATTGGGGGTTCAGGTTATCTTTATTCTTAAGTTGTCACCAACTATAAATATTTAATACGCACTAGTGATAGGATTTCGCTATCGCGTTCAAGTACTAAAAGCGAAGCTTTAGGATCCCTTAATTTTTTAGCTCCGTTTGATAAGTTATTGTAAAATCTAGGCCATGTGCTGCGCTATATTATTTGGCTCGCGTGTTGTCGGGAGCCGCTCCTACCGATCGGCAGCATTTAGTGACCATGCACAAAACGTGTTGCAGAGCCCCTTTAATGGGTGCGACTAAAGCGACCTTGAACTCTCGCCTGTCTCCTCGGGCGCAGCTGCTTGCCAAACGTCTGCTGTCACGGGCTCGTGTTGAGCGAAACATTAGACTGCGCAAATAGCGTATCGTGTCTGCAGCGATAAAGTATATTTAGTTACAGCAAGCTTTTAGTGATTGCGAAAAATGGGTAGCGGCGCAAAGGCGGGGAAAAACCAGAGAAGGACTATTTCTACGCTGTCTTGCGTTTCTCGACGCACTTGAAGAATTTAGTCAGAGAAAACGCTCTGTGTTCCCCGAGTTGGTTGACGTTTGCTAATAAGCGGAACGGATTGCCATGTGGTTGCTGAGCCGTCTTCTGTTCACTGCAACCGTGGTGCTCACCGAATGGCATGCAGTCAATGGTTATGTTTCGATTGCCGAGGTGTCCCTTCAAAATGGTAAGCACTGCGAGGAAATTTTCTCCCCGTATTTCAATCGTAGAGTCAAACCAAAATGCGTGACCCGTTTACAACGTTAGGAAAAAAAATGTCAGCTCCACCCGTGGAGCTACGACACACTTGCCCGTCACTTGTGAAAGAAGGTAGTGTTCTCTGGTTTCTGATTGAGCCGTAAGTACACTTAAAAGTAAAGCTTTTTACCAAATTGTTTCTTGCGCATGAGTCGATCCATAAAGGTTTCATCATCACCATAAAGTGTTTGTGTCGCAGAAATTGGTCAAATCCTACAACTCAACATACTGTCCACTAAAAATGAGGATCTATGCAGTTAGCCCAGCAAACAATTTAAAAAAATTGCAGTCAGCTTTTTCTCTTTGAATAACTCTGACAATGACGTCAAAGCCATGAGCCTTTGTGCAGTGTTGAAACGAACTATAAAAACTTTACATCTCACAAAAGCCTCAGCAAGAATTAAACCTATAAGTGTCTGGTGGGGTTCCGCTGGTGAGCCAGATTACAGGCGCAGAAAGGCCGCTTGTAAAAAACTTCTTATCAGCCAGTGCCCTGCTAATGGGAGCCGTTACAAGTACACCAACGCAATGTCCAAAAGAGCTGTTTTCATGGTAAAATGTCAGCATGGAGAAAACCGCTATGCACTTCTTTCTAACAGCCCCAACGAAAAATTCTCTTTACGTTGCTTAGGTCTCGAAGAGTTATTCCTTCTTCCACAGAGTTCGTTGTATTCACTTCTAAAGAAATAGATAATCTCTAAGATGGAATCGCATTAGGGTTACAACAGCGCTTTCTCACATTCACAATTATTCTTCCCCAAATCTTGCATTGTGGATGATTTTGTGAGCGTAACTGTACATGAACTTTCTCTTGTTGTTCGGTCCCTCCCTAGTTCAGATCACGTGCCAGATGTAATTACAACATACGTGCTAAAAATGCTATTTGAGGTGTCTCCTCAGGACCTCTTTCATATTGTCAACCATTCACTAAGGAATGGCTAGATTCATCCACATAGAAGAATGGCAAAAATAACTTGTTTTCTTAAAAAACAAGGAGTGGGTGCTCGTATTATTAATATAAGGCCCATCACTATAATCTCTCATGTTCTGAAGTTAGTTTACAGCCTTCTATACTTCAGAATCAATAAATTTATTGCAAACCACTCAGTACTGAGTATTTGTCAGATCGGCTTTAGACTTCAATATACCATATAGGAAGCACATATAGATTTAGAGTGATACATTAAGCTTGCATGCCACATGCGTCACTTTTCAGCACTATACTTGGCATGAGTTTTCTGTGGCATCACGACCAAAGCTACGTGGGAGGAGCTTATGCACATGTGTTACTGCCCCAAGTAGTCCGTCTGGAGTGCTATAGGTTTTAGTTTAAAAAGCGCACTCAACAGTACAAGTGCCTTAAAATGAACAACAAATTTTTGGAGGTAATCAATAAAGTGCTCATTTTTAAGGAAAAGAACAATAACTAGGCTTTACTTAAGAGTTCCCATTTATTTTAGAAATAATTGGCAGCATATCCACGGAGTGAATGATGAAGAGCGGGGCGAAGCATTCGTCCGTCCATTCTTTTTTGCTTCCATCCGTCCATGCGTCCGTCTATGTGACCATCCATGCATCCATCCGCCCGTCCGTGCATGCGTCTGTTCGTGCGTACGTCCCTGCGTTCGTCTATGCATCCGCCCCTGCGTCCGTTCATGCGTCCATCCATGCATCTGTCTGTGTCCGTTCGTCCATCTATTCAACACTCCAAGTACCACCATCTCGCATGTTCATCATATATTTCCTATATAGAAGTACCGCCATCCAGTGGACATTTCAAAGACCAAACGACAGGTGGCACACGCACACTTTCTTATGGCTTGCGCTACGGGTCTACTTCCCACCTTTAACCACCTCGAGTTCATGGTATATACTAGTTCACTGTATTCATGGCACTGTGGCCCAATGCTCGCTAAACCTTTCTAAAACCAAGGAGGTTACGTCCAGCGATTATAACGTAGCAACCTTTTCCAGTCAGATAGTGCTCAATGTACATGCCATTGGCTGCTAATTGGCAATGATAGACAGGAGAATTCGGCTTTTACTTTCTTACGGCTTCCGCTTCGTTTCTACTTCCCACCTTTAACTCCCTCGAGTTCATTCATGGTATATACTAGTTGATTGTATTCATGGCACTGCGGCTTAACGGTCGCTAAACCTTTCTAAATCTAAGGAGGTTACACCCAGCGAGTATAATGTAGCAACCCTTTCTTGTCAGATAGTGCTCAATCTACATGCCAATGGCTGCTAATGGGAAATGAGACACAGGAGAATTCGGCTTTTACATTTTTACGGCTTGCGCTTCGTATCTACTTCCCACCTTTAACCACCTTGAGTTCATGGTATATACTAGTTCATTGTATTCATGGCACTGCGGCTCAACGCTCGCTAAACCTTTCTAAAACTAAGGAGGTTACACCCAGCGAGTATAACGTAGCAACCCTTTCTTCTCAGATAGTGCTCAATGTGCATGCCAATGGCTGCTAATGAAGATCGCAGCGTGCGCGTTAACTAAAAGCCGAACGTTCCTGTCTCTCATTCCCGATTAGCAGCCATTGGCATGTACATTGAACGCTGTCTTTTATAGTTCATCAACACACAGAAGAAATCTCTCACCGGCATCACCTTGGAGGTCACAACGTTATACTTGTTACACACTAAAACGGCTACGAGGGATGAACGGGTGCCGCTATAAGGAGCTTCGCCCCTGAAAACATTCTGGAGACGCTCACGTTATCTTTTTGGGGAACGTGAAAAAATCACGTCCACGACCAGTCATGAGCGGGCGTCTGACGTTCGTTGCTCTAAGTTAATGAAACGCTGTTTTCGCACAGTCAACAGAATATTACACAGCAACACATCTGTTGTCCAGCGAAACTTTGCGCTGGTAATTTTATCCTCGTAAGTCAAGCGCAAAGAACCACTTCTTCCGTATAGACGCTGACGGGTACGGCGTTACAGTACGTGACCTTCAGCGTAATCGTAGCAACAATATTAGGCAAACAAAATGCCTATTACCTATGCAACGTAATTTAGAAAGAGGGCCACTGATTTTAGGTGCAGTTTCCAATGGCACTTATGCTTTCAAGCAGTTGGTTATGCTGAAGACTGGCAGGTCACCTGTTTTACTTTCGAGATGACTATAGCAATTAGAGCCCCACTTTCAGTGATGATAACACCTATAAACGTCTTCTTTCTCGGTGATTGCACATGCAGAGAACAAAACATTTCCCGACGCATCACTGTCTTCGTTTGTCCCTGCTCGATCAACACAGATCACCTAATGAACAGACACTTATGCTCGCTCACAAGCTTTGATGTGAACATGCTGGAACCAAGCGACGCAATCGTTGTTTAACGGGGCAGGAAAAATCTGAAATGACACGAGAAAACTACAAAACAAGAAACGGCATTTTTGCACGGTGCAAGTTTTTTTTATTAAGAATGCGAACAATCTTGAACATATTATTGATTTATTTTTATATCTTCCTGTTTTATATGGGGTATAGTAAAGTTTAGCGTTCGTGGACTAGATGCCAGAGCGTGCTTGGGGTTCGTAGCCTTGGCTGTGCTGCCACAGAAAGCTGTTGCAGAGTATAGTAACTCTAAATTTGGCTTAGGCATCTGACAGTGTCGAACACGCAATGCTGCTCGATTCATTAGAAAGCTTGAACTTCCCGCTATATTTTATAATTGGGTGTATGAGTTTCTAAAGGACAGAACAGTTTATTGTTGGTGAACAGTATATCTTCACCAAAATATCATCAATACAGAAGGGTCCCTCAAGATTTATTCCTCTCTCCAGTTCTATATATTATATTATTACGTTCAGCCTTAACAATAACGTCCAATTTTACATATATGCCGACGACATCACGTTCTTTGCTGCTTCTAGTGATAGTCATTCTTGGCAAGCAACACTACAGTCATAATTTGTATCATTACAATTAGGGTTCCAACATACTCGAATGACCCCAAACGTCAGCAAAAGCTCTGTGCACGTTTTTCTCCTGAATTCTTCATTTCGCAATTCTGTTCAATGTCGCCATAAGTTTATTCCACAAAATGACTGTTTTAAATATTTAGGCGTATTTTATGACAAAAAGGTTACTTAATAAAACCAAATTGAACATAATAAATCGAAGGCTACTCGAGCTATTGGATCTACTTTAAAACTTGGTCGACAACCCAGTGGTCTACGCCGGGACAGTCTAATTGTAGTTTACCGTATGTATGTTCGCCCAATTCTAGAATTTGGTTGCGTTTTATATTCCACGGGCCAGCATATAAGATTCATCCCCTCGTTATCTTTGAACAAGAGGCTCTTCGAACTTATTTTGCAGGTTCCAAAGTTTACTGCCAACAGTACGTTATATCAAGTAGCCCAAATTCCCACCGTAGTTTGTAGACTCCGCATGCTCACCGTCAAAACATACTTAAAAATTTACGCTTTCTCACTTAGACGAATACAGTCTGTATTCATATCTCAACCGAAAACATTTTTATGAGCCTTGGTCTACGCTAGAAAGGCCTTGAGTTGTGTTTGGTCAAAAGCAGCTAGAGCATATAAACCTTAAAATATGTAGCATTGTTTAAAATGAATCACTAGAAAAACCAAAAACTGAATTTGATGACATAATTCCATCAAATGCCAAACTGCTACCGCATAGATATATACTAGGTTTCTTAGAAGACTGTCTACTTCAATTGTGAAATGTTAATGTAATTGCCACAGATGCATATATGTGTGAAGAGAAAGCAGCTGTAAGCATATTCTCAGAAAGTTTCTTTGTCATTCTGAGTACCTCTCCCGTACTATACTCCTATGTTTGAAGCAGAGATTTTAGCAATTATTTTAGACCTTAGAAGACTTTCAATGCATGATTCGTGAATTGTTATAGTTACTGATTCAGTCTCCATATGCAGATTCACCTTCAAGTTCTAATTAGAGTCTTCCGTTTCAAACGCTTTCGCCTCTTTAACCCCTTAACGCTTGAATACAGTGCGGTTGATATATTGTTACGTTTAGAAATGTGTTTATTACACTGTGGTGTACTGGTAGACTTGAAGGGGTCGTGCACCGGAGGCCTATGTCTTGTCTTGTCTTGTTTCCTAGGATATCTTGGCTCATACCCACATGGGGGATTGGCCACACTGTACCTCATAATATATAATTTTTTACAACGCTTGCTAAAAAAAGAAAGAGAAATTAGATAGGAACAATAATAATGTTCCTTTAAAAACGTGAAAAAGTGCAGAAGAATGCGATAAACCAGAATATATAAAACAAATTAACAAGAATGAGGAAGGGGAACAAGGAATCAAACATATCTGGCAGTTCCACTAGCAGCGTATCCTTCCGGTTGCCTGAATGAATTTATGTAGCGCTGACAGAATAGCACTGTGGCCCACACCTAACTGACTGGCTCCAAGCGATAATGGGGTGGATAAATTGACTGGCAATCCGAGCATACCAATCGGTCTTTCAAGAATTATTCGTCTCATAGAGGCGAAGCGGCCGCATTTGAGAAGAAAGTGATCTATTGTTTCCGGTTCATTGCAAACTGCACATAGGTTAGTTAATGAAAATCCTAATTTGTTGAGATAAAAATTTAACAAATCATGATATGAGACCTATCTCACTAGCCGAACGTCCTCTTCTCTAATCTGCCTGTTCCCCGCTGCCCAGAGACTCATACCCAAATCACATATGCATATCATTTCCCTGCGCGCAGACGAAGCCCACCGGGCGAGTTAAATAGTGTCTATGATTATAGCGCTTCAAGCGTGCTATATGGGCTGGTTCAGTCTTTGCAGATCGTCGGCCATTTGATTGAAGACGTGCTACGCAGTAAGTTACATCGCTTATGTGGTCTAGAACAACATAAGGTCCCGCATAGTGTGCCAGAAATTTTTCACACATCGCACGTTTCCTATTTGGCGTCCACGGCAACACGTGGTCTCCGAATTATACATCACTTGTCGACGTTGATGGTCAAAACGTGTCTTCGAGCGATCTTGCGAAGCGAGGTTGCGCAGGTAAGCAAGACTTCGGGCTTCTTCTGCACGGCAGACGATCTTGGATATACTGGAATCATGGTGGTCCAAAAACGGGAAGACGGTATCTAGGGTATGACGAGGTGGCCGAACATACAGAAGAAAAAACGGACTGTAGCTGGTGGTCCCATGCTGTGCGGTGTTAGACGCGTAAGTGATGAAAAGTAGCACGCCATCCCAGTTCTTGTGTTCTGCTGCGATATACATAGAAAGAATGTTCGTGAGAGTTCTCTTAGTTCGTTCCGTTAGGCCATTTGTTTGGGGATGAAATGGCGTAGAGCACCGAAACCTTGAAGCTCATTGACGAAGCATCTTGTCCACCACGTCTGCAGTGAATTGTCGCCCACGATCACTGATAACAATTTCAGGAGGTCCATGTCGTAGAACCACGAAACGCAGCATGAATAAACACACGTCAGCTGTAGTTGCCGATGGTATAGCAGCCATCTCACAGTACCGTGTTAAGTGATTGATAAATACGACTATCCAGCGATTGCCATTCGAAGACCTCGGAAAGAGACCTAGAAGGCCAATCCCAACTTGCTCGTATGGAGTTATAGGGGGTGGAATAGGATGTAGTCGCCCTAAAAGACACTGGTAAGGCGCTTGTGGCGTTGGCACTCGTTGTAAGTAGAAACGTACTGTTCCATCGTCTGGCACATTTTCGGCCAGTAAAATCTTTCTTGAAGCCGGCAAAGAGTTTTCGCTGTGCCTAAATGGCCGGACGTTGGGTCATCATGCATAGCCTGCAAGACGGAAACGCGAAGGCTCTTCGGAACCACGAGAAGATATCGTAAGCCGGTCGTAGCATAATTTTTTTTTGTACACAAGCTCGTCGCGCATGCAGAAGCGAGTCGCCGACGGTCTTGACTTGGTAAGAAGGAGCTCATGTATGGTGCGGTTCCTTCGCTGCTCAATCTTAAAGGCGTTAGTATCAGGAAATGGCAGGTCCAATGGCGCGATGTAGGTGTCGAAGTTTCCCGCGCAGCAGTCCGTCGATGGAAGCGGTAGTCGCGAAAGACAATCTGCATCGGCGTGATGACGGCCGCTTATACAGGAAACCGTAAAGTCGTATTCCTGCTGTTATGAATTTGCTCTGTCGCGATGGTAGCGGTGGCGACGAGCGGCGAGTCGTCGAGCGGACTTCGATGAAGCCTTAGCCCGAAGGTGAAACAGGGAGGCAATCCGTTTGGAAAACAGCAACAAAAGTAGCGTTTACTGTAGCAGGTTGTCGTTTGTACATAGCCGGCCAGCGCGACAACGTCGGCTGGGGCAAAATCCACTAACATGATGCCGGCTCGGCCTTAAATAGCGTCTTTGGTCCATTCTCTCAGACCAGTTCTCGGGCTCGGAGGGGGAGACGTAGCCATACCCGGAACTGCAAAGTGGTTCGGCGGAGGAAACGACGTTATCCCCGGACTGCACGGTTCTCCTGCACAGAAAGCGGCGCTGGGAGGGGGGGGGAGACAGTTCGTCGAAACAGGGCTCGATCTTGTGAGACGTGCTCCCGAACGAGGAACATGTCTGTGGCACAACAGCACCCCCGCCGCCAGACAATGCATCCGGAGTTTTGAGCCGTCAGCGCGGCTCGGAAGGAGGGATGCTGGTTGACCATCGGTAGCCGTTCCGCTCTCTCCGCCCGTTGAGACTTCCATAGGCCTGCAGAGGTTCACTGGAAGGACGGAGTCGAAAACAAAGGCGAACCACTCCGGCCAAAGCAAGCACCCTCCAAATGCTGATCAAATCGCCAGACCAGCAGAAACGAAAATATTTCCTCGAGATTTAACTGAGCTAAAAAAAATAGCATCACGAGCAATGCATCTGAGGAGCAATACATAATGTGGACACTCCTTTACAGTGCATGGCACTGCTAAACCAAACAGAATTTTTTTTTTCGTGAGCGATTCTCGATTGTGACCCGGGCAGATTAGGGACAATCGAAGCTGCCGATGTTGACTCAATTTGGTCCCGAATCTACAATTTAGAATACCAAGAGTTTTCGAATCACGCACATTTGCGTCGCCTGCAAGCATAAGACCGCTAAACAAAACAAAGCCATTCGATAAGCCCTAACTCAAAGTGTTCAGCCAATGAGCATCCCAACAAAATAAAACGCGCTTGAAAAAGTAAGTGAATAACAATGAAAATCAAACTTGCGCACGTTAAACAAAACAAAGGGCAAAGTTAACCCACACTGACACGCTTACCAACACGTAATGCCAAACAAAGAACGTATTTTAAACAGGCCTTTTACTCAGCCTTCTCTGTTAAAACACACTGACTGTTGCCTTTTTAAATTTTATGAAAACAAAATAATGAAACAAACATACCAATGCGTGCTTCTCCGATCAGAAGGAAAGTAAGACACAAAAATTCAAACACATTTATTACTGAATGGCTTACGACAAACTAGAAAAACAATTTTCAAAGCTGATTACATTGTCCATTCATAGTAATGGCAAGACGGGGCCCCTCTCAGACGAACTCTGGGGAGTCGCGCACTCCACAGCTTTTGAGGGTTGCGGTCTGGACAAAAGGACGACGAATCGACCTGTTCGCCGAACTCAGTAGCAGCGACTTTTGACCCGCAGCCGCTGAACTCGAAGAAAGGGGCATCTGCACTGCATCGCTTACGCCGCCCGTTCGACCAGTAACCCCCTCGCCACGGTGGCGAACTACAGCCTTTGTTGCAACTCAGAGGTACGCGATGTTTCCTCTCGTGGTTGCCTCTACGCGGCTTCAAAATTTGTAAGGCCAGGCGAAGATCTCGGCGTCCGAATTTTCCCGAAAGCCGGTTTTTCTGAACACGCTGTCCGCCAAATCTTGATGTGCGTGACAATCTGCGCTTCAAACATTTCATGGGATGCCCTTTCGTGCGCCTAGCCTTGAACCTGGCGTCTCGAATGAAGACGTCACGGCGCTTAACAGCGGCTCTAGCGCACGTGGCGCCCGTCGTCTTTACCACGTTACGCTTTTGCCGACGCTTTTTTCTCTTCGAATGGCTAGGAATGGTGGAAGCCCCGACACGCTTATTCACAAGCGCACTGCCTTCGACAGGCTCTGCCAAAACTCTATGCGGCTGAAGCAACTTATCTTTGTGGGGAGTCGAAGTTCCCAATTTGTTGGCTAGCGTTTCCTGGCGCCCGGTGCTAGCGGTCTCTGCCTGTGGCATAACGGGAGGCCTGATTAATTTAAGGCTAACAAAGGCGCTTACAGAGCTTTCAATCGGTGGGGGTCTATCGCTGTCGTGGATAGCCCTTTTTCTCTGGCCTTCGAAGTCGGCCTCATGCTCTCTTTTTCGAGCTTTACTCTGTAGCGCTTTATGTCGCGCATCCTGCTCAAGCTTTTGTCGACAGGCGTCAACCTGTAGTACCTTACGACTCGACTTGTCGTCAAGCTCTTTTTGATGCGATGCATCCGAATCATGTGTGCTGTGAAGCGGCTCCGTCTCTAGCGCTTCGCGATGCGCCTCGGCGTCCTTAGCCGTGCGATGGGCCTCGACCATAAACTCCTTGCGATGCACCTCGGCGTCTGGCTCTATTTGACGCACTTCGGCTTTTCGCTCTCTCTGGCACACTTCTGCGGCTTGTGCTTCGCGACGGGCCTCAGCTTCCATAGCTTTTCGGCATGCCTTATCTTTACGCGGTTCTCGACGCGCTTCTACTGCTAGCGCTCTTCGACGAGCCTCATTTTCACGCGCTTCCACCTCCATCGCTTTACGGCGCGCCTCATCCTCACGCTCTTTTCGGCGGGCGTCGTCCTTTAACGCCCTTCGTGGCGCTTCAACCTGGTCTTCATCGCTCCGACTTTCCTCGTCAGCATGACTTGAAAGAAAAAAATATCTTATCAAGGCATATCTAACATAACTGAAGTCTCTTGCTTCCTCGAAGGGTAAGCAATTCAAAACATACGCTATCTTGCGCGGCAACAGCGTGGCGAGCTTCTCCACCCAAAGGTCGCAGCTAACACCAACATTACAGCAGACAACTTCAAAATCATCGATAAAATGCGCGATGTTCTCGCCTGTCTGAAAGTTGTGGAGCTGGTGTTTAGCTCGCTCCCATTTAAGTGCTTGAATTTGAAGATCAAGCTCTTTCATTCTGGGAGCATGCTCTGTCCTTCTTCTGCTCTCCTCGGCTTGCCACTTTTCGTGCCTTTGAGCTTCGAGCTCTTCGCGGCTTTGCTCGGCCTTCTGCCTTTGCTCACAAACGAGCTCCCAAAACTCGTCAGCTTCCTCGGCCGTCACATTCTCTGCCCGCATCACCTCGAGAATCGCTTCCCTTGTTTTAGCGGACCCGGCGGAAATCCCCATGGCTCCACAAATTTCAAGGAGGTCCTGAACCAGGTACTGCTCCATCGCGATCTCGTCCCTCGTGATGCTCTACTACTGATATTCACCGTACTTTAAAACTAATCTCGTGGTTTAAAGTAGGTGAATATTTAAATTACAACTAAAAAAACACAAAACGCTCTCCTAACATCTGCCTGTGCTAGAGAGGTCTGGCGAAATGAACAGTAAACGTTGGGCACTCACCCAACCAAAGTAGCCAATGATGGTCCAACTCGTGGCTGCCGTCGAACAGTATCAGGCCTTCAGGGATCCGGTCCAACTTGCCAATGTTGAGATCCGGGGTTGCCTGTCCCAGCTTGCCGAACGATGAGAGCAGGGGTAGCGTATCGCAGCGTAGCCAAACGCTATCACGGCGGTCGTCCTCGTGCTCGGAGATCCGATCCAACTTTTCAGCCGTTGAGATCGGGGTAGCGGGTCCCAGAGCAGCAAAACGTTGAGGACAGGGGTCTCATCCGGCGTGCCAAACGTATAGGATATTGTATCCCGAAGCTGCCAACCACTGTTATGAATTTGCTCTGTCGCGATGGTAGCGGTGGCGACGAGCGGCGAGTCGTCGAGCGGACTTCGATGAAGCCTTAGCCCGAAGGTGAAACAGGGAGGCAATCCGTTTGGAAAACAGCAACAAAAGTAGCGTTTACTGTAGCAGGTTGTCGTTTGTACATAGCCGGCCAGCGCGACAACGTCGGCTGGGGCAAAATCCACTAACATGAGGCCGGCTCGGCCTTAAATAGCGTCTTTGGTCCATTCTCTCAGACCAGTTCTCGGGCTCGGAGGGGGAGACGTAGCCATACCCGGAACTGCAAAGTGGTTCGGCGGAGGAAACGACGTTATCCCCGGACTGCACGGTTCTCCTGCACAGAAAGCGGCGCTGGGAGGGGGGGGGGAGACAGTTCGTCGAAACAGGGCTCGATCTTGTGAGACGTGCTCCCGAACGAGGAACATGTCTGTGGCACAACACTGCAGACGGCGTGCCCAGCGCGTGAGTCGACCAGATGGGTCCCGCAGATTGACCAACCAGCAAAGCGAATGATGGTCTGTCATGATCGTAAAGGGGCGCCCGTACAGGTAGGACCAGAAGCACTGCACTGCAAAGACTATTGCGAGGCATTCTTGCTCTGTGACGGTGGAGTTACGCTCGGACTGGCTTAGCGAGCGACTTGCATACGCAACGACATGTTCTTTGGTATCCAAGCATTCAACCAGCACGACGCCTACAACGACACCGCAAGCGTCTGTGTGAAGTTCTGTGGGAGCGAGAGGATCGAAGTGTCGAAGAATCGGATGGGAAGTCAAAACGAGCTTCAACTCAGAAAAAGCGGACGTACCTTCCGGAGTCCAGTCAAATGGTGCGCCTTTCTGAAGCAGGCACGTGAGTGGGTGCGCGATATTGGTAAATCCAGGGATAAATCGACGGAAGTATGAGCAAAGGCCCAAAAAGCTGCGTAGTTCTTTCGCTGAGTGAGGTTGCTTGAACGCCTCCACTGCAGGCGTTTTCGCGGTATTCGGCCGTATGCCTTCTTTGTTCACCAAGTGTCCAAGGAAGAGTGTTTGGCGCTCTCCGAAACGACATTTCTTTGAGTTGAACACCAAGCGTGATTTGTTCAGCCAGTCCAGCACAAGGTCGAAGCGTGTGTTGTGCTCACGGAAAGTGCGCCCAAAAATCACAACATCGTCTCGATAACACATGCATACTTCCCACTTCAAACCACGCAAAATGTTGTCCATGAAGCGCTCAATAGTTGCAGGCGCATCGCGTAGTCCGAATGGGATCACATTGAATTCAAGAAGTCCATACGGTGTAACGAAAGCAGTTTTCTCTTTATCTTCCTCTTGGATTGAAATCTGCCAATACCCTGACCTCAAATCAACAGATGGAAAGTAGGAGGCTGATTAAAGACAGCCTATAGCATCGCCAATACGTGGTAGTGGGTACACGTCCTTCTTTGTGATGGCGTTGAGATGGTGGTAGTTAACGCAAAATCGTCATGTTCCATCTTTCTCCTTGACCAATATTACGAGAGCAGCCCACGGACTGCATGATTCCTGAATCATATTCTTCTTTGGCTGCTCGCCTACCTGTTCATTTATCACTGCGCGTTCCGGAGGCGCTACCCGGTAGGGTTTTTGTCGGAGAGGTCTATGGTATGCCGTATCTATGCGGTGCTTTACACGAGAAGCGGGGAATGACAGTGGAGCCTGTAGCTGTGCGAAATCAAAAAGACCAGCATGTTTGCGTAGAATACTCGCCAGGGCATTACGCTCGTCGGTGCTAAGAGACTTGTCAATCATTGTCATTAGGGAGGTGTCCCTGGCGTGCAAATGATTGGAATCGGGCTTATCCGGAGAATCACTGCTCTCTGCAAGGATGGCAAGGCAGAACACCTGATGTTTACGGATCTTAGCAAGTTTTAGACCCTCTGGCAGTACCGAAGGTTCATTGGTGCCGTTGATCACCCACAAACCAGTATGCCCTTGCACAACCGACAACCTACAATATGGTATGAGAACATTTTTCTTTATGCAGCTCAGGTGAATGGGCTCTATGGTGGCATCAAATGTCGTCTCGGTTGATGGGGAACTGACGACTGGAACACACTTGGCAAAAAAGCGTGCACGCTAAAAATTTGTACACCCTAAAAGGTGTAAAACGGGTGTACGCATTCAAATCACCCATATGAACACCCTTTTTACGCCCCATTTTTATATTTTGAGGTGTTCGTAAGTAAAAACCCTCAAAACACCCTATTTGCACCCTTATAATTGGGGTGTAATGACCAAGGCTACAAATAGTTTATTGATATGTGGGGTTTCAACGACCCAAAACCACCATATGATTATGAAAAATCGCTGTGGTGCAGGGCGCCGGAAATTTCGACCACCTGGGGTCCTTTAACGTGCATCAAATCTGAGCACACGTGCCTACAAGGCTACAAATGCACGACATCTTCGGGCCGTCTTGCTTATACTGTTAGTATGCGTTAACCATCTTGATACATGCAAGGCTCCCACTACTAGCTGCTTGCGATTCTAGTAATAAATCGAAGCAGAAAGTAACGTGAGCGAAACGAAGTTTTCATCGATAAAGATCGCAAACTACTATAAGATGGAAGATACAATAGAAGCGACGCTTGTTCAATAGAGTAAGGGCCAATTCTCCTGTACCTGTTTCTTTCATCTGTGTCATTTGCGTGATTAGTCAACACTCACAAAGTGTACTGATTTGCCTGAACAAGGTAATGTAGCGCACATTGGTGTAGCCACGCATAGAACACTGCCCCATCCTCCCATCCCCCATAAGATCGAAGCTTTTAAAGCTTGAGATAAAACGTCCACCACCTGCAAAAAAAAAAAACAACAGCACAGTTGTTTAGCCATAACCACCACGTCAGCAGTCCATCAGGTCCCTTAAAAACGAACATTGACGGCATGTATTTTCAGCAGGCACGTTTTATTTAATTACTGTAGCAAATGTTCCTCTTCATGTGTCCTTAGGAGTGCGTTACGGAAATTAGGAAGAGGACACCGACCATAAAGGAAAAAGCAGAATAAGGACATTTCGGTGACCTTGACGCAGCCTTGCTCACAATGACAGGAGCTTTGTGGACTAAATTGCGAACAAAGCTCTCTTCAGGGGAGCCGAAACGCATTCTCTAGTTATCTCTCTCTCTCTCTCCGTTTTTTTTTGTGGATCCCCTTCTTTTAATTTATGTAACTTCCCCGGCAGACGAACGGTCAAAGCCTTGACTTTGTAAGTAGTGAGAAAACAACGTTGATGAAATATTTTCAGCCGTGGTCTTGTTCCAAGGACTCCAAGCTAAGTACAAATATATAGCCGCAACGTGAAGACAGAAGTAGTAATTAACAGGTTGAGAAAGCAGCAGCAGGTCAGTATTTTTATTTACTGCGTTCCAGAGCGTTCCTCTTCTTTTTTGTTATTGCTTGCTGCATAAAAGCGTGTATGCGCTGTCGTCTTCGTCTTCCTAGCAGTACGTACGTGGCAATATGTTCTCATCGAATAGTGTGACGGCTGATGCGTACAATGTTGCAATGTCTTTACCGAAATGAAAGTGCTTATGTAATATCACCTGCGTGACCTTGAATGTGCAGTCCCAAAAGACCCATAGAGCTAAGAAAAAACATCAGCTAAGCTTTTTTCCCAAAATTCACTACATTAGGTTGGTGAAGGTGCGCTAAACATTGCTCCTGAATATTACAAATGCGCGTTCTGACTAGTAGCTCGTGCTGGCCGCACTGCACCGTAACAAAGTTCACTGCAATTCAGATGCACTGTTAAAGAACGAGTATACCGCAACAGATCGCTGCCGAAAAAAAAAAGCAGCGCCCGCGCTATCACCAGAGGGCCGAAGCTAGCGCTAAACCGCATCTAACCGCTTTGAAAGCGCGCCGATGCCATGAAGTCTCGTCGCCTAGACAACCTTGGCTGCCCGGTATTGCTGCACGCCGGGAGCACAGCGCGGGAAAGGGGTCGAAATCGTCGTACATGTCACTGCGTGCGCTGGCGAGAAACCCTCTCGTGTGTGTGCGTGTGGTGCGTGTGGCTTCTCGATCGGTAGAGTTTATTAGTCGGTGTTTAGTTTGAAATGTGCCTGCACTCTGTGCTCCACCAGTGTGTTTTGTCAGTGCTGATTATTACGAAGGTGCACCATCCTGAAGACTGGACCTGTGTATTCGTATTGTGGAGCACTCGAAGTGAAATAGTGAGTACCGCTCTCACGTAGTTCCGTTCAGCGCTTTATTAACTGCGTGAGCACGAGAATAACGCCTTCAAACAATTTTGTTTTCAAGTAGTTGATGACAAATCAGCATCTGTTTACTTAGCGAGCATATTTGTCCGAACTGTTTCACGAGGATGATGGCGAAGCGTGATTGTGGGCAAGTTTTTTTGTTTGTTTGTTTAGATTCTTTGGAGTACAAAGCAGAGTGAGCGTGCGCCGCTGAGGTTCAGCGAAGAAACCGAACAAATTTTTGCGGTGCCCTTTGTTGGCAGCCGTTTTTAACGGGGCCCGCTCGTGCTGCTCATCAATTTTAGTTTACTAATTATTACATGTGTGGGGACGGCGCCTGTTAGCTCTAAGCATCAACCGTATGTAAGATGCATATGCTTGGGCATGTCGGTAGTTCATTTACTTTCTTTTTTTTTCTTATTGCACAAAAAGACCAAGAACGGAACACAAGGGCGTGGTGTCCATGTCGTTCTTTTCGGTTCTTTTTCATTTTGTGCGGTAACACTACCGTGATAACTCGGGTTGATGCATCGGGTGACAACACAGCATATTGCTTCGCGTTAGGTGCGCCTCACGAAGTTTGCCTACTTGCTAATACATTCAATTTCGTTAAATTTGTGTGCACCGGTATTTTCGTTCACCCGCAACGTAGCGTGACACTGTCGACAGCCGTGTCTATGTGGCGGATCGAGCACGGAAGCTGGACTTTTGTTTGAACAGACCTTTAGTTTGTGTGTGTGGTCGAATTGCCTACTTGAACAGCGCAAACGCTTGTTTGAACATAACTGCTAACGTTTGAGCACATTTTATTCAGATTTTTTCCATCATGTGTAATTTTAAAAAGTATTCTTGTTATTCAGAGTTTTATTGCTATCGCCTCGCTTTGGCGTTTAACTTCGCTAAGTACTTCAGATGTTAAAGGTACTTTCACTATGTGAAGCGTATTATTAGTTTTTTGTTGCACAAAAACACTTTAATGTTATACATACTGCACGGTATCTAAGCACGTGTTGCAGCCAAAATGTAAGACTGGGCAGCATATCTATCTGGGAACACAACACGCACAGCCACTGAACAGCCTACGGTGCATCGGGAAGGAGTTATGCTTTCTCACCCTGACAGCATGATTGAAACAAATGGCCCTAATTTA
The DNA here is from genome assembly GCF_043290135.1 of Rhipicephalus microplus. Taxonomy (NCBI): domain Eukaryota; kingdom Metazoa; phylum Arthropoda; class Arachnida; order Ixodida; family Ixodidae; genus Rhipicephalus; species Rhipicephalus microplus. The sequence continues at coordinate 215,715,883 of NC_134702.1, forward strand.
GCAGTATGCAATGGTCATTGAGTGAAGGTAACATGGTTACTTTATTCGACATTTCCCAGCCAGTTTTGTGGCTATGGCAAATGTAATTGAAAAAAAATTGTGCTGATTTTATGCACTGAAAACAGTGAGCTGCTTGATTATTTCGGAGAGAAAAAAGTTTTTGGTCACGTGGTTGCCTTTCAAACTTTTCAGACTGCTGTTTGAGTGTTGTTTGTGAAAAAAAAATATTTTACAAGTACCGCACCTTTTTTATACAAATTTCGGTACATGTGAAGTAAAGGGGCTTATGTAAGGTGTTTGAAACTCAGCAATAATAATAGAAATTTTTGGCCACATACGTCTGCAACAATTCAGCCAAAGTGTGTTATGTTTGCATTTTCTCATTGCTATACTGCACTTTTTATGAATATCTGAGCTGTGGCTACTTACTTGACAGAAAAGATAGTTTGATGAAAAATTATTTTTAGACATCTTAAGCTGTTAACCTCTACGACGAAAGATCACCCATTTCACAGAATTGTCATTTTTGTCCGTATTGTTGTGCCACAGACATGTTCCTCGTTCGGGAGCACGTCTCACAAGATCGAGCCCTGTTTCGACGAACTGTCTCGCCCCCCTCCCAGCGCCGCCTTCTGTGCAGGAGAACCGTGCAGTCCGGGGATAACGTCGTTTCCTCCGCCGAACCACTTTGCAGTTCCGGGTATGGCTACGTCTCCCCCTCCGAGCCCGAGAACTGGTCTGAGAGAATGGACCAAAGACGCTATTTAAGGCCGAGCCGGCCCCATGTTAGGAGATTTTTGCCCCAGCCGACGTTGTCGTGCTGGCCGGCTCTGTAAAACGACAACCTGCTACAGTAAATGCTACTTTTGTTGCTGTTTTCCAAACGGATTGCCTCCCTGTTTCACCTTCGGGCTAAGGCTTCATCGAAGTCCGCTCGACGGTGCGCCGCTCTTCGCCACCGCTACCATCGCGACAGAGCAAATTCCTAACAGTGGTGGCAGCGGTGGGATACGATATCCTACGTTTGACACGCCGGATCAGACCCCTGTCCTCAACGTTTTGCTGCTCTGGGACCCGCTACCCCGATCTCAACGGCTGAAAAGTTGGATCGGATCTCCGAGCACGAGGACGACCGCCGTGATAGCGTTTGGCTACGCTGCGACACGCTACCCCTGTTCTCATCGTTCGGCAAGCTGGGACAAGCAACCCCGGATCTCAACATTGGCAAGTTGGACCGGATCCCAGAAGGCCTGATACTGTTCGACGGCAGCCACGAGTTGGACCATCGTCGGCTACTTAGGTTGGGTGAGTGCCCAACGTTTACTGTTCATTTCGCCAGACCTCTCTAGCACAGGCAGATGTTAGGAGAGCGTTTTGTGTTTTTTTTGTTGTAATTTAAATATTCACCTACTTTAAACCACGAGATTAGTTTTAGAGTACGGTGAATATCAGTAGTAGAGCATCACGAGGGACGAGATCGCGATGGAGCAGTACCTGGTGCAGGACCTCCTTGAAATTTGTGGAGCCATGGGGATTTCCGCCGGGCCCGCTAAAACAAGGGAAGCGATTCTTGAGGTGATGCAGGCAGAGAATGTGACGGCCGAGGAAGCTGACGAGTTTTGGGAGCTCGTTTGTGAGCAAAAGCGGAAGGCCGAGGAGTTTTGCAAAAGGAAAGAGCATGCTCTCAAAATGAGAGAGCTTGACCTTAAAATTCAAGCACTTAAGTGGGAGCGAGCCAAACAGCAGCTGCACAACTTTCAGACAGGCGAAAACATCGCGCATTTTCTGGATGATTTTGAAGTTGTTTGCAGTAATGTGGGTGTTAGCCGCGACCTTTTGGTGGAGAAGCTCGCCACGTTGTTGCCGAGCAAGATCGCGCATGTTTTGAATTGCTTACCCTTCGAGGAAGCAGGAGACTTCAGTCATGCTAGACATGCCTTGATAAGATATTTTTTTCTTTCGAGTCCTGCTGACTGGGAAAGTCAGAGCGATAGAGACAGCGCTGAAGCGCGTCGAAGGGCGCTAAAGGTAGACGCCCGCCGAAAAGAGCGAGAGGACGAGGCGCGTCGTAAAGCGCTGGAGGACGACGCGCGCAGTAAAGCGATGGAGGCCCGTCGCGCAGCGCGTCAGGATGAGGAAAGTCGCGAGGCATCTGACGTTGAGGCCCGTCACAAGGTGCAAGACACCGAAGTGCGTCAGAGAGATCCGGGCACTGAGGAGCGTCACGAAGAGTTAGGGGCGGAGGCCCATCGGAAACCTCGGGACGCAGAGGCACATCGTAAAGCGCCAGAGACGGAGCCGCTTCGCAGCGCACATAATCAAGATGCATCGCGTCAAAAAGAGCTTGACGGCGAGTCGCATCGCAAGGCGCTAGAGGTTGACGCATGTCGACAAAATATTGAGCAGTATGCGCGAGATAAAGCGCTACAGAATGAATCGCGTCAAAGAGAGCATGAGGCCAAGTTCGAAGGCCAGAGAATTAGGGCTATCCGCGACAGCCATAGACCCTCACACATCAAAAGCTCTCTAGGCGTGTTGGTTGGCTTTGATGGCATCGGGAATCCCGTTCTGTCGCAAGCAGAGACAGCTAGCAACGGGCCCGAAGAAAGGCTAGCTAACCAGTCTAGAGTTTTGGCAGTGCCTGTCAAAGGCAGCGCACTTGAAATTAGGTGTGTCGAAACAGCCGGCATTCCTAGCCATTGCGTCAAAAGGAGGCATCTGCGTAAGCGTAACGTGGTAAAGACGACGCGCGCCACGTGCGCTAGAGCCGCTGTTAAGCGCCGTGACGTCTTCATTCGAGACGCCAGGTTCAAGGCTAGGCGCACGAAAGGGCATCCCATGAAATGTTTGAAGCGCAGATTGTCACGCACATCAAGATTTGGCGGACAGCGTGTTCAGAAAAACCGGCTTTCGGGAAAATTCGGACGCCGAGATCTTCGCCTGGCCTTACAAATTTTGAAGCCGCGTAGAGGCAACCACGAGAGGAAACATCGCGTACCTCTGAGTTGCAACAAAGGCTGTAGTTCGCCACCGTGGCGAGGGGGTTACTGGTCGAACGGGCAGCGTAAGCGATGCAGTGCAGATGCCCCTTTCTTCGAGTTCAGCGGCTGCGGGTCAAAAGTCGCTGCTACTGAGTTCGGCGAACAGGTCGATTCGTCGTCCTTTTGTCCAGACCGCAACCCTCAAAAGCTGTGGAGTGCGCGACTCCCCAGAGTTCGTCTGAGAGGGGCCCCGTCTTGCCATTACTATGAATGGACAATGTAATCAGCTTTGAAAATTGTTTTTCTAGTTTGTCGTAAGCCATTCAGTAATAAATGTGTTTGAATTTTTGTGTTTTACTTTCCTTCTGATTGGAGAAGCGCGCATTGGTATGTTTGTTTCATTAATTTTGTTTTCATAATATTTCAAAAAGGTAATAGTCAGTGTGTTTTATTTATAATTTATTAATAAAAACCCCTGTTTAAAGTACCTTCTGTGTTTTGCATTACGTGTTAGTATGTACGTAAATGTAGGTCAACTTTTCGCTTTGTTTTGTGTAACGCGCACAAGTTTAAATTTTAGTGTTACTTTCTTACCTTTTCAAGCGTGCATTCCCTTGTTTTGATGATCGTTGGCGGCGCGCATTGAATGTTTCCTTGTAGGATGACAAACTTTGTTATGTGTAACAGTCTGACTCTTGCAAGCGACGACAATGTGCGTGATTCAGAATTGCTTGGCATTCTAAATTGTAGTTTCGGGGCCAAATTGAGTTAAACTCAGCAGCTTCGATCGTCCATAATCTGCCTAAATCATGACTGAGAATCGCTCAAAAGAATTCTGTTTGGTTCAACGGTGTCATGCACTGACACTTGGCTAAAGGTGTGTCCACATTATGTATTGCTCCTCAGATGCATTGCTCGTGATGCTATTTTTTTTTAGCTCAGCTAAATCTCGAGGAAATATTTTCGTTTCTGCTGGTCTGGCGATTTGATCAGCATTTGGAGGGTGCTTGCTTTGGCCGGAGTGGTTCGCCTTTGTGTTCGACTCCGTCGTTCCAGTGAACCTCTGCAGGCCTATGGAAGTCTCAACGGGCGGAGAGAGCGGAACGGCTACCGATGGTCAACCAGCATCCCTCCTTCCGAGCCGCGCTGACGGCTCAAAACTCCGGATGCATTGTCTGGCGGCGGGGGTGCTGTTGTGCCACAGACATGTTCCTCGTTCGGGAGCACGTCTTCCAAGATCGAGCCCTGTTTCGACGAACTGTCTCCCCCCCCTCCCAGCGCCACCTTCTGTGAAGGAGAACCGTGCAGTCCGGGGATAACGTCGTTTCCTCCGCCGAACCACTTTGCAGTTCCGGGTATGGCTACGTCTCCCCCTCCGAGCCCGAGAACTGGTCTGAGAGAATGGACCAAAGACGCTATTTAAGGCCGAGCCGGCCCCATGTTAGGAGATTTTTGCCCCAGCCGACGTTGTCGTGCTGGCCGGCTCTGTAAAACGACAACCTGCTACAGTAAACGCTACTTTTGTTGCTGTTTTCCAAACGGATTGCCTCCCTGTTTCACCTTCGGGCTAAGGCTTCATCGAAGTCCGCTCGACGGTGCGCCGCTCTTCGCCACCGCTACCATCGCGACAGAGCAAATTCCTAACAGTATTGAGACGCAATTTGCACCATGTGTTGGTCCAATTAAAAATCATCTTTTACCTAAATTGAAAGCAAATAACCAGTTCTTCGTATGTGACAAGTTTCATCATTAGAATTTCTATTTCAAGGAATAAAATATTTTTTGAATTTTCCTATCAACGGCAATGGAGAACTTCGAGGCATCGGCTGCCGTATGAACAAATGGCGAATGGGGAATCATTTAGGGACAAAGCTCTTGAGGCCGCGGGTCGTTCCCTCCTCTGTAGTCGTACTAGTATTATGTAGCCACTTGATGAGTTGCACAATAGAGAGCGTTAGTGGTTTTCACAGCATATACACGGACAAATTGACGATTCGTGGGGCGAATCGTTCGTCCGTACATTTGTGCTTTCGTCCATTTGTTTGTGCATCCATCCGTCCGGGCTTCCGTGTATCGGTCTGTCCGTGAGTCCGTCCGTCTTTCTTTTCGTCCATACTGGCGTCAGACTTTCTGTCCATCCGTTTGTGCGTCCGGACGGATGAACGCTACGCCCCACTCATCATCAATCACTCCGTAGATATGCTGTGATTTCTTTCTCAAAACATAAATTGCTATGACAAAATTTGGCACATGAAAAGAACTGTTTATTTTATTCGATTTAGGTACAAAGTCTATCTTAATTCATCCACCACATAGTGAAAGTTACGTCTCATTATAGACAAAACAATAATTTTGTGAAATTTGCGATTTTTTGTCGTAAAGTTTGACAGCTTGGGAGGTCTAAAATATTCTTTCCTCCAAATATACCTTATGTGGATTAAGTATTCACTCCTCAGATATTCATTCAAAGTGCAGTATTGATATAGAAAAATGCAGATATAACACATTTCGGCTAAAATATTTGAGGCGTATGTGGTCAAAAATGGTAATAGTATCACTGAGCTTCAAACACTTTACGCAAGCCCTTCAATTAAACTTTAGACCAAATTGGTCACGGGAGAAGAGATACTTATGAAATATTTTTTTTTTCGCAAACGTCTATACGAGATTCCGGGAAGTTCAGGAGGCAGCCACGGGACCAATAAATTATTTCTTTGCGAAATATTCTAGCAGTTACCTTTTTTATGCAGCAAAATCAGCGCGATTTTTTTTCGAATACATTTGCAGGGGTCACCAAAATGGTTGGGATGTCTTATGCGGAATGACCCAATAGCCAATTCTTCCACTATATAATCGTGTCAATGTGAGCCAGTCCAAGAACACTAGTATGATTCGCATTTGATACGTAACTGTACAGTACTTAATTTTACAAGTTACCTGCACTGAATACCTTCTTAATGCGCATACCGTCATGTATGCTCATTGGCATTGTGCTTTTGTGCCATTCCAGATAAAATATATATATGTTGTTGCGCGTCGTACTCTATTCCTTTTAATAAACTAATCTGGTAGATCTGCAGAAATACACATGCAGCTGTGTTGATGCATGCTTAAGCATAGAACTTGACATTCATTTAGATTGGTCGTTGCATGCAGCTAATAGAACAATATCAACATGGAGCAGCACCTTTTTATTTGCCTGCGCGAGCAAGCTGAAAGGGTAAAGTAAGGTTCATATCTAGGGCACGAAAGGTATAATGATTCTGCCATAGCGTGCTTTTATTGCTTTTATTGCTCAGCATACCTTTTCTACCATTTCTCACTGCAGTGGATCCCGATGCCTCTGAATATGCTTGCTATGCACTCAATTTATACTTAGACATGAGAAAGCAGTCAGTTATGCATGATGCACACCGTATGTTGCACTCTTTGTGAAATTTCAGTCATTCTTCCTTGTGTATTTATTTTAGGTTTCCGGAATTGAATTTCCTGTAAAGAAAGAACAGCTTCGTCCTACTTCTCTTAAAGACACCAGTCATCTCAGCAGCTGAAGATGATTGTGCAAGCAGCAGTGACGAGTGGTTTTGCAGTTAGATGTTTACCAACACTGACATTACATTGTTTCAAGCCCAACTACACTACCTTGTTGAATGTTTTCTTTTTTAATGTCGATATTTATACTGCGAGATGTAATAGGTTGTAAATGTGACTCCAGAAACTCGCTTACTCTTGCTACGTGTTTTTTTCTCTATTGTAAAGGTGTCAATCAAACGTCATACGTCTCAGTCGTTTGCCCGACTAGCGCAAATGTTTTTGAAAGTTGTGCAGATTTATTGTATTGAAAACAATGAATTTTCAGTATAGAGAGAAAGAAACTTGGTCCCGTGACATATTTGAAAATTTCGCAGAATGCCATCAGAGTCCTGTTTGTCAGATATGCAGTTTTTCTATAATAAAGGCAGATGTTAACATATCGGCTTAATTGTTTTTTGCTTCGGCATTATGTTCGGTTGGACCTTACGATACAGGTTACTGCTTGCACTACTGTGGTGTGGTGTGGTGTGGTGTGGTGTGTGTGTGTGTGTTGTGTGTGTGTGTGTGTGTGTGTGTGTGTGTGTGTGTGTGTGTGTGTGTGTGTGTGTGTGTGTGTGTGTGTGTGTGTGTGTGTGTGTGTGTAAGTGCCTTCCGCGTCTTTGTCGTTTACGGCCCAGTCTACGTACACATATAACACTGGTCTCATGCATCTCATTCAAGACCATGGCACCTTACTTTATCAGCGGCATGCATGCAGGTATAAGTGCAGTGGGTGACACCAGTATATTCCTTCTGTCCAGTCAGCCGCAGAGAAGGTTCATATATGCTTCTTCCTGAGAACAATTGAGGCTTGGGCCAGTTGGTGATGCATATTTGATGGAATGAAGTGCTGTGAACGGCTCTCGTCAACACACAAGTCTAAGCGTCACCTCCTGTGGCTCTGCTTTTGTTGCCCGTTATTTGCGCTTCATTTGATCAAGTATGCTCATCCATATAATTGCCATCGTTTCAAGGGGGTTTTCAGTGTACACCCAACTCGCAAGGGTGTAGCTTCATCCAACACCCATAGTTTAGGGGTGTTCATAAACACCTATTGAAGTAGGGTGTAACGTTTCCTTACACCCTACGGTTTCAGAGTGTTCCTAAACACCGTATTGTTTAGGGTGTTCTTAGACACCCTAACAGTGTGTTGCCCATGGGACAAAACAAATACACCCTAAGGGGTGTAAAATTTTTTAGAGTGTGATACAGTTGTGTCCATGAACACGCAAAGGATGCATTCCATAAGGGGCGGGCTTTCCATAAACGCTACTGGAATATTTGAATCTACTGTTCTCTCCTGTGCGGCAATCGACAGAGGCACCACAAAGATTCAGAAAATCGAGTCTTAGAATTACATAATGCGTTGAATTAAAGGGAACAGCAAAATCAGAAATAAAATTCTGGCCACTCACACTAACAGTCACTGTGCAGACACCAACAGGTTGTAAGATATCTCCGCTCACTCCTCGAAATGTATCAGCACGGTCCCAACAGAACATAACCTTTCATCCAAAAAGGAGTTTGAATGCTAGACTCATCACTGATATGGTTGCACCTGTGTCCACTAAGGCCATTGTTGAGACACCGTCGATTAGCACACGAACCATATTTCTAAACATGCAAATTAAAGGAGGCATTTCTGTGGAAATCGAAGACTGTCCAGCGACCTCACCTTCAACAGTCGCGCCGACTAGTTTTCCGGAGGCGGCGAAGGGTAGTGGCTCCTAGGAGACGGCGACCGATTAAAGCGAGGGGCTGGCGGGGGTGTCAAACTGCGGTCAGACGCCGGAGAACGGTTTCGCAGCGGCCTTGGTATCTCGTTGGATGCGCTTCTAGGAAACGTTGGTGCTCGTGCAAAGTCAGACAGGTGGGATCTCGGTATGCAGTCGTACTTTGGCAGCTGCCGGTAGTTTCAGTACCTGGCAATGTGGCCTTCAACGCCACAGTTGTAGCAGACGGGTAGGGGTCGTTCGCCGAATCACTGCTGAGAGCGCTGCGCTGTGTCAAGTCGCCTACCCAAACGGAGTGGAGCAGCTTGCTGAACGGCAACTGCCCGTCTCTGTGGAGCGGGGCTGGTACGAACGCGTCGGGCATACTGCTGGCCAGGCGCGCATGAGTCTCGGCATGGCCAGGAAGTTCCAGCTTCGCTAAAGTCTGTCGCACATACTGATGGTAGCAGACGAGCGAACGGCGCCGGGTAGTAGGATGAACAGGTATACGCGGATGATGGATGGTGTCGTCGACCAGTGTGTCTTGTCGCTGTAGCTCTTCGCGCACTATTGCCCTGATAGTAGCGGCAAGGTCGGCAGGTGGGCTTACGTCGATGCTGCGACTGTTGTTACCTTTGCCAGCCTACCAAATTTCGGCGCAATATGACAGGTGTTCAGCTTCTCGAAAGTACGGCAGTGACGTTGGATGGCAAAAACGAAAGTGAGGTCTTCTCTGCCTATCAAAAGATTGTAGATGTCCTCTGCTATAGCCTTCAGAAGGTGTCCGACCATGTCCTCTTCAGACATGTACGGGTCTATGATCTTGCAGAGCATTAGAACCTCCTCTATGTACGTGGTACACGGTTCTCCAGGAGTCAGGGCTCTTTGAGCTAACGTGCGCTCCGCGCTTTGTTTCAAATCAGAGTCACCCAAGCATTTCTTGAGTGCTTTGGCGAAACGATCCCATGTTGTTAAGGAATCTTCGTTGTTTTTGTACCACATCAAGGCGGTTTCTGTGAGAAAGAGCGTGACATTTCCCAGTTGGTTGGTGGGATCCCAGGCGTTGTACCGGCTCACCCTTTTGTAAAGTGTCAGCCACGCATCCACATCTTCTCCTGCTCTTTCCGCGAACGAGCGGGATTCCATATAGCGATACCGAGTTGCAGCTGGCACTGACCTTTGCGTGGTTGAGAAGCCGTGACCTTCGCTCTCAGTCATGACGGTTGTTGTCGGTGGCAGACCAGCAAGACAACGGCTCCCGCGAAGTTCAAACAGCTGTGGCTCCGTGGTTCGCCGAAGTGCTGTACCCAGCACTTTCACCACTCGGTTACGTTTAGAAATGTGTTTATTACGCTGTGGCGTACTGGTAGACTTGAAGGGGTCGTGCACCGGAGGCCTATCTCGCTAGCCGAACGTTCTCTTGTCTAATCTGCCTGTTCCCCGCAACACAGAGGCTCATATCGAAATCACATATTCATAACGATATGTACCAGGACACCGAGGTATACTTATAAACGAAATGGCGGACGCTTTAGCGTGGTGGTCTCTGGATGGCCCTGCAATGTACATCGTACCTGACACCGTTTTTGTTACTAAATCCTAATTTCGAAATTATTCTTTACTTTCAGGATTCTATGAAAATTGGGTTAGCAGTTGAAGAATAACGTCACCTTATATTTTCTTGCAATAATAAATGATGCCCCAGTTGCGCTTTGGCAGTATGTTGCACTAAATTTCGTTGTCGAATCCCACCTTTCTATATTTATTTATACAGGTCTGGTCAGGCGTCATCTCCTCTATGTTTTTACTGTCATGCGCCTGCAAACATTTATGACTTTTGCTCACATGCCGACGTTTCAACAACAATAGAAAAAATAGAAGTATTATTCAGAGAACGAAGCATTACTCCTAATTCCTACAATATTCTTTCCCATTGAGGTTCTTCTCTGAGCCACAATCACAGGAACGTCTGCATAGCAATCTGTGAATTCTTTAGAGGCACCAGAAGATGTTCTTGTTAGGTTATCCCTGAAGGAAGTCTTTTTTCAAATTCAGTTAATAATTTCTAATACAGTTCTATATCTACTTTAACCTTACGCGCCTTGAGGAATGTTAAATTTCATATGCCCTAGATGTCTGTTTTATACATTTTCCTTAATCAAATTAAAAATTATTTATCCTCAATATAATACGCGCAGGTTCAATGACCAATCCCCCGTAGTGAGTACGAGCCAAACATAAGCAAAAGCAAGCAAACAAACAAACAAATAATGGCCGAGAAGCGATGGTGGCAATCCCGAACACGTTCAAAGAGAGAACAAGGTGAGAAGACTCCGAAGTGATGGATAGCCAAAGACGACGTGCTCAATAAGATGCGCGAACGCTTCATCTGAGCGGGAGTTGTAGTCTCAGGGGTTTGAGCGCACGTGTCTGTCACTGCCTGCTTCAAACGTCTCCGCCCTGAGAAGCAAGGTTGGAATGATTAACCTAACATGTAAAGCATAGCAATGACCTAGGAGCAACCAAGAGCGTACATCGCCTAGCTAAGATCTGCAAACAACCAAAAAGTAACCAGATTAGTCTTCATAATCGTCCAGCTTTGCTGTTTCGAGCCTTGCGCGGCTTATTGCAAGCGTCGTATTTTTGTTTTGGTGGCTTATACTTAAAGGCGACGCACGTAAACAGTTCAGGGCGAGTCGTTTCTACCTCCAACATTACGTTTTGCTAAGCAGTGAAGTGAGAGTAGTTTTGGCTGTCGGGGATTGCTGTTTTGGGTCCTTAAATTTGCATCGCGCATGGTCGGCTCTTCGCGCTTGGCGAGCGCCGAGCAACGTACGAATCATCCGGTTTGCGGCCAAGCAAGACGAAATTGCCGAGCTTGATGCAATTAGACAACGCACATTCTGTTGGGTACGAAGAGCTTGTCCAATTCGTAACTCTTCGAATGAACGAATGTTGAATGACTGTACATACATAGAAAACCGCAAGTTTTGTTTGAACCAATGGCACACGCGTCGATCCTCTACTAAATGGGGCTCCAGCGGGGGTCATTGCTAACTCTACCTCATAATATATATATATATATATATATATATATATAAATATATATATATATATATATATATATATATATATATATATATATATATATATATATATATATATATATATATATATATATATATATATATATATATATATATATATATATATATATATATATATATATATTGTCACAGGTAATGGGTATGAGCCATCAACTGTAGGGGGAATCCCTTGGAAGTGAAGAAAGAAGAGGGCTTTTGCGTCCTGGTCTGAGGGCAAGCAAGACGTCGTTTCGTCGCTCTCTGTTATTACGTTCGTGGCACTGGTGGAGGTGCGGGGTAAATGCGCCTCGGCTGCAGATTTTCAGCCGACACACCGAGCTACTTGGAGACAGCTACAGCTCCCACGGCACGAAGCAGTCGCCGCCTGCGAGGACTATCTCCCGAGTACGGTCCCCTCTCTCAAGACGAGATGGAAACTTCAACTAACAACCAGGCGAGTCAAACCAACGACGCCTATTCTTTTCTCCCGCATGTTTTTCATGCGCCGCAAACACCACGCTCATTTCATGGAGACATTTATGAAGATGTTGACGACTGGCTTGACCACTTCAATCGAGTTGCCAACATCAACGAATGGGATGAAGCTCGCAAGCTGCGGAGAGTTTACTTTGCGTTAGAAGACTCTGCCAAAACGTGGTACGAGAATCTCGAGGGTTCCTTTGCGACGTGGCATGAGTTCAGCCGACAGTTTCGTGATGCGTACCGCAGCACTGAAAGGAAAGAGAGAGCGGAGCAGGCTATCTCGTCTCGGAACCAACGACCCAACGAGAGAGTTTCGATGTTTGTCGAGGACATGCTTCGACTCTTCAAGCGTGCTGACCCTGCAATGTCCGAGGAAAAGAAGGTGCAGCATTTAATGCGTGGGGTAAAAGAGCAGCTCTTCGCCGGACTCGTGCGCAATCCACCGACGACAGTGGCAGAGTTCATAAATGAGGCAACCACAATGGAGCGTACTCTCCAGTATAGGTCGTCACAGTATGAACGCCACGACCTGACCCCTGCTGCATGCTTTATCGGGGCTGACAGTGAGAGGCATGCCCTCGCTGAGTTCATAAGAAGCGTCGTGCGGGACGAGCTGCGCCAACTCCAAGCAGCGGGCCCCCAACCACCCGTAAGTGATCTCGAAGACTTAATCCGAAATGAGAGACACGTGGTCACCCCACTCGCGCCAACAAGACCTGAGGCCCCTGTGCTGACTTATGCGGCGGCTGTGCGATCTCCTGCACCACATGGCCCTGATCCCACCATGGGGAGAATGGATCAGGCTAGCCATCGATTCCAGGGCACCTCTTCGACTCCGCCACCCGTTTCAAGGTTTCAGAGTGCACCAACTTATCGTCCGTCTGGATCGCGGCAGAACGCCACAAAGGCCAGCGTGTGGCGTACTTCCGATAACCGTCCACTCTGCTACCACTGTGGCGAAGCGGGTCACGTCTACCGTAACTGCCAGTACCGCCGACTTGGTCTCCGTAGCTTTCACCCAGATGCTCGGTGCCCGCGTTACGGTGAGCGTCCCCGCGACATCGAAGCGTACCTTACGGGCCAGCAAGCTCCCCGCCTTGGTCCACGCCCCCAATCACGATCTCCATCACCTCGCCGCCCCACGTCACCTAGCATTCCCTCGTCATCCTATGCTCCTTTCAGAGGCCGGTCACCGAGTCCCCACAGGGGAAACTAGAAACCGCGGCTCCTGGGGGTGAAGCCGCGTCCGAACGAACTGTCAAAGAGCCTCCTTCGACGCAAAGACCCGACGAAGACCGTTCTGACTTTCCAGTCGTTTCCGAAAGTCACAAGACTGTTTCCGCCGACATCACCGTACACGTCGATAATCACGTCGTCACTGCCCTCGTCGACACCGGCGCCGATTATTCGGTTATGAGCAGCGCCCTAGCATCCCAACTGAGGAAGGTAACTACGCCTTGGCAAGGACCGCCGTTGCGCACGGCAGGGGGCCACCTCGTGACGCCAACTGGAATGTGCACAGCCCGTGTTCGAGTCCGTGCTTCGATGTTCACAGGGTCTTTCCTCGTATTACCTGTGTGCTCCCGTCCACTCATCCTGGGGCTGGACTTTCTTCGCGAACACGGCGCAATTATTGACTTACGAGACTTGCAGGTGTCGTTCGAGGACCCGTTTCATCCTGAACCGGAAAACGCCCGCTCGTCGAAGGCTGCCCTACGTGTATCCTCCGAATCTGTTACTCTGCCTCCCCGCAGCAGCCTTTTTATCAATGTTGAATGTGACCAAGACGTCCCCGATGCTGTAATTGCAGAAGGAAATTTGTCTCTACTTTTTGCACAACAAATCTGCGTTGCCCGAGGTATTGTTCAGCCCAGTAGAAAGCAGGCTTGCCTATTAGTCACGAATTTCAGCGACGAGTATCGCCATCTTACCAAACACACTGCGATCGCATACCTTGAGGATATTGCCGACGTCCCTGGTCGCTCAACATTATCTGCTCTTTCGTCGTGCGACGATTCCGCCATGACATTTGCAAGCAATCTCGACGTAAACCAGGGTCTACCGTCTGCACAACGGGTACGTCTTTTGAAGCTACTTGGCTCATTTCGGGACTGCTTCGCTACGACTTCGAAAGTTAACCAAACACCGCTTGCCAAGCATCGTATCATCACCGAACCTACCGAGAGACCCATTCGACAGCATGCCTACAGAGTCTCGCAAAAAGAACAAGACGTTATACGCCAACAGGTCCAGCAGATGCTCAAGGACGATGTCATCCAGCCATCGACCAGTCCCTGGGCGTCCCCTGTTGTGTTAGTAAAGAAAAAAGATGGTACTCTCCGATTTTGCGTCGACTACCGAAAGTTGAATAAGATCACGAAGAAAGACGTGTATCCTTTACCACGAATTGACGACTCGCTGGACCGCATTCGCTCTGCTCGTTACTTTTCTTCCATGGATCTACGCAGCGGCTATTGGCAAATATCTGTTGATGAGCGCGACCGCGAAAAGACCGCCTTCATTACTCCTGACGGACTCTACGAGTTCAAGGTCCTTCCATTCGGCTTGTGCTCGGCACCAGCTACTTTTCAAAGAATGATGGACACGGTTCTTTCTGGGCTAAAATGGCAATCGTGTCTTGTCTACCTTGACGATGTGGTCGTCTTCTCGGACACGTTTGAGCAGCACGTCCAGCGCTTACAGGCAGTTCTTCAGGCGATTCGAACAGCTGGACTTTCTCTCAAACCTGAGAAATGCCACTTTGCATTCGAGGAACTGAAATTTCTTGGTCACGTCGTCAGCCACGCCGGTATACACCCAGACCCTGAGAAAACGAAAGCTGTTGCCGCATTTCCTGTCCCAACGAACAAGCGCGACCTCCGCCGATTTCTGGGACTCTGCGCATATTACAGACGCTTCGTCAAAGGCTTTTCTAAAATCGCTGAACCGCTAAATGAACTTACGAAAGACGGCGTACCATTTGTTTGGGGCCATGATCAGCATCACGCCTTTGACACGCTACGAAACCATCTCCAAGCCCCACCTGTACTCGGTCACTTTGACGACAACGCTGCCACAGAGCTACACACAGATGCCAGCAACGTCGGACTTGGAGCTGTACTGGTTCAATGGCAAAATGGCATAGAGCGCGTGATTGCCTATGCAAGTCGAACACTATCATCTGCAGAGAAAAACTACTCTGCAACAGAAAAAGAATGCTTAGCCGTTGTTTGGGCTATAACAAAGTTTCGCCCTTATTTGTACGGTCGACCATTCAGGGTAGTTAGCGACCATCATTCTTTATGCTGGCTCGCCAACCTCAAAGACCCTTCCGGTCGTCTAGCACGCTGGAGCCTTCGGCTGCAAGAATTTGACGTTACAGTCATTCACAAGTCAGGACGCAAACACACTGATGCGGACTGTCTCTCACGTGCACCAATTGGAAGTACGAACGCGGACGTTGAAGAGGACGATACATTCCTTTCCTCTGTGTCAGCAACCGACTTGGCTCAACAACAACGCGACGACATGGAGCTAAGCCCGCTGATTGACTACCTCGAAGGCCGAAAACGCAGCCTTCCTCGAAACTTCGCACGTTCGCTGGCCTCGTTCTGCATCAGGGATGGAGTCCTCTATAAGAAAAATTTCGACCATACCCAGGCTACTTACCTACTGGTTGCGCCGACCTCACTTCGGGACGATATTTTACATGCTTGTCACGACGAACCATCATCCGGACACCTTGGCTACACGCGCACATTGGAAAGAATTCGCCGCTCATACTACTGGCCCCGCCTCGCAAAGACAGTCAAGCAGTACGTCCGCACATGCCGCGACTGCCAACGCCGTAAGACTCCACCTGTCCGACCAGCAGGACTACTACAGCCCATCGCCACGCCGAAGACACCATTTCATCAAATTGGCATTGACTTGCTCAGCTCATTTCCCACCTCTTCGTCTGGAAACCGGTGGATTGTGGTTGCCAACGATTATTTAACGCGTTACAGCGAAACAAAGGCCCTGCCCAAAGCTACCGCAGCCGAAATCGCACAGTTTTTTGTCACCAGCATCGTACTTCGTCACGGAGCGCCAGCTGTGATAATTACTGATCGTGGTACAGCTTTCACCGCAGAGATGCTTCAAGAAGTGCTGAGACTAAGTGGTACAGAACATCGGAAAACCACGGGTTATCACCCCCAAACAAATGGGCTCACTGAACGGTTGAACAAGACAATTGCAGATATGCTGTCAATGTATGTGGCCGTTGATCACAAGAACTGGGATGATATACTCCCTTACGTAACTTTTGCTTACAATACAGCAGTCCAAGAGAGTACAGGTTTCACCCCATTTCGCTTAGTTCATGGTCGAGAGGTCACCACAATGCTCGACGCAATGCTCCTTCCCAACAACTTGAGCAGGTTCAACACGGACGCTGCATTGTTTGCTCAACACGCCGAGGAGGCCCGTCAACTCGCCCGATGCCGTATTCAGGCTCGCCAAACTGCCGACGCACACCGCTACAACCTTAAACACCGAGAGGTTACCTTCCAACCAGGCGATGAAGTTTGGGTGTGGACTCCCATCCGACAGCGTGGTCACTCTGAGAAGTTGCTTCGGCGCTACTTCGGCCCTTACAAAGTTCTGCGCCGACTCAGTGACGTTACGTATGAAGTTCTCCCTGAGGGCACCTCAAGACGTTCCCGTCGGTTTCCACAAAGTGATGTGGTGCACGTGTCAAGACTCAAGCCATATTTCTCGCGTCATCCATCGAACGTGCACTAACTTACCATGCAATGACTATTTTTTTGCCACTTTGGTTTCTTTTTTATTGTCTTGTGTACTTACTCCTTTCTTTGTTGAGTTCTTCTACGATGCCAGCCCATTTTTTTTCCCTCACGACGGAGTTGTCGAGTTCCATGGTAGCATCTTTTCTTTCGCATTTTTTTTCTCAACGCTCATTACCAGCATCGAGCCGATGCTTTTCGAGGAGAGGGAGTAATGTCACAGGTAATGGGTATGAGCCATCAACTGTAGGGGGAATCCCTTGGAAGTGAAGAAAGAAGAGGGCTTTTGCGTCCTGGTCTGAGGGCAAGCAAGACGTCGTTTCGTCGCTCTCTGTTATTACGTTCGTGGCAATATATATCTATATTGTAATGGAGAAAAAAGAGACAACACCCTTTGTGGGCCAGCTGTTCTTATTCTGTCTTCGTTTTTCTCTTGTTGCTCTATCTACCCGCGCACTGAAGCGCCAGCGGCTGTCTTGGTTGTGACAATCGGCCACGACTGCGCGCGCGTGGAGCTGGCGGCAAAGTTTTTGGTGGGCGGGCTTGGCTGCATCATGGTGGTCAGCCCGGACCACAATGTAACATGGAGCCACGGTCTGGGGGAAGTGTCTCTGGTGGACGGCACTGGCTGCCTCGAGCTGGTCCCTTTTTGCACGCCACGGTGTCCCTTGAAAAAGTGCTGTGGACTCGGGCGGCCGGCACTGGCTGCCCCGTTGCGGCCGACGCTCTCGGCCGCGATTTGGTCCCAGTATCTGCCAAAGGTAGATCTGGTGGTTGATATAGTGATTGCATCTCGGAGGTCGGCCTTGGCCACGCTGAAACTGGGTGCCAGAATCTGCCACAAGTCTATCGGGAGGTCGAGACTGGCTGCATCGTTGTGGTCGGTCTCGGCCATGCAGAGACTCTCTGTGTGTAGCAGCTAAACATGCACCTGACAGCGCGCTTCGGACAGGCCGCAAAATCAGCGGCAGGCGTTGCACTCCGGACGAGGGTAGCCGAAAGAGTATCCCAAAAGACGCGCTGGGTACCTTGGGCTCTACTGGCACCATCACCGCAGGCGGTTCAAGCATAGGCGATGCTGGTGTCTCCACTTGCCTCAGTAAAGGTGATGTTGGGGCTGGCTTCTCTAACTGAGCTCTATGAGGACTGGTATCAGCCTCTTCCACTGACATGATGGCATCGCGTACGGGCGCGGGTACTGAGAGCAGTAGTGGCGTGTCGCACATGTGTCTGACGTCATTCGTAGGGCAGGTGGAGAAGCTTACTGCCGCGCGGTTGGAGGGCTCTGAGGACCCTTCGAGGTGTTGCTCCACTTCAGCTTGGTGTGCGAATGAGGTTGCGTCGGTGAAGGGCAATGCAGCACAGTCGAGATGATTCTCTGCGGCTGTTTCGTTGGAGCCACGCCCATCAAGAGGTCCGACTTCGGTAGCGGCCTCTGGCCGCAGTGAACTTTCTTCGGGTATCGACAAAGTGTCTAACTTCTCGTGTGGTAAGCTGCAGCGCACAGCTGCTGCCTCGAGGTGGAAAGCCTCTGGAGCATGTTCCTCTATACCGACCAGGTTGGACGGGGTGGTGGTGGAGAGGTGGTAAGGATTACGACCGAAAGCAGCTATCAGCTTCCAGCTCCACTCCACCCATGACTGCTGCTTCCAGCCTTCATACCGGTGCCACCACCACTGCACCTTCCCGAAGATGGTCTACGGCCGCATACCATTTCTGATTTTCTGTCCAGGCCTCACGCATTGCTATCGCGTTGACGGTTGCCACCCAACCGTCGGCGTCGTTCCGGACGCCGCGGAAATCCGGTAGTTCGCAGACGGCTGGTGATTGTGAGGTGGCAGGTAGCAACGCAGAGATCACCGACGCGAAGCAGTCGAGCTGGTGTGAGAGCTCGATGACAGAAGACCGAAGCTGCCTGCGTTGCTCCAGTGTGCTTGCCTCAAAGTCGTATGAGGCAGCTACATCCAACGCTGCGTTAATGTCACACAATGCTGGCAACTTTGTAGGAGCTTGCTCGACGATTAACGCTGTCAGTTCGTTAGTCTCGACGCGAATTAGCGCAATGGTACACCGCAGGTCCGCGGTGCTGTCGGGCATTAAGCTCGAAGAGTCAGTGATCGTGGTCTTTGAGTAAGTAGCAATTGCAGCACTCAACATGAGCAGGGAAGCCTGGACGGCATATCGTGGCGGCTCGTTTGTTGTAAGAGTATCGCAACGGGAATGTAGGCCATGGGAAACGTGAGCGGCATTTCCAAGGGACAGGAGCCGGTGTGGATCCCTGCCGTGAAACGGTGGCAGGGTTTCAATCAGGTCATGTCGTAAAACCACAGGGGAGGCCTGGACGCCGTCCACAGGTGGTCTGAAAGGTGGCTGAAGGGGCGGGTGGGACCCCATCGCTAAGGAAGCGTGAACGGCGTTTCTTGATGGAGAATCCGCACTGCCGACAAACCACGAAGACACGTACCGGTGGCTTCCCGCAGAGTGTTCACTTGTCGGCTTGTGCTGACGGCAGAATCCATAGCCTAGGACGCGTGGACGGCGTCCCTTGGAAAATGGTACCGGTAACGTGTACTGCAGTCGCCGAGGAAGCCTTGACGCCGTACGCGAACGGTGGTGGCAGTGGCGGCACGTGAACAGCTGCCAAGAAGGCCTTGAAGCCGTCCTCAAGCGGCGCTTATCGCAGCTGTCCTGGATGACGAAACCGGGACGTAAGCCTTCTTCTTCGTCGACTGCGCCATTGTAACGGAGAGAAAAGAGACAACACCCTATTCTGGGCCAGCTGTTCTTATTCTGTCTTCGTTCTTCTCTTTGCTCTAGCTACCCGCGCGCTGAAGCGCCAGCGTCTTTCTTGGTGATGACAATATATATATATATATATATATATATATATATATATATATATATATATGTATATATATATATATTTAACACGACAATAATGCCAAGGAATCTATAGGGGAAGGTATTAGACCAATTGTAGTGTAATTGTGCAGAAAGAAAAGTTGATAAAAAGATAACTTGCCGTGTGCAGGAACCGAACCTGTGACCTTCGAATAACGCGTTAGAAGCTGCCATGGCGGCTATGCCCCCAGCTACAATATTAGGTTTATAAGTGAATTTTAACGTGGATGGATGGATGGATATGGCTGTACCCTCTAGATCGGGCGGTGCCTAGCGCCACCAAGCCGTAATACCTAATGAACCAAAAACTAGATTTATTTTTTTCCTGTAAATAGTGAGATTGAGGATTCGTGCTTTGCAGTGAAGGTTCTAATTTTCACTTGTGCCTTGACTTTAGCCACCAATCAGACAACCTCATTCTAGTTAATTCTACCCGCTTAAGGTCTATTTTGCCCTCCCTGTCCCTAAACCACAGTGCTTTGAAAAAATCTGCGCCATCATCCTGAGCTATAGGGTGAAGTCTTTTACAAATCAATATCAATTGTTCAGCAGTTTGTTCTTCCTCTCCACACGCACTGCATACCGTGTCTACTCCGTCGTATTTGGCCCGATATGCCTTGGTTCGCAACACTCCCATCCTGACCTCAAACAGTAGAAAACTACCCAGAGTATTATCATAGATCCTTTCCTTGGTAATTTCCTGCTTAAAAATTTGACAGACCTCTAGTGGGGACTTATTAATCAAGCCAATACTCCACATATTGGTCTCAGCTTCCTTTACCTTATTCTTAACCGATAATTCTTTTTGGTTTGGCCACCTGCAGATTTCTAAGTATTTACCAGTCAATTTTCTGGTTCACTTCTTCCATTTCGTATCGACATTCTTCATGTACAAGTAGCTGAATACCTTCCTAGCCCAACGCTCCTCCCCCATTTCTCTCAATAGCTTCTCAAACATTATCTTGCTGCTAGCTTCCCTGCCCTCAAATGACGTCCATTCCATATCACCTTGTACTCCCTGATTTGGTGTATTCCCGTGAGCTCCTAAGGCAAGCCTACCTATTCCATGTTGCTTAATTTCTAATCTTGCTTGAACTTCTGATCTCATGCACAATACTGCATTGCCGAACGTCAGACCGGGAACCATGACCCCTTTCTATATTCCTCTCACAACATCTTACCTATTTTAATTCCACAGTGCCCTGTTTTTCATTACCGCTGTATTCCTGTTACCTTTAGTCGTCACGTATATTTCGTGTTCCCTGAGGTACTCGGCCCCATTGCTCATCCATACACCCAGATATTTTTATTTATCTGCTATCTCTAGCGTGACCTCCTGTATTCTAAGCTCACTACCTTCATTGTCATTAAATATAATGACTGCTGATTTTCCTGACCGAATCTGAAATCTAACCTATCTCCCTCATTACCGCAGATGTCCACAAATCTCTGCAAATCTTCCTTGTTGTTGGCCTTTACACTATATCGTCTGCGTACATCAATGCTGGTAGTGCCTGTTTAATGAGTTTTCCTTGTTTGACGAAAGAGAGGTTGAAGCCCAGTCTACTTCCCCCTAATTTGGCCTCTAATCCTTGTAGGTACATCATGAATAATAAGAGTGACAGAGGACACCCCTGCCTAAGTTCCTGTTATAACTCTGCAAGCTTGGATACATGTTTTTTCCACTTTATAATTACCTTTTTACCTTTATAGATATCCTTTGAAAGATTAGTGACTACATCTTCCTCGCCTAGTATCCAGTATTCCCCACAATTCGTTTTCAACCACGCTATCGTACGCTCCCTTGATATCCAAAAATGCTAGCCAAAAATGCGTGGCCGTGTAAGTCAGCGCGACCTGTAGCCATGGAGGTGAGTAGGACACACTCTTTATGAGCCTGTTTCACGTCACGTAGCACGAAAACTTATTACGAGCTGGCAGCTGACCAATAGGGCACTGCCGTCTCGCACAAAGACTAAACGGCCGGGTTCGTCAACCCTCCAATACAGCGCAAAGGAGGCACTCGAGCCACGTCGTCAACAAACATGTGTTTATTTGTCCAAGATACAGCACAATGCCGGAATCGCGTGCTTGCGGGCCGCCGGAAACTCCGCAAGACCGACTGAGTGTACGCTTGCTGGTAGGCGCTAGGGCTGCCACACAAAAGGCAACAGCCGAGCATGCGAACGTGAAGACGCATGCTAGAGAAGTGCATGCCTGTGTGAATCTGCCCGGTGGCGGGTGAGCACCGTGTGAACGCAAGATACCGGAAAAGGGGGCTCACGGGCGGCCAATCAGATAGGTGGAGCACCGTGACGTAAGCTAGCGTTGCGTGAGTGGGAGGCACGTTGTCCGGGCAAGTTTGAACATGCGTCTCGACAAGGGGGCACTGACGCAAGGCCCGCGCCAGACAAAAAGGCCTAGCACCCATACAATGGTGGCCGTGTTTCCGTCGCCCAAGCAATCTGGTGTAACTAAGCGCGAAAAAGGAGGGCATCTTGATTCCCACACAAGTGATCTTATTTTCGAGGCGGCAGTTGACCAATATGTTATCGTAGTGTACCTAAAACCACCAAGTCTGCGCAATCAAGATCCTCGCTTTGATTGAAGGAAATAAAAGTACATATAAGGACTCACTTTCTTTTAAACACAATAATATAGAGAACTATGTATTATTTACCGTATATTTGATACTCATCTTCACAAGTGGAACCCGTATATATGGACGTGAGGGTCTGCCTAGGTGGGGCTACAAAAACGCCATAGAGGTTGAGAGAGCATACTTTCATAAGCCCCGGCGGCTGACTTAGGGTCGCAGCGCACCGATTGGGTGCGGGGAAGCTTTGCAGACTCAGAGATAGCGGACCGCAGAAAAACTATCTTGAAGGCTATCTTGTAGTGACTAAGAATATTATACAGCCCCCGAGACCACTTCAACGTGCATGCTGGTCTCTGAGGCCATAATTTATTTTGTTTTTTACGCGTCATTTGCATGTATGAATGAGCTTCGTGTAAGCTGCACTGCTAGAGCGGCAAGCACACGATGCCAATGTGCGTCTATGCACACGTTTTGATCAAAACGTGATATTTATTACGAGAGCGAAATCTTGATTGATTTGTGGGGTTTAACGTCCCAAAACCACCATATGATTATGAGAGACGCCGTAGTGGAGGGCTCCGGAAATTTTGACCACCTGGGGTTCTTTAACGTGCACCCAAATCTGAGCACACGGGCCTCGACATTTCCGCCTCCATCGGAAATGCAGCCGCTGCAGCCGGGATTTGAACCCGCGACCTGCGGGTCAGCAGCCGAGTACCTTAGCCACTAGACCACCGCGGCGGGGCGAGAGCGAAATCTTTTAATTTCAAGTGAAACACTTGGTAAGCACATGCCCACTTTTTTAATGTTTGATAAATGCAGGGACAAAGATTTATTGCACTGCAAGACGAAGAAATACAGCTGCCATATCATGATTACAAATTGCACACGAGAAATGAACATACAGGCAATATTATAATAGGAAGCACAACCGAATAAAACTGCAATAAACGCGCACAACTACACATAGAGTGCACAACGCGACACGGCAACATCAGCACTTGGCTCCGCCATGAACTGAAAAAATAAAAGAAAAATGTTGGCGACTTTTTCTTTCCCATCTTTGCACTAAGTTTATCCTACGCATATTACATCGCTCTTTCGCGAAAAACAGTCACAAGCAGTTGCCGCAGCAAAAACAAAGCAATACTATGTAACATGCAAGCCGTTCATAAGGCAGGAGTGTTTACTCAAAGATTACGTCTTAGCTTTAGCTAAGAAACATTTTTCTAGATTCACCAGTTCTCTCTTTGTGCACTCGTTAGAGCTTCACACAATTTGCGAACGGAGTGGAGAACGATATGCAGCATAGCTGCACTTTTCACAAAATCTCACTCATGCAGTGAATTTGACTACATGTGGTTTCACAAAGAAAACCTACCAACGCGAGAGGCGACTGAATTTCTTGAACCAAAAAAGAATTTCCTCGCAAACGTGCTGCGAAACATTTGAAACAGTTCTCTTTCGTGTGAAGCAATCCACGAAAACAGTATGCAAAGTGAAGAGCACAAAAGAATCTCTGCGCCGCACAGCACAACACCACAATCATTAGGTTAAGGCTTCAATGACATATGCAATACGCACTTAACATAGTATTCACACGGCCGCTTGATCAAAGCGCGCAGGTTCGGCATGCTGCGTGCTGCGGCAACCGTGGGAGAGGCCTAGTTTACTTGGCTGCCACTATAGCGCCTCTGCTCAAGGACAATTCGCGTCGGATAAGCCGCGCCTGTGGAGCGCTTGCAGGCTCTCTGTGTTCCCGTCGAAGTTCTGCGAGTGGACACGTGAAATTTAGTGCCCACTCAGTTCATCGTTTTACGCTACAACAGGACTGTTCCTCCGATGCAGAGGGTATTGCTTTTTCTGCGAGTGACGGGCCGGTCGTTACTAAACATCCTCGTCTCGGCAGCAGCCAGCTTTGACCTCATGCTTGAAAACTAGAATGTGTTAATGACGAAGTTTGTCCCGTGTTCGTGTCGCAGGACTGATACTTGTGTTTCAAGTTCCTTTAAACATAGTACCAAAAGCGCCATTGCAGGATTTCGGGCTATTTGAGTATTGCGCAATGTTTCCACCAATCTCAATCGCAAAACATTTTGTGCTATTTCAATACTACAACTTTCCGGCAAAAGTATGAAAAAGCAGTGTTTTGTGAATGAAAAGAATGATACCAAATATTTTTTTATTTCACTCGCTGGTCTAAGTATGCACGTGTCTTCTTTCAGAGCTGAATATTTTCACGTTACCAAAATAGAGTTAGTGTGTGCCGTCTGATTTCAAAGGCGGAGCACTTTCCTCAAGAGGGGCTTGTGTGCCGAACTTTACGAAGCATTCCACAGTTGCGTTGACATTGCGTGTCCCGTTGGCAAGCCGTGGTCAAAGCAGCGCAGTTTCAGAAACAGACATAGTGGATGTGGTTCGCGTGCAAAGGGCTGCCCGAACCACACTGTAGTGCAGCGCACACTGTAACATATTGGTCGAGGGCTGAGTGAAGAAGTTTACACAAGTGTACACTTCTCCGGACTTCAATATGCTTCATCACTTCACTGACAAAATGACATGTGAGCTTGCGAATTTGCAGTATCTCTACTTTCAGATACTGAAGATGCCCATTAATATTCTTGTTCAAGAAATCATACATGCCACCACATGGGTTTGGTTTTTGTAGGAGAACCTTGCACGCTTCACAGCTCAACTGCGAAGTAATAAAACCAAGTAAAAACACCAGCTTCTATCAAAATCGCAATGCAAAAAAGAGTGCATACCATGCCTTAGCCTAACAAGGCAAGAGTACGATCTGCGTTTTTTTACAGCGGGAAAAGTAACATTAAGTGAAAAAAAGAGTGGCGTACATATATATGGTGATTCTTTTAGAACTTACCTGTTTTATTCGGCTGTATGTTTTACAAATTATTCAATTTTGATGTTGTAAGCGTCCAAATATCCAGCAAGGATGAACATGTA
Organism: Rhipicephalus microplus; assembly: GCF_043290135.1. Classification (NCBI taxonomy): domain Eukaryota; kingdom Metazoa; phylum Arthropoda; class Arachnida; order Ixodida; family Ixodidae; genus Rhipicephalus; species Rhipicephalus microplus. The sequence goes on from NC_134702.1 coordinate 215,740,969, forward strand.
TGAAATACTCCGTTTGATGCAAAAAGCAAAAAAGAAAGAATGAAAAAGACAACGAGAAACGTGGTATTGATTACAAGGAAGGGTGCCCTGTAATTCTAAACAAGGAAAGGTGCCTGCTTTTAGTAAACTTGAAAAAAGGAGGATATTTTTTTTTATTTTTTGTTGCTTTCGAGAGCTTGTAGCCATTCACGGACCGTATCATGCTCGCTTTGCAACGTCTGCAGTGAGTTCTTCAGGCGGGTGATTTTCTGCTGCAAAATATTAATTTTTTTCCTCGTCTCTTTCATTATCCGCTTCAGATCAAGGTCTGTCTGGGTCATTTTAGCCGTACATGAGCTTGTTTTGTGCTCGCTTTCAGTACGCAGCGCAAAGGCAGACGTTGCCTCCAAAAATGCCGCAGCCGCAACATGTTCATCTTCTCTTCAGACTCGACATATCCGTGCCTGCTTTGATCTGAGCCACTTCGGGCATTATTGTTCGTGCGAGCTTATGTACCGCCATCTGCTACTTCTCGTCGAGGCAGCTTCCTAATCCTAGGAGCACACATCTTTAGGATATCTGAAGGGTAATTCGGAAACAGCGCTGGGGCAGTAGTTGCTAAGAGCAATCGCAGTTTAGTATCTTTCTTGTAGTCATTTTCAGTGAAGTGCAGGGAACAAACCAAAGAATGGTCGCTTGGTACGCACCTCGTTTCCTTTCCTCCAGTACCCAGCTTGGAGATGATTCTGAGCCAAGCCTGTAGGCATTCCGCATCTAACGGAAATTCATGATAGGCCAAATTGGAATCTTTTTTTTTTTGCGCTTGACGTGCGCTGGGAACGGAACAGTTCTTCGGCATGCTGTCGCTCAAGCTACCCAGCTGATCTACGCTTTGGTTTGTAAGAACCACAAGAGAGAGAGAGAGAGAGCTCTTTATCGAAAAACAGAGAATTCAGCCGGCATGTGTATACCACTGACTTGCTACTCTGCGTTGGGAAAAGATTTGGGGACTCAAAGACAAGAAAAGAGAGAGAGAGAGGAAAATATTTAAAATAAAAGAGAAAGGAAAAAGTAAAGATACAGACATTTTTTGTCTCTTCGGTGGGGACGTGTGCTGACAGAATGACATGACGAGTTTTCTAGATGCCACTGCAGTTTGTCTAGATGACGGATATTGTCTAAATACGTAAATAAAAATTTCATCGCATGCCTGTCTTGCGTGAAGCTGGGGAAAGGGTCCAAGACACAATCAACCGGTAAAGTTCTTTGGTTTAACGGATGCATGCAGTGTTCATAGAGCGCACGCTTGGCACTCAAACACGATATGTTCTAGTTTCTATGGAGTCACAGTTATTGCAGTATGGACTTTCCACTTGACCAAAGCGGTACCGTAAGTTGTTTTCATGAGCGCTGCTCAGTCTGAGTCGATGGTAGAGAGTTTCCAGGTGTAAAGGAATTCTGGATGGGAGTCCTAGTTTTAGATGCGGGCCGATATAGTAGAGAAAAGCATAATGATGCGTCGGAAGGTTCCAGAGCCTCTTCTTTTCTTCGGAAGCAAGCCTTTTAGCCAGCTGGGAAGCATCTGACTTAGTGAAATAGGTTCGCCTGTAGTTTTGCTTTTGAAGTCCTTTTCGGGCCGTTTTATCTGCTTTTTCACTCGCCAGTGTAACGCAATGAGCCGGTATCATCACAAGTAATCCGACTGTTGGCTATCGTTGCCCGTAAACTCACACCGCTTCGCAAAAAAAAAAAAAAGCGCGCTCTCATTAGCACGCCTCGCCGAAGTATCTCCTACTACTAGCGCCGCTCTCAAAAGTTCCAGCAGGAACTGTCGACAACGCTCTCTTTCCGTCCCCAACACTCGGCGGCTACACGCAGCAGGCCGCACCTGTGCGCTTTGATCCAGCGGCCGTAGTATTGATAGCGTTCGTAACTAGCTGCAGCCAGGCTGATAGGCAGACGAAACAAACGAAGACCATGGCGCTGGGTACGTTATCGCACATCTTTTATGGCGCGTTCTTTCTGCTACCCGCACTTCTTCATTACCGCAAACGCTCATGAACACGGAGCGTGACAAATGTTGACATCGCGTCGACGCAATGTGCACTTCTCATTCATCCAATTTATGCCTGATCCTAGCACGACGATATCGCACCGCACAATCACAGACAATAAAAATGAATTTAGGCCGTTATCATGGTCGCAAAAACACGTAGACGTATAATGCTCTAGCAAATGTACTGTAGTAAAGAACTAGTGCGCCTGTTTTCTTGAAGCAGTGAGTGATGTGATGCAATCTTATAGCTGGAGTGAAGCTGCGTAGCTCAGTCGCTTTTTGGCCCGAGTGACCACACTTGAAGTTTTTATGTTACTCTATGGTCTAAAGTCCTCAGCTCCGTCGCCCACCTCGAATACCTGACAAGACGCCCCTGTGCCGCCTGTGGCTTGTATGGTCTTCACAAATGCTTGCTGAAAATCAATGGAAATGACCAGCTACCTGACATGTAATAAATGTAGCTGCGATGAGGCAATTCAGACCCTTCCCCATGAGTGTCTTCGCTTCAGTGTACCAAGAAAATAACTTTTGAAAGCGTTAACAGGGCTTGAAGATCGCTCCTTGTCAAAGGAGGGGTCTTAGAACAATGGCCGAGACCATCATCGGCACAGAAGTTCTTGAGAGCATTATTGCACTTCTCACGGACTATTGGTCTTGAGAGAATTTTCATGCAATGTCGTATATTGTATTATTATTTACAGATTCTGCAGGCTTATACTTAGGCCCAAGCAGGAGGAACAACAACAAAAATAAAAATCGTACACTGTCACAGCACATTATCAGATGACTTCTAGAGCTCTTAGGTAGCAGTGCTACGAAAGACAAACAATAAACATGCGCAGCAAAAGCCTACAAATAATTCACTCGGCCACTGCAAACAAGCTTTAATCATACATCATTCGAAAGTAAACTAGACAAAAAAAGACTTCAAGTTGTGTTTCAATATCTTCGGATTTGAAATCACTTATTGGTAAACTGTTCCAGTCGGCAATAGTCCTGAGGAAACACTATTTTTGAAAGCCCTAGTACGAGCAAATACAAGCGCCAGTAAATATTTATGGCTTTGACTTGTTTTTCTAGAAGATAGCCGTTTCACACAGATGAACAAACTCATTGTAACATAACCGGGAAGAATTTTGTGTAGAAATGTTGGTTGATCATCTGTCGAGATTTAAACGAGATCTGTCGAGATCATCTGTCGAGATCATCTGTCGAGATTTGGATGTTAAAAGTTGCGTAATTTGTTGCGTATTAAGTTGCGTAAATACACATGTATCCACATTATTCCCGAAAGAAGCCCAATTTATTTGAGCTTGAACAAAAGTTTTTCATGAGGAACCTTGTCAAAGGCTTTACTAAAATCTAAACAAAACACAGTCTGCCCAGATATAACTAGAACCCGTGTTATACATTTATTCGGTAACCATGTTGATATGACGGCACAATATTGTTTTTGAATAAAATTGTGTTAACATGATTAGCAACAATATGCTCTAAGATTTTACAGCAGCTACTAGTGATAGAAACATGTCGGTAGTTTGAAAAGGAATGGGGGTCACCTTGTTTCAAATTTGGCACAACACGAGTTATACGCCATTCGTCTTGCATCTCACCAAATTTGAGTGATGCATCAAAAAGGGCAGTAAGGTAGTCAGTAATTTGTTCTGCATAGCAAAGTAGGCATGAGTTACTAATAGGGTCAGGCCCTGGCGATTTTCTAGGATTAACGTTAAGTAACATTTGCAGAACAGCCTCACGAGTTGGCCCCACCACGGTGGTCTAGTGGCTAAGGTACTCGGCTGCTGACCTGCAGGTCGCGGGTTCAAATCCCGGCTGCGGCGGCTGCATTTCCGATGGAGGCGGAAATGTCGTAGGCCCGTGTGCCCAGATTTGGGTGCACGTTAAAGAACCCCAGGTGGTCAAAATATCCGGAGTCCTCCACTACGGCGTCTCTCATAATCATATGGTGGTTTTGGGACGTTAAACCCCCCAAATTAATCAATCCATCACGAGTTATGAGAACATCATGTCGTTTTATAGGAATAGGGTCGCGCAGTTCATAATACTGTGGTTCGAAAAAGACATTTTCAAAGTATTTATTAAAATGATCAGGAATTAGTGCCAGAGCAGTTATTAAGACCTCAACAACTAGTATGTTAGAAACTGCTTCATTACTTTGTTTAATGTAGTGCCAAAATTTACCACGCTCTGACTTGAGGAACTCTGGTACACTCAAAGGCAAAAGGGTGTTAAAAGGGTGTGTGGTGTGTCCTTTTGGGGACTAATCGGGCTGCCACAACGATTATTCTTTTTAGAAACTAACGACACCAGCTATAATAGTTACTCCGCACAGACTAGCTCAATGTAGTAACATTTAGTCATCACATCTACAGCATATCGGTTAGGGTAACTGTTAGTCCCACAAATCACCTCAAAGGACTAATGTTTTGTCCTCACATTTACACCTTGTCGGGCAACTGTTATTCCCCACTTTTACACCTTACCAGGCTACCGTTAGCCCTCACAGTTGCACCTCGCCCGACAAACAGTTGTTCCATTCAAATACTCCACCGAGATAAACTTTTTATCCCCAGTTCAAATATTTTTTTTCTATTTACTCTCTGCCAGGCCAAGTGTAGCCGGTACAGCTTTATTCCCGGTAGTGGAAGGTTCCGATAGTCCGGCGAGCATAAACAGCATGGCCTGCACAGCAAAAAAAAGAAAGAAACGATTTGTTAGCGGCATCTTTCTAGCCTCTTCGCCATACCCACTGAAGGACCAACTGTGCAGCCTGTCTTTAAAAAGGTGATCTAACAATGACGTCACAGACGTGCGTCGTCCGATAGGGGCGTATCCAGCTTGTCCAAATTCGATGAGACCCATGGGCAGTAGCCAGCAGTGACAAGTGTAGTCGGCGCAACTTCATTCCCGGTAGTGCAAGGTTGTAATAGCTCCGCGAGCATGTACAGCACGGCCTGTACAACAAAGAAGAAAGAAGCGATTCGTTAGCGGCATATTTCCATACACTTCACCGTGCCCACTGAAGGACCAACTATGCAGCCTGTCTTTGAAAGGGTGATGCAACAAAGACGTCACAGACATGCATTGTTAAGAAGGGGCGTATTGAGGTTGTGCAGATTCAATGAGGGCAGTGGGCAGTAGCCAGCAGTGACAAGTGCAGTCGGTGCAACTTCATTCCCGGCAGTGCAAGGTTCCGATAGCCCGGCGAGCATGAACAACATGGTCTGTACAGCAAAAAAAAAGAAGTGTTTCGTCAGCAGCATCCTTCCAGCCGCTTCACCGTGCCCACTGATTAGTGTTCTTTCGTCTTCTTTTTTTTAAACACTCTTTTCGATCATCTGTCATTCCCCTGACCACCTTCCCTTGTGTACAGCGTAGCCAGTCAGTCCGATAACTGGCTACCATGCATCTTTTCGTTTTTCTTTTCTTTCCCCTTATGAAGCCGATGAACGCATTCATTTTGTTACATTTTTCAGGTGAATGTGATTTCAACGGGACAAAAGTAGCACCAGGGCATCCCCTGAGCCTGGAAGAGCCTTGCGAAATGTGGACTTGCAGCACACACGATGGGCAAACCGGTCACCTTTCAATAGAAGGGTGCGTTTTAGCTCAATCTTTAACACAAGAACACAAGTCAATGAAGTTAGCAAACAATTGTTTACCTCATCACTCAGTTGTTTCTAAGATAAAATAATGGATCAGTAAAATGTCATAGCGGTTGATGCTGCTGCGCTTTGCAGTCCCACATGACGACATTGTTTTTTGTTATTTTCCTTTCTTCACCTTTCAGATGCGGAACCGTGGGGGCTGGTGCCGGCTGCCAAAAAGTCAAGGGTACCGGTGTCTATCCAGGCTGTTGTGAAAATTTGATCTGCGATTGAGAGCTTCGTTGGTTACGGAAAGGCTATCAAAGATTGACGGGAACTTCTAGCACTAATTTGGATGTTTACATTGCCGTGTTCTTAGCATGTGGATCAAGTTGCCAATCTGAGCACCAGTTCTAACCGTATAGGCCGGTATTGATGCATTGACGTCGACGGAAATATTCCGCTTCACCTTCTTCATACTTACATCATACCTAATACAAATCTATCCGTCGGCTCTGCCTTGCAAGCCCTCTGAGACTTTGATTTTTGACTGTTCTGATGCTTTTTAAAAATAATATTAAAATATACTCTTATTATAAATAACTTTCCTTGAAGTTTCCGGCTACTAGTCTTAATTAGGGTTGTTTAGCGCTGTGAATGTTTCTCAAGGTTTTTCTTCCTAAACTATCTGCCGCGCAGGGCACCTCTCTCACTTAAATGACTAATGCACATGCTTTAAGATGTGGGGTGGGATTGACCACTTCTAAGAGGGGTAACAAGCTTAAAAAGTTCAGGAGGGTGGCAAGTGATAAAAGGCAAAGCAAAAGTTATTTTTCATCAAAGGTATAAGTTGATAATTCCGAAAACACAATCATCATCATCGGTGTTATAAATGCATCCACGTTGGGAAATCCTTGCTTTGTTTCTATCTTTCTGGCACTGATTTCTTCATTTTTTGTAGTTATTGTGACGCGGTTATTTTGTTTAAAGAAAATCGTTGTGCTTGAAACTTTGAAGCCTAAAAAATAACTTCAGCCACCACGGCTTCAAGCTTATCAAGGGTTGCTCACCTCACTCTAAGGCCAAAGCAAACGTATGTTAAATTTCCAAAAATTAAAACGAATTGAAAGGTGCTTTATTATTTGTACCTAAATATTTTTCCAAAAAGCTTTTGTGACCATGAGGTAGAAGTGAAACATGAATAAATTAACCACCAGAGTATGCATAGCCCTGCCATTGCGTTCCAAATTTAGCATCAAGATATATTATTTTTTTACAACGCTTGAAAACAAACATTATTATTTCACGCTGGAAAATACGCATCATCTATTTATAGAAATAGCAGTACAGTATTATATGAGAAACATTTAACGTATCGTGTGCTGCAGTGCCAGGTGCATCTGTCCGGGTGCATTGTCTGCCACCAACGCACCTCTAGTTTCGTTGTAAAATCGAGTCAGACGAGCGTGACGGTGAGTTTACTTGTCTTCTCTGTCGTTTTGCAGCCGATTTACAGCAGTTTTGACAAGAACCAAATGTGAAAAAACATGAACACGATACAATATCCTGCACCGGCATCGGACGCACATATTTGCGCAGTGGTGAGTGGATGACGCCTCGCTTAAACTGTCAAAAACAACTTGTAAAGCTCCAACAGCACAGCAAATCGAAGACACCACGCGGTCGTGAGTCCCTTTGAACTGCAAGGCCCCGCTTAAGTGCTTTGCAACATACCGCACTACCCACGCTGCTCGAAGTACTAAACTGAAACTCTAAAAACAGATCCGTAGCATACTCAATCCAACCCGAAACCCGTACTTGCCAGAATGTATACGAAGGGGTACACGAACGCAGCGTCAGGCTCCTTTCTATGTATTATTGTATGAAACTCAATGAACGTTTACTTATATGGCATGCCAGATTGCAAAAATTAGTTACATCACAACGTCACTATGACGTCATTGGTCAAATCTAGTCTGATTATGAGTGCGCTGGAAAACACTGGAAGTACACAGCTTCCATAGCTCCCAATTCTGAAAGCACTGCAATCACGTTGTACGCGTAATGATTCTGGTGGAGAGAGAACAGATTAAAAAATTGGTCCCGCATCTGCATGTTACACTGCAAATGTCGTCGAAAGACGATAGCCTTGTATCTGGAGCGGGAACAAAACGTTTATTTGATGTTCTGCGCAAGAAAATCGGTGAACGGTATTCTGGAGGCGCTGCGTTAGAATGCCTCGAGGGTGCAGCAGAGGCGAACGAGCGCAGCAAGTCACGTCACACGTGAGACATGAAAGCTATCCGGCAGTTATCACAGAAAACGAAGTGCGCGCGCCCTGCGCGCCCATCGCGGAGGTGATAAGATGTGGAACGCAAGGCGACGGGTAGGTACCACCACCGCGTCGTCTTAGCAAAGCGTTGGAAACACTTGACTTTTTGTGCAAGCGTCCCATCGTCAGCGAAACGTGATAATCGCTACGGTCCTTAGAATTACTTGTGTATGCCTTTCCTAGAAAGAGACACACATGCAAAATATTGACGTGCTTATATGGTGCCTCAAATATGCGCAATAGTTGCTTTTAATTGACAATTTCACAAGTGAGAACGGTGAATCTTGAGCAATATTTGTGGGCGCTGTGGATGGAGTCGGCCGTTTGGAGTATCGTTTGGCCACTTTGGTGCCATTTAGGGTACCGTTAAGAACGGACAAACAGACAAGTGTAAAGACAGACAGACAGCAGATAGACATAATAAAACTTGTTGTTGGGCTAGTTGGTTATACATCATATACTTAGAAATTTGGCGCAACCTCGACTCACGCAAACACTCACACAAGCACACACACTTACACCAGCGCTGCGTGTCGTGTGTGTTGCTCTGGTGTAAGTGTGTGTGCTTGTGTGAGTGTTTGCGTGAGTCGAGGTTGCGCCAAATTTCTAAGCAGATAGACAGACAGGCAGACAGACAGACAGACCAAAATTTGTGTCGAAGGTCCCCAAGAAAACTATCGTATTTAAAATCTGGGTGACTCATAAGCTTCGCCTTTAGGGTTGAACACGATAGCGGAAAATGCGGGCAGTTGCCACATATGCTGCATGCCGTGTAATGAATAGCATGCTTCAAAGCCCGAGCAAGTATTCGCGTGAATTGTTTGCGAACTTGCTATGCAACCACTACGTGGCCCTGGGGGAATAAGCGCGGTAAGGTGCGGTCCTCTTGCAATGGGGGGGGGGGGGGGGGCGGCTTCAAACTATGAAGCCGCTGTGATTAACCGCATGTTATGACACCCGGCGGCAATTTACGTTTGTACCACGAGATAGTACTGTGGTAAAACTTGTTCTCTTATGAAGCTTGCACACAGTACGCGTAAGTTTTAAAGCATGGATCTTACTCTTGCTTCATTTCCAAGCAGAGAAAGGCTTCCTTTCAAGAGAAGTTTTGTTTACCACAGCAGTTTCCAAGCTGAGGAAATTTCTCTAGCGCGCAGAGAGACCCTTTCTGTCAAGGGAAACGTAGAGCGCTGAGCACACTTCTTGTTCCTAACCACCTCCCCCTTCTTGCCACCATACTCATGTCAGCTCCCCCCCCCCTGCCGAAAAAAAAAGAAAAGAAAATTGCCATGGCCTAAAGAGAGAAAAAATTTACAATTTTGAGTGGGTGCCCTCCTCGAAATCAAAAATGAGCTCCCCCCTCCCCCAAAAGAAGTTTCTGGTTATTCCTCCTGTCAATGACCACTAAGTCGAGTTCGAAAAGCGATCAGAATTTCAATTGTACAAGTGTAAAGCGCACCTGCTTGGAACTTCTGACAGCACCAACATATCTAGGCATATGTAAATTTTTTTTAGCCTCTTTGGACGTGATATTTACAGCATCAATTATGTCTCATACTAGTAGTTGGTAAAAGCTTGGATCTTGGTGTGTTACTCAAAACGGTCATTCTGCTTTAATCGATAAATATTAGCGCAAACAAAGAAACAAACACTGTAGAAAGAAGGAAGCAGAAAATCATGTTTTTAGGACTGAATTAGGACTATACATTTCAAAGGCTCATATTGATTTGTTCATGTGTCGATGTCACGTGAGCCTGTGTTAAAATTGCTTCACTGCACTTTTACGAATTTATCTCTCCTTGAAGAAAGTATGACGTCAATCAATATTTTTTAAGATCCATTCACATATCGGTGTATATGACGAGATTCTTGCTTTTGTGTATGGTTTGACCTTTTGTAGGCCTCTCACGCAGTGCTTCGGGTCTGAGCATGTGATGACCTTGAATGTCTAATAACAGAACGTCACATGATAGATATCCGCTGTTTATTCGAAAAGCGAAACCAATAGAATGCAGCAGTTCTCTCATGCGTGCGTTGTTATCAGCGAAACGCAATCACGCTGACGTCTAGTAGCAAGCGATCTGCTCGCAACAATCTGGATAAACTCCTCGGCCTTTGAGTGCAATACAGCCGCGACCCGGTTCCACTCGATGGCACCTGAAAGAAAAAGCGGGAATTCTGATTTCATTGAAGAGTACAAAAAGCTTGTAATTAAATTTTCTAACTCGTCCAAGCCCATGATTCACCAAAGAGACGTACCCCATCAAGCTGAAGTTTCTCGCAACCCTCTAAAATGACGTTGAGGTTTCGAAAGAAAAGCGTGATGGTTGCGGCAAGCAATAACTTTACAATCGAGGAATAGAAAGCTCAGCTCGTGGAATTGAACGGAGCACTGACGTGTCAACAGAGCTATCACGTTGCTAAACTGATCAATTTGGTAGTTTTAGCAGATGCGGAGGGCGCGAAAGTTATTTGGTAAGTGTAAACGCCGCTACATTGAATAAACAGGCAAGTTCAATTGAAGTAAAGTAAGTTATATTATTATTATTATTATTATTATTATTATTATTAGCAACACACAAGGACACAAATTAAATGTGCAGGGGGCAGGCTGATAAGTACCACCTAGAGGGACACAGTGCCTGCCTACTCTTCAGGCATGAGAGATGACAGCGTGGGAAGGAAGATAGGGAAGTAAAAACAAAACTTACCAACATTTCGCCAAACATCACTAAAGCGCGAAAATAAGTCTATAAACGGTAGCCCATGTGTGTTCTGCTCATCAATGTTAAGCAGAGCTGGACGGTTCTGGCGCACCCTCTTAGAAACAGGCACTCATCGGTGGTTACACGCTTTTAGGTCTGCGGCTATATTCCTTAATTAGCAATGCTCGGCTGCTTAACAATGGTGGTATATACTTAAGGAAACGGGGATATGTTGGGTCCTGTGCACATATTGTGTTGAAGGAGCTGCGATATGCACATGACGGATGTTGCTTTCTAATGAGAGTGCTTGCCAGCCTATTTGCTATTTCTTTAAAATTTAGGTGCAAAGTAGGTAAATAAATACGCGCAGAGCTGGACACAACTACACCTAGGAGAACATTTTCTTGGGTGAATGTTAGCAAGTTTAGTAATTATTTTAAGGAGCGAGTAAGGACACATACCATAAAAAAAATGCGCTCTCTTTCGTGCCGTGACTGTGTGTTGCCATGTTTGAAACGCAACTATGACAAGGTGAGTGTCGTTGTGGTCGGACGGTCCACACGTCCTTGGAAGAGCAGTTGTCATGAGAGCACAAATCACGCGTACTGCGAATATAACGTAGACATTTACTTATTTCTGCCTCCCGAGTATTGACACATCGCTACAGTATCTTGCGCTTGTGCAGTGAGAAAATCAAACCGTCCCCGTTGCATTATAGCTAACCTGAAACGAGTAATGCGTGCGAGGAAGGCGCATTCGTGCTATCTATTTCTTCATCGAACCAGAAACTATACAATCAGTGATTTTCGGATGTGTATACGAGAATGACTATGCATCATATATGCACGCTTTAAACTCACCCTATGGTGGAGAGTTCCCCTGTAGTTAGGTCACACGCCCATTCTTCGCAGGGATGCTCCAATTTCAGTGGCTCATGCGAAGGTACTTCCGTTCCGTTGTACATACAGCTACCTTGAACGAAAAAGGCGAGTACAGAAAAAGTAATCACTCTGAAATGAACTAGAGTGACTCACTGTTTATTATGGCGGAGAAAAATTATTTGGTTTTTTTCACTTTCGCCATCACTTAAAAGAGTATTGGATTGAGCTAGTCGTCAATCCAGAATCAAGGTCAGCTGCCTACCAATAATTAAGGATATTAGAGTTACCCTCGTTTCTTAACCCTCTAAAGACAGGATATTTATAAATATATATATATATATATATATATATATATATATATATATATAAATAAATAAATATATATATATATATATATATATATATATATATATATATATATATATATATATATATATATATATATATATATATATATATATATATATAACAAGATCTAACAGACAATAATTCCACGGAATGTATAGGGGAAGTCATTAGAACTAATGTAATCAAAATAAGAAAGAAAAGTGGGTAAAAAATAATTTGTCGTGAGCCGGAATCGAACCTACGACCTTCGAATAACGCGTTCAATGCTCTAGCCACTGAGCTATCACGGCGGCTATCCCTCCAGCCACTTTATTAAGTTTATATGTGAATTTAAACGTGGGAGTGTCAGTCAGCGCCATCTGTAGCCACCACAGTGAGTGTAGAACACACTTTTATGAGCCTGTGTGGTGTCACGAAGCACGCGAAGTTATTACGAGTGGGCAGCTGACGAATAGTCCCTCGTATACAACCTAACGGCACCAAGTCTGCCAGTACGAGACCCTTGTTTATGAATAAGGGAAAGAAGTGCATACCTAATGGCTCATTTTTCCATGTTTTGACACAATATTAACGAGATCTGACATACAATAATTCCAAGGAATGTATAAGGGGAGTTATTAGAACAAATGTAATAATTCCAAGGAATGTATAAGGGGAGTTATTAGAACAAATGTAATAAAAATAAGAAGAAAGAAATGTGGGTGAAAAATAACCTACCATGAGCAGGAATCGAACGGGAAGGCCGCCGTGATAGCTCAGTGGCTAGAGCATCGAACGCGTTATTTGAAAGACGTCGGTTCGATTCCTGCTTACGGTAGGTTACTTTTTCACCCACTTCTCTTTTTTCTTATTTACATTCCATTGGTTGTAATAACTTGCCCTATACATTCCTTGGCATTACTGTCTGTTATATCTCATTAATATTGTGTCAAAACACAGAAAAACGAGCCCTTAGGTATACACTTCTTTTCCTTATTCATTAACAAGGGTCTCGTACTGGCAGACTTGGTGTCTTTAGGTTATATACGAGAGACTATTGATCAGTTGCCCGCTCGTAATAAGTTCACGTGCTACGGGACGCCACACATGCGCATAAAAGAGTGTTTCACACTCGTCGCTTGGCTTGTAGATGGCGCTGACTGACACTCCTACATATAAATTCACATATAAACGCAAAAAAGTGGATGGAGGGAAGGCCGCTGTGATAGCTCAGGACCTATGTGTTGTGTTTTTACCAGTGCCTTTGTATCGGTCCCTTTACAATGTATGCCATGGCCACACTGTACTAAAGCGCGTCAAGGCAATGAAAATATCGCCAGGTGCTAAGAATTTCTTTTTTAAATTACATACCGGTACGCTGACCGTCAAAACCTGGATGGCTGCAAAGGGGTTTTACGTTCCTTGGGGCACGCATTGCATAATATGCAGAAAGGAGGAGACAATTGAGCATGTATTCATTGACTGCTGGGATGCTATCTTTCTTTGGGACGTGCTCCAGCGCACAATCAAAAAAGATTTCCCCATTGATGCACATGGCATCCGCTATTTGCAAATACAAAGTGACGACGGTACCCCATATGATATGATAATGCTTATGGCTCTTCATAGCATTTGGAAATCCAGGATGGCAGCCATGCACTTTGATGTAGATGCACGAGCACCCACCCAGTACTTCAAAGAGTATATAAGAAATTTTGTGGATGAACAAAAGTTGCAGGAATTCACCCCAGAATGGTTGCCGCGCGTCGAATTACTATCGACGATAAAAACATTTTAACAGATGCGTGGCCACATCATTTGAGCCACGGTTTTTACAATGTTTTGGATTGTGTTGTGTAATTATCTGTTAATATGTGTATTGTTTACGTGAGCCGAAAACAGGCAATAAAGAAAAAAAAAAGCTGTGATAGCTCAGTGGTTAGAGCATCGAACGCGTTATTCGAAGGTCGTAGGTTCGATTCCTGCTCACGGCTGGTTATTTTTTCACCCACTTTTCGTTTTTCTTATTTACATTCCATTGGTTGTAATAACTTCCCCTATACATTCCTTGGCATTACTGTCTGTTAGATCTCATTAATATTGTGTCAAAACACGGAAGAACGAGCCCTTAGCTATACACTTCTTTCTCTTATTCATTAACGAGGGTCTCGTACTGGCAGACTTGGTGCCGTTATGTTGTATATGAGGGACTATTGGTCAGCTGCCCACCCGTAATATGCTCACCTGCTACGTGACGCCACACAGGCTCATAGAACGGTGTTCCGCACTCGCCGCTTGGCTACAGATGGCGCTCACTGACACTCTCACGTTTAAATTCACATATAAACCCAAAAAAGTGGATGGGCGAAGGGCGCCGTAATAGCTCAGTGGTAAGATCATCGAACGCGTTATTAGAAGGTCATAGGTTCGATTCCTGATCACAGAAGTTTATTTTTTCACCCACTTTTCTTTCTTCCATTCACCCTACACTTCTGTCTAATAACCTTCCCTATACTTTCCTTGGCATTATTGTCTGTTAGATTTCATTGTATTGTGTCAAAACATAGAAAAACGAGCCCATAATTATACACTTCTTTCCTTTATATATATATATATATATATATATATATATATATATATTTATATATATATGTATATATATATATATATATATATATATATATATATATATATATATATATATATATATATATATATATATATATATATATATATATATATAGATGAAATAGATGATCAGAGTTTCTTCCGGCTACCGTAATAAAAGTTATAAACTTCGAGAATAGTGCAGTATAGGAAACAAAACAATAAAATATTTATTTAATCCTAACAGTTTCGGCTGGTGGACCAGCCTTCTTCGGAGGATCCTCCGAAGAAGGCTGGTCCACCAGCCGAAACTGTTAGGATTAAATAAATATTTTATTGTTTTGTTTCCTATACTGCACTATTCTCGAAGTTTATAACTATATATATATATATATATATATATTCATGCTCCCATTAGTTTGATATATAACACAGGTTTATTCTGTAGAAAGAAAAAAAAATTCCTAATGTATTTCAATTTACCAACCATGGACTGTTGCCAATATTCAGCGTTACAGACAACCGTCAGTCACGCATACGATTCTTCTAGCCAGGCAGGATTATACATTGTTCTGCCACCCTAGACTGCGTTTACGCTCATTAACACCATCATACGACGGTGCGCATGACGTTTACGCGACATATAAAATGCCTAAGTACAGTTCTTTCATAAGCGTGTCGTAGCGACTATCACGTGCTACGAAGCAACTTCACCTCTTTTTGAGCATTTTAGTGTGCGTAACACTTCAGCCTATATTGACAAATGCTCCTCTACTCGAAGCTCAACATCAAGAGATACTTGAGGAGTGTTTCGCATTGTAATTTCTGCATCGTGAAATGTCTCGAGGACCTCTTGAGGTCGACTTTCGAGACGAGAAGCGTTTGTGAATGCAGGCCATAGTGCTCTTATTGCCTACATGTTTGATTAAGAAATAAGTGAAGAGTTCGCAAGCCCTCACTAGTTTTTCAACTCAGAGTGGTTTACGCGTGCGCATCAGTGTTTCGCACTAAAGAGGTAATTATAGGCGAAATGTCCTCAGCTTTCACTAAAGGCTACACACATGTCATGTCAAGCTTCAATATAACTCCTGAAACGTGACGCATCTGAAAAGATGATTCATCAACCAACCCTGAAAACCCGCTGGGTAAAGAAGCGGGCCTATAGGTACTGTATGAATCGAGGTAAAACGCTTGAAGACGACGGCGGACAAAAGAGAGCATACGCATACACTCAGAGCCTTAGGCGTGCGAAAAAGAGCTCCCCAGCAAAGAAGGACGAAGGTTCGTTGCAGCACCCTTTTGATAAAAGGGGGCAGATTTAGCTCACTAAGGCCCCTCCTTCCTTGAGAGCACGCCTATGCACTGGGCGACATATACTGCATTCAACTATGCCTTGAAACAATCTGAGGGCTTACCGTTTTGCACGGGGACTTTTCCGATGGCGGCATATCCGTCAGAACTGCGCCACATGCACAGAGCCATCGAGAAGATGACTGCCTTCGTGAGAGCCATGAAAAGCAGTTTCTGTCGCTGTACTAACCAGCGGACTATGCTGTGATCTCTTCCGGGTGTGTTTCACCTATTTGTTTCCTGCCTTTCCTCCTCTCCCAAAAATCAGTGAACACGTGACAACTGCCGTGTTGGCGACGCCACCACTGTCCAATTCATGGTTATCCGTGCGTCTACAGTCATCAGCTTGACACATCACCTTGACCCCATAACAATACGGACGCTCATAGACCACATACGACACGCGAGGAAAACGCCGAAAGGAAAGAAACTGGCAGGACAAGCTGTCAAGGTCGCCACGCGCAACGAGATGTCAAAATGGTTAAGCCTACACTTCGTATGCACGCAAGCAATAAATAAGTGATCCATTAAATTATGGCACTCTTGCGTGTTAGTTATAGCTCCAACGCAACTACTTCCTCGAATAAAGAATATAGAAGCGACGAGTGAGCACGCATCGTTCGAATAGAAGCCACCGTTATTTAACCATTTACTTAAGAGTCGCTGGAGTTTTACGTGTTAAAACACAATATGATTATTACGTAAGCATCGGTGGACTCCGGACCATTATCAAACGCTTGTTCCTAAAGCTAGGGAGATGGGATATCTTTGCAGTGCACCACCATTTAAATGTGGTAGCCGTGGCCGGGAGTTGAACCCGGGCCCCCGAGCTTGTGCTTAACCACTCGAGTCAAGTACACAGCGACCGCAAAATGCTGCAACTGTTTTTACCAATGATGAGAACATCTCTCGTGTAACAGGCCATTATCAATCCCATGGATTATGTTAGCGTGGTATAGATGACACGATTACCTTTAGCTTCTATGGACGACACAGTCACTACGCTCCCTTCATCAAAGCAATCCTAGCATTATGAACAATTGCCTGGACTCACGCGGCAAATGTCCTCGACTGTGTAGCCGTGACAAGTTGTGCTAATGCCAAAGTTAAATTGCATTCGTCATGGTTTATGCCGCCATGCGTTTAAACAACAAGGTCACATTCGCTTTTTTTATCAAGGCGAAAGGCCAAGCTGCCCCACGAAACACGTAAATTGGCCGTCGGCGGTGTCGCAGTCAACACGAAGAGGCACAAAATATTCATCATAAAATGGCATTGAGAAGCGACGTCATAGCGTGACAAGATTTGTGATGTCATATGATGACGTCCGCATATGACACCATGCCTTGGGGAAGTGTGGGCCTTTCTTGGCAGCACTGCAACACTTAGATGCCACGTTCAAAAAGCTCGCGCGCCTGTCCAGTCTTAGATATTGTGGTAAACCAGTATGTTTGGTCCCTAAAGCTTTTGAGGCCGGGGGGGGGATTTAGTAGAACCATATGAAGGAAATGAGGAAGAGTAGGGTTTCGCCTCGCATTTGGCGAATGCATGAGAGACTTGGCCACGCGATCACTGTAGTGGTCGTGTCTAAAGGCATCATGTGAAACGTCATTTCCTGAAATGACAGCAGGTTCTTGTTTTATTTCATTATTTCGAAAAAAAAACGCCTACATTAGTTTCAGGACAAAAGGCTTCGTCAAGACATCGTAGGCAGATTACACCACCAAAGCCTGCACAGAAAAGAAGTGTTATAGTACGTAACTATATCGACAGATGAAGTGCAGTGTGAATCGCAATAGTTAAGCGTGGCCAATCAGTGGGGACTTCTTAACTTTTTGATATTGTTTACGAAATAGGCTCTATATTGATATGAAGGCACCCACGATCATGCTGGATGCTAAGTATATATATAAGGGAAACAACGCACGTGCGACGCAGCATATACCAAAAGCAGCGGCGTCCGCACAATTATTTTAAGGAGGAGCACACAGTAGGCGAAAGACGAAAACTAACTCTGCCCCGAGTAATATCTTAGTCATTTTTCAGCTTCAATACAGCAGAATATTTCACTCACTGTACTTAGGCAAAAACACGAGTTGTCGCAGAACAATTATTTTCCAGAAAGGAGAGGAGTCCGTGCAACACAAAAACTTGCAAACTGTTCTGCTTGCGATGCTCTCCCCCCCCCCCCTTGCTAGCCCCTTGACTACATAGTACGGAATGAAAGCTGTTGCAATGCCTGGTTGGCCACTTGACCCCTTACAATAAGTATAATATGTTCAAAACGAGACAACCAAAACTGCGCATTCTGTTCGCTTGAAAGCGCCACTGCAACCACACTTCCGTAACCTTTAAAAATGATAGTTTTGTGATATGATATATATAAGAATATTGGTGCAAATGAAAAACAAAACAAAACAAAAGGTTTCGTGCTCGTGTGGTAAAAGTAGCTTTTTTATATCGTGCCATTTTCCGCTGCTGCACAGCATCGTGCAATTTATTGCAACAATATTTGAATAAACATAACAGGCGCATTTAATTTTTCAGTTCCAGTTTCAGTTTATTGCTTTCAAAACAAAATACAACCACACCAACATATATACAGGCAAGGGTCTTGATGTAGGAAACTGTAGAGGGACCCTTGGTTAAGTATACAAATACAGAGCGTAATGACTAATAAAACAAGTTAATGGAATATGAATCAAATTAAAAAATGAGATAAAGCGTCTACAATTACATCAGTGGAACATGAAAAGCCCATCAAGAGAAAAACAAAGGTACAAGTAAAGAAATAAGTGGATATGAAAAGAGATGTGACATGAGACCCTTAGTTCTGATAGCGGTGTTTGAGGTCATAATTGAAGGTTGCCAGAGAAATACGAGATTTGATAGCTGTAGGCAAATCATTCAAAAGTGAAATTGCAGGGAACGCAGGTGCTTTTTTTTCGAAATTGCTACGAAATGTGGGTGACAAAAAATTTTATTTGCTACAAATCTCGTAAAGTTCTTTTTGTGCAAAAACACTCGTGACATAAATGGAAGCGCGAGGCTGTTATGAAGCATTATGTAAAATAAGATGAAAATCTTGAATGGAACAAATAAATGACCGGCAAGATGTTGTATGAGCGGAGTAATACAGAGACATGTTAATATTCTATGGAGTGGAAGTGATGATGCATATTGACTAATTTTGGATGTGTTGAGTTGATGACAAGTCACAAGCGTATGCATTTTCTCATGAAGCGATACCGTATAGTTAATGTGACTATGAATGAAAGCAAAGTACAACGCGAGCAGAGCTTCGCGAGAAAGAAAAAAAGGCCAGCTTTCAATAACGCGTGGACTCCAAACAAAGTCTTATGCTTGAGATGGTGGACGTGACGGTGAAATGTGAGTTTAGGGTCAAGATGTATGCCTAAAAAAAGGACATTCTGCAAGGAGGTATAGAGTGGGACCCAATATTTAGTTTGAGAATCATTATTAGGTTTTTAGCAGACATAAATACCATATATTTGGCTTTTAAATAATTTAAAACTAGAAAGTCATTGCTACACCAATTCATAATGTTTATCAATGTAATATTCAGCCTAAAATTAAGAACAGTGATAGATTGATTGGATGAAGATGTGGTGGTGTCATCTTTATATAAGATGCCATGATAGTGATTGGAGGGGTTAGGAGAATCAGGAAGAACATATAAAATTAAAACAGAGGACTTAAAACTGAGCTTTGTGGTACACCCTGGTTAATGCATTTAGTTGCTGAATATGCATCCACTACGTGTACCGTATTTTGCCTGTCAAGTAAATAGATTATTAGGAGTGTTAGCGCAGGGCCAGTTATGTCATATCACTAAGTTATGGTTAGCTGTGTCAAAATCTTTATTCAAGTCTCAAAAAACTTATCCTGCTAAATTTCCAGAATCGATGCATTTTTTTAATGTATAAATTAGAGACAACACAGCAAGATTAGTAGAACTTCCCGGGCGGAAACCGAATTGGTTATTCTTCAACAACTCGAACGTAGTTAGGTATTCATTAAGACGCTTAACAAATATTTTCTCTATGTGTTCACTAAGACAGGAAAAAATAGTGATTGGGCGATAGTCACTATTTGTTTGTCAACATTTTTAAAAAATCGGAACACTCTTAGCATTTTTCAGGAAAGAAGGAAATAAGCGTTGTTTAAACATCAGGTTTACAATGTTATGCAGCCTGTCCAAGACAAAACGTGCAACTAGTTTTAAATATTTCACGAAGATGCTATCTACAGCAGGTCCGGCATTTTTAGGATTGTTAATCGTGGAAAACACTTCATTCGGCGCAGCGGGTGATATAAAGAATGACTGTGGCATGTGGCGTTAAGTGCTAAGGAACTAAACATGTCCGTAGTTATTAGAATAAACAAGAGAGAACTCGTTCGAGAAAGCATACGCGATCTAATTGGCGCCGAAAAACTAAGACCCTTATAATTTGCTTTAGTAATAGGCGTATCATTAGATTACCTGTTTAGGAAAAGTTTAGTAGCTCTCACTGCTTCTTGCGGTTGTTCGTATTCTGTAGAAATTTACCTTCGTAGTAACTTTTTTGCCTGTTTAGGCAACTCATTCACTAATATACAAGAACTTTTGTATTGTTTAGCAGGTGCAGTGTTTTGGCTGTCATCTTCCGTGTAAAACTCAAATCGATAAAGTTCTTTGAACCAGATAGCACGAATGACGTTTTTTTGTCGTAGGAAACAGCCTGGTTATAGGAGAGAATAAGAACGACAAAACTCGGTCCTCTTGTCGTTCTTCTCTCGTATAACCACTCTGTTGATTACGATAAGCTCATGCTGACAAGCTCAAGTTTTTACACTTTCAAAGAACACTTTACTCTTTCAAAGTATATATTCTCTTGTAACAGTTCATTGAAAATTCCGTGAGGTAATAATTTCGCAAAGTTCTAAAAAACGTCATGGTAGACAATATCTGCGAATTCAGGTTGTGTGGTCAAAAGACGCACATCCCGAATTTGTACATCAAGGGAGTCAAGTATTGTCTGTACAAATATAATTTCTGGCTTGCGTAATCTTGGCCAGTGCTGGGAGAAAACTAAATCGGGATTAAAGATGATAATATTTTAGTATGACTAGACAGTGTTTTGTAAAACCGTACGAAAATCAGCACCGTCAGTAGGTTGAATCGCTTTAACAAGGGTGGAGTTCTCGCTTCCAGGTATCATAATATTTTCGCCACATATTTTAGAAAGCCTAAGCACAGCCGTAGAGTCTCTGTATCTAATAGGACTAGTGGCCGAAGCTTGTATGTGGGCGTCCTGAAAAAATCAACACAGCAGAATTCTAATACAGGTCGCAAATACAATCTGCAGACAATCAAGAGTGCTTTTCTTCTCATACCCGATCTGTGGCTGCTCAGCCTGTTAAATACACCCATTTCCCGTGGTTCTTTTGTTCTTATATATTGAATAAGATGTTGCCAATTTAGTTCCTCAATATATATGACTCAGGCGTATTTTACTGAATCCATTTGCGGGATATTTTTCAGCTTGTAAATCAGAGATATTCTCACCAGATCGTTAAAAGAAAAACCAGAATAGCACACTTATTGGTATCAAGACTTAGCTGTAGTACACTTTGCCACTTCTCGAGTTCATGAAAGTACGACTGTAAATTATTGTAAAGGCGATGTATGTCAGCATCTATAGGAAAAAAAACCAACGTCGTCCACATAAACATAATAAACATAATGATCGAATAGTAATAGCACACATCAATATGTTAAATATTGCTGGTGAAAGTACTGATCCCTGGGTCACGCCTCGCGTCTGCTTGTGCTTCAAGGAAGAAGAGCCACCTTTAAAGCAGTAAAACTCCCTTTCTTTTAAAAATTCTGCTACCTCTGCTACGATGTAAGAAGGGAGTCCATGGCACGGTAAACGATTGTTCAACACTATCGTATGAATTACAGATGTCTCAGGTACCTAAAACAGCGTGCTGTTTTTTTAGGCTGAGCAATGTGAACCAAACTTTCAAGGTCTACGTGCGCATTCCAGATAGAATTTCCAGATATAAAACTATTATGTCTGAGGATTAAAAGCTGTTGTTCATTAACAAATGTTATTATACAACCATGAAGAACACTTTCAATAAGGTTCACTACATTTGATGTTAATGCTATTGGTCTTATATTGTTGATAGTATATCAAGCCTCCTGCTTTTTAAGCAGTGGTATGATTTTAGCAATCTTGCATTCATGAGCCATTTATGTCTTTTTAAATGAGTAGGTAATTAGGCTTAATGGATCCTTGATAAATTCCTGATATATTTTTTGGCATTAGGTTTGTAACTCTGTCATTGGTGCGGAGTTTGGCAACCTTAACATAGCCTGATCTAATTTGTCAATCCATACTGCTACGGAAATCTATACTGCTACCATAAGTACGGAAAAATCGCTGGAGTATAAACCGATGTTGGAAGGCGCGGTGCTAATCTATTTTTTAACCATCGAGCTGATTGAATTATTGTTTCCTGTAATTCTTCTGAGGTGCAAACTATTGAGCCCACATTTTCTGGCTTTGGACTTTTCTTTGCGCAACGTAAGAAACTGAGTAGTGCTCGATATTTTTATTTAAATAGGTATAGTCAAAGTGATTCTTACAATATTGCTTTTTCACGCGTGATACTGTACGTTTAAATGTTGCCACAATGAATTCATACTACTACCAAATTAGTGAATTATGAATTCGTATAATATTTCTCTATGCAGCCTTCCTTCTTTTGTAGTCGCGCGTACACTCAGTGTACTGGAGCACTCTTGGTGGACGCCGACGTAATCACAAGATCTGAAGTGTTTGTTGATCATTGTTTGAAGCGAAATCAACTGTTCTTCGGGAACTTCAACAAAACACTTGCGATACAGAACGTCAGATCTAACAGTGATCGTGCTCGACTTCAAACAAACGTTAGCTGCTTCATATTTAGGCAGGTAAAATTTTTATGCGTAATCCAGTCTCACCGAAGCGTACCAGCAGGGTCTGTTTTAAAATTTCATGACATGTGATGGGAGTTGAAATCGCCAGTGAGAATAATTTCATTTTTGCATCTTGTTAGGAAACCGTCCAACTGTTGTGTATTGTGTACGCCTGAGGGGAAATATTCATTTAGAGTTGAGAAATGGTGGCATCGTGCCATGTAGAGATCAATTGTCAGAATTTCGAAGTGCGAAGACATAAGCTGAAAATCCAGACTCACTGCGTGGCAAACTTTGTTCGATATTAGCATCATTGCACCTTCCCCTAGTGAATGCCTATCTGACCAAAATATCAAAAAATTTTCAAAGTGATAATTTTCTAATAGGCATAATTCAGGTTTCTTGAAATATAATAACGTCGGGATACAACTGAATAACTAAGCAGAACAAAACTGTTTAAGCAGAAAACAAAGAACGACGATTCCACTACAGAACTTTTGAAAAATTTATGGTGATGCGCGAACGACATCGCCAACAACTGTTTCGAAAATACTTTCTTTAGGAATTCGGGCAGCATTAGAATTACCTTTTTTGGTTTTATCACTGGGGCACGGATATTTTACTGGGAAACCAGTTTGATTCTGACGCCTGCTATTATAACTAACTTCCATCTCAACCGAAAACCCTACTTCTTTCAAAATGGAACGTTCTGATACAGTAGGCGTTGGACCTGCCTTATGTCCCTGATACGGTGCTGAATTTGACACCTCTGTGGCTGCTACTGTTGTTGCGCAAGGCGTCAGCTTGGTCATCGGTGCTGCAGCTTTTGAATGTAGCTGTGTCACCGGTGAGCCACACACTTGCGAGACACACTTAGTTGCAGTAGTGATTACCTAATCTATCGACTTCGACATTGATTTTTCAACTGTTGACTCAATAGGCTGCAAAAGTTTGACCTCATTTGTTGACTCTTGCGTCGCAGAAATACCAGCATATCCGAAGGTTCAATGTTTCACAACAGCAATGGCTTTCGTCGTGAACATTTTTGCCTATCCGTTATTTCTAGCAACTGGATTTCCTTTGACCTCGCCTACAGTATATTTAATCAGCTGTATGGTCTCTTACACATAGAGAGCACTTTTTTATCTCAGCAGTTCATTTATCAGAGGGATGGTCAGCACCACATACTCGGCATCAGGAACTTGATTTGCAACGCCCTAAACTTTGGCCAAAAGCCCGAGAACCTCATCTTTTGTGTAGAACCTAGGCGTTCTACACAAAAGATGAGTGGCCATATTTTCAATTCAGATCGCAAAAAATAGCCGACAAAAGTGGCAATAACCGATTCGGAGGGAATGTTTTTACCATTCACTATGCGGTTGCACCGGTTTAAGGCTATGACGCCAGCATCCAACAGCTTTTCCCGAGTCTCGATTGGTGACAATCGAGATTCGACTGCTCAAATGATTCCCTTTGTACATGCCAACTGATTAGCAATGAAGGCACTCACTGGAACTGACGCAAATGCCTTGCACTTAAGGAGGTCCGCAGCACACGAGGAAATTGACGATATACATAAAACATCATCTCCTCCAAACTGTCGAATGTCGCTTATCAATTGAAAGTGCGATGTCATGGCCTGGAGCTCCGCCTGGACAGCTCCCGGGTTGTTCAGCCTGATAAGTTTCCCGCTCGAAGAAGAGTCCAGCGCAACAGGGATGCTGTTAAGACAACTGTAAAAAGAGCATTCCAAGCGCAGTTCATCATAGGCAAAGAGGCTGACGAAGGGTTATGCCCTTGACCAGGAGACTAATTAGTCACTAGCACAATTGCGATTGTCTAAACAATAGTAATGAATATCACTCAGAAATTAACACTGGTCAAATTCACAAGAGGCTCCGATAAACCCCCGGACAAAGTCCAAGCTCAGCAGCATAAAGAAGGCTCAGCAGCAAGAGTCATCTCCTCTTTCTGGCTGACAGCTATCGCTTCCTTCTAAGCTGGCTGTTCCTATTCTGATCTTTGTCTTCCCCCGCCCTCCACTCCTTGCAAGTGCCTTAGTCTGTTGACGCTTTTCGTCATTACACAGGTAAGACATCCCTAAAAGGGCCTCTAAACAACTGGGAGTTCATAGACGAGGAATTGTTAACTTTCTAGCATCCTCTATTCCCCCTCTACAAGATTCATGTCCCCCTCGCCACTTATCTTTTCATAAAACAAGCAGCAGCAGCAGCAGCAGCAGCAGTAGTAGTAGTAGTAGTAGTAGTAGTAGTAGTAGTAGTAGTAGTAGTAGTAGTAGAAGTAGTAGTACCAGTAGGGGTAGTAATAAGCCTATTTTATTTCTTGGAATGAAAAAAAGAATAGAGAGGCAAAAAGAGTTTCATACACCTGACAAAGGCCTCTGCACCAGTATTTCATCATCGATACGCATTTTTTGCAGATACAATAGACAATAAAACTTTCACATGTCAAGTACCACATTAGTGATAACAATTGAATAGTGTAAGAAAAACATGCAACACAAAATACACTTAAAGTAGTGCAGACACACAAGTCTTTCATATAAAAAAGAAATAAAAAGAACAGGAAGACAGATTGATGTATCAGATAAGACAATGAAACAACACACTTTTCAAACAATATTGAATATGTCACAGCCCGATTCAACCAGATTAGGGATGATAAGTGATTCATTTTTTTGGTCCAATTTTTTAACTTGTTCTTCAAATGTCCCTAGACGTAGATAATATCAGCGCTGAGCCAATGAGAAATTTGTGCTTTTCGGCTACGCGCGGTTTCTCGTGCCTGTGCAGTTGAAAACACAAGAAAAAAAGACAAAAAAATTATTTGACTGAACTCGGCAGTCATGCGAGACATAGCAGAACAGTCGCGCAACAACACAGGAAATCAGGGTAGGCGAAAATTCACAATCTAGATTATCGTATTCGCTCATATCGAGAGCGTGTTTTCACAAGCAGAGTGCTGGCATCATGAACTGTATCGAGAATAATGCGCTCATTCTGAGTATCTTCAACGATAGTTAATGGTCGCTTTGAACACCCGGTAATACGGAATTTATCTAAGTCCAGTAGCTTTAACTGGTGTACATTACAAAGCTTCGACGCTTGGATGAAATCAATTGACTCCACGGAATTCACCGTAGCGGCATTTTTTGTCAATGTAATTGATGAGGTTTCGCGTCTCACATGTTACAATATGATTATTTGAGACGCCGTACACTGTATAAAAAAGAGTTCCTTGGCTCATTTCGCTCGGCCCTGACTTGCCACGTATAAAACTCCCTTTAAAGAGACACATTATCTTTATTGAATGATTGTTGCACTCTGCGTAGCAGTTCATGATTTTGTAATTTTTGTTCACACTTTCGGTATACACTTTCTTACGTAATTGATACGCGCTAGTTGTTCGTGAGAGCTTCTATTCTTGTACGTATTACCTCTACTTAGACCCGTCTTTACTCAACGCAGTATGATGTATCTCTTTGCACGTAGTATCATGTACCAGCCCGCCTTCAAGACCCCCTTTTACATTGAATACATTCTTCGGACAGTCTTGGCATATATACAAAAGAGCATATGTGCCCCTTTCAAGGGAGCCGTATACATGGCAAGTCCCTGCTATACCCTAAAGGAGTCACTAACTTTTTTAGAGTGCACTGGAGTGCTCCTGAAATTTCAACCACCCCGGATTCTTTAACATGCGCGCGTGTTTGCACAAGGCCATTTAGCATTTTCGACTCATGCAAAATGTGGGCGCCACGCCGAGGTTCTTATAATCCGTGCATCTTTTTTCTGTATCACCCCCCCTCACCAGCCGCTTAGGCTATGGGACCGAATATTTGAAAGCGCATTTTTATACTATAGTGCAATACATTTTCCTCTATCCTTGAAAATTAAAAAATCGATCCTGATACATTCGGGTCTGCTTCCGAACACCGTCCCTCTACCACATCGTGCCTTTCGGCCTATTACTCGGTGGGAAAGAAGCATGCCCAAAGCAGAACTTCTGCTGCAACAACAACAACAACAACAACAACAACAACAACAACAACAACAACAACGACGACGACGACGGCGGCGGCGACAACGACAACAACAAGACCACCACCACCACCAACAACAACAACAACAACAACAACAACAACAATCTGCAGTCTTACGTGCTGAAACCACGATATGTATATGACAGGCACCATAAAGTGTGGCTCAGGATATTTCGACAATCTGGTGTCCTTTAACGTTGACTGACAAGTACACGGGCCTCTAGCATTTCCACTCCATTGAAATGCAAACGCGGTGGTCAGAATAAAATCCGCGACCGGTGGGTCAGCGGCTTAGCACCATATCCGCTTCGCTTGCGCGACGCACCAACTTATGCAAGCAATACCAGCCAGTTCACTGCAAAAAGCTTCTCATATTATATTTATTAGGATGACGTTGAAGGGGCCCTCAAACACTTTTTCAAGCAAGCGTGGAATAAATTCAATGGAAGAGCTTATTGCCTCACGAATGCAACGCCGAAAAAAATTTAGGAATTCATTCCGTACGAGAGGAGTTACAAGGATTTGTCGCATGCTGCAGTTTCACCCTCTCTTCTCTCATCCCTATAAAAAGGCTGCAAGCTAAGTAAGGAGGGATGGCAGCGATATAAAGAATACATCAACGCGCGCGTCATGGCCTTGAGCACTTTTTTATTACTTTTTCTTTGAATTTGCGGTTTTTCAGTGTGATCGCGGGTGCATGTATGGACAAGTCATGGCCTCCCGCGGCGATCTTTGCAACGACCAAGCGCACTATGGTAAAATCAGACAATGGCTCATAAATAGGCTTTTTACAAACAATTTTTTAGCGTCTTCGGTCATTTGTCGGAAAAGACAATGTAATTTTAACGAGACAGTGCCTCAGAGCTCATTTCGCAGATATTCCGGCGTCGGCATCATTGATTTTGAGCGGGAAATCACCATTTTATGCGCAACCGAAAAATCAAGAACGATGAAAATAAAATGTAAAAAATGCAGGAGGAGAGTGGGCACTGAACTCAGGCTGTTTGGGTTCAAGTGGGCATCAAACCCGGTACGTTTGCGTGGTAAGCGGATCATCTACCACACGGCCACCCCTCCTCTTGCGAAAACAGTGAGAACTTCTGTCTGGAAATCCAGGGAAAGTAGCTTTCATGCTTCACAAACACACGCATCTTGTATACTTGCTTCATAATGCAACATGAAATATTGCAGTAGAAATGCGTAGTAAAAGCGTTCATCGCCAACGGGCGTCAGAATATGTGATTATCACACTGGCTCCGTGAGTAAAAGCGGATACCTACTACGAAAGGCACACACGCAAGTCCACTCATTTCCTTAAGGCCACGTAGTAGCTGCATAGCAAATTCTAACAGGTTTCATGCACTATAGTCGGTGGCAAGATAAGAATAAAAAGTGAAGTGCATCACTGTCCATTTGCAATATGCTCGTCCAACTGCGTCCGCACATTACCATGACGTAACGTAACAGTCAGGATGAACCAATGACAAAATCAGCAGGTGTTGTTCGCAAGGGGAGACGATGTGTCGTTTCAAGCATCCTTTAGGTTCTTGGAGAGTGTGGCGTTTTCTTCGTGAAGAAGCTATTTCGTCCACCGAAGGCGCTGTATTATCGCCAGTTCTATTTAAGATCCTAATTAGCACTATCCTGCATTGCCAGGACGTGAAGGTGCTTTTATATACTGACGATATTGCATTTTTCACGGCACATAGTGACATATAATCTTTATATCAAAATCTACAGAGATATGTGAAAATGCTGGAGAGATGGCTAGATGCAGTCTGTATGACCTAAATGTAAATAAGAGCGCAGTATTGATATTCCCGTTATCAGAACCTATCTCAATTTCAATATGTTATAAACAATAGCCCGTTCCGCAGGTGGAATCTCTTAAATATTTGGGAGTAATTTATAATTCCAGCCTAAACTGGACTCCCCACATAGAAAGCATGGAATGTAAAGCACAATGCGCCTTAGGTATTCAGCAGCCGTCGATATGGTCTACGCAGAAGCGCAATGGGGATGATATATAACAAGTATATGCGACCAATGCTAGAATTTGGGTGCGTATTGTTCTCAGGTGGCCCTGCTTACAAAATGAAGCTTCTGGTTATGCTTGAACGAGAATCCTTGGGATTGTGTTTAGGACCTCCTAGGTTTGTAACAATCAATGTTTTGTATCAGGAAGCATGATTACCTACATTGCCTCGTCGTTTTCGTATCCTAGCGGTTCAGACGTTTCTGAAATTTTATAGCTATGCGCCAAGATTATCTGAATATGCTTTTGTAAAGGACCCAGACACATTTTTTCTGGCCCATTGGCCACGGTTTCAAACACCTCAGATTGCTTTTGTCCAGAAACAACTAGATAGGATAAAAGTAAAAATTCGAGATGTGATTGCGGCGCAGCTTACAAATCAAAATATTAAGATAGATTAGCGAACGTTAAAAGATGCAACTCACGAATGCAAACTAACAGCATACAAATCCCTGATACGGCCTGTTCTTGAATACGCCTCCGTTGTCTGGTCACCTCACTGCGCATGCGACATAGCACACTTGGAAGGTGTTCAAAAAAAAGCAATAAGATTCATATATCACCGTTATGATCACAATTTTTCGCCTTCGTCACACGCTGTACGTCTATCACTCAAATCACTCGAACACAGACGTACTTGTGAGCGTATCGGCACTTTACATAAAATCGTGAACAAGATAATCACCATTGACATGCCCTTTTCCTTTGACAACTCCGTTGCAAACACTCGCAGGTCAAACCCCATTAACATCACACCCTTCATGCCATTTCTAGATTGTTTTAAGTTTTCATTTTTGCCTTTCACAGTGGAATTGTAGAATAATCTGGATGTTTCTCTCCGAAAGTTGCCTACCAATAGTTTTTTGAATGAACTACCAAACCATGTGTTTTGTTAGTTTAGTGTGTATTCACTGTTATGGACCCACTCCTGCAATGTCTCGAACTGTGAGACAGCAGTATTTGTAAATAAAACAAAATCGATGAGATTTTTCTCTCCAAGCCCAAATTACAATCCTATAGGGTGTTGAATGGCTGACTGCAGGATTATCTTGCGCTCGCCGAAACGAATAATAATATAGCCACAGATGCTTCAGTAATGGATGAAAAGAGAGGTGTAGGTATATACTCCCATTCGCTTGACTGGTCTTTTTCATTATTATTACCCGGGTTAACCCCAGTTTTTGAAGCTGAACTGTTGGCAATAGTTCTAGCGCTGCGAAAGCTACCTTTGAATGCCGATAACGCGATCATAATCATGGATTCCCTGTCAGTTTGTACGTCGATTACGGCGTCAACAAAATCGATGGCTTTAAAGACGCTCCTTATGCTAGCCCTCCTCAGCTGCAGCTATTAAAGTTAGTATAGGTACATGGTCATTGCGGCTCAGAAGTAAGTGAAATCGCCGATTCTCTAACACGGCCAGCATTGGAAGGGCCAGTACTATCAGTCCTTCCCGAAAAGGCCACTCTAACTGCGGCAAGATACAGAAAACTTGCGCTTCTTGCAGACGTTATGAATGCAATAATATCAACAACAGAATTTAATCGCCTAGGATTTCCGTGGAAAACTCATTGGTGTCCTACAAGACAGTTGGAAACCATAATAACCAGATTTCGATGTCGTGTCCCCCCGTTAAATTTCTATTCACATAGGGCTGGTCTGGTGATATCACCGCTATGCAACTTTTGTTCAGAATCAGAAACAATAGAGAACTATTTGTTATCATGTCACCGATACAAATTGCTCACGAAAACACTCTTAGTCCTCCCATTCGCTAGCCTGGGGCTGAACTTCACAATATAAATTATACTTTCCTTCGGTGCTTCCGATCTGGGCTTCAGCCACAAGAACGTTTTCTATGCAGCTTGCAAGTACCTTAATGCAAGAAAAAGAATCAGGCTTTTAGTTGCGTGATTATATTCCTGCCTAAAATTCCAACATACAGAGGAGCTTTGTTTAACCACGCTGATTTCTATTCAAGGTAATCAATGATTGTCTGATCTGAACGAGTGATCCACACTTATTGCACTCTTTTCATTCTGCCTTTGCTGTCTTTTCTTTTTCTTTCTTTTTTCTCTGGTGGGTGGTCTCAATATTGAATTTAAAAAATCTTACTGAATTAGGTCATCGATTCTTGGCCGATCCCCCTGTGTGGGTGCGAGCCATGGCTGTGGAATCATCATCATCATGACTCGTACTCAGCGTCATCCTCGTTGACCGTCACTCGATGCTGGCATTTATGATTTTGCAGTGTTTGAAGTGTATCGAGGCGGCAGAGCTTCATCGCGTTTCGTCGGTTCGGCAGCGTGAAGCAGCAACACGGTGTCCGTTCTCTGCGTCACTTGTATGCACCAAGCGTATCGCCTGAGGGTGACTGCTCTCAACGATTGTCATCGCGGTCATTCATGTGCAGTAAGGCGAAGGTTGAGTCTGAATGTGCGCAGCTGCGTTTTGTGAATTGAGCACGTTTGTGATTTACCGCCCGTTAGTTATAGCATGAGGACAAAACGACAACAAAGAGACAAGAAGGACACGCCCGTGCTTGGTTCGACGAGCCCTACCCTTTCCGTGGGCGCTGGTATCAAAGAAAGGCAGCGGCTTCAGTTTGCGGAGAGAAGGAGCAGTGTGAAGACGCCCAGCTGGTTTTCATCGACTTGGAGGAAAGGCCACAGTACCGCGTTTCCACCGAAATGAAATTTGGATCACCACGCTCTGAATGACTGATGGGCCGCCGACGCTCAAATCAGCACTAGATGTCGAAGCATTGGCCCTCGGAGATGCCGAGCGCGTGACCGCCGTCCGACAAAGCATGGATGGTCGACCGGAGCCCCCCGCTCGCGGGAAGGAAGCTTCGCCAGGGGAGGCAGCATCGCTGGGACCACATACGTGTTTGTGTTGTGTATGTGTGTATGTTGAGGGTGGTACTGGCATGATGTAGCTAGGAATTGCTGTATGACGTGTTATTGGACTTTGAAGCCCCGACCCATTCCCCCATCTAGGGATTTGGGGAGAAAGTACTCTACATAATGAGCCACCGAGAGCCTTCTATAAGGCTCTCGAAATGTACATGATGTAAATAAACTCTCATCAGACTTCAAGTCCCCCTTCCTTTTGCCTCGGTGTCTTCAACCCGGTTCTCCGGTGCTGGAAGGGACAGTCGCAACACCCGCTAAAGCCATGGCATCAACGTTGCCACGTTTGTTTGAGTGAGTGTGTTGCTTTGGTGCCACAGCGTGGGAATCTTACTGATATTTTGCGATATGCGCTGTGTTGTGCAACTATGTGGGAGATGTAAGTTTGGAATTTATGTCAGAAAAAGGCAACCGAGAGAACCTGCT
The DNA here is from genome assembly GCF_043290135.1 of Rhipicephalus microplus. NCBI lineage: Eukaryota > Metazoa > Arthropoda > Arachnida > Ixodida > Ixodidae > Rhipicephalus > Rhipicephalus microplus. The sequence goes on from NC_134702.1 coordinate 215,773,220, forward strand.
AGCGTGACACAATTCGAAAGTAAACAAACCAGGTGTGCACCAGTGTATGCAATATAAAGCAAAGTATGGTCTTGGGATGTATATATATGTGCGTGTGTGCGTGTGTGTGTGTGCGCGTGTGTGTGTGTGTGTGCGTGCGTGCGTGCGTGTGTGTGTGCGCGCGCGCGTGTGTGTGTGTGTGTGTGCGTGCGTGCGTGTGTGTACGTGCGTGCGTGCATGTGTGTGCGCGCGCACGTGTGTGTGTGTGTGCGTGCGTGCGTGTGTGTGTGTGTGTGTGTATTTGTGTGTGTGTGTGTGTCGTACTCCTAAAGTGTGTGTTTATCGTACTCTCGTACACTTTGTAGCGTACTCGCCCCACGGAGGCGCGAAAAGAAGGCACCTACACTCCTTGAAGTTTGGGACAAGACTAGTTTGTTCTCCAAGGAAAACAGGCTTTGAAAGCAACAACCAAAAGGGGCGTGGCTGCGTATCTTCCGCGGCCCTCCGGAGATAACGTGAGGCATGTTGGCCGCGTCTGCACCGTGCGCCTCGGCATACGAATCGGTATGCGCACACAAATAAAATTATCGCGCTCACCGGCGTCATCACCCGCTAGAAGGGGTCCCCCCTAGACCGCGGAGCCTGGGAAAAAAAAACGAGCAAATGTGCGTGGTTGTCCATGAGGTGAGCCGGTTTCACGCGATCGAGAGAAACGAAGTCCTCTCTGTCGCGAACACGAATGGTCACAGTTTTGTGCGATCGCGAAAGCACACGCAAGGGCCCGTCGTACGCCGGAGTCGACGGCGCTTTCACTGTGTCACGTCGCACGAACACATGGGTTGCCTCATTCATGTCTGGGAAAGGAAACTCTCTTTGGTTGCGGCTGACGCGTGGCGCGCTGGGTTGCAGGTGCTCCAACCAGGAATGTAGCCTTGTGTGTGTGTGTGTGTGTGTGTGTGTGTGTGTGTGTGTGTGTGTGTGTGTGTGTGTGTGTGTGTGTGTGTGTGTGTGTGTGTGTGTGTGCGTGTGTGTCTGTGTGTTTGTGTGTGTCTGATTATTTTGACGAGAGCCAATTGGCAAAGCAGTTTCATTCGAACAAAATGTATTACCATCGGCTCATAATTACATGCCAGATTGAAGTGTCCACTGCGTAAGCGCGTTTTTTACGCTCGATGTACGAACGTCTTGCATGCAAAACGCCTTGCGAAGTTCTTCAAATCGGGAAATGGCGTGAGCGATGTATTATTGCTGCATCGATCGTGATCGACGCAGCGATCACGATTAATCATGATCAGCTACATTGATCGTGATCGCTACTGAAGCGAAGTGGCTAAAACATTTATTGAGCAGAAAAAGAAAGAAAGATTTCGTGTTTTAAAACATTGTATCATGCTTAACGATATCTGACTAGGAAGCCTTACTTTTTGTATAATTTTTTTTTTATTTTACATGTGATGTGTGATTGTATTACGCATACAGATAACCAGTTTAAAAAATAGAGTACCAATAAACCAAGAATGAATGTATTGCTTTTCCCCGTGAAAGCAAAGTATGGCATGCGCAGAAACATCGCCTTCAAGAGATGTAAATGGCTTATTCGTGGACTCTGAGATAAGCGCAGTGAAGGGTGCGAATAATGCCTTTCTTCCACATGTTTAAGCATTTATGTTGTCACTGGTTATTGAAATAGCTTGCTGCTTTGCTTGTATGAATTCATTGTACTCTTCTTGTTTTGTTGTTATTATTGCCGCAATGCTTCATATGTGTTTATTGTAACCCTTTTTTTGTATTCACTTGTACCAACTTCTTCCTAAGGTCTGAAGATCTGACCAGCAGTATTGTAATAAATAAATAAATAAACAACAGATATATTACTAAGCTGACGTGAAAGTCCGTGTCTTATCAAGTTTATTTACCGAGCTTCGGAATCTTGATTTCAATACCAATGAAGTATTGTCAGATAATGATTGTATGCGTGAAAATTAGGGCCACTTTATGGGAGCTACTTCATTTGTAGCGCGTAGCCATAGAAAGTAAGGGCAATGAGGCCTTTTGTGTGGAGCTTATAATAATTATTAGGTCGTCATCTACTATAAGTATTTAAATTACGCACCAGGAACAGGGTGGCACTATCACGTTGAACTGTTAAAGGCGATGCGTTAGGGTCCCCTAATTCTTTAGCTCAATTTCATAATTATTTGTGAATTCTCGGCCGCGTGCTTCGCTATATTGTTTGGCTCGCGTGTCGTCGGGAGCCTCTACTACCGATTGACAGCGTTTAGTGACCATGCACAAAAAGTGTTGCAGAGCCCCTTGATTGAGTGCGACTAAAGCGACCTTAAATTTTCGCCTGTCTTCTCGAGCGCAGCTGCTTGTCAAACGTCTGCGGTCATGGCCTCGTGTTGAGCGAAACGTTAGACTGCGCAAATAGCGCATCGCGTCTGTAGCGATAAACGATAAGTTACGGCAAGCTTTGAGTGACTGCGAAAGACGGGTAGTGGTTGAGAGGCGGGGAAAAAACCCGAGAAAGACTATTTTTACGCTGTCTTGCGTTCCTCGACGCACACAAAGAAGTGAGTCGGGAAAAACGCTCTGTATTCCTCGAGTCGGTCGAAGTTTGCTAATACGCAGATGAGATTGCTATGTGGTTTCTGAGCAATTTTTTTTTTGTTCACTGCAACAGTGGTGCTCGCCGAGTGCCACGCAGCCAATGGTTATGTTTCAATTGCAGAGGTGCCCGTCCAAAGCACTGCGGGTAAATTTTCTCCCCATATTTCAAGCGTAGAATAAAAGCAGAATGCTTTACTCGTTTACAACGTGAGCAAAAAAAAAATGTCAGCTCCACCCGCAGAGCCGCGACACACCTGCCCGTCAATTGTGAAAGAAGGTAGTGTTCTGTGGTTTCTTATCGAGCCGTAAGTACATTTACGAGCAAAACTGTTCACCAAATCGTTCCTTGTGCATTACTCGATTCAGAAAGGTATCATCATCGTCATCATAAAGGGTATGTGTCACATAAATTGAACAAATCCTACAATTTACCAGACTGTTCACTAAAATTGAAAAAGTCAGTACTTAGCCAAGGAAAAAATTTTAATAAAGGTCGCTGTGAGCTTTGTTCTCTTTCAATAACTTTGAAAATGATGTTAAAGCCTTGAGCTTTTGTTCGGTGTTAAAACGCACTATCAAAACCTCGCAGTTCGCTAAATCCTTATAGAAGTACACCTATAAGGGTCTGGAGAGATTGTAATTGTGAGCGAGAGTACAGGCGCTGAAAGGCCGCACAAGAAAAACTTTTCATCGACCAGTGCCCTACTAGTGGGAGCAATTACAGGTACGCCAACCCAACGTTTAAAAGAACTGTTTTCATGGTGAAACCTTCACGTAGAGAAAACCATTATTCATTTATTTTTAAAAGCCTCAACAAAAAATCCCTCTTTCAAAGAATAATTCGCCAATTGTTATCGTTCTTGAAACACTCTACTTGTGTAGATCATTAACTTTAACTTCTTATTGGGTGTCTTCCGTTTGGAATACTTTCGACTATTTAATTACTAACCACTTGAATACAGTGCGGTTTGCAGGGGTCCCAGGACACCGAGGTATACTTACTTGCAGGGCCATCCAGAAACCACCACAGGGACGCTCTAGTGTGGTGGTTTCTGGATGGCCCTGCAATGTTCATCTTCCCTGACACGTTTTTTTCACTGAATGCTGATTTCTTAATATTGTTTACTTCAGTATTCCATAAAAATTAGGTTGCCAGTTAATCAATTTTGTCACGTTACTTTTCTTTGAAATAACAAATGGTCTCCACTCGCAATTTGTAAGTATGCTTCACGAAATTTCATTGTCGAATTACGCCTCTTATATTTTTATTTATACAGGTCTGGTCAGGTTTTCGAGTTTCCACTTGCGCCTACCCACAGGCTGCCTGAGCCACACAGAGCGCACTCATTTTTTTCAGGCTGCTCCCCCCCCCCCCCTTCCACAGCACACGTTCGGTTGCGTTCGTTTTTCTCTGGTTGCAATTTTTGCGACCCGAAGGAAGCTCGAGTGCAGGCAACACTTCTAGTACACTCTAGCCCGAGGGCCGCCAGATGCCTCTAGGACAATTTTGTCGTGGAAGCTCTCTCGAAGGTTCTGAGCAGGTTTTGGGCTAGCAGATGCCGAAAAGATAAAATACGTGCTCGGCGCCATCTTTGTGAGGTCTCCATGGACTGCAATGTGGGCGCTTGTCGACTGCGCCTTCGCTTGTCATTACGCGTGGCGTTATCTTATAAAGCCTGTGCCACCTTGCGAGATCAGGTGATGAAGAGTCGCGGCGAGTGTCTGAAGCTACTGTTCATCGCTTTTCTTATGTTCCTTGGGAAGCTTCCTTCTGTGAACAACGCTGTGAACTATTGCCTGCTAACTGCGTCGTGCTCCAGCGGCCGCGGTACTAGACGTTCGTACGCACGCATGAAGACAACTTCGGAGTTAGTGTTTTTTTTTCGATAGTATTCGCTTGTGGAGGCGTGCCTATTTTCTGTACACTTAGCGAAAGCAATTGTGGTTGAACTAGCTCACTCCGTCGTATGTTTGCGTGCGTGAACCTCTTAGAACTTGACTACACGATCGATCTTCGATGGGGATAGAAGGCCCTAGATCGTGACTGTTGTCTTCAAGTCTGTGATTTTCGCCGGTCGCCAATGGCGTGCGAGTGCACTTCAATCTATGGTTTAGCATATGTGTGTGAAATATGCTACTATGTGAGCAAAAAAAAACGCAGTGGGATTCAGAAATGTATACGTCATTTCGTTGCCTATTTTATTGTCGCGTATTTTTTCATCTTTTCAGAATAATGTAGCACAGTATGTACTGTTATGACCAAGTAGGTCGAATGAAAGCTGATACACAAATTAGTACCTTTTAGGCCTAGAAAGCAGTCCCAAGCAAGTACCAAAACGAGTCGGAAACGTGTCGTGGAAAAGTTTATTTTAGACACGACTCGTACTTGTGGTACCGTTACCTATGCATGTCTACACTTTAGAAAAAAACACAAGTTGGTAAACACGTGTTTGCGACATATAATGTGCGATAGCTGAGCAGGCATATATCGTCGACCTCTTTTGGAGACACGATCACTTTCGCGTGATTTCGCGTCGTATTGTGCAGTGACCGTTACATGTAATAAAAACACTTGAGCGTGTTTAGCTGTCAGCTTCGCGGCAGCTCACCTTGCATCGTTTACGAGGAGGCGTGTGTCAGCTGGTTGTTTCATTCGTGGACGCGGCGAGAGATCGTGCGTGCCTACGAAGTCTTGCCTCAAGTGCGTTCGCTCGGGGATAATATTTCAGCTTTTTGGCGAGCTTAGCTACGTATTTTCACGTGGATAATGCAGAAAAAAAGCTCACAGCTTGGTGGCGCATTGTTTCGTTTGCTGCCACGACAGTAGAGTTTATTTACGTTTACGCTGGCTGTCCCAGTGTTCAATTTTGCAATCTTCGGGCAACTTTAGATTTTCTCTGGTTGCGACGCTCTTTTTTGTCCAGACCGGAATCAGCTGGCTGCTCCTCTGGGTAGCTCTGGCTGCCAGGGAGCTGCCAGAGGCCTGAAAGTCGAGGAGCCGCACTGACGCATTGCTCGCGCCTGACAAAAGGGCCTGGCAGCGATATCATGGTGGCTGTGTTTTCGCCTAACAAGCAAGTTGGGAGAACGAAGCCTCAAAGGGGAGGGCACGCTTGGTTTCCGCACAAGCGATCTGATTACGAGCTGGCAGTTTACCAATATGCTCTTGCGTTGTACCAGAAGCCACAAAGTCTGCCAAAACGAGACCCTCGCTTTATATTCTTACAAGGAAACGTATATTTGCCGATATTTACGATGCTTACACGCGACGAAAATGGCTGGCACACTGATGAGCTGGGACCAGTTTGTTTGTTTCCCTGGACTGATGGCTCATACCCACTCAGGGGGATTGGCCAAGAAGGCGTAGTGCAGTTTTTCTGCGATCAGTTTAACTATGTGTAATGAGTTTGTATTATAATATGACTAATGTAAGAAAAACCACATAAGAAGAGAGCAAACGAGAAAAAAATTGAAAAGTCAAGTTGAGAAATTTTGAGATTTCAAGTGTTGCGATTGTCACTCAGCTGCGTTTACTTCACTTTGCCATTTAGAATTTTTTTGGTGGGGGGGGTGGGAATAATAAATATTAAATATTTGATTGAAGATCACAAAGGTATACGCTTGGTTGCCGGAATATAATCGCAAACTGCATTGAAAGCATCCCTGTGGTAATGTCCCAAAACTGAGGCACCAAAGCTTAGTGAAGTTTCCGCCGTCAATATAACGCCTATTTTCAGAAATGGAATAACTAGTAACCTTTTTCGAAGTGTAGCGTATCGGCGACAATGCAAAAAATAATGTTCTAGTGATTCCATTTCTCCGCAGAATGCGCAGAGGGGTAATATTGTCTGACAAGCTCTGTGTAGATACAGGTGTAGGGGGGGGGACATGACATCGAAATTCAGTAATTAAAACTTCGAGCTTTCAGGACTGGCTCTAGTGGGGTCACCATGGAAACTTGAGGTGGTTATATTCTATCCATGTAGTTATTTTTTTTTGTTATATCAGTGGAGATTGCTGATTTTCGATATGTTATTGCTGTAATATATTCAACATCTAGCAGTATGAATAAAACTGGGCCATCAAGTGCGGCTCTTGCTAAGGAATTGGCCAATTCATTTAATCCTAATCCACAGTGTCCCGGAACCCATAGTAACCACAGGAGTCTCAACTGCGGGGGCACTAATATTTTGAATGTTCTTAGAATTCGAGAGTTCACTGAAGCTGTGAGAGCTGCACAAACTGAAAGAGAATTCGTCATTATGACTGTGTTGTTTTGATTTGGCAAAAGTTTTCGAAGAGCTAAAATAATCGCCACGAGCTCCGCTTAAAAAACTGGAGCAAAATCAGACAGTCTTACTGAAAAGGATCAGTCAAGCGAATCAGAGGCAATGCCTACACCTGCCTTTTGATTATTTATCTGAAGCATCTGTGGTTATTATATTTTTAGTTTCTGCATGCTCCAAGTAATCTAATAATATGTTATTTAAAATTATTGAGAGATTTAAACTTGGCGTTTTGGGGAAATATATCAACATACTCAATTATAACAAGACAATTCAAGTCATTAGTTTCAATTACATGTCTAATGTTCACATTTATACTTTGTAGATTCTTTTGTACAAACCTTATCAGAGGTGTGTGAAACCGTGTCTAATGAGCAAGAAAGAATGCGTCTGTGTTTGCGATAAAAGCATATTGAGATCTTTTTGCCGGTAAGCTATAACATTTTTAAAATGATTCTACGGTCAAAAATCGAAATCGACAAAGTAGTGTAGGCAGGCGCGCTTCCTGGTACAGTACGTTGATAGCCACAAACCTAGGCAGTCCCAGACACATTCGCAGTGCTTCTCGCTCCAAGACAACTAGAGGTTTTGTTTTATGAGCAGGGCCACCCGAGAAAAGTATGCATCCGAATTCCATAATGGCACGCATGAACATCTTGTACAACATTATCAAGGTGTGCCTCCGTCAGCCATATTTTCAGTTACATAGCTTGTGCAGTGAGCCTGAAGCCCGCTGTGCCTTGGTATTTATATACTCTACGTGTGGATCCCAGTTAGGTTTGTCATTATAAATGCTTCCGAAATATTTTAAAGAGTCTACTTGCTGGATGTGTTCCTGTTTATATAGAATTAAAATTGAAATTGGGTCTGCAAGCGGAATCACCAAGAGCGCACTTTCGCTGACATTTAACGATAAAGAAATCGACAACAACCAAATTTCTAACATGTGAATAGATCTTTGTAATTTAGGTTGCAGTGAGTAAATATCACAGTCAGCAGCAAAGAATGCGATGTCATCAGCATTAATGTAGACATTAACGTCTTGATCTCTTGAGATTATGCTCAATAAAGCATTAAAAACACTGGAGATAAGACTGCTCCTTGGGGAACTCCGCGCGTTTGTTTAAATCTAGTTGAGGAACATCCATTTTTGACGCAGTAGAGTTCTCTTGATTTTAAAAGTTCTGCCGCCCACTCAATAAAATATTGTGGGAAATTCAATCTCTTTAGTGTATTTAACAAAATGAAGTGCTCCACACTGTCATACGCCTTGGCTAAGTCAAGCGTTACTAAAACAGCGGATTGCCTTCTTTTTCGCGCGAGCTGTATTCGGCTCTCTAAATCAGCATGGGCACACCAAATAGAGAAATCACTGCGAAATTCAATTTGGTTCGGTTTTGTTACCTAATTGTCTGCCACCCAGATACTTACTCGGCTATGTAGGGCCCTCTCTACTAGTTTGGCCATGTTAGATGTTAGAGAGATTAGTCTGATATTATCGACTGTTAGTCCTACACCCGGATTTTCTAGTATAGGAATGACCTTTGCTATCCTTTAATCCTGTGGCACCCATAGGTTTTTTAAGGAGTAATTAATAACATTGGCGATGTCACTAGGCGATAAATAGAACAAAATTATAATCATGGGTACTTTGATTCCATCTGGGCCAGGAGACGCACAGGGTCAATGTTTAATCCCGCTGGATTTTTCAGTCTGTGTCACTTCATCAAAGTGAGACTTTGTCGTAGACTTGTGCCAGTTGTTTGGCACTACTGAGGTATATCTGCTTTCCAGACCTTTACCGATTGCCTCTAAAGTAGTGGTCATTTCTTGCGCCGACAGATTATCACAAGCTGCATTAACTGGTGATGGCAAGATTTTTCGAGCTCTCCTATATCAGAACAGTGTTTTCATATGTTTAGGCATCGACAGGTATTCATGTATTCTGTCATATTATTCTTTATCTTGAGCTACCGTTCATCTAAAGCCCACAACAATGAGCTTATAATCGGCCCAGCTTTTGGGGGATTGATTATGTAAGAGCTGCTTCCAAGCTGCCTGACGTCGTCGGTGCTCTTTTGTACATTCATCATTCAACCAATGGCTATATGCCCTTTTTGTCGATTCAACAGTAAATTCCGCTCTTTTGTAGGCTATTTCAATGACTGTATTACCTTCAGTGCTTTTGTATCATCGCTCTTTTCTGAGGGAAAAGCCACTGCTGACTTCAGATCATTCTTAAATTTAGCGTAATTTACAGATACTCTTACGTTTCGACAAGATGGATTTATCGGGCAAGAAATTTCAATACTTATTGGTAAGTGGTCACTGTAGGTGCCACACTCTAGCGCTTTCCAAGAAGTAGTAATGGCCGTACTGACAAACTTAAATTTAAGGCCGACCTGGAATTATTACGAATAAATGTGGGGGTTCTGACGTTGAGGAAAGTCAGGTAATTAGCCATTGTCCACTCCCAAAAGCTTTTTCCACTCAGATCAGTGTTAAAACCTCAACTCGTGTGGTGGGAATTGAAGTACCCAGCTAAAGCTTTGTCCTTGTACCATGACTTTGTAGCTAGATCCAAACTTCGTGTGTCTTGAACTACATCCGGAAAATACATAATAACTAAGGTGAAAAGACTGCAGTTGGGTAATTTAATGTCTACTGCCAAAATTTTGCATTCTGGCGACATATGTTTGTATGAACATTTGACTTTCAGACTAAATTTACTATTAATAAAGAAAGCTAGACCCCCACCTCTTGAAGGACGGTATAGCCTGAAAGACCGCAAGTTATTTAACTGGAACAAATTATGTACAGATCTTGAAAAGCTACAATATCAGGAGGGAATTTAGAAGTCAAGTATACCTAATCCGTAGATGCAGAATAAATTGATTGGCAATTCTAATGGAGAATCTTAAGCAATCCTATGGTTTCAGAAGAGCTGCTTCCGCTACAGCTTAATCTAGAATGCTTTTTTCCAAGAAATTGATTGATTGATTCATATGTGGGGTTTAACGTCCCAAAACCACTATATGATTATGAGAGACGCCGTAGTGGAGGGCTCCGGAAATTTAGACCACCTGGGGTTCTTTAACGTGCACCCAAATCTGAGCACACGGGCCTACAACATTTCCGCCTCCATCGGAAATGCAGCCGCCGCAGCCGGGATTCGAACCCGCGCCCTGCGGGTCAGCAGCCGAGTACCTTAGCCACTAGACCACCACGGCGGGGCTTTTTTCCAAGAAATCTCTCTTTGAAAGGCTCTCCTTTTCCTTCAGATACGTTTTGTTCTTTGTCTGTTTTGGTGAGTTAGTTTTCCTTGACAGAGTGGATTTAGATGGCTTCAGGGACATTGGGTCCAAATTCATGTCATCTGAATTTATTGTATCTGCATCTTGGTCCTCACTTTGACTCTGTATATCTACTGCAGAGGGTGCTGCAGACGGAGAATACGATGGTGCAGTTTCAAATTCCTCATTTTGGCTGTGGACGCCTATTGCAGAGGCTCCTGCAGACAGATAATACGATGGCGCAGTTTTCGATTCACCGTCAATTATTGGTCGTGAACTCTCAACATATTGGGATACTAGGCCTGACTCTCCCGTTGTTCCAAATATGCGAGTCATCTGGTTAGCCAAACTTTGAGATAGAGAATCACAAAGGTTAGAACCCAGTCGTTCCATGGCTTTTCCTAGAGCCATTTTCATGATCTCCGCGATTTCAGGGAAATCGATCCATTCATTTCCGAGATATGTCGTGCTGCAATACTGGCATACTCCTGAGTTCTGGCCTGTATTTCCTCTATGGCTTCTCGTCTAGAACAGCGCCTATGTCCTATAATTTCAAGAATTGGTATTTCTCGAGTCTCAGCGGAGCAATCAGGACTATCTGCACAATGTTGTTCGTTGCAGAGACAACATTTCTCTTCTTTAGCTTTGCAGTCATTTGTTTCGTGGTTGTCACCACACACCCGGAATCTGAGTTCTGACCTGCATCCTTTAATAGTGTGGCCGTATCGCCAGCACTTCGTACACTGGAGTGGCCGTGGTGATAGCCATTCCACTCTGTATATTAGTGGCCATGCCTTGATTTCGCTTGGGAGATTCGTTCCAGAAAAGGTTATAATTACCTACTCAGTCGGGATCTTCTGCTTCTCTACCAGTCATGCACACCTATAAACGGAGATAGCACCAGTCACGGGAAACATCTCTTATACCACAGACGGGGTCAAGTTAACATCGACACCGCGAACAATACCTTTCACACATGCCAGATGCGGGGGAATAAAGGCGCTTTCCGGATTGCTCGCGAAACTCGAGCACTTCAGTAGGTCTTGGACACAGAGGTGATCAGATTAAAAACATAGAATACCACCTCTGCCAAACTGGCGGACCTCTGTGATGCTGTGGAAGTGAGACGTCACCGCTCTAAGCTCCGCCAGGACCACTTTGAGATTCTTCTTCCGAATAAAGCCGTCATTGCTAGGGATGAGGGCCAAAGTAACTGCGAGAATGCCGCTGTGCGCAAAATGATCCACTGGTATCTCCTAGGGCGGAAGTGAAGCAGACGAGAGGAAAGCCCCTGGTCCAGGTGAAGAAAACGGCATCTGAGTGCGCTTTCTAGCGCTAAAAGCGCTTACTTAGCTGTAAGTGCATTATAGGAACACCTAAGAAAGACTAAGAAACCACAGTCACTACACAAACTTAGGCCGAAACCCTAGAGCAAGCACGACCAGCTACTTGCACGTTCGAGAACTGCCTTCGCTCGTGATAATCGTGATAAGCGTGACAAAAGCTGGGACCAGTCTCTATCCACTTCGTAGTCTTTTCTTCTAGGCAGAGACCCTCTACCGCTTAATGCTCTAATCCCACTACTGCCTTGTGGCACTACCCCGCGGTGTTAAAGCGCCGACCCAGCACTTGTTACAAAAGGGGAGTGTTGGGTGACACATAAGGCTTCAGTCTTACAACGTGCACAGCAGTATATGGTGGTGGCATTGAGTGCGCTTTATCGACGACTCGCTGTATCTCGTAGGTGAGGTTAGTGACCTTGCGTAGGACTTTGTATGGTGCATCATAGCGAAATAAAAGCTTTTCTGAGAGGCCGATGTGACGACATTGGGTTCACAATACTACTAGAGAACCGGATGTTTGCGAAAATTCAAGGTGGTGACGATCGCATCGATCTTTCTGAGTGGCTTGAGAAAGTATGAGTCGTTCTCGGGCAATCTGTCGTGCTGCGTCGGCTCGTTCTATGGCATCGCGGACGTATGTGACAGGGGAGCTTGAACAAGCGGGAAGGAGTAGATCAAGAGGCAGAGAGGGTTCACGTTCATAAAGAAGGTAGAACAGGGAACAGCCTGCAGTGTCAAGTCTGGAGGAGTTGTAAGCGAAGGTGACGTAGAGTAACGTTGCGTCCCAGTCACGATGGTCCGAAGAAACATACATCGACAACATGTCGACAATAGTGCGATTCAGGCGCTCTGTAAGTCCATTAGTTTGTGGATGGTATGCCGTTGTGAACTTGCAGTTCGTGGAAGAGGAACGTATGATATCCTGGACGACGCGAGATAAAAAAGTATCGGCCTTGGTTAGTAACGAGCTGTCAGGAGCGCCGTGGTGCAAAATGATGTCATGCAGTAGAAAGTCGGCGACATCGGTAGCGCAGCTGGTTGGGAGAGCGCGGGTGATCGAGTAATGTGTCGCGTAGTCGGTCGCCATGGCAAGCCACTTGTTCTCGGATGCAGAAGTGGGAATCGGCCCGAGAAGGTCAAGCCCTACGCGGTAGAATGGTTCACCAGGAATCTCAATAGGGTAAAGTAGGCCAGCTGGAAGCGATGTTGGTCGTTTTCGACGTTGACAAAGGTCGCAGCTGGCGACATACTTTTCACAGAGCGATATAGGCGTGGCCAGAAAAAACGGCGCCGGACGCGATCATAAGTGCGGGTGACTCCTAGGGGACCAGCGGCAGGTTCATGGTGAAGCTGTCGGAGAACATCTACACGCAAACGCGAAGGCATGAGAAGAAGGCGGTCAGGACCATTAGGGCGCATGTTGTGGTGGTAGAGAACACCTTCATGAATGAAATACAAGTTCAGAGAAGTGGGTGCAGTAGCGGTACTCAGGCTTTCTATGATGGGAAGTAAATCCGGGTCGTGGCGTTGCTCAGAAGCGATATCAAGAAGTCTGTTATTGATAAGACGCAAGCCTCAGTAGCTCTCTCTCTGGCGTCTGGTGGATCCACTGTATACCGTGACAGGCAGTCGGCGTCTTGATGGAGGTGACCAGATGTATACACGACCAAGAAGGTGTATTCTTGGAGGCAGAGAGACCAATGATCGAGACGTCTCGTGGGATCCTTGAGCGACGAAAGCCAGCAGAGTGCATGATGATCAGTTACAACAGTAAAACTGTGGCCGAACAGGAACGGGCGAAATTTAGTGACCACCCAAACAAGAGCAAGACACTCTCTCTCGGTGATGGAATAGTTCTTTTCGGCAGGGGACAAAAGGCGGCTGGCGTAGGAAATGACGCAGTCACGTCTATGCTGACGCTGAGCTAAAACAGCACCAATTTTGTGGCCACTCGCGTCAGTACGAACTTTCGTCGGCCCAGTCTGATTGAAGTGGGCTAATATTGGCGTAGTCGTGAGAACTGCAATGAGCGCCGAAAACGCAGCACTTTAGCACTTTGAGGCGAATTCCAAATAAATGGGACGTCATCTTTAAGAACCTCGGTGAGAGGCCGCGCAATATCGGGCTAATTCCGGATGAAGCGGCGAAAATAGGAGCACAAACCAAGGAAGCTCCAGACATGCTTAGCAAATTAGGGTACCGGAAATTGAGTCACTGCGCCAATTTTGTCCGGATCGGGCTGTACCCCAGATGCGTTAACGAGGTGACCAAGTACAGTTATTTCACGAAGACCCAAATGGCATTTGAAGGAGTTCAGCTAGAGACCAGCGTTGCGGAATACTTGAATAATACTGGACAGTCGCTCAAGATGGCTCGCGAACGTCGTTGAAAAAACAATTATATCATCTAAGTAGCATAAGCAAGTGGACCACTTAAAGCCGCGCAGAAGGGAATCCATCATGCGCCCAAAGAAGACCGGCGCATTGCAATGACCAAACGGCATTACATTAAACTGGTATAATCCTTCGGGGGTTACAATTGCTGTTTTTTTCGGTCCCGTGGGTCAACAGCGATCTGCCAATAACCACATCGAAGGTCAATGGACGAAAAAAGATTTGCGTCATGAAGGCAGTCTAGGGCGTCATCTATTCTTGGTAAGGGGTAAACGTCCTTCTTAGTGACATTGTTGAGATGTCTATAGTCGACCAAAACCGCCATGTGTTGTCCTTCGTCTTGACTAGGACGACCGGTGATGCCCACGGACTAGACGAGTGTTCGACGACGCCTTTGGCAAGAATTTCCTCGACCTCTTTCTGGATGATAGAGCGTTCAGCAGTGGAGACATGGTAAGGGCGGCTATGTATTGGATTGGCATTGCCGGTGTTGATGTGATGGGTCACAACTGATGTCTGGGCTAAAGGGCGGTTGTCAAGGCCGAATATGTCTGTATAGGATGTCAAGAGAGGGTGGAGATCTTGTGCTTCGTAGGGCGAAAGATCTGGCGCTATCATTTTGGCTATGTCAATTCTTGAGAGGCTGGTCGCAGTGAGCAGGTTGACGTTCGGAGTAGATTGCTCAGCTGACAGTTCGGAAATATCGCACTCTTGCAACGACGGTATGATGCCTAGTTTAATAACAATCTTCTGCCTCCCCACCAGCACGGCTTTCGGAAAGGGTTATCATCTGTAACCCAGCTTACTGAAAGTGTACACGATCTTGCCCTTTGTATAAATACCATTTTCTAAACAGATATAATACTGCTTGATTTACCGGAAGCGTTCGGTCGTGTCTGTCATACAAAACAAAACTGATTTCAAAACTGGAAAACATAATAGGGGGTCGAGAGAATACGAATTGGCTAAAAAATTTCATTAGCGACCAACAACAGTTTGTGGTTTACGAATGCGCATTATGAGGGACGGCTTCTGTAAAGTCAGGTGTGCACCAAGGCTCCGCCCTTGGGCCATTATTTTTTTCTATCTATGTAAATGACATTACAGCCGACATAGACTGCAAAATGAAGCTTTTCGCTGACGACTGCGTTATTTACAGGGAAATTAAAGACAGCGATGACCACAAGGCACTAAATAGTTCATTGGAAAAAATTGCTCACTGATGTGAAGAATGGAAAATGTCGATAAACTTAACAAAAACAGTATGTATGACGGTGACCAGAAAAAAGGCACCCTCTGAGTTTACTTACACAATGAACAACACACCTTTACAAAGAGTCAAGCTGCAGAAATATCTCGGTGTCACATTAACTTCCGATCTGAGATGGGAAGCACACATAAATAACGTCACAGCTGCCACTTTGCGCAAGCTGTTTTTCTTAAGAAGGCGTCGCCCACTTGCACCGACACAAACTAGACCCTTAACCTACACAACATTCGTTCGTCCAATTTTAGAGAACGCCAACACTGTTTGGTTCCCTCAATATGCCACTCATATCGCAAGGTTAGAACGGGTACAAAGGAAGGCCGTAAGGTTTTTCTACAACAAGTATAAACGCACCGACTCGCCCACTAACCTTTTAGACTCTTGCGGTCTTCTTACGCTAGCGACAAGAGCAAACCTGGCACGATTAAAAACTTCCTTCATAGCCGCAGCCGCATTGATGCATCAAAACTTATTTCCCTAGTAGAATCCAGAAAACTAAGACACAGACATGCGTTAACTATTACAGAATACACCTTGAACAACGATTGCTTCTAGCATTCATTCTTTCCCTTGTCAATAATAGAATGGAATAGTCTAGATTCTTCCATTACCAGTATACAGTCATTGTCAGAGTTTACCTCGAAAATCGACGACATGTTCTGCAAATAATTTTCCAGTTACCCTTTTCTCTTTTGATGAGCCGTATTATCGCTTTTTTCAAGTGGTTATTTTTGTGAAACAAATGTTCGCGTTCAATTGCGTGTAAACAAATTTGTTTTGCTGGTTGCAGTAACTGTTTCTAAGTTATCAAAGTGCGTATTTAACTGGTGTATTGTTTCCAGTGCTCTTGTGTTTGTGTACAACTAGTGTTGTATTGTCTTTTTACTAGCGGTTATTTTTTATGAATAAATGTTCGCGTCCAATTGCACGTAAACGAATTTGTTTTGCTGGGTGCAGTCACTAGTTCAAAGTTACCCAAGTGTGTACTTTTCTGGTGTATTGTTCCCAGTGCTCTTGTGTTTGTGTACAACTAGTGTTGTATTGTCTACTAGATAAGAGCTGTCTTCTATGCAATCTTTATGTATGTACCGATTGCTCAGTGTTCGTATACGATTAATGCCATTTTTTCAGAATGTACTTATTGAATTTTGCCTCGAGACCCCTACAGGCATTTCTGCCTCCAGCCACTCTTAGACTTTCTGACAAATATGTCGCTGTATAAACGTGAAACTGAAAACTGTATTGTGTATCCCTGAACTGATGCCCTTCTGCTTTGGTCTCTTATAATACTGGCAGTATCAAAAATAAATAAATCAATAAATAGATATCAGCAGGCAGCATGTGCACCGGAAAACCAAAGTTCAAAAGAGACAAATGGGTCTGGTTGTGGCGTACTCTCACCACGGTGTGCGGGACAGCAATGGAATGCTTTAGCACAACGTCGGTTAT
This sequence comes from Rhipicephalus microplus, assembly GCF_043290135.1. Taxonomy (NCBI): domain Eukaryota; kingdom Metazoa; phylum Arthropoda; class Arachnida; order Ixodida; family Ixodidae; genus Rhipicephalus; species Rhipicephalus microplus. The sequence goes on from NC_134702.1 coordinate 215,789,840, forward strand.
AGGTGAAACGACATATTCACCATCGCGCACAGGCGGATCACACATGAGCTGCACGTAAGTCACGGCTTGTGGCGGAAGATGCAGGAACTCGATGGCACAAAGGCAACTTTGAGCACCACGGGCAACAGCGGCGTCAAAAGGCAGTTCCAGCTGAAGAATGCCCGCCGAGCAGTCGATACGGGCGGAGTGCGCAGAGAGGAAGTCGAGACCGAGAATCACGTCATGTGGGTACTGCTCAAGCAAGGTGAACAATACGATGGTCTGATGGCCAGCAATACACACGCGAGAGGCGCACATGCCGAGAACGGTAGATACGCTTCCATCGGCAAGCATTACTGCACACTTAATTGGAGGCGTGATCACTTTTCGCAGTTTATAACAGAGAGCAGCGCTCATGGTTGCATTTGTGCGCTAGTGTCTATGAGGGCTGTAACGTATACGTCATCCACCAAAAAGTCCAAAATATTGCAATTTGTAGGAATCCTCAACAGAGGATTTCCAGACCGGGTCGTTAATGCAGCGTCATTTCCGGGAGCTGCATGGTGTAGTTTCCCGAGGTTGAGGGCCCAGGTCGTGCAGGGGACCAAGATCTAGGAATCATCGGCGAAAGAGATAGACGGCCTTGGGGCGATGGTGACCGGCTGAACCTTCGGCACTGAACGTTAGTAGGAGCAGGCTGGGGATCGTACAGAGTAGAAAACCGACGAGAGTTGCCTTCAAAGCGACGCTATGTCCCAGTGTTCCAGGATGATATGGATGTCCAACAATTGCGACAGTAGCCCGTAATGTGTCCGGCGCGAGAGCAGTGAAAGCAGATCGGTCTATCATCCGACGTACTCCATTCAGCAGGGTTCTGGTAGCGTGAAGGGTACACCGGGATCTGGTTAAATGAATCCGAACTCTCGTTAGTGCAAACAGTGCAAACAGGTGCGATGCCGAGATTGGCTATTTCTTGGCGAACGACGGCTTGGATGAGGGAGACAGTGGATGCGTTGTCTTGAGGGCCATCGGAAGTGATAACTGCAGGAGCCATTCCTTCGAGTTCGCGGCGAACGATTCGGGTGACATTTTCGGACGGTTTAGCTTGCGTCAACTTGGGGCTGTCTTCGCTGGTCGAAGTGGCTACAGTATTAGGCAGACACACCAACTGGTGGGTTATGCGGCAGTTATTGGCGTGCTCTAAGCGCTGAAATTCCTTCACAAACGCGTCGACGGTGTCGCAAACTTTAACAATCAACATATTGAAGGCCTCATCGGCAATTCCCTTCCATATGTGGGCGATTTTGTCAGTTTTCCTCATGTTCTCGTCCACCTTTCGACAGAGGTCCAATACGCTCAGTATAAAAGATACATACGATTTCGTCGATGTATGCACGCGACATTCCACGTCTTTCCTCTCGGCCTGCTTTAGTCCAAATGGCCTGCTGAACAACTCGACAAGCTTTAGTTTACAAATGTCCCAGCTGGTCAACTCCGACTCGTGCGTCTCATACCAGGTGAGTTCCGTATCCCGCAAGTAAAATAAAACGTTGGCCAGCATCAACGTGGGGTCCCACCTATAGTCTTCGCTCATGCGCTCGTACATTGCGACCCAATCGTCGACATTCCCCTTGTCCTTGCCTGTGCCCGAGAAGGTTCCGGGGTCTCGGGGAGGCAGGAAAATCAGAGGAGCCAGCTGCTGCTGCTGCGGCTGCTGTTGCTCTTGTGGGTGGGCTTGTTGAGCCATTGCAGGAAGATTAAGGTGGCGATCAATCCGAAATTCCGTGTTGGTTTGCCGGGAAAGCCAGGCGGGCGTACCCAGCGCCTCCACCAATAATCTGACAAAAAAACGTGTATTTGCATATATTTAGGATGTTTACACGCGACGACAATGGCTGGCACTCTGGTGGGCTGGGACCAGTCTCTATCCACTTCGCAGTCTTTCCTCAAGGCAGAGACCCTCTACCGCTTTATGCACCAATCCTACTACTGCCTTGTGGCAATATGAAGGAAATAAAAGTACATTTAAGGACTCGTTTTCTTTGAGAGACAATAGTAATGAGAGCTATATGTGTTTGTTAACAAATATTTGATGCTGATCTTCACAAGTTGTACTCGAGTATATGAACGTCAGACTCTGCCCCACCGGCGCTGCGAAAAACGCCGCCGCCAGCTCCCTCATCGACGGTCCGGTCATAAACGGGTAGTGCAAAGAGAGCCGTACGCAAGCGAATCTGCATGGGCCCTCTTATTTTGTTGTTCTTGCGGTGCGGTTTCCTGAATATTAAAGACCTATCAAGCCCCTTCTTTCAATCTAACCTTGCTTCGGAAAAGTAGGAAGCTCATCAAAAGAAACTGCGGGTAAAATGCGATAGACGATTTCAGTTATTTCGGTCTACTGCGACTGGCAAATGAAGTGAAAGCTAGTATCTCATGACATCGATTCCCACGAAAGCACTCCCACGTGCGTTCTGTAACACTTCAATGCGTTAAACTTGGCCATACACATGATGCCAAAGCGATGAAGTGCATACACGACAAATATATCATACGATGAGCGGTACGAAGCTCGCTTCATCCGGCACGAATAGCCCTGGCGATTTCCACCTTTGCAGTTGAATTCATTCTTCATTGATCTCTCGCTCCCAGTTCATTGTACTGCTTTGTTACGCCTGCTAGAATGTTCTCTTGATGGTTGTCATTCATTTGTATATACTGCTAATGGTGTGCAACGAAAGGCAGCCCAGGCCTCCAAGATAGCTCTGGCAATCGCGGAGACCAACGGCAAGAAAAGCCTATTGTGGTCCCAATCATTTTGCAATTTACCATCTAATTCTTGCCAATGCCTTGCGATACTTGTTTTTTCGATTCACAAGGTCATCCATACGTTTTTTGTTCTAGGGGTGCACATAGAAGAATTTTTTCTACATGCTGGTTTCGGTGTGCTTCGAAAACCTGCGAAAATTGCTGCAGTCAGTGTAGTTCGTGAAAGCCCAGAGAGGCCACTGGAACCAGCAGGACCTTGAAAACCATTTTAATCATGTTATTACTGTGATATAATGCATCTTGCAGTATGAAAATAAAATAAATGACATAACTTATTACCTGTAGGTGAACAATCGATTTTTTTTGCAAGAACAGCGTGATGCCAGTATGTTTTTTGGCACTGGTACACGCTGGAGACATTAATACACGCTTGTAATCACTGGAACTTCGCTGGGCGCACTGAGAAAAAGATGTGTCACACTGGTAGGGGCGCTGGCTCAACCGCTGTGATGCTGGTGCGCACTGTGAAGCGCTGGAAGCACTATAATTTTCGCTGGAAAGCGCTGGTGAATAGTGGATCACGCACTGTTTCTACCGGCGCAGCTGCAGCGTGCATGTTATTGTAGCGTGTGCCGTGGTTGGTTTCGGTATCGTTGAATATGAAACGCTTGATTCGACGGCAGGGAAAGATGCTACTCTTATAGATACCAAGCATTCGTAATTTTTCAGCGCACGTACGTATCGCAACAGCTAAAATGCACCTTTTTTCGCATATGCCCCTGCTTAACCGGCCATATTCGCATCATCCGTGTATTGCTGTAACGACTCCAAATTGCAGTGTTTTTAAACCTGTAGCTGTACGCCACTCCTAACAGAAACAGCAAATTGTTTTTGCCGCAAAGTTGAGGAAGTGTAAATGAGTTCCCTCTATCGCTTCGCAAGGTTTCCCAGCAGAGGCGAGAAAAAAAGCTGTCGTTCGATTCCGCCACACCGCGTAAAGGTATGTCTGGTCATGCTTACCTTTTAATTACTTCAGGTAAGAATAGAAATGTTCCGAAGCTCAAATACAGAATCTTCAACCATACCAACTCAACGCGTCGAGAGCGGTCTTACCCAGTGCCCGGCCCAGCGAGCATTAAACCTGTCATGCCAGCCGCGTTGGTATATATGTTACCGGCGCTTCTGGCTTCGTGTACACTCAACTTTAAAGTGTGAGAATAACTGTAAAGTATAGTTTAGACATCCATAAACCTAAATCAACTATTTTGTCATGTGTGGATGTTCGCACAAGGAGCGCTGACGATCGAACGTTGCGCTTTCAGCTACGCAGGCTGTCACCGAAAGCTGCCGGCCGCACTTAGCCGGTACTTCCCCGACTGATATGTAACAACAAGCAATTTTAAGTTGGTAATTCGGTACGCTTCGTGAACTGACTCCCTGGCATAGGTTTTCAGCGGATTGCATTGGTGTTTATATCGTTCTTTTTTTAATTGTCGGTATTGATATAACTGCAGATATCTGTACACTGGCACGCCCGCTGTATACTGCAAGCGGAGGCCAGAAAAAACGGCTGTCGCTCACTATCGCCACTCCGTAAATGCAATTCTGGCATTCATTGACATTACACTTAATTTAGGTACAGTTTAGGTAACAGTTAGAAATATCGCGAAGCTGAAACGCAGAAACTTCTGGCATCGCAACTCTGCTGCTTCGAAAGCAGCCTTACCCGGTGCCCCTTCCCAGCGAGGCCTATCTTGCCGCCCGCGTCCGTGTACCTGCTGCCAGCGCCTTTCACTTTAAGCAGGCACAATTCTAAAGTGTAAGAATGACTGTAAAGTACAGTTTAGGCATCCCTGAGCCTAAATCGACCATTTATCCGCGTGTGCGGTGCCCGCATAAGAAGTGGCGACAATCATTGTGTCGTGCTTTCAGCAACGTAGGCTGTCACCGAAAGCTTCCTTCTGAGCGCAGCAGCTGGTACTTCTCTGGCTCGTGCGTAAGAACGCGTCATTTTGAGTTGGTAATTTGGTACGTGTTAGTTAACTAACATACTGGCGTACTTTTTCAGTGGATTGCAATAATCATTTCTTCGGTGCTTTCTTAGTTGCAGTTATCGATATAACTGCAAATATGTAATCTGGCACGCCGGGTGTGTACTGCTAAATTGTCGCTTGCGCGAAAAAAAATACACAATATTCACTCATGTGCGTTGATATCTACCAAACAAGATATGTAAATCATCTGTACTTGTTGACCAGTAGCAAGACCTAGAAACGACTATCAAAGGAAAAAAAAACAATCGGCAGCAACAGCTGACAATCTTTGGCTGTTCCTCCAGATAATTTGAGATTTTTCAGAGTTAAGATGTAGATGCTTAAAAAACATTTAGCTCTTGCTAACATCTGCACGTCATTCGGTGCCCGGAAGCCGTTCGTCACTGTCGAATAAAGACGCAATCGTTATTTGGAAAGGAATGTCGTGTCAGTCTCGACTGTGCGACTTGTAAAGATAAAGTTGAACGGCGCGTTCTTCCGATAATTGTCGTTTTACAACCCCGCAAGCACGTTTTGGCGAGCGTAGTGTGAAGCATACTCGCTTAGAGATCAGGAGGTAGCGAGTTCAATCCGGTCAAAGAGCATTTTATTTTTTTTTTTCAATTTTTGTTTTTGTATTTTTATTGTGATTGAGCGTAATTTTACTAATATATTTATTTATTAATGGCGAATGGGACCCCCGTTTTATCCCTGGGATGCCATTTTGCACAGAGTACTGGGACGCTGCTGCTCCAGCGTCCCAGTACCTACGCTGGGAGGCGCTGGTACCAGTGCCATACTGGGCCCATAATCAGGCAAGGCACTGGACGCTGGTACCCAGTGGCACTGGTTTTGCAATAGGGTATGGTTTTTAACAAGACTTCTTCGTGTGCAAGACAGGCAGAAGTTTAAAGAAAGGGGGAAACCAGAAGGTAATGAAAAAATTTATGACACGGGGTGTCACTGTAGCCTTTGTTACCACAATTATAGATTTTTTTCAAGGCTGCTTGTTGAATCATTGGCTCAAGTGACACCCCGTGGTAATTTTTCCCCTCGCTTTTTTATACAGCTGTATATTTTAGGTATTTATGAAAAACATTGTGCTTCGCTACACTTAATACTCTTACATGTGCTGTTTTGCACCTTTTAAAATCAAAGAACCGTCACTGAAGCTCTTTAGGAGGTGGATCCATTACACTTTGCTCTAACTGTTGCACCACACTCTACGAGACGATTTGGGTTTACTAATCGCCTATATTTATCTTGGAACTATAGGTACTTCGAAATCTATTGTGCGGCTGACATATTGCCTCATGAGAATGTTACATTCAAACACCAAACAATTTCATCAATAGGCGTAAAACATGGTTATTCATATCATTATACCTTACATGTTATGCCTGCCTAACTGCATCGGGGAATTACAGCTGTTAAATGTGCAATAGTTTTGTGAAACAACATGTAATTCAGTGAACAGACGTACACGCATCTGGAACACTGTCTGTCTTTGATGAGGGTGGTGTGCCAAATTGTGTGGCTGTGGTTGGTATGTGTGACGACAAAGCTGCAGCGGCTGTTGAGCAGGGCAGTATGGCTTCTGCGTGAGAGTCATCGGCATGAAATTACAAAAAATAAATATTGAATGAGACATACAAAGGCGATAGGTATACATCACAACTATGTGTGCATCTGAAATTAAGTTTTCAAACCAGCTTTTTATGCTGGTGGTCTGAATAGTTGCTACTCAAGTGAAACAACTCTTGTACACAGCCATCGCATATATGCATAACAATTTTTTTCCTATTCTCCCATTTTGCTCTTTCATTCGCGCAGAGTAATAGGCTAGAGCACACTAGCTTAGGCTGACCCGTCTGCCTTCCCACAATCTTCTCACTGTCTCTTTCTCTCTGCTTGTGTTCACTAGTACATGATAACATGTCATCATACTGTTTGTGCTCCAGCGTGGTAATGAAATCACAAGCAAAACATTTATATGAAGTAAACCAGTGCAACTGAGATGCCATGCATAAAGTAGGAGCCTGTAGCCATATAATAGAGCAAATAGAATCTTTCCAGATGAGCACAAGTCGTGTTTCAGCACGGCTGGAAAGCTGCTGGCAACCCAACAGGGAAAACTATGTTTTATGATACATATTCCCAGTAAAGGTGAAACTGTGGCGTCACTATGAGAAGAAACAAACTACACTCTCAAATGCACAGATGCACATTAAAAATGCAGATTTCTTACCTCCTTGACGGCTGTTTTGTGCTTCTGCCACGATTGATGCTCGGCAGTAGTCCGCAGTGACAAAATACTCTCAATATTTCAGAAATCGGCTTAGAAGACTATGAGCGGGTACATTTACATTGAATACATTGTAAGTGCTTACCGTGTTCAAACATAGGGTATTTTTCGAACATATCTGTAACAAAAAAAATTTGTACCACAGAGTGCATATGCACATCACACAGACCGATTTTTGCCTTTAAAAAATGCTGAAGCAAGTATTTCACCTTTACATTGCAGACTTTTCTCTTAATCATATGTACTTCCCAAGCAATGCCTAACTAACAGAATCAATATTTATTTATTTATTTTATTTAGCAATACTGTCAGCTCTCATGCGAGAGTCCTTACAGAGAGGGTAACGTAACAAAACATTATAGCAAAAAGAACATTATTAGCAAATACACAAATACAGGATGGATCAAGATCAAACGCTACAATTGTACAGATAATCATCCAAGGTCTGTTCAAATTTTGACAAATCGTTCTGGTCAACAACACTCACCGGCAATTCATTCCACATTTCAATCGTATTAGGAAAAAAGGAGTATTTGAATCTATCCGTACGAGTCCTGTACGTTTAAATAGCCCTGTTGTGGTTGCTTCTTGAGCTCTTTTTACTTGGTGGCAGTAAGTATACTTCATTGCTAATATTTATTTGGGCATTTAGAATTGGAAATAATAGTTTCAGACGATTTTTCTGTCTTCACGTTTCTAACAAATGGAGGCCAGAAGAAGGGAGGATTTCTGTAACTGATTCCGTCCTTGGATACCGGGAGCATAGAAATCGCACCGCGTACCTCAGAATTTTTTCCATTTGTTTCTTTAAATATTATTGATGAGGGCTCCATACCACCGACGCGTACTCAAGAACAGGCCTTATAAAGGTTTTATAAGCCGCAAGCTTCACATCGGCTGTTGCACCTGCTAGTTTTTTTCGTTGAAAACATAGCCTCCCATATGCCTTTGAACAAACAATGTTAATGTGTATGTTCCAGGATAAATTTTTCGTGATCGTTAATCCTAGATAATTAAATTGAGTAGTATTTATCGAACACTTGTCTCCGATGGTGTATGAAAGTAAAAGACTCTTTTTGTTGTAATATGTGTGCGTGTCGATTTAGAAGAAATAATTTTCATATTCCTTTTTTTCCCGCCATTTGCTCAAGGCCCGTAAAGATATGTTAATTTTACCTTGATCCTCTTTGGTTCGTGCAGTGGAATAAAATAAACAGTCACCTGCGAATAGTTTAAGGTTCACACCTGGCTCCATAAGAGCTGAGATGTCATTATTATGCACCAAAACTAAAAGTGGTCCCAGAACAGATCCCTGCGGGACTCCCGAAAGCACTGACAGTGAGTCAGAGACATGCCCATCCAATTTTACCTGCTGCTTGCGATCAGTTAGGTATGCCTTAATCCACTTTATAACAGTGACATTAAGTCCGACTGTTTCCAGGTTGTAAATTAGCTTATTGTGTGGCACCTTATCAAAGGCTTTGGCAAAATCTATGGCTATTACATCAATCTGCTCCCTAGTATCAATTGCCTTAGCGAAATCGTGAATCGTCTGCACGAGATGTGTCATAGTGGAGAAGCCTGATTTTAATCCATGCTGGTGAGGGTAAAATAAAGTTATTTTCAAAGTAACAAATTATATCCTTAGCTTTTATGTGTTCTAAAAGTTTACAAGAGACGCATGTCAGTGATATAGGCCGGTAACTATTCACCATCGTTCGGATTCCTCCCTTAAACACTGGAATGACTACTGCACTGCGCCAGTCTTGTGGCACAGAATATCCCTTTTGTGTGGCTTACCATGCTCGTTCATCTCTTGAAAAAAATTTGTAATATAAAACGTAATACGTTAGGTGCAATTACGAACTCAAACGAATTGGAGACATTTATGTGGATGTTAGTAAAGAGCAACAGTAATGCTTGGTGAATGCCAACTTCTATTCACCTGGGTGCACAAAGGGCCTAAGCCTAGGCTCTTGCACTTTCACAGAGGGGACTGCTCCACGGGCGAGCCTCTCGCAAGCATCGCTGGAGAAGCAGTCCCTTGTGGATTGCTTCGAGCACAGCATATACGTGGCATGAACTTTCCTTTTTGGTTTTTTCTTCAGGTCCGGCCGGTTGGCATAGTGAAGCCGCGCTTCAAATCTGAAAATTAGGGGATGGTACACAGGTTGAACCTCATATATATGTATATATATGTGTGTGTAAAATGGGCGTGTGTGTGAGTGTGTGTGCGTTTCCCCCCGAAAATGAAATATATGTGTGTGTGGGGGGGGGGGAATCTCCATTAAATATTTGAGTTTTGCTTGTGTACGTATACATGCACCCATACAAATGCATGCACGAACATAAATAAAGTATGCTTTGACCCCTACCTCACCCAGAAAAAAATTTCTGGCTACGCTGCTGGTGTTTGTGAGAGAGAGACATTGTGTATGACACATCAAGAAGCGAAAAAACGTGGAAGAGTTTCAGTTCTTTCACCAGGGAGTTGTACACGAAGGATTTGATTTCGGGTAATCATTGCGGCCGGGACAGGGGGGGGGGGTGGAGGTAGTGATGTATAAAAAAGAAATATTCAAAGTGATTACCGTAACTCAGCTCACGAGGAAAGGTATAAGAAGGGATTAAAAATGATAGAGAGAGAGGCGAAGTTTCATATGAAAGAAAAAGACTGGAAGACGGCCAGAGGAGTTCCAGCACAGCGGGCCAATTAGTGAGAGCTCTACGCAAGCACCGGGAGGTCGCGGACGATACAACCATTCGGAGCGCACGTGTGAATTGACACCCCCCAGGGGGGGATCGTGTTTAGTCTGTTTCTGGTAATTCCCGATACAACAACCTCACCGTTTCTGAAATTGACAATTCCTAGTTCCTACATACTTATTTCGTGTCGCATAAATCCTCAGGCTGCCGCGAACTTGCTGCAGCATTCAGTAAGGAGATTTGGAGAGAATTGCGACCTCTTTGTATACATACCTATATGTACGCTGAAGCTAATAATGTAACTACGCCCAGGTTACCTACGCTTTCTCAAGCCTGGCGTGAAGTTCACCTATTCTATCAAGAGGCTCACTGTAAAGAGTGTGGTAGCGAATATAATGACCGACCAAAGTATTGCGCAGTAGATTGTTTTCGCGAGCAAATAAATGCTTGTTGTAATTTTATTTCTCATGAACTGTGTGGACAAATATCAAAGAAAACTTACATATTGATGCCACTGATAGCGATAAAACTTATTTTTCACCGATTCACGTTACGGATTCGTTGTTTAATTGCGCCGCGCGTTGTTGCTCGCCCCCAACTAGTCAGCGGCATTCATACGAAATAACGTGGATGAACGTACCTGTTTCTGTAGAAACCCTGAAAAGGTGGTTCACGTCATTATTTGAGGAGCTGCTGCACCATTTCGCGCCACAATATGCGTGATAATTCGATGCCTTCATGAACTGATGCAGCTTGCGGCGGCTGCACCGGCTGATTCTCCCGCATATGAGTCGTCTGCTACTGTCGTCTGCTCCCGCCCTAGCCACTCTCGTTTCGCAAACAAATATTTAAACATTTCTACTGGCCTGTAATATGTTTGCATAAAAACTAACAAGAAAGTTGTTTATTTTTATGTTTCAAGTTCATTTGTTTTACAAAAAGCGTTTACCTACGGAAAGGCTGCGATGTTGTCGTTTTGATGGTGGCGACGTTTTACGGCCTGACCGCGAAGCCCGCAACATGCTACTGGCTTGACATGGCCACCACTGGAACCATGCGCGTCGCTTCAGCGATTTGCCGTGGGGCCAACGTACCGGCGCATAAAGCAGGGGAGGACACAGTGTGCTCCAACAACCATCAAAACATCATCGTCGTGAGCACACCCCATGCCTCTCCCGCCTATAAGTAAAGACTGCTTCAAGCTGTCACCATCGGTGATCGGCCCCATGAGGTTATTGCGTACAAGACGGCCACCGACTACACGGTGATGGGAATAGTCCAGGGCATCCCGTTGGAAGAGGGCGCCAAGTTCATTCACACCAACCTCGTTCACGCACGGAACCCTCACGCCCTGGCAGCCAAACGGCTCAGTAACACCCTGACCGTCATCATGGCGTGTGAAGGACCGCAAGTGCCCACTTATGGTAGGTACGGCGGCGCTCTCCTTCACTGCACCCTGTATCGCAAGCAAGTCAACATGCGTCACTGCTGCGGAAAACTTGATTACCCTATGGACGTGTGCCAAAATTCCAAGGACAAAGTGTGTCATGGTTGCGACGCCCCTAACCCAGGCCCCAGCAGCCAGTGTTCCCCCCGTTGCCAGCTGTGCGGTGCTGCATACATGACGGCGGACCGCATCTAACACGCAAGGGTCAAGATACCCTAGATCTTGACGAAGAGGCAAGGGGAACGACGCCAGGCAACCAAGAAGGCAGAGGCCGCTGCCACCACCGTTTCCACCGGCAAGCACCGCTCAAGTTCCAAGATTCCCCAGAGTAAGGCTATCCCGATCTCGTAGCCGCATACCTAGACCCCGAAAGCAGCAGCTTTGCCAGGCTTGCAGCCGAACACCTGGACGGACCATGACAAGGGACGTCAAGAGTACCGATTAGGTGAGCTTTGCAGATGCGGTCAAAGGGAAACGCGCAACATACGCGGAGGCTGGCGGCAAAATACACACTAAGATAGAGGCGGAGATAGCTCAGTTAACACAGACGATACAAACCATGCAAAAGCAAACGGAATGCAAGCAGGCACAGATTCACGCAAAATACGAACTTGTACAAAAGCTCCAGTGTGCCGCTTGCAGCGAGACTGATCACCTGGCATTGCAGGAAACATAAGAATAACTCATAGATAACGGTGAGGTTGAAGTCCCCGATACGAAACGCTGCCCCGCTTTCTCCCTTAAAAAGGCAGTACGTCCCAAGCGCACGCGCGCAGAAACCGCTGACGCCCGAGTGAAAGCATTCGAGATTCGCTTCAGCAGTCTCAAGGAAACTATCACCGGGACTATCACGCGTACAACTCAGCAGAGCTTGGAGAGCGTTTATCTCAGATTGTCCAGATTAGAAGCTATCAACAGCACGCTGGTGACGTCGCATAGCGAAGGGGCACCACACATGTAGCACCACACAAGCATGGCCCGACATTCTTCGAAAAAAAAACCATATTATAGTAGTTCAACTGAAGAAGTTACAAAAAAACGAGCGCACTTGACACAATAACTGAAAATGATCCCCAAACGCCCAGACGTCGTCATACTGCTGAAAAGAAACGGCCCTACAAAAATTTCAGGGTACCAGTCTATAACAGGCAAGGTGGAGAATCGAAACGTTACCACGCTGGTCAAGCGAGAGATCACGGTTATCGAACACGACACCCAAGTCAAGAATATTGAAAACATCTTCGTAGAGCTAATTCCACCGCGTAAGACGCCCAACAGCACCATCGTACTCAATGTCTATAGCAGTTAAAGATGCTGCAAACACCGCTTCCACGTCCTGTTCAAACGAGCACTCGATATCACCCCGGGGCAACAACTCTTCATTGGAAGCGACTTCAACGCGGTGCATAAAGCGTGAGTTTACAAACACAATCACCCGAAAGGCAGGAATTTGTGGGAAACAGCGCAACTCGCCGGCCTCGAGGTGGTCACTGACCCATGGAACCAACTAGGCAGGGCAACAGCGTGAGCACCGACACCAGCCGGAGCTTACTTTTGCGTGCAATACAGGAACAGTGACTTGGAGAAACACATTGCAAGACTTATGTAGTAACTATCACTTTATAGAAGCAGAAGGTGGTCCACAAGAACACAAGGCCGGTTGCCAAATGAATGTCACCAATTGGGAACTACGACAAAAGTCGAGACAAACAACAGGTTGTGGACATCAAAGTCATATAACAATGCACCGACCAACATCGGCGGGACCTCGAGCGGGTGACGCCAACGATGCCGACAACAGCTGGTTGAAAGAATAGGCACCCGGTTACTGCACATGTGGCAAGCCAAGACCCAACTGCAGCGCCGCTGAAACAACAGACACAATCGGAGACTGCGCAAACTGATATCACAGCTCATCAAAGAAATAGAAAAGCACGCACTTGACCTCCAGCAGCAGAAACGGGAAGAGAAATATACCGATATGCCTGGTCAACTCACTACGAGTTGCACGTGGCAAATACTGCGGTACCTCATAGATCCCGTCAACACCAAGACAACACAGAGGCAAGGCATATGCAAAATCCTACACGGTTACGGGGGAACAGAGTAAGATTTCCTAAGAGAAGCTGAACTCCATTACATATCCCAAACGCCACCGCAAGTACATCTGGATTACAAGGGAGAAGGCAACGCCATCATAGACGCACAATTTTCAATTGCCGAAATTGAGGGGGCCCTCCTCAAACAATACCAAGTCAGCCCCAGGTCTACATCAAATATCGAACAGGGCAATGCGCGATCTCGGTTACATATCGCTAGAGAAACTCACAGATTATATTAACTAGTTTTGGGTACGTGGAAAGTCACCCCAGCAACGGAAAGAAGCACTTATATCGAAACCCGGAAAGAAATTGCAGCTAGAAAACCTGTGCCATATCTTCCTTACATCGTGTGTAGGTAAACTGATGGTGCCTGAGTTTCTCAATAGACTAACAGATTACCTCGAACACAAAAACCTATTACCACAAACAATGATTGGGTTCAGAAGACATCTGTAGACGCAGTACGCCATTCTGCAACTGAAACCTCAAATCCTAGAAAATCCTGGAGGCTCAACGACATCCATTCTCAGATTAGGCCTAAAGAAGACCTTCGATAACGTTCGACACAGCACTATAGTGCTACGAATAGACAGACCGAATCTCGGAATCCGAGTGCACAGCTACGTCTGAAACTTACCCCCCCAAGAAGAACCACACGTATGCTAGTGGGATAACTATTATCACATCATATCAGTATTGGGAGCTGGGGCACACCGCATGGCTCGGTGGTCTCGCTGATGCTCTTCAACCTCGCCCTGCTGGGGTTACCCGAACGATTACATCAAATTGATGGACTGCACCACACGCTATACGCGGACGATATTACAACCGGAACGACAGCTGGTAGTGACAAAGAGATCGAGAATAGCTTACAGGCGGCCATAGACTGCGGTGAACACTACGTCATAGGCACGGCACACCTGACCTGCTGAAAAATGCTGAATAATGCTTTATAGTCTGGTCAAAAAGGGACGCCCGCCCAAAGACTACGTCCCTTCAGAAAAACAAGAAATCAAATTAACAGCATCAAACAGCTCACCAATCCCGATGGTAAAGATCCGGGTACTGGGGATGATGATTGAGCAGAATGGCGGCGACGGTGAAGCACAGCGCATTATAATGGCAAAGGCCACGAGCACGATGCAACTCATCCGACGCACCACGAACAAACATTCGGGCATGAGCGAAGGCAGCGTCATACGACTCATGAAAGCCTTTGTCATTTCACAACTAGCGTACGCAGCACCGTTCCACAAATAGATAGTTGCGGAAAAAGTCAAGCTTAACGCACTCCTACGCAATACGTGCAAGTTCACGTTGGAACTGGCACCCGGAGTTAGCACCAGCAAACTCCTACAGCTAGAGTTGCATAACACCCTCGAGGAACTCGTGAAGGCGCAACAAGTTTCCCAGCTCGAGCGCCCATTCAAGACCTGGCGTCGTGCTCACGGGAGGTTCTCTTTGCGGACGTCTTCCTGACAACGGATTTTCATACACGTTTAGATTAGCCATCAGTGATTATTGCTACAGTTGACGCAGACTGAGAGTTCCACGCAACGCCCTACGCAGCTGGTACACGGCTACTCTTTCACACATGCCACGGCAGGTTCCAAAACCTCACCAAAATCTAACCCAACACTTGCTCGAAAAACTCGGAATCACACACGATACGCAGCATGGCATCAAGGTGCCGAAATTCCAAGATTGGTATGCGAGAGAGTATACGTGCCCCATCGCCTCGAAACATGCACCCCCAACACCATGCGGGACGGCGTAAAGCCAGGGCGCAACGCAATACCCAAAGATACTCCAATGACACTGAAGCGGTTTTCACTGATGCCACGCGTTATACCGCCAAAGAAGATTGGCCCCGTATCTGCTTGTAAATCAGCAAATGTCATCAAAAGACGATAGCCTTTCGTGTGAGGAGAGTGAACAAAACATTTATTTGAGATTCTGTATGAGAAATTGGTGAATTATAATCTGGAGGTGCTGCGTTAGAGTGTCTCGAGCGTGCAGCGGAGGCAAACTACCGCATCAAGTCATGTCACACGTGAGGCATGAGCGCTATATGGCAGTTTTCTTGAAAAACGAAGCACCTGACTCTGAGACGGGCGCGCATGCCTGTCTCAGAGGTGGTAATGTTTAGAACGCAACGCGACGGGTAGGTGCCACCACCGTGTCGTCTTAGCAAAGCGTTGGAAACGCTCGCCTTTTCGTGCAAGCGTTGCATCGTCAGCGCAGCGTAATCAGCGCTACGGTCCTTAGAATTACCTACGTATGCCTTTTCTAGCAAAAGACGCACATACAGAATATACTCGTGTTGTGGTGGCTCAGATACGGGCAATGATTGCTTTTTAATTGATAATTGCAGAAGTATGAACGCTAAATCTAGAGCAACATTAGTGGGCGCTGCGAATGGGGTCGGTCGTTTGGGGTATCGGCTGGTCCGTTCAGAGTACCCGGTGTCGTTAAGCGTGGATAAACAGCCAAAAGTAGAGACAGACAGACAGACAGACAGACAGACAGACACACAGACAGACAGACAGACAGACAGACAGACAGACAGACAGACAGACAGACAGACAGACAGACAGACAGACAGACAGACAGACAGACAGACGGGTGAACGGACGGCCAGAGGACGGCCAGAGCATCGCCAGAGGACGACGAGCCCCCACGATGTACTGCAAACGTGTGGCCATGGAAGGTCTGTATGACCAGGTTTCACCATATCAGCGCACACTATCAGTTACAGAGGCGCATATACCCCTCCCCTCACGAAAGACTTAAGAGAACGCAAGTGGTACTCTTCAGACAATTATAAAGAAATTCAAACAGGAACCCAGACTCATGCACGCCATGTATCCGGACATTTACACTGCAAACAGATGCACAACACTTGTCGAGCTTGCCATCCTTAGTCACATGCTGTGGGAGTGTCAGGGACTAATAGACCATTCGAACAGCGCATATTTATCTCTCTATTACAGCGCCAGCCGCCGCTCGCGCTGGAAGACCGCAATGCTCAGCTCGAACCTGACAGCAAAACTCTGGGCCGTCCAGCGTGCCGAGAATGCCGATTCGACACAAGGCCTCAGGACTGCATCCACGGTGGGTGCTGAGGCCCATTAAAAAACACCGGGCTCGAATCTTCTTGATTCGGCAATAACGTTTATTTTTATTCTTGATTGTTATAGAATGCAATGGTATAAAAGTTGTTTCTTTTTTACTAGTTGTTTAATAACTAAAAAAACATAGGAAGGTGATTGCTTATGTCGCATGAAATTGTCCCAGCTTTAACATTCTCAGAACTAACGTTCGTGAAAAAGATATCTATTATTATAGATGAATTGGCAGTAACCATTTTTAGTATATTATTATGTTAGACAATCCAAAGCTATCAAACAAACGTGCCATCTTATGTTTAGAAGTTTTATTGGACAGCATATCAACATTATTGTCGCCACAACAAGCAGTTAAATAGTTTTTATGCATAGAATGCTCGAATAAGTTCCCCAAACGAGCTGTGAAAGTTCTCATAGTTTCAGGTGGGGTACGGCATGTAATTGAGTTGACGTAATTGCCAAGAACAGCAGGCAGCATTTCAGAATCAGGTTCTGAACAACAAAATTCTGTCAAGAGTTCACAATCAAAAGTTTTCTTTACATGTAAGCAAACACCACCACCACCACAACTGTGCGCACAATTAACACAATGCACATAGTAACCAGACATAGAAAATAGATTATCATTATTAGCGTACCAAGTCTTCGTCAGCATTCGGATATCAAAACGGAAATGAATCTCCGAAAACAAAGAATCTGACGATGCATATTTGTTTCTCGCGCACTGCCAGTTTAGCTGGGAAAAATTTATGCCAGACATATAGATGTCTCCAATGTATTTACGCAGATCTTATGGCAACATAAACATGGTTCCTAACAAGTACAGTTGCGAGAGATCTTTGTTTCAAGCCAATTTCGCGAAATCCTGTCTTCTCTTTACGATAACGGTAGCAAAACCATCCTCGCGTCTCATTGGACCTTTGCCGTTTGCACAGCACACAAAGCGGACGTCATTCTCTCGCGCCCATTGCTTGGCTCCCAAACTAGACTTTCTGATATGCTCCTCTAGTTCATTCAGTTGACCTTTTATGTATAGAATTTCTTGAGTGTTTGAGCTTGATTATGCGGAATCAATGTTCCGTTTCACATCTGACAACTTGTTATCCTGTTTCTTAACGGCTGCAAATACTCCATCATACTTGTCATACAGCATTTGAATGCTTCCCTCATTATAAGCTACAGTATCTTTCAGGTTTTTTACTGTCTAAGTTAACTTTGCAACGGCTATACACTGGGATGATCGATAACCTTTTTTGCCCGTACTCCTCCGCATGCAGGACGCTACTGTTTTAAATGCAAAGCATTTTTCTTAGCGAACTTCGGCGACTTTGAGGGTATCTATCTATCTATCTATCTATCTATCTATCTATCTATCTATCTATCTATCTATCTATCTATCTATCTATCTATCTATCTATCTATCTATCTATCTATCTATCTATCTATCTATCTATCTATCTATCTATCTATCTATCTATCTATCTATCTATCTAGCCGCCTACGACTTTTAGCTCTCCTGGCCATTTCGACAATGGTATGCATACCAAACTTGGTATGCCAAGACATGACTGTATGAAGAACATACTGTACCAGTCACAACATGAAAATCTTGACATTTATGTCATGAATGTCATGATTTACATTTCATAGTCTTGCAGCTCTTGTGGTGGATTCATTCACATGGCAAGTTGCAAAACTGGTATGGTTTGGCATGATTGTAATGATTGTATGGCGAATACAAGCGACAGACCCTAACATGAAAATCATGAGATGCGTGTCATGTAACAAGATGACTACATGCCACGCTCATGTTGCACTGGCGGCCATTTCGCTAGCCTAACTTATACCAAATTTGGTATTACGGGATGTGAATGGATGACGAAGGTATAATACTTGTGCAAACATGATAATCATGAGATGCATGTCATGTAACAACATGACTACATGCCACGCTCATGCTGCCCTCGCGGCTTTTTCGCTCTTTTCACATATACCAAACTCGGTAATACGCGGCGTGAACGGACGACATAGGTAACTGAAACATCCAAACATAATAACTACATGCGTGTTATGTAGAAACATGACTACATGCCACACTTATGATGCGCTTGCGGCCGTTTTGCTAGATTCACATATGCCAAATTTGCTATTACTTGACGCCAATAGATGAGACAGGTACCTATGTGACTGGTGCCCACATGATAACCATGAGATGCGTGTAATGTGAGAACATGTCTACATGCCACAGTCAAGGCGCCAATACACTTCGATGTGACGCGGTGCGCGGGCTCGCCGGCGTTCATTTCGTCGCGTCACAACGCCATTGCCATGCTTGGCACCGGTCCTGCCATATACTCGCAGCTGCGCGCCGCGCTTGGTTGCTTTGACTTGTGCGCGTTTCAGCGCGTCCGGCATCCCTCCGTCACGAAAAGAGGGAGACGCAGTGTTGTCCAGGTAACGCATCGGCGCGAAATGCAGCATGTCGTATTTCGCGCCGTTTGCCATTGGGCCGCGCTGACGGACGCTGGTCGCGCCTGGTGAATGTTCGTGTTTTGCTAACGTAGCGTTGCTGTGCCCAGCGTATGCGCTCGTCAATGCTACATTGGTGTATGTTGGGCCCTTCGCGGCCGTTTTGCTACCTCCATATGTACCTAGTTTTATGTTACGTGACGTCAATGACGAAGTATACAACTGTTGCAAACATGATAATCCTGACACGCGTGTCGTGTAAGAACGTGACCCGCTCATAGCGTGCTCGCGGCTGTTTCGCTAGCTCCACATATAGGAAATGTGGTATCACGTGACGTGGATAGATGACGAAAGTAAACGACACGTCAAAACATGATAATCATGACACGGAAGTCATGTACGTCATCATTTACCTCCACCTTGTAACATTGCGCTCAATTTTAAAGTGACTCATCAACATTTGTCATTCATGTTTCGCATATCATCGATTCCCACTGTACGTGGGATCTGCCCTTTTTTTTGTTGAATCGTATTTTCTTTTGAATGTTGATTCACTTATGCCATAGCAAACATCATGCGATAAGAACTCAGGTATTCACTGCACATGATTCGAGTCCTTGTCACCTTTGTTATCTATGCTGTATCTTAGGGGAATCGAAGCAAAATTAGGGGGGAGTCAATTCGCATTCGAGCTCTGTTTTGCCAAGTAAGGAAAACACAGTGAACAGTTATTAGCAGCATTGACGAATGCAGATGATATAGTATTATTAGCCAAACATGAAGATCTCAAGGGGTTATTAGACATCCGTGGTAATAAGGGAGATAGCTTAAATTTGAATTTCAGCAGGGAAAAATCGGCAATCATGATTTTCAATGATAAAAAAGGCAGTGAACATTCGATATCGAAAATCACGCTATAAATAGTGAATAATCACAAATATTTCGGCGTATGGATAAATAACGGGGCTGAGTATCTTAGGGAGCCTGAAAGATACGTAATGACTAAGGGCACCAGGAATGCAGCTGCAATGAAAAATAGGGCACTGTGGAACTACAATAGATATGACGTTGTCAGAGGGATTTAGAAAAGCGTCATGGTCCCGGGTTTGACGTTCGGCAATGCGGTCTTGCGCCTGAAATCAGAAGTTCAAGCAACATTGAAAATTAAACAACGGGACATAGGTAGGCTTTGGGAGCACAGGGGGATATCAAAAATCAGGGGGTACAAGAAGACATGGGATGGACATCGTTTGAGTGCAGGGAAGCTAGCACCAAGATATAAATTGAAGAGCGAGTGAGAAAAATAGGAGAGGAGCGTTGGGCAAGAAAAGTTTTTAGTTACTTGTACATGAAGAAGGTCGATAATAAATGAACCAAACGAACTCGAAAATTGTCAAGCAAGTATTTAGACAACAGCAGAATACCAAGACAAAAGGAAACATCGGTAAAGAAGGTGGAGGAAACAGAGGGGGACATGTGATAGGTGGGAATGCTCATGAAATCATCACTGGAGACCTACCGAACTTTGAAGCAGGAAATTGCAATGGAAAAGATCTTCAAAAATTCTCGAGGTAGTTCTCTGCTCTTCGAAGCTATAACGGGAGTATTGCGAACCAAGACGTACTGAACAAAATACGAAGGCGCAGACATGATATGTAGTGCGTGTGGAGAAGAGGAGAAAACGGCTGAACATTGGATATTGTTCTGTAAAGGGCTTCGCCCTATTGTCAAAGATAAAAGCACCAAATTTTTCAAAGCATTGGGATTTAGGGACAATGAAGGCAAAATAGACTTTAAACGGGTAGAAATAACCACGTGGAGGCTAACTGATTGGTAGCTACAGTTGAGACGCGAGTGAAATTTAATCCTTGAAACACACAGCCATAGTACTTCACTTCATGGCTAGGCGGTGTCAACCAACGCCCGATCTGAATGGCACAGCCAGATACATCCATTCATCCATCCATTCATGCGTTGCAAAACTGTGGGAAGCTCATTCCATAAGCCAAATCAATCGTCTGTCACAGACGTCCTCAGGATACTGTCTGCTACACAGGCTCGGCCGCAATGAGATCTCTCACTAAGATACTCCAAAACGCATACCAGAATTGGCGTCAGAAGCTATAAGTAGAACCAATAACCCGCAGCATGAACCCCGAACGACCTTCTGGCCGAAGACTAGCATCTTCGTTGGCCCTTCAGGCGCGACAGTCCGATCACCCTAGCGTTTTCCACGTGGACGTCTCGAGTCTCTGCTGCTCAGGTCATTTACGACCACGGTGATCACAGATTAAAAAAAATATACCGATGACCTCTCGTTCAGAGTCAACACTGTGATGCAAGTTGAGGAGGTCGCCATTGCTTTGACCGGGTCACATCCCACCTGGCGCGCTATTCTGATGGACTTGTGCTCGGCTTGTTCCAAGTACATTTATCGCCCCACTTCCAGTTCACCTACTTTAGGCAGCTCTTTTGCGCTTTAATCCTCACTCCATTCGTATATTACAGACTTGAGGCCACTATGACCTGCCCGGCAACGAGTTGGTGAATGCCAGTGCACACGCTTCTCCTATCGGTGCCTGTGCCCCTGCATGTACCGGGACGAATCCTGCAAACACAAACCTGAGTCACTTCAGCGAAATGCTGGCCTATTACGGGCTTCGCGGTGCCTTCACCCGGACTCCACACGTGGTCTGGAGAAAGCAGACGACCGATTGAATAGTAAGCTGCCTCCGAACGAACACCTTCCTCATCTCCGCGGACACCAGGCATAATTTCCCGGAAATCAGTGGCACCTGCTCTACCTGTTAGGTCCTGGCTGACACCTATCACGTTATAGATTCGTGCCCCAACAAGCCTCCCTCCTTTTTCATCGCATTTCACCGTCTCAACTAGAGATCCTTAGAAGTAGTACATGCTCAGCTGCTCCACATAGGAAAGTGAATGCTCCTTGGTGAGGCGCTCTCGGGCAGTTGTTAACTCTATTGGCCTCCCAGAATAGGGTTTGCCATTTGAGCATGCATTATGCCCTAACTCTCTGGTTCAGTATTGAAAGTAAAAATGTTTTCGACCACCCCACCTTTCGTCTATTCTTCGCCAGTTTAAATGTTATGAAGAAGTCACAGCTTTGCCACAAAGGCGAAGCAATGAACGAGATAGCAACAAAATGGGAGGTCGCATGCAAAATGTTAAGTGATCAAAACGTGCCCGGCGTTTTTCGCGCACAAAGAACGCACGAAACGAACTCAAAGGTACAGATTACGCGAATAAGCGTCAAAGCCATTACTTTGTTGTGTCTGAAAAGCACGCCCTTTTCGCAAACGGAGGCTGTGGAACGATTGCAGTGACTTTTTTGCGTCCGGTAACTACAACAGGATTGTTCCGACGAAACTAACGGGCTAGTCAAGACGTGCAAATTTCCTCACTGCAAGATAAGTGCGCGAGATCGAGCGTACACCCCCTTATTCAACACGCAGGCCAAAGTACGCATGAGATATGAGAGCCACCGCGTGCTCATTGCGCCATCCTGCTGGTAATGCTGAAAACACAATAGTTTCACCTTGAGACGCCCGCCAACAGCGGTAAGTGGTAGATATGAATAGCTTGCCGTTTGAATGAAGAAGGTACCTTTCGGTGGCTCATTCTTTCGCCAACACTCGCATGCGTCAGAGGCGAGAACCATGGGCTCCTGCGGAGCAGCGAATGCGGTTCTTGGTGGCCGCGGAACAGATATTTTAAACGAAAATGACAAGAATTTTGAGATCATCTTGCTGAATGTGCCAACAGGACGTGTTCTTTAGAACACAGTGTTTTTGCACGGTGATATTTGAGTGAGGCCTTTCCAGGCCGAAGATTTCCGGGATGCCCCTGACAAGGAACAGCTGTTTCCCGACATAACAGCATTTGCTGCCTATTAGATCAATTATGTGTGGGACGTCCCCTTTAACAGCCAGGAGGTGACGAAGAGGATGACTGAACTGAAAAAAAAAACTCCAGGTCAAGGGACGCCGCTGTCTTGTTATCGACCCTCAGTAGCAGCAGGTGAGGCTGCGGCTTCGCTGGCTGTTACACGGCGTTGCGAACAAAGTTGTCCGGACGGCGTTGGCGGCGTTCGGAAAAGTTACAGAAGTGACCCGGGAACTCTGGTGTGTAGGAGTAAGTGAGAAGAATCAGACGACCTGCGCTGTTTTTATTCAGCCGAAAAGCGGTATGAAAGTTGAGGACCTGCCTCATCAGATGTAAGTCGCCGGTTAATTAGCCCTACTGGTAGCCCTCGGTCGGCCTATGCAATGCTTGCGTTGCCGTGGAACACGACATGTGCGTCGCGAGTGTAAGGTGCCACAGTGCTCATGCTGCCGGCGTTTTGGGCACGGGGACGTGGAATGCGTCCGTTCGTGCGCCTCAGTGACCACGTCAACGGAAGCCGAGGATGCGACGGATCACATTATGGACGTGACGGAAACGGCGGACGCTGCTGAAGGTTGCGGAGATCAAGTCGTAGCTAATTTGAACTGCGAATCTGCAACATCAGTAGACTAATCTACACCGCCACCTGTGGACACACGACCAGGTTCTGCAGCTGTATCGACCGAGGCAGCTGACAATGCAGTGACAGACGCAAGCTATGAAGTCACCGGAGCGTCTGCTCCTGCATCAGAACAGGGCCCAGTAGTCAATGGTGTCTCTTGCAACGTCGGTTTTGGCATGAAGATGGACGGAGACACGCGCAACACCATCTGCGTCTCTGGGTCTAGTGGTGCCGTTCCAGCCAATAAAAAACTATTGGCAGAATCTGCGAAGATCGGAGACAAGAACAATGCAAGTAGCGTAAAAGAAGCACCAAAAAAACGCTGATGGCAGGCGCACCATCATTAGAGCAAGAGCTGGTGGCACCGCGAACAAAAAAACTGTGAACAAATCGATTCCACTGTGCAGTAAAACCGGGCGGTCGGCCGGTGTAAAGGCGTCTAGCATAGCGCAAGACGTGCAAAGTAAGCGCTATGCTCCGGGCTTAACGCCTTCACATGGTTGAAATGGCGCCTCAAGTATCATTTAACTTCGCCACTATGAATGTTAGAGGCTTAGCTTCAAAGAAGCAAAGCCAAGTGTATTGATTGCTGTTGGAAGAAAATCTGAATGTACTTGCAGTGCAGGAGACGAAAGTTGAAGGAGAGGAGGAGACTGGGAGCATGGTGCTTAGGTTTACATCACGGCATTTTGTGACTGCGAGCCATGCCATTGGTACAACTGGCGCATGCAATTTTTTTCAGAAAACTTCTCGGATTAGTCATACAAATAGTCTTTTCAAGGTCGTCATACCTAGTGATATGGTGTGATATCATTTATTGTGACACTGGATAGCGCATTATATGTGCTGACGCTTCAAATAGTGGCCAGGAAAGAGCAAATTTTTTTTTTCAATTTACGACAACAGACGTGGACTCTCACTATTGGGAAATTTCAGGAAACTCTTATTGGTGGGGGATTTCAACTATGTCCTGAATGAAAGCAATAGATTAAGCAGTCGCAACTCTAAAGACAAAATCAGTAATGCCCTGGCACAGTTGGTTATTGAATACAAATTAGTAAATGTAGCAGAGTGTCTGTATAGCCCCAGATATGTGAAGTATACCCACTTTCAGGGCACAAGTAATGCCCGACTGGATCGACTTTACCTTACAGCGGATGCGATAGCCCGGCGTAGCAGTTGTAAGGGTGTCCCTGTTTCCTTTTCTGATCACTGTTTTGTAAAATGCAATATCGGGTAAAAAAAACAAAGGAACGCTTTTTCTTGGAAATTGTGGAAAATGAAGTATAACCTCTTCAGTGATGAGTCATTTAGCGCACCAGTTACAAAATAAATTAATATTATTAACCCAGACCGTATGGACGAAATTGAAGAAGAATAGAATCTATTCAAGGAGCGAATAAAAATCAAAGCGATAGAGAGATCTAGTGATGTAACTTGTAAATCTATAAAGGAGAAAGAACGTAGACGAATACTTGATAGGTTAACAGCTCTTCCATGTGGAAAACTTGGAGTATAAGCTCTTAATTTGCGGAGTATCAAACAGTGGATTGAGGTATATGAGGAGGAACGCTATCGCGGAGCGCTAGGGCGAGCCAGAGCAACAACAATGACTTTGGGTGATCACCTGACGAGGCGAGCGCTTGGATTAGCGAAGAGTCATGTCAGACGAAGTCATATAGATGCCATGGAAGTGAACAGTATTAAAGTTTCAGACAATGAGAGCATAGGACGAGTGTTTGGCAAACACTACGAAGCACTATTCGCTGTCACGCGCAATGATGCAGAGGCATTTAAGCAAAAAATCCTTAGCAGAATGCCGAAGTTATCAGATGACACCAAATCAGCTTTAGGGCTGTCTATAATGCCAACAGAAGTAGAAATTTCTATAGATAAAGTGAATCCTGGTAAATCTCAACGCCTGGGCAGGACGGCCTTTGTACTTTGTTTTATAAGGAGTTAAAAATGATTTATCCCAAGTACTCGCCTTCAATCAGGCTTATAAACTTCATGGCCACCCTAGGTCCTTTAGTGAAGCATATACAGTTTTGACACCTAAGACAAAACACTCAGAGAAGTTGAAATTGCTTTCTTTGTATGGACCTATAACACAAACAAATATTGATGACAAGCTTTTAACGAAAGTACTAGCACGGTGACTTCAAGGGGTAATCAAAGAATTGGTAGGGCCCCACATAACATGTGGGATTAAGGGACGCTCTATTGTGACCAATATACACAAGATGCGCTGAGTGCTCGAGTGTGGCGATGCCAATTAAGGAGGGGTGGCCATTCTACAGATTGATCTCGAAAAAGTTTTGATTGTGTTTCCCACAACCTTCTGCTTGCCATTCTTGATCATGTCAACGTTGGTTTTGTGATCAGAGATGGTGTATCTATGGCAAACCGGAAATGCATGACCCGTCCGGTAATCAACAACACGCTAGGAGATACGATTACGATAAAGCATTCTGTCCGTCAGGGCTGCCCGCTGAGTCCCCTACTGTTCAGTTTATATATACAATCGTTGTGCTTAGCAATAACTCAAAACAGCAGAATTCATGGCTTTATATTACAAGAATCCGTAGTTAAAATTCAGGCGCATGCCGATGATGCGGCTGCTTGTTGAAGCGATCAAGATAGTGTTACCACTATCATCACTGTAGTTAAAAGGTTCGGTAACGCCACTGGAAGTCCAGTTGATTGATATGTGGGGTTTAACGTCCCAAAACCACCATATGATTATGAGAGACGCCGTAGTGGAGGGCTCCAGAAATTTCGACCACCTGGGGTTCTTTAACGTGCACCCAAATCTGAGCACACGGGCCTACAACATTTTCGTCTCCATCGGAAATGCAGCCGCCACAGCCGAGATTCAAACCCGCGACCTGCGGGTCAGCAGCCGAGTACCTTAGCCACTAGACCACCGCGGCGGGGCCCTGGAAGTCCAGTACACTGGGGAAAGTGTCTGGGCTTCTGGCATGGACAGTGGTCGTCAAGATCAGACTGATTTGTCAATGTTGAGTGGGTGGCCACACCTGTCAAGTACCTTGGGTGCCACTGGAATATTGCCGCATGCATAGCTGTATCTGTTCGGCTTGTAGGATACTTCAGGAGACAATGGACAATGCACAGCGCCTGCGTAGGTACACGGCTTTGAATGGTATGGTGGAGCGGAATATTGCTGTGGATAGGCAAACGCTTGTCGAAGTTCATTTCGAACGACTTCAGCGATGGAAGCTACCGTGGACACCTGCTGCGGGGGCGCCTGTGACTGCAACGTGTACTTTGCGTTCTCCTTCGCGATCTCCTCACGCACGATCTGTTTAATCAAGTGGCGTCGAGAAAACTCGTCGTTTGCGGTAAATGCGGTGGCACCTGCAGCTGCGCCGGTGGCCGGGCGAGCAGACTGTCGGTACCGTTGCGGCAGTGCACGCACTATTGCGGTGGCCTCCCTGGTGAATTCGTCCACTGTTGTTGGCGGATTGTGCACAAGACCAACAAATAGCTGCTCTTTGACGCCCCTCATGAGATGGCTTAGCTTTCGAGCCTCGGGCATGTTGGGGACCGCGCTGTGGCACAGACTCGCCATATCGTCTGCAAACATGGTGACGCTTTCATGCAGCTGGTTTGTGCGTCCTTCAAGAAGGCGTTGTGCGTTTTGGCGTCGGTCCATGTTACCGAAGGTGTCAAGAAACCGACAACAAAACTCCTCCCATGTCGTCAATGTTGCCTCGTAGTTCTTAAACTACGTCTTCGCGCCGTGTTCAAGGGCGAAGTATACGTGGAAGAGCTTTCCATCGGAACTCCAGTAGTTCGATTTAGCTAACCGTTCAAACTGCTCAAGCCAGTCTTGCGCATCTTCGTTCGGCCGGCCATTAAATGGTTCAGGAATGCACATATTCTGAACCGTCACCTGTGCAGGATTCCTCGAAAATGCCATTTCTGGAGTAGGGTTGGCTGTCGGAAGTTTCTCCCTCTAACGGGCCAAATTCTGGTTCAAGACCTTGAAGGCAACCGCTTGAGAGGTGCACAGGCGTCTCCACGCGTGGTTGTCTCGTAGGGCTGGACTTAGGGCTCCTTACTGGGGTGCCGATCATGAGGTGGCAGTACCCGGCACCTCCATCAGTGTCGCGGGTTATAAATTACAGAGGGTTTATTTAAAAACACGAACAGTGGAACTTGTAGAGACGCTCTCAAACAAGACCGCTGAGATTGTCGTATTCTTCACTCGCCTGCGCTGCGCCTCTCGAGCAAATCCGCGTTCTTCGTTGTCTTCGCTATCTCACCGCTAAATACAGCTCTGCACGCGGCATGGCACAATGGAGCTTACGGCTCCAAGAGTACGACATGGAGATAGTTTACAAGTCCGGAAGGCAACACTTAGACGCCGACTGTTCGTCAAGGTCACCGATTGAATCACCGGCTACAGAGGATGATGAATTCACAGGTTTTTTAGGAGTTTTTGATGCAGCTATCATTTCTCGGCAACAACAAGATGATCGGGAGCTCAACTCGCTTATAGAATTTTAGCACGGACGAGCCGCCAATGCACCAAGAATGTTTTCGAAGAACTTATTCCATTCTGTTTACGGGATAGAATTTTGTACAAAAAGAATTTCTCATCAACAGGTGGAAGCTATCTGCTGCTAGTTGCTGAAGCTCTCCGCCGCGAAATTTTACAAGTCTGCGATAACGAAGCCACTGCGGGCCACCTCGGTTTCACAAGAACACTGACACGCGTCAAAGAAAAATATTACTGGCCAAGAACCTCAGCAGAGGTGAAACATTACGTCCGAACAGGCATTGACTGTCAGCGGTGCAAGGTACCACCCGTCAAAGCGCTGGGCTATTACATCCTGCGCCCGTGCCGGAAACTTCGTTTGCTCAAATTGGAATGAATCTGCTGGGGCCAATCCCAACGTCGGACATCGGCAACAAATGGGTTATAGTGGCAACGAACTACCTCACCCGATACGCGCAGACCAAGGCAATTGCGAGTGGCACTGCTGCTGAAGCGGTCCAGTTCTTCATTGAGAACATTGTCCTGAGACATGTTGCTGCAGCTGTCGTCATAACAGACAAAGGTACCGCGTTTACAGCCGAGCTTCTGCCCACTGTGCTTACTCTCAATGGCACAGCGCATAGAGAGACGACAGGTTACCACCACACACGAATGGGCTTACATAACGACTTAACAAAACAATCGCTGACATGCTTTGCATGTACGCTGACGTGGAACACAAGAATTGGGACCGAATATTGCCGTACATCACATTCGCGTATAATACGGCGTGCCAGGAAACAACGAAAACGACGCCGTTCGCACTAGTTCATAGCAGAGACGTTACTACAATGCGTGACGTCATAATGCTTTACGATTGCAATAACTCAGAGACAGACGCCGCAAACTTCACTGAGCGTTCCGAGGAAGCAAGGCAGCTTACGCGCGTCAGAGTAATGAACCACCAGCAACTTGACGTCGAACGGTACAACCTTCGCCATAGATTCGTCACTTATCAACCAGCAGATAGACTCTGAGTTTGGTTTCATGTACGATGGCGAGGCCTCTCAGAGAAACTCCTACGCCGGTACTTGGGACCCTACCAATGTTTTGCGCCGTCTTAGCGACGTGACGTACATAGTCGTGGCCGACGCCTCCTTCTGTTCGAAACGTCGCCATCATCTGCCTCAGTGCACGTGGTCCCCATGAAACTTCACTACTCTCAGTGATTTAAACACCCGCTGGCCGTATCTCTACCTGTTGAGCATCGGGACGACGCTCACTCTGGCGTGAGGGTAATGCCGCGTGCATAGCTGCATTTAGAGCGGCGAGATACCGACGACAACGAAGAACGCGGGTTTGCTAGAGAGGCACAGCGCAGGCGAGGGAAGACGACGACCATCTTAGCAGCCTTCTTTTAAAAGCGTCTCTACGAGTTCCACTGTCCATGTTAATAAATAAACCCGCTGTAATTTATAATCCCCGACAATATTATAAAAGTAATGCGAACTACTAGCAAGAACAAGCAAAAGAAATCCGGACGAAAGCCGATAGGTGCAACGGTAATCATCCGTCAGTGTTTTGTAGGGCGACTGTCTGTAATCTTTTCTTTGCCTCAAAACTTTGGTATTCGATGCAAGTAGTGCATCGTTAAAGGGCAACCATACAGAAGCTCCATCACGTCTTCGCAGTGTTCGCGTGGGCCTGGAACTGGGAGAGATGCAGTAAACTACTCTGTTTTCGAAGAGTGAAACTTGGAGGGATGGGTTTACCACAACTTTTCATACGCAAATTTGTAAATAGGTTCTTTTTTTTCCCCTGCACAACAAATCTTTTCTTACGTAACGTCAGCCAATGGAGACTTATGCGGGCATTACCGGGATATGTGGTTATCACGAATGACATGACCGGTGCTGACCGCGGGTATCCTAAGAGGTGATTGTAAGTGTATGGTTTTTATCTGTAAGATTTTTCAATGAATGTATGTTTTCAGTGAGCGCAAAAAGTTGTACAATTATGTGTGATGTTTTACCCAACCCATGTGCCGTGCTATACACACTGAAGGTCAAGGGCAAGATTGATTTGATTTGTGGGGTTTAACGTCCCAAAATCACTATATGATTATGAGAGACGCCGTAGTGGAGGGCTCCGGAAATTTTGACCACCTGGGGCTCTTCAACGTGCACTCAAATCTGAGCACACGGGCCTACAACATTTCCGCCTCCATCGGAAATGCAGCCGCCGCAGTTAGCATACGATCCCGTGACCTGTGAGCCAGCAACCGAGTACCTCAGCCACTAGACCACCGCGGCGGGACTCAAGGGCAAGATGTGCTTAAGCGAGTGAAGAGAATTGATGTGGCTCCTGCCACGAAGTCCTTTTTTTTAAGGCTCACACAGGTACATTATCTGTCAGGGCATTTGAACCAGACCGTGGTTTTTACTCACTTTGGGAGACAAAATGCCTTATCTGTGAAAAACCAGAAACTAGAAAGCTATAGACCCTGATTTCTTACATTGTTGGGAGGGAGCATATTTTTGGGATGTACTTCAAAAGACGTTAAATAAGGAGTTACCTTAAATTTTTATGCGACAAGATTTCTGCCAATAGTGGACAAAGAGAGAATGCCTTTTGATTTGATTACCCTATGGCGCCATCACTGTCTATGGCAAGCCCGTATGGCGGGTTTTTATTGTCCTCAAGACACACTACCTGCACGAATGTATTTTCGTGAATGTATGGCTAAGTTCGTTGAAATGCAGAAAACTCAGGAGATTGTACCTGAGTGCTTGTCGAGAGTAGAGCCATTTGCAGCACTTAGAGAGTTTCAGTTTCTGTCGGACTTTTACTGCTTGTTTCTGGTTGCTTGTGGTTTGATGTATGCGCCTTTGAACAGGCAATAAAACAAAAAAACTCCAGATCCCGCGTACATGGGGCTGGGGACCGACATGATGCGAAGCATGTGGAGGGAAGGGGACCATGTTGCAAATTTTTTATTGAGCGACACGTAATGGAATGACGCTAAATATATGTAAAAATGTTGCATGCATAGACGTATGTTTAAGGGCTGCAGACGTTTATATAACCAGTTGTTTGCACTTACGCAACGATGCAACTGGAACATGCGTAATAACAACACCAGAAGCTGATATGAAGCGCTGGTGCTCACGACGATGCTGGTCCTGGATACCGCTGCATAAGTCAACTACAGCGCAAGGCAACAAACCACAATTGACATCAACCTGACGGCTGTATGAAAGTTGTACATATGTAATGTTTATAAAATTGGGTAGGAAGCACTGCAACCACTATAACGAAGTTACGAAGATTAGCGACTAGTTGAAAAGTAGTTCCGCTACCTGGCGTAGCTCTGTGGCAGAATGCTTCATTGCCACGCAGAATGCTTGGGTTCGATTCCAGCTGCGAGCCTGACATTTACACTTTGCATTCGTCAGGTGGACACTACTGATGTCGGGTATTTCTTAACGCTCTCACGTTAAACTTGCCCATGTGTGTTTTCGTAGTTCTTGAGTGGATACCGAAAGTACTATGACCTGTCGCACATACACGCATACCAGCGGCACATACCTGCCCGTCGGTATGTGCCACTGTCTGGCGGGAAGTGTTTGACGACGTACGCGACGGGATTGTGACATTATTCATGTCTTTACTAGTGCGTCATATTCATCAAACCATCATACCCACCCTGCTAATTTTGGTTCATGCCAGGGTAAGGGGGTGACAACGAGAGCACCCAAACGTAAGCGGCTAGATAGATAGATAGATAGATAGATAGATAGATAGATAGATAGATAGATAGATAGATAGATAGATAGATAGATACGCTCAATGTCGCCGAAGTTCGCTAAGAAATGCTTCGCATTTAAAAACCTCTCGGAGGCTGAGTGGTTAATGCCACACATTCACGACGCGTTGACTCCGCGTTCGATTCCGCGCGCAGGGGCCTTTTTCGGAGATTTTTTTTTCTTTTTTGCGTTTTCAATAATATAGATACGTATACATATACGGTGCATGACATGGATGGCGACGTCCATGTTGACGCCAACACCAGCGGCGAAATCCAGCCGACAGTGTCTAATATCGCAATATATTGGATTGATATCGCAATAAAACCTACTCAGCTATGAGTAACACGTTTTTGTTTTCCTGTTTATCTATGGTAGTTTAGGCACTTGCTGACTGCAACACGAAAGCATCAGCCAAATCGTTAGTTCATTCACTTAGGCACTTTGACCATAGTGCAAAAGACGGAGTCAGTCTTGTTGAGTGATATTTTCGTGAGCTTTAGTCCGGCTGAAATAGGTTTCAGTGAGTCTGAGTGAGCCCGGTCGAAGAAAAATGTGGTTAGTGTGGGTCCGTGTACATTCTAAGAAGGAAGTATTTTTCTTGAATAAGCCTGATGAGCTCCCCCAGCAGAAAAATGCTGGACAATTTAATAAGGTACAAAACAAGGTCAGTTTTAGCCAACCTATGGTGATAATAGCACTGAATGTGACCTTTACACATAAAAATATTGACTGACGTTTTTTTTTTTGTTAAGGAAGAAACGGCGATATTCCCAATGTTCGTCTTCAATTGGGGAAATGCTGCTCTTTTTGCCACGGAGAAACGTGTTTCTTCCCAAAACAATCAAGATGGCTGACCCCAAGTTAGCGAAGTGAATAGGCTTAGCGAATGCATCGAATCTCGACTGATAAGAAGTACACGGCACTGAAAATTACTAAAAACGATCCAGCTAAGCTTGATATCGAACGAAATGAATATAAAAACAAGCAAACGAACCTGTGGTGATGAAAACATCGCGAAACAGAACGACGGAGCTAGTAGGTTTCATTCCACCAGCGAGACGACGTTCACTTTGAAAGACACGGATACTATGGAGTTCTCACTCGGTGAGTGCCTGCTAGGCTTGCTTTATTTATGTCTTCCAGGTTTTCATAGTGTAGCGACATTATCCACGCGTTCACGGGGCCGCAAGCCATGAGATGTGCCTCCAAACCATAGACTCGATCGCAGCGAAACCATTTCTCCTCAGCAGTGCAGTTTTGATAAATAGATGTCCAACGTTATACAAGTAGCTCGAGGTGGAAGGGCGTCACAGCCATGAAGTAGGCGACAGTTAGCGCCATCTGAAGGGACTGAAGGATACTGAAAAAAAGTTTTCAATTTTTGAAAAAAGTGAAAAAAATGTTGACACACCTGCAGGCTCCCTAGCGGATATTTGGCGAGTCAGTACATACAGTCAGTCATTCAGTCAGTCCACTCACTGACACCGGACGTCTATTATATGTAATCCATATAGCTACACATAACTAAAGACACAAAGCACATATGCTTATATATAGAGTGAACTCAATGAATAAGAGTACAATCGCCAATACGCCGCAGCAGTACACACTTCAACGTGTTTATTCACATCCAGCTAAGAAGACGCACAAGCCCAATTATCAAGAAATTTCTACTAACCATAGTGGCACAAGTGACGATAAGCTTTGGTCAACTTTTTTTACGTTTCGTGTCCGTACCACAACATTCGGCACACATAAATATATTGTATCTTATTCCTAGACAATCCGAAGTTATCAACGGTTGCATAATGATGAACAGAATACTTACTAGAGCTTAGGAAGTTTTCGCGAGAACGATGACCCCAAGCCCTACGTAGAAAGCCAACGGCTTTCCGACGGCTGTGCCATCTCTCTACCAGTGCCACCAATTGTTTTTTTTCTTCAGGCCTCCGAGAAGGCAAACGCTTGCCGCGCACTTGCCATTTTGGAGGTCACGTCTTTTTTTTCATACTTCCACTTGTTACTAGCAGAGGGCGGAGCATACAGGCCAGACTAGTTCTCCGTCGTCGCGTCGACTTCGTTTAGGAGTTTCTTGCTAACATTAGCTTATATTCTATGTACGGGCTTACCACAGGCGCGACCATTAGCCATGGATACAGTGCACCGTTAGCCCTTCAATGACAATGTTTATGATGCGATAACGACCGTCTCGATGGTGTATGCGTGCATTACAATGGGGGTCGTGTGAGAGAAATAAGAGATAACCTCGCACCCGACGGTGTTCTTTCGTGAGCGATGGCAGTAGATGTTGGCGTCGCGGCAGCTCGATTACTTGAGTGGAGGAACTAGTGCTACAGTGCGCGAATTTACGAGAACACTATAGCATGCTAAGCCTACATACTTCAGATGCGTCTCGCGATTCGTCTCGCGTGTCAACTTGCGGTCATTTTGCGTGCTACAATTTTGTTTTTAGCGTGTGGCTGTGGTGGTTACTATTGCTCTGTATTTGGAAAACTCTTCTCACAAAGGTGAGTGGGTGTGTTAGTACTTACCTACTGGGCACAGCTATTACTAGAAGTGCATTTTGTGTTGAGTTTCGCACGACAAAGGAGAATCATGCGAACGAGAGAGGCATAATGCTTGCGTGCATAATTTTGTCCTAACTATCAGTGCTGCCAAGAGAAATTCAAATCACTTGCGTTTGAGAGTACGGTTTATTTGACAGAAGTCATTGGTTTTTTTCAGAAAAGTGTAGTTATGATAATATTTAAAACGTTTCTGATGATCGTAACCCAGTCGGGCAAATAAACGCTTGGTGACACTTTGCAGCCCATTTCCTTTTGTGCGTTCACCTGCTGTAGTAGCACAGTCTCATTGGGTGTCGTGTAAGTATACTGGAGGGCGCAGGTTTGACTCCCGGCCACGGCGGCCGTATTTTAATGGCAGAAAAATGCAAAGAATACCCGTGTGCTAATGTTTGGATTCACGGCAAAAACTTCAGACTATCGAACTTCATCCGCAGACCCCCTCCACGGTGTGCCTGATAATCATATGGTGGTAGCGGCACGTTTAACTCCAGCAATTGTATATGACCGTGCTTTCACGCATGGAATACGCAGTGGTATCACTTTTCCCAGAATGTTGAAAAATTAACCGCGACGCTTTTTTATGCGCCTTGTTGAAATGATGAGTACCATTGGTGCCGTGCGAAACTAAAAACACATATGCTTACCAAGTATGTCTACACAGAAAAATCCATTATTTGTGTACAGCCTATGGTAGTTGTTAAAGCAAGAGTGTTTAGGCAAGCAGAGCTCCTTGTATTTGGGACAAATTTGTAGTACTAAACAACACAAGACACACACAGAAGTGTGGGGAGCATTGTCCGAATGCCTCGCGATACAAAGAAAAGAATGTTTTTGCTATACACCAATAAAACAAAAGTATAAACGTGACTAATGCATTGCTTGCATCAATCGTAGGTAACAGTAATCAAACGCGAGTGGCTGCGACCGGCTAAGCTCGGCGTGCGCATGCGCAAGACACCCTTGGTTGAGGAGAAACTTTAACACTGAAGGAGAAACGTTGCTCTTTTGCTCTTTGCCGTGAGAGGGCGTGACGGGTAAGGCGCCCGAAAGGGAGAAAGTCGCTGCGCCGAAGGAGAAACGGAGCCCGTTTCTCCATTCTAGCTTCCCCCCTTTTTTTAGAGCGTGCTATCATTATTACAGCGACCTGCGTTCATACTCGCGCTTGATTCTTCGTACTTCAACCCAGTATTGTTCATATGCTAGCTCAAAATTTATTAATAAAAGAGTGAGTTACGAAACGGCAAAATCCTTCGATTTGCCTACTCGTATCTCCCGAGTAGGCAAGATCCTTGGTGCCCCTTTCCCTGTCAGGAATTTTCTTCATGGATTATTATCGCTAAACGTATACCGGAGTCATCTCTTTCAATATAAAACTCATTACCCCATCACAACCTCCGACCACTCGTATGTAAAGTTAGTTGATGAATAGGTACTACTCATTGCACCGACTTCGCGAAATGTTTCTGCTTACGACATTGACACGGAGATCGAAAAAAGCAATTATGCTCGTAAATATGAGCATGAGTGAAAATTGCTACGGTTAGATTTCGTCTGAGTGCGTCCAGTTAAAAAAAAGAGATCAGTGATTATTGAGTAGAAGTAAGTCCACTTGATGGAATATACCGAACCCGAAAGGAAAAATGCATCTCACGAGTGAACCTGAATATGCTCGACGTTTGGCGCTGCCATAAGGTTACACATTGGGATTACCATGGATAATGTAGCGGTATCTAGAGAGAGAGAGAGGGAAAGAAAGGAAGGTTAGCCAGAATTGTAGCATCTGGTTTGCTACCACGCCGTATGGGGAGGGGTAATTGGGAAGAAACATAGGATTGAAAGCGAAGTGAAAAGTAAATGCGTGACAAACAATAACGGTGTGGAAAAAAATGTCCGTGTGAAGTACAAAATTTTACAAGAGGAGAAATAAGCACAAAAGCAACAAAAATAGGAATTTATTCAAAACACTACTTGAGATTTCTTTCAGAAAAAGCGCTGTTATCGACGCCACTCAAAACTCCCGGTCCAAGGGTATTCCATTCTGGTATTGTACCAACACAAAATCGTTATTTACGAATATTGCGATGTCAGCCAAGTAACTTGGTAGCTTAGGGCGGGTTATATGCCAGAATTTTAAACTTCACTTATTCCTAGACGCTTTGTTTAATGTCACCGACAGACTGGAAGAACTCGAATATTCTGCTAGCTCCTAGGCCAGATCAAAGGCGATCAACTTTCCTCTCATAGTATGCATCGCTAACGCCTCCCTGCAGCTCTATATCCAACTGATTTCTACAACGCGGATGTGGCGCCATCCATGGTATACTTCGGACAACAGCAGGAGCTTCAGCTTCTTGCGCGCGCCCCTCAAATATCATTGTTCTCCTTCCGTCTCCAAGAGAAACAGGTATATTTTCTTACGTTACAGTTTTCTTGGCCACCATTTCATAATATCTATCTATCTATCTATCTATCTATCTATCTATCTATCTATCTATCTATCTATCTATCTATCTATCTATCTATCTATCTATAAATATACAAATTATTAGTAGGCAGAAAAATAACGCACTTTATAAAATTTGTGAACACTAAAGAAAGCTAGCTGCGCCTGTACCCCCGCCACAGCAAATTTAGATAATGCTTCATTCAGCCCTCCTATAAGGCGCTAAATAACCATGGGTTCCTCCCGTTGACTGCTTTGAGTGTGTGTCGGCAAGGACTAGTTCATTTTGTTGCGCCTTTTTTTTTACGATAGATGATGCACATTTACCGCGGCGTATTAGCGATAACACTCCTGTTGTCCTTCCTTTAAGACAAACTCTGGCGACTACGTCAGGGTAATGGTGGTTCTGTGTTCCCGAAACAATCTTGTCACGCGCCCGATAACTGAAATGCTCAGAAAGCTTGAGAATAATTTTCACTAAGCAAAAAGGCGCAATACCGAAACCGAAACCTAACCGAGCACACAGTCTACATATGACGTAACGTTTGGTAGGAAACTAGAACCAGATGTCGTGAAAGGCATGCTGGTCCTGCCGGCACAGTGTCTGAAAACTGTGAACACCTGGCTGAGCAGACACTCGGTGTTTAGCTCGGAGCAGAGGTGAACTCGCCGAGCGCCAACTAACATGTCCGAGACTGACAGTGTATCAGAGCTGTCCGACAGCGGTGACTCTGACGCAAATTATGCTGTTACCTCGCCGTTTAATGGGAAGCTCCTTGTGCCATCGTTTATGTGTCCGCGTTGTATGTAGTAGTAGTAGTAGTAGTAGTAGTAGTAGTAGTAGTAGTAGTAGTAGTAGTAGTAGTAGTAGTAGTAGTAGTAGTAGTAGTAGTAGTAGTAGTAGAAGTAGTAGGAAGCCACCTCTCCTTTTGTTTTAGCGGCAAAGCTCCTGAAGCAGTAGATTGTGCGTCCCCGATGTATTTATTATTATTAGTAGTAGTAGTAGTAGCAGCTTGATTGTAAACTTACGAACAATGTATGAATGCCTATATGTACTAAAGGTTCACTTGGCTCTACCATGCGTTGAATTTATGAGCATATATTGCAGCAGACCCATTTTGAGGAGAAACAGGTAAAAGTAATGCTGTGATTATATGATCTCTGTTACAAAGTTTAACAGTAAAGATATTTTCAGCGAGCATGACAATGAAGTAAACGTTCTCACGCATTCACAATGTGTGCATCTCATTAGCTGTATAAGTCGCAAAGCCTTGTGAAATGCCAAAAACTGTAGCAGAGCAAAAAAGGGGGGTCCTGTTTAGATGCAATGCAGCGAGTTTTCACTCACTGGCGAGCACCTTCACATTGTGCATGATTATTCCGTTTTCGTAGGCAGTCTCTGAGCGATTTGTAAGCGTTAAATTTTCACGCTGGAGGCTGCGTGGCCTGACGTCGGGGAAGCACAGCCGGTAACATGGTTCACACGTTCGCTTTGTCGTAGCGGCACGTGAAGTCCGGCACAGAAACTCGCATTGATTATCAAAGCTGAATTAAAACGGAGCGATCGATAAAAAGTACCGCTGCTAGCCGCGGTACAGTTTGAACAAATTAACCGACAGAAACGCAATCGTTGCCAAAGGGCTTCTGCTTTACGAGCATTATGATGATGTCAATACTTGAATTCAAGCAGTCACCGCTCTTGTATTGATAGTAAAAGTGACAAAAAATGTTTTCCTCGACGTTATTGAAAAACCACGTGGTAACTACTCTTTTATTGGTCTTTTGATACATCCTGAAATAAAAATTTAGCCACGTTGAGCGTACTTAATAGGCAAAATGCACGCTAACTTATCCGGCCCAGCCGCTAAACGAGGAGGGAGTAATTCAATTTTTGACTTTTATTTTATTCATACTGGCAGCACATAAGCCAAGACAGGAGTTGGAGTTATATAATTCTCATGTACAAACGTTGTACATGCTAAGACAATTCGAACACAGAACATTCAAGTATCATACAATATTGTTGCGTACATGCACGAAGAAAAAGAAGCGTATACGGTGACCGCACTGGTGGCGCAGAGCGAGAGAAGAAGAAGAGGATCAGGAGGATCTTTAACCAGTCGGCCGCTTCTGAGCTGCCCCTTACGACCTAATAAACGGCCCCTTTCAACGTCTACCAGTCTCTTTCAAACGTAACAGAGTGGTGGAGGAGCTGGGTAAGCGCTTCAACTACGGAACGATCACTGCCACAGCTTCGACGAAGCCGTCGACTTGCCGGTCTCCCACCATCTGCCGTGAGTGACTTCGACATGCCCGAAGAAGCAGGCGTTTCCAGGACGGCACCATCTGGCCCGCTTCCGTACTACCGAGTGCCACCGCCCTTCGGAGGAAAAGCCGAAGAAGATGTCGACGCCTGGCTCACCAAGTACAAACGTGTGGGCAAGTCCAACGGTTGGGATGCAGCCGCTATGCTAGCCAACGTAGTGTTCTCCCTTACCGACACCGCACTGGTATGGTACGAGAACCACGAGGACGCACTCACGACGTGGGATCTTTTTGTTGAAGAGCTCAGGGCGTGTTTCGGCGACTCGGTTGCTAGAAAGAAGCGGGCTGAGCAAACACTGTCGCAACGGGCACAGCTACCTGGTGAGACATGCACCACTTACATAGAAGAAGTGTTAAGGCTGTGCAAGGTGGTCTGTTCTACCATGTCGGAAGAGGACAAAGTAGGGCATCTGCTCAAAGGGATAGCTGAGGACGTGTATAATTTTCTAATTGGAAAAGAAAGCCTCAGTTCTGTGTCCGACGTCATTCAGCATTGCCGAACGTTTGAAACGCTCAAGATGCGTCGAATTGCGCCCAAGTTTGGTCGGCTGGCTAACGTTACAACTGTTGCCAGTGTGGACACGAATCCTGGCCTCGACCTTTTTTCTACAATTCGACAGATTGTTCGTGAGGAACTGTCCCACCGAGAAATGTCGTGTTCGACAGCTGACCATCGCGAGTTGTGTCTGCCACGTGAGGCCATGGATGTGCCTCCTTTGACCCCATGGCAACCGACGATGAGCGCGGCAACTGTGGAGTACAGCCCAGCCCCACAGTCAAGGATGACAACCAGACTCCCCGCGTCACGGTATGACCGACGCTCTCAGCGCATGCCTCCTCGACACCCGACGTCTCGGTACGACTCCCCCAACCAGTACATCCGTCGCACAAGAGCAAATGATGATGCTCTATTCATCGACGAGCGACCGACGTTTCGACCTCGGCCGGTGTGCTATTCCTGCGGTGTGCCAGGCCACATATCGCGATTTTGCAACCGTCGGGTGACTCCTCCGTATCACCAACCATCTGACTTTTCACGACCCTTCGAACAGCCTCATGGTGTCCGGCGGCCAGCCCACATACCACCTGATGACAACTATTGGCCCAGCAGCTTCCGCAACCACTCCCCGGCATCTGACAGGAGTTTAACGCCCCCACCGCGACCTCGTGCTCATCGTTCTCCTTCACCGCTGCGTCGCAAAGCGCCCTCTTCGCCACCGGAAAACTAGCCAGCGCGGCCAATGGGGGTGAGGTCGCTGGAAACGTGCTACTGAGAGAAATACCTCCTGTGTGTATGTTTAAAAACAAAGTGCGTGTTTTGGTGGATCATGTGCCTGTGATGGCCTTGGTGGACACAGGTGCAACGATTTCCGTGATGAGTGCTTCCTTTAAAGATGTGTTAGGGCGGAAAGTTGTTTTTACCTGGGATGAAACTTCGACGTTTTGTGGAGTGAGTGGAGAGCCATTGCGCGCTATTGGTGTGTGTAGTGTTGAGGTATTTTTGGGAGGCCTTATGATAACGACAGAGTTTGCGATTATTCCTCGGTCGACACATGATGTCATTCTCGGCATGGACTTCTTGCGAGATTGTGGTGCCACTGTAGACTGTCGCACGGGAAAAGTCTTTGTGAGTGGCCAGATGCCTTCAGAACTTCTGGACACTCCGGCAAATGACCAAACTACGCTGTGTGTCTGTGGCGATACGGTCATACCTGCGTTGTCTACCGTACGTGTTCCTGTTGTTTGTCGCGGCGCGGATTCTGACAGCTTCGATGCGAGCGTAGAACCAATGCACATAAACTGCGTGAAGAAGAATGTATTGGTTCCCCATTGTGTGGTGTCGATTGATGGCGGACGAACTGGCCTATGGGCTGTAAACTGTTCCTCTGAGCCCGTGACACTACCCAATGGTTTGAAATTAGCTTCGGTCAGCAAAGAACACGTGACCTTATCAGTGGTCGAGCTCACAGACGTGCCGGAAGAACGTGACGGAACTGGTTGTCACAATTTGGACGGGGCGCTTATGGCAACGATAAATAAGTCGCTTAGCTCAAGCGAGCGCCGAACTTTATTGAATGTGCTGTTGAAGCACGTTTCGGTATTTGACTTTGCGCAGAAGGGTAAAGTAACCCCTATCCCCCTGTCTCGAACGCGCCATACCATCAACACTGGCGCGGCAAGTCCGATTCGCCAAAAACCATATCGTGTTTCCCCGTCAGAAAGACAAATTATCAACGATCAAGTGCAGGAAATGATGCAAAAGGGAGTGGTACAAGAGTCAGCCAGTCCGTGGGCAGCACCGGTAATCCTCGTTAAGAAGAAAGACGGATCTTGGAGATTTTGCGTCGACTATCGCCGACTGAATGCCGTGACAAAAAAGGACGTATACCCGCTGCCACGTATAGAGGACGCAATAGACTGCTTACATTCGGCCTCTTATTTTTCCTCCGTAGACTTACGATCCGGCTATTGGCAACTTCCGATGCACCCAGAGGACAAGGAAAAGACTGCCTTTGTAACCCCTGATGGGCTCTTTGAATTTAACGTGATGCCATTTGGACTGTGCAATGCACCGGCCACGTTCGAGAGATTTATGGACACCATCCTGCGTGGCTTGAAGTGGAACACCTGCATGTGCTACCTCGACGATGTCGTCATCTTTGGCCGCACGTTCAGTGAACACAACTCTCGTCTGGATACTGTTTTGAACTGCATCCGAAACGCTGGCCTAATTTTAAACTCGAAGAAATGCCACTTCGGAGACCGCCAGACGCTTGTGCTCGGGCATCTCGTTGACAAGGATGGCATCCGCCCTGACCCCCAGAAGACTGCAGCAGTTGAGGCGTTCAATGCACCGCGTTCCGTCAAGGAGCTTCGTAGTTTCCTGGGGCTTTGTTCATACTTCCGCCGCTTTATTCCGAAGTTTGCCGACATTGCGTACCCTCTCACATGCCTCTTACGAAAGGACAATTCTTTTGAGTGGACTCCGGAGTGCGATTCTTCATTCCGCCAATTGAAGTTTTTGTTGACGTCACGACCCGTCCTTCAGCACTTCAGTCCTTCTGCTCCGACAGAGCTTCATACAGATGCTAGCGGCATAGGTATTGGAGCCGTCCTAGTACAACGTTACGGCGACCGCGAACACGTCATCGCATACGCAAGTCGCTCCCTAAGCAGGCCGGAACAAAACTACACTGTTACCGAACAAGAATGCCTGGCGGTATTATTTGCAATTCAGCGGTTTAGGTCTTACCTGTACGGACGCCCATTCACAGTCGTAACCGACCACCACTCGTTGTGTTGGCTTGTCAACCTTCGTGACCCTTGTGGCCGCCTTGCGCGCTGGGCACTCCGGCTACAAGAATACAGTTTTACCGTCGCTTACAAGAGTGGTCGTCGACATGCTGACGCGAACTGTCTTTCACGTATGCCACTTAGCACAACAGATTGTGAATCCGATGACCTTGACCAGCTTGTAGCGTCTGTCTCGCCTACGTTCCCGGACTATCCCACTTTCAGAGCAGAACAGCGGAAAGATGCTAAACTAGCACCACTATTCACCGCTGCATCCGCTTCCACTAGTGCACGCCGTTTCTGAATGCGTGATGGACTGTTGTTCAAAAGGAACCTCTCCAGCAGTGGCGCGCGTTTTCTTCTAGTGGTCCCGGAGAGCCTGCGAACAGTTATTATGAGTGTCATGCACGACGACCCTACATCTGGACATTTAGGTTTGGCGCGGACGCTTCACCGGACTAAAGAGCGCTTTTATTGGCCTGGTATGCAGAAGTCTGTTGAGAGTTATGTGGCAAGCTGCATGCAATGTCAGCGTCACAAACGTCCATCAACTGGTCCAGCTGGTCTTCTACAGCCGATGCCTACTCCAAGCGCACCTTTCGAACAAGTGGGCATTGACTTTCTAGGCCCCTTCCCAAAATCGGCTAAGGGCAACCGGTGGATAATTGTTTGCGTCGACTACCACACACGCTACTGCGAGACGGCAGCCGTCCCCTCCGCAACTGCCAGTGAAGTCTCGTCGTTTTTGTTACAGTACGTCATCCTCCGACATGGGCCACCTCGCCTGATTATCAGTGATCGTGGACGACAATTCACAGCGGATGTCGTGGAGGAGCTACTCCGTTTATGTGAATCCCGCCTGCGTCACTCGACACCATACCACCCCCAAACTAATGGGCTGACGGAGCGTACCAACCGCACCATTATCAACATGTTGTCTATGTATGTCTCATGCGACCACAAGAACTGGGATGACGTACTCCCGTTCATTACTTACGCGTTCAACACCGCGAAGCATGAGATTACAGGCTATAGCCCTTTCTTTTTGCTTTATGCACGTTCGCCCCGGCACCCAATCGACACAATATTGCCTTTCTGTGACCACGACAACGTCACTGTCGCCGAGACTCTCTGCCTCGCCGAAGAGGCGCGTCGCATAGCTCGACTACGCACATTGGCATCGCAAGACAAAGTGAAGGCACGCTATGACATTCACCATCGACCAGCGATTTATCGCCGTGGTGATCTGGTGTGGTTGTGGACTCCGATGCGCAAGCGCGGGTTATGCCAAAAGTTTTTGGCCACTTACGATGGACCTTTTGTCATCGTCGACAGACTTACAGAAGTCAACTATGTAATAGCTCGTCTCACGGCGAGTGGTCGACGAGCTGCCAAAACTCAATTGGTTCATGTTGCGCGCCTGAAACTGTACACGCCACGACAACTTGACTGACTCGTCCGGCGGCCTTCGTCTGCGCGGAGAGGAATGTTGCGTACATGCACGAAGAAAAAGAAGCGTATACGGTGAACGCACTGGTGGCGCAGAGCGAGAGAAGAAGAAGAGGATCAGGAGGATCTTTAATCAGTCGGCCGCTTCTGAGCTGCCCCTCACGACCTAATAAACGGCCCCTTTCAACGTCTACCAGTCTCTTTCAAACGTAACAATATATCAAAATAAGAAAACAAAACACAAAATAATATTAGAAAACATGCCGTGCAGCTCATTGATATATGTAAAATAACAGGTTCTAATACATCCCGTATATGTCACTAAAGGAAAGGGGGAAATATTCGAAGTTATAAGTACATTGAACATGTTCAGGCAACGGGTAACCAACAAGGCAATTGAAATCGAAAAAATGCCACAGCAATACAAATCGTTCACAAATATTCTAACGAAGCCTTTTCAAAACTTTGTAGATCAGAACATTAGACTATGTCATGGGGCAACCGATTTCAATCATCAATGCACCGAAATAAAAAGAATATTTGAATAAATCTGTTCTGTGGTTGATTGGTGTAATATGTTTTGAATGTTTAGTCTAGGATGAGATAGTTTTCTCTAGTACGATGTGTTCACCTAAGTTAACCCGGAAACCTCTCTTCAGTATGTGAATAAACAACATCAGTCGATTAAGTCGCATTTTACTTTTCACCGTCATTATTCCGTTTTTTTTTCTGAGCTCGCTGATAGAGTGAGTTCTTGAATATGCGTTTGAAATGAGCCACCAAACTTTATTTTGTACATGTTCACATTTTAGTGTATTTGTTTTAGTTTAAGGTTCCCATATATGACTAGTGTAAGCCAGTACTGGTAGAACATAGAACAAAATAACAGAAAACGCCGACCAAGGTGAAAAACACAAAATTTTAAAAGACCTTTCAGCTCCCCACACGGAAGCTTTGTTCACAGTCACTGTGAACAGTTTGGGTCACTGTGAACAAGGCTCCCGTGTGGGGAGCCGAAACGT
Organism: Rhipicephalus microplus; assembly: GCF_043290135.1. NCBI lineage: Eukaryota > Metazoa > Arthropoda > Arachnida > Ixodida > Ixodidae > Rhipicephalus > Rhipicephalus microplus. The sequence goes on from NC_134702.1 coordinate 215,834,737, forward strand.
CTTTTTAAATTTTGTGTATTTCACCTTGGTCGGCGTTTTTGTTATTTTGCGCTATGTTTGTCCCCGACCAGACGGAATTCTGTCGGACTCTTGACTATACTGGTACACTGTCATTTTGTATGCAATTGCTTTATTCTCTAGAGTAGAATTGTGAAGTTTTCATCATATTGACCAGAGTTTGCGCATGACTTTATTACGAACATCATCGACATGTAATTACCAGTTATTGTCTTGTGCAAGGCGAGTCATCTTTAGCTTGAGTTATCAGAGCGCCTTTAATGCTGTACGGAAAAGATAGCGGGCTTTTTTGCATGTCATGCGCATGAAAAGAGTTTTGATGCATTCACTTCTATTTGTCACGCGTCGCACCAAGCGCTAATCTTTTGTAGATGGTTATTAAGTACCAGTTGATCGTTAGAGGAGCGAATCTTTGCATACACAATAGTATTATCTGCATAATGTTTTATAGCTACTCGCAGTGTAAAACCTTCACCCATATCACTAATGTAGATAGAAAAAAGTAAAGAGCCTATAACTGCCCCTTGCGTCACACCTGATCGGACCGGTTCGGACCGAACATTATTGATTGCAACAAATTGTTCTCTGTTTGCCAAATACCCCTCTATCAATTTTATTAGTTGACTGCCACCAACCAAACAAGATAATTTTATAAGCAAACTCCTATCTGATATTTTGTCAAACGCTTTTCGAAAATCGATAAATATGATGTTCATTTGACTCTTTTCATAAATACACCGAGCAATATCGTGTGTAACCTCAGTAAAAATTGTAATGGTAGAGTATTCTCACCGAAAGCCGTGCTGTTTTTTATCTAATACACCAGTTTCATCCGCAAACTTCATTAGGTGAGCAGTCAAAATGTGCTCCAAAGGTTTACTAGTACTTGTCAAGAAAACTAGTCGATAGTTTGCGACGTCCTTTTCGGAACCTTGTTTGTGAATTGGTGTTACCTTGTCACACCTCCAATCGGTCGGAATGTCACCGGAGTGGAGCGACTTTGTAAATATGTCCAAAAGAAAAACTGAACACCACTCGGCACATTACCTTAAAGAGGCGTTGGGAATTTGATCGGGCCAGGGTTTTTTTTTTCGCATCTATTTTAAAGAGCAGATCAAGAATGCCTTCTTCTGTTATGTTCAATCAATCAATCAACTTTACTTTCATTATTAGATATGTGCCATTTCTGGGATTATTTGGACCGATAGCCTTACAGTGGCTAGTGAATGGTCCAATACAATATGCAACATAAAAAATGCACAGGTCCGCTTTGTGGTAGCAAACAAAAGCAATCGATAAATACAGATAACACAGTACAACATTTTTCCTTATTAGCTTGCAGCTAGCTTTCTATACATACGCACTTAATTAAAAAAGACAGTGAAAATTGAGTCAGACACACACATGCTTACTTGTCTTGACTTCACAGAAAAAATTGATTTACATGCCATGCTGAAATTACGTGCCGTTTTAGTCTCTAGGGAGATCGTGTTTCATATTTTTGCTCCGTTAAACTGTATCAGTCCTTCCCCGTAAACATTAGAACATTTGGGCAGATTGAAATCACCATTCAAACCACGTCGCGTATTGCGTTTAGGAATTGGAAAAAGATCAGAAGTCAAAGGTGAATTTCTATTAATTATGGTATTTAATGAAACGGCAATTTTGTAGTCCCGCAACATTGGAACCGAAAGAACGCGTTGTGATTGAAAAAAAATATTGCGTACTGATTTACCTTGGCTTATGATTTTCAGTGGACGCTTTTGAAGTCGTTCGAGAGTTTTTAGATAACTGTTGTACGTCACACCCCACGATTCCAGTCAGTAACCTATGTGACAACGACACAATGAAAAGTAGAGTGTGTGAAGTGGAAAATATTAGCGAGCTTTTATTAGAGAACAGCAGCCATGAGCTACCTTTGCGCACAAACTCTGTGCTCGCTCATGCTAGTGTAGATGCTCATTAAAAGTGACGCCTAAATATTTAAAACAAGGCACTTGTTGAATATGAGCGTTGTTTAGAGTTAAGTTAAGAAATTCAGCGTCAACATGTTTCTTACGAAAGTGAAACCCTATGTACTTTGTTTTAGTACAGTTAACAGTCAGCTTATTCCTGGCAAACCATTCCGCATTGTTTGATAGATCGGTCATCGCGTCATTTTGTAGATCTGCTAAGGAGTGTCCTGTGAAATTAAAACAGTGTCGTCCGCGTACATCAATGCCCTGCACGTCTGTACGGATCGCGGGACATCATTCATACAAAGAAAGAACAATTCAGGGCCCGACAATGAACCCTGTGGCACACCGCATTTATTATAACTGTAAGATGACTTGATGTCACCAATGACTACCTTTTGTTTGCATGCCGATAAATACCTGAAAAAAATCAAGCGAGTTACCTTTTATTCCGTGGGATTGCATTTTTTCCAATAAAATGAAAGGACTAATAGCATCAAATGCCTTTCAACTGTCTAAAAATACTGCTATTGCTATGTTGTTTTCATGTAGCGCAAAATTAATATATTGCATAAGCATCGAAATAGCAGTTGAAGTGGACCTGTTAGCAACAAAACCGTGTTGCTGGGGACAAAGTACATTCTTTTCACCCAGGAAGCACCTTAAAAATTGCGACGAAATTAGTTTTTTAAGCGTAGTGTTAACACTACCCAGAACAAATATTGGTCTGTAGCTGTCGGGAAGATTCCGATTACCAGATTTGTACGCTGGTAATAATTTGGCAGTCTTAAGTATACTAGGATAAGTTTTAGAGGAAAATGCATGATTAAGTTTGTGGCGTAAGGGACCACACATTACATCCATAATCTTTTTTAAAATCCTTGTTGATATGGCGTCATGTCCAGCTGCCTTGTTCCCTGGTAGCTTAATAATAACTTGCCTGATGTCATCCTCAGTCACATCACATACCTCGAAATTATTGGTAATAGTACAGGGTGCATTAATATTCGGCATATGAGCAGGGAACTTCATCGCAAGACTGAGACCAATATTAGTAAAGTAATCGTTAAAGTTGTCGGCCACTTCTGGAGTTGGTTTATCAGGTATAATGCATTCTTTGCTACCCACGCCAAGTACGTCTTTAACAATCTGCCATATTGCCACGTTCCATTTCCCAAGTTTTGTTATCGTCCCAAAACACCACACCATTCTCAGCGCGAACCGCGCCTGCAGTTTTCGAGAAGGTTCCGGACTGTAGTAGATCAATTCGATAAGATCACGCCCACTGTGCGAACGGTACAGATTGTTCTGGAACCTACGCCGCCGCCAGCGATAACGCTAGAACATTCAACGGCAAGAGTATAAATGCCGACGCGCTTCGCCGCTTGTTAGTTGTTGATCGAAGGCCGACGCTCCGTTCGCCGCTATCAGTCCGAGACTGCTATCTGTGCGAGACTGCTGCTGTAATTGGACTTTCCGTTTACCGGGCACAGGTTCGCCCAAATAAACAGTTAAATCCCAACACGAAGTCTCCTGTCTTCGGCCACGTCACGACCCCGTGACATCTGGTGGAGGTGCTGCTTCGTTCATGTACCGGACGCCCCCGTCAAGCCGTGAACCCAGCCCACGTCACGGAGAAGACACCGACGCCAACCAGGAGCAGCGAACAAGCCGCCGACAGCAAGGGCTACCACCGGAGTACGGGATTCTAGAAGACAAGGCGCGGAAGACCAAGGCCATGACCGCGACTGCAGCGACAATGACAACCGCCGCATCCCAGCCCACGATGGTCATGCATCAACCCAAGGAACCACCAATTTTCCATGGGTCATCGTTCGAAGACCCGGAGTCCTGGCTAGAAACATACGACCGTGTGGCCGCCCTCAACCACTGGGACAACGAAGAAAAGCTCCGTCGTGTGTACTTCTACCTGGAAGACACCGCAAGGACCTGGCTAGAGAATCGTGAGTCCACGCTTCGAACGTGGGATGTCTTCTGCGGCGCATTTCTGCAAACGTTCGCGAGCGTCGCTCGCAAAGAAAGGGCCGCTGCTCAACTAGAGACCCGGGTTCAGCTACCAAATGAGAAGGTTAGAATTTTCACAGAGGAGATGACCCGCCTATTTCGTCACGCTGACCCAGACATGCCTGAGGAGAAGAAAGTCCGTTTCCTCATGCGAAGGGTCAAACAGGAGCTCTTCGCGGGACTAATGAGGAATCCACCGAACACCGTCCAAGAATTTGTATCCGAGGCCACCACCATTGAAAAAACCCTTGACATGCGCACCAGACAGTATAATCGTCGCCTGACTCCAGAATGCGCTGCTGCTCAAACCAGTGACTCCGAAAACCTGCGTGAAACGATCCGAGCGATCGTGCGGGAAGAGCTGCGCAAACTGTTGCCTTCGGCGCACCCTCAAGTGGATTCGATCGCCGACATTGTGCGAGAAGAAGTTCGGCAATCACTTCGAATTCCCCAAACACCGCTGCCCGAGCCAGAAACTATGAGCTACGCCGCTGCAGTGCGCCACAACGCTCCTCCCCGTCCACGCCAAAACGCCGCCCCGTCGCACTTCCGTCGCCAGACACCACCGCCGCCACCACCCCCACCGACGACCTACCGTTCACCAGCGGGCCAGCGCAGTGCGCCGAGGAAAACCGACGTTTGGCGCACCCCTGATCACCGCCCACTGTGCTACCACTGCGGCGAGGCCGGGCACACTTACCGCCGTTGCCAGTACCGACAGATGGGACTGCGTGGCTTCGCCGTCAATGCACCACGTCCGCAGCCAGGGGAACGGCCACGTGACATCGCCGACTACCTGACAGGAACTCAATGGACACCCCGAAGTCCTTCCCGTTTGCCGTCGCCCAGCCGCCGCATGTCACCGCACCCCCAGCAGTACTCCGGCCCAACGCGGGGCCGGTCTCCTAGCCCGTATCCGGGAAACTAAGGGCAGCAACCGGTGGAGGTGCGGTTGCTGTGCGACGAACTACCGAAGATCCTCCGACGACGACGACGCCGCGACGGAGCTTTCCGAACACAATGCCAACCAGGCAAAGCCCTGACGGCGAAAGCTCACTTACCGGAGGTGGCCTGACGACGCAACATGGAAGCAGCGGATCAAGCCGACGCAGCCGTGACCCGACGCCACGCCCTAACTGTAATGCGAGACGGCGAACTAGCGACATCGACGTTCTTATTGACGGCCACAGTGTGACCGCTCTCGTCGATACTGGAGCCGACTATTCTGTCATCAGTGGGTCGTTCGCCGCGAAGTTAAAGAAAGTTAGGACAGCTTGGAAAGGCCCTGAAATCCGCACAGCCGGAGGTCATCTTGTAACGCCTGCAGGAATCTGCACAGCGAGAGTCGCCATTAACGGCCGTATTTATCCTACAGACTTCGTAGTCCTACAGCGTTGCTCGAGAGATGTCATCCTTGGCATGGATTTCTTATGCCTCCATGGTGCTGTCATCAACCTAAAAACAAAGTCGATAACGTTATCCACAGAAGAAGCACTACCACCGCGCACGCCGTCAGGACACCATGCCTTGAATGTCCTGGAAGAACAAGTCACCATTCCGCCTCGCTCAAGCGTCATTATTTCAGTCGGCGCTCCTAAATCACCTGACTTGGAAGGCGTCGTTGAAGGCAGTCAGCATCTGTTGGTCACCCGAAATATTTGCGTCGCAAGAGGAATAGCAGAGCTGCGGGGAGGCAAAGCAACGGTTATGCTCACAAATTTCAGCAATGAGTACAAACATGTGAACAAAGGAACAAGGGTCGCATACATCGAAGAAATTGTCGAAGCCACCAGTGCTTTCGCCCTCGCCGATTCTGCGGAACCTGCTCAGAGGAACCAAGCCCCTCCCATAGCTTTCGACGTCAATCCCAGACTACCGAACGATAAGCAAGAACAGCTCAAGACCCTGCTGCTGCAATACGAAGATAGCTTTTCATCGTCGTCAAAAACTCGGCAGACGCCAATCACGAAACATCGCATCATAACTGAGGAAAATGCCAGACCACTCCGTGAGGGTCTGCACATGGTTTCAACGCGAGAACTCGAGGCCGTAAAAAAACAAGTTGATGAAATGCTGCGGGATGACATTATCCAGCCATCCAAGAGTCCATGGGCATCCCCCGTGGTGTTAGTGAAGAAAAAGGATGGGACCCTACGTTTCTGCGTCGATTATCGCCGCCCGAACAAAATCACAAGAAAGGACGTGTATCCTCTCCCACGAATAGACGACGCACTTGATCGGCTCCATAACGCCAAGTACTTTTCGTCAATGGACCTCAAGACTGGCTATTGGCAAATCGAAGTCGACGAAAGAGACCGAGAGAAGACGGCATTTATAACACCGGACGGCCTCTTCGAGTTTAAGGTGATGCCCTTCGGCCTTTGCTCAGCGCCTGCAACTTTTCAACGCGTTATGGATACAGTACTGGCAGGATTGAAGTGGCAAACTTGCCTTGTGTACTTGGACGACGTCGTCGTGTTTTCTTCGAGTTTCGACGAGCATCTTCGGCGCCTTGAAGCTGTACTTCAAGCCATCAAGACGTCCGGACTCACACTGAAGCCAGAAAAGTGCAGATTTGCGTATGAGGAGCTCTTGTTTCTGGGACACGTTATCAGCAAGTCTGGAGTTCGTCCCGATCCACGGAAAACAGCCGCCATCGCCGACTTCCCGCCGCCCACTGACAAGAAGGCCGTGCGCCGATTTCTGGGCCTGAGCGCCTATTATAGGCGGTTCGTGAAAAACTTCGCCCGCATCGCCGATCCTCTCACTAACCTTACCAAGGCCGACGTGGAGTTCAAGTGGGAAACGCCACAGGAACACGCTTTCCAGGAGCTTAAACATCGCCTCCAGACGCCTCCGTTACTTGCCCATTTTGACGGATTCGCCGAGACAGAAATACATACTGACGCAAGCAGCGTAGGTCTTGGCGCCGTTCTTGTGCAGAGGGCTGACGGACTTGAAAGGGTTATTAGTTACGCCAGCCGATCGCTATCCAAAGCAGAAGCAAATTATTCCACAACAGAAAAGGAGTGCCTCGCCATCATCTGGGCTACGTCAAAATTTCGCCCCTACGTCTACGGCAGGCCCTTCAAAGTTGTGAGCGACCACCACGCCTTGTGTTGGCTAGCCACCTTGAAGGACCCTTCAGGTCGCCTCGCACGATGGAGCCTGAGACTTCAAGAGTATGACATTGCTGTCATTTACAAGTCCGGCAAAAAACACTCTGACGCCGACTGTCTCTCGCGTGCGCCTGTCGACCAACCGCTACCCGACGACCCGGATGACGAGTACTTCTTGGGAACGATAACTACCGACGACTTCGCTGAACGACAGCGGGCCGACCCGGAACTTAAGGCCCTAATAGAATACCTCGAAGGCAGGACCGCCGATGTCCCGAAGGTATTCAAGCGCGCTCTTGCGTCGTTCTTTCTACGAAACGGTCTTCTACAAAAGAAAAACTTTTCACCGCTTCGAGCTAAGTACCTCCTTGTGGTGCCTTCAGCTCTGCGACCAGAACTCCTGCAGGCCCTGCACGACGATCCGACGGCAGGGCACCTCGGTGTTTCTCGCACGCTCGCGAGGATACAAGAAAGGTACTATTGGCCACGTCTTACCACCGACGTCACTCGTTATGTGAGGACATGTCGGGACTGCCAGCGACGCAAGACACCGCCGACAAGGCCAGCGGGACTTCTGCAGCCAATTGATCCACCTTGCCGACCTTTCCAGCAGATTGGTATGGACCTACTGGGGCCGTTCCCGACGTCGACTTTCGGAAACAAGTGGATCGTGGTAGCTACCGACTACCTCACCCGCTACGCCGAGACAAAAGCCCTGCCAAAAGGCAGTGCATCCGAGGTAGCTAAGTTCTTCGTCGAAAATATCGTCCTACGTCACGGCGCCCCGGAGGTCCTTATCACCGACAGAGGAACGGCATTCACTGCCGACTTAACTCAAGCGATCTTGGCATACAGCCAAACAAACCACCGCCGGACGACAGCGTACCATCCACAGACCAACGGCCTCACCGAGCGGCTTAACAAGACGATCGCCGACATGCTGTCAATGTACGTCGATGTCGAACACAAGACGTGGGACGCCATTCTTCCGTATGTGACCTTCGCATACAACACGGCGGTGCAGGAGACGACGCAGATATCTCCATACAAATTGGTCTACGGAAGGAGCCCGGCAACGACGCTCGATGCCATGTTACCCAACGTCACCGACGAAGAAAACCTCGATGTGAGCGAGTACCTTCAACGCGCCGAAGAAGCCCGACAACTTGCGCATCTCCGTATCAAGAATCAACAGACGACTGACAGCCACCGTTACAACCTTCGACGACGCTTCGTGGAATACCAGCCCGGTGAACGTGTTTGGGTGTGGACGCCGATACGCCGACGTGGACTAAGTGAAAAGCTTCTGCGACGGTACTTTGGACCGTACAGGGTGGTTCGACGTCTCGGCCCACTTGATTACGAGGTTGTCCCCGACGGCATCACGAACTCTCAACGACGCCGATCGCGACCTGAAGTCGTACATGTCGCGCGCCTCAAGCCGTTCCATGCGCGTTAACAAACTGAAACAGTGTTTTTTTTTATTATAGTTGTATCGTAATTTATTCATTGTACTTTCTAGCATTATTATTGTACCTTCATCTTTAGTTAAAGCATTGGGACGATGCCTTTTTTTCAGAGGGGGGCAATGCCACGTTCCATTTCCCAAGTTTTGTTATCGTCCCGAAACACCACACCATTCTCAGCGCGAACCGCGCCTGCAGTTTTCGAGAAGGTTCCGGACTGTAGTAGATCAATTCGATAAGATCACGCCCACTGTGCGAACGGTACAGATTGTTCTGGAACCTACGCCGCCGCCAGCGATAACGCTAGAACATTCGACGGCAAGAGTATAAATGCCGACGCGCTTCGCCGCTTGTTAGTTGTTGATCGAAGGCCGACGCTCCGTTCGCCGCTATCAGTCCGAGACTGCTATCTGTGCGAGACTGCTGCTGTAATTGGACTTTCCGTTTACCGGGCACAGGTTCGCCCAAATAAACAGTTAAATCCCAACACAAAGTCTCCTGTCTTCGGCCACGTCACGACTCCGTGACAATATCTTCTTTGTGTTGCCATAATGTCTTTCACTACGTTGGTATAGTAGCACTTCTTGGATTTTCTTATCATTGCTATTGACTTATTTCTGTAAAGCTTAAAATTTCGACGGTAGTATTCATTGCTCTTGTTATTTCTCCATTTGTCATAGTAAAAATCTTTCAGCTCTAAAACCTCAAGTATTTTTCTATTCATCCATGGACCTACGGCATGGTCGTAATTTCGGCGCGAACAGCTACGCGTTGATCGTTCATTGGCATCCACAATGAATTGTACAATATTGTGAGACTCGATATCCACGTCTTCATCATAGAGGGCATCAAAATTTGTACCTTGTAGTATTTTTGCACGGAATTGTAGTTGACACGTGTTGTTCGTTTAACGGCAGATATGTCAGGAGCCCAAATGTGTTTCTGGGGTAAAAATGGAAAGGTGGGATTGTGATTCCCAATAGCAGCAGCGTATACGCCTGCCGATGCATCCAGGTTAGCGTTACACAAACACGTGATCAATAATCGACTCCGAGTGGTCTGTTATGCGAGTAGGTGATGAAATATCATTTCTCAGACTAACTGATGGTAGCAAAAACACGTAATCATCACATGTATCTCCAGACAAATCTATGTTAATATCACCGCACACAATAAGAGGTGCTTTAGAGGCCACAATGGGAATCATGGTACTTTCTGTCACAGTGATGCAGTCAGCCACACTAGAATTTAGTGGACGATTTATCACACCAATGATAACACCATTTTGAAGATTAATAAAAAAGAGTCTCCACCGATGAATTGCAGAATGATTCATTGCTAAGGTGAACGAAACTAAAACAGTCTTTGATAAATGGCGCCATGCCCCCTCCTCGTGTAGCACTGTTTTTAGGTTGCGAAAGCATGACGTAGCCGGGTAGATGAACTGATGCGTTTTTTCAAAGCCAAGTTTTGGTTACAGCGATGACGTCATATTTAAACGAGTGCTGTGATAAGTACGAAAGCAGATGATCGAAGTTCTTCTTTATGCTGCGAATATTACAATATAATACTGCGAAATGATCCTGCTGCAGTCATATAGTTTCAACCCCAAAAAAAAACGCCATTTAAAAATATAACTCCAGGTTTACAGAAACGAGCCGGCAATCTTCAAACCACATTGTAAAGATCCTCGGCGCATGTGACGTGAAGCACACGTGAATTATCCGCTTTTCGTATCAAAATGTTCCACCAGTTACTCAGGTGTACTTCCAGTTTCTTTCCCGCTTTGTCTTTAGAGTGGCTGTTAGCAATTTCTTGTTTGCCGGACATAAGTGCTCATTTATATATAATGAAGTCGTGACGCCCTGAAAACCTAAAGCTGTCGTATTAAGTCGTTGCTTCTTTGCAGTCCTCAGAACATTACCTTTCACAGCTCTCGAAAGAAACCTAACTATAATGTTAGGGGTTGACGCGTTCCTTGATGGCACTCGGTGCACAACGTCTTTATCTGTTTCTTTAACTTCAACTTTCAGGCAGCTGGCAAGCTGTTGCATTGTGCAAACCAGCTCTTCCCCTTAATCGGAGGAACTCCCTTTATTTCTAGGTTATTCTGTATACCATATTGTTGCTGAGCAGTGAGCTCCTGTTTTGTTTCGCTAATATCCTTCGCGAGGTGACTGTTTTCGATTTTAATCGCGTGGTTTTCTGCTCGCACCACAGCAAGCTCTTCGTTTTGCCAAAAATCACCTTGAATTGTTCAAAAAGCTCAATCATGAAGTTGATCGACTGTCTAAGAGTTTGTATGTCGCCTTCAATAACCTTTGTGATGTCTTTCTTTAGCTTAGCCCCGCCGTGGTGGTCTAGTGGCTAAGGTACTCGGCTGCTGACCCGCAGGTCGCGGGTTGGAATCCCGGCTGCAGTGGCTGCATTTACGATGAAGGCGGAAATGTTGTAGACCCGTGTGCTCAGATTTTGGTGCGCGTTAAAGAACTCCAGACGGTCGAAATTTCCGGAGCCCTCCACTACAGCGTCTCTCATAATTATATTGTGGTTTTTGGACGCTAAACCCCACGTATCAAGCAATCATTTCTTTAGCTCATCATATTTGGCGTCAATACTTGCAGAAAAATCCGACAGAGCCTTAGCTAGTTCCTTCACAGTAGTGGGCGGCTTATCACCCATAACACCCGTCATTCACTGAGCAGTCCACGAACTAAGAGTTAAAATAGAAATACTTCACGCACCTGCATAAAGCAAGCTAAATTATTAGCCGTCGCTCAGCCTCACTGCTGCCTGGACTGCTCGTGAAATGACGGCTTATCCTCGCTGGAGCGGTGTTTTTAGAGCAGAGCTGTGACGTCACGGTATTTCGAGGGGCGTTGTTTCTGGTTTCGCCCACTTGATTCCTAGTAGCGCTGATCGCTTCGGAAATCCCTGCTTTTCTGCTTCCACAACCAGCGTTCTGCATAAAGCTAGGTAAATTATTAGTTGTCGTTCAGCCTCGCTGCTGCCTGGACTGCTCGTGAAAGACGTATTTCACAAGAAAATCGCACTTGTGGGGTTGAGCCATCGTTCCAAATGAAAACTGATTCAAAATATTCATAAAGTGACAAGCACTTCATAATTATCCGTGATAGTTATGTTCGCATTCTTTAAACATTGAATGCTAGGTTTCGGTCCTTAAAGGTACCTTCAAAATCTTCACGGTGATGTTGTAATAAAATTGGTAAGTGTTTCGTTCATGTACCTGTGTTTCGCCTGAAAAAATTCTATTCTGAGTTCCCTAGAAAGAGAATTGACGTAATGGCGTGTGTTTAGAGACAAAGGTTTTTTAGCCCCCATTCTTCGCAAAGGTCGTTTTTTATGAACTGTTTTTCGGGTCATCCATGGGTTTTGTCTATTAACTTTCTTAATGCGCTTCGGAACAAACGGTTCTAATGATTTCAAAACAATGTCTTTAAACATATTCCATCATTTGCTGATTTAGTATTCAGTGAGATATACTGGTGGAAAGCATCGTGTCTTTGCTCTAAATTATCTATCAATCAAGTATATTCTGCTATAAAAAAAACCGAAGACTGATATGATTTTGTTCTCTTTTGCCCGAGAGGGACGTGTGGTAGCTACATGTGTGATCAACAATTTAACGTCAAATATGCCTTCCAATACTTCGCACCGATAATTGAATTGCACGCCCCTGCTTAAAAATACCAAATCAAGCAATGGATCTCCAAATGCATTGGTTTGCGTAGATATAGTGACAATCTGTGCTAAATCAAGCGAGAAAGCCAGAACCACTAAGACTTGAGACACAGCTTATTCATTTTGACATTCCCTAAAATTTAACCATTCAATACGAGGTAAAAAAGTCTCCCGCCTTTATATTCTTCTATTTAGGATGGGAAAATATTTCAATTAAGAAATTGTTAAACCGTATCATGTATTCTTCAGAAGTACCCGGTGGGCGATACACGGCGATAATTACAAAATACAGGTCATCCATTTCCACAGTGCATTTCGCCGCTGGAATGTAAGGACGAGTACAACCGGTAGAGGTGTCGCAAACGAGGGGAATCGCAGCCTGGAAGTTGGACATCTTCGAGCATGAGGAGGTCCTTTTGGAGACGCAACACCTGAAGCTCGCTGTCGTCCTGTTGTGCAGTAGCTATGGCTGCGAAATTGACTGCAAATCATTTCACACCCTTAAGGGTGGAATTTTCAAAATCACCCATCTGACACCTAATTTTTCTGCCAAATTTATCCGCACGAGTGTAATTTCTGCGATTCCACCTTTTGTACAACCATTTGTCCTTTTTAGCTGTACTATAGGTGTATGTTCGCAAATTACACCCAAGGGTGTTTCCTTGAATGTTACACCTATCATATATGCATATAGTTTAGAGCATCAATACATATCACATCTCAACAGATGCAATCAAACCGCATGCCAAAGTTGTGATGAAAATATCGACGTTTCGGCTTTTGTTTTCATTTCCCGTATCATTCGCTAAAACATACTGTGCTATGTATTATATTTATTAAACAACCCCCTATTTACATAATTCAGAACATTTCTCACACGTTTAACGACTTAATTCATGTGTTACGTTTTTGGGATTCTTACTAAAAATATTTTGCTGCCGCTCATGTCCATTCTTCCCTAATTCTCACAGAGACATCGGTAAAAGAGATTATGTTGCGCTTATACATAACATGAAACGATTACGCACGGTTTTCGACAGGCAATCGTGCGCGCTTTCTCATTTGAAATCACACTAAGTTTTTCGTACCAGAGCTCCTGGTTTATTAAAAACAATAGTCTTTCTTGGGGACCTTCGACGCAAACATTTTGGCCTGTCTGTCCGCCTGCACATTTGTCTGTTTGTCCACTCTATACTGCATCTGGTACTTCAAACGGCCGACCCCATCCGCAGCGCCCACCAGTGTTGCTCAAGATTGAGCGTTCATGCTTGTGCAATCGTCAATTAAAAAGCAATTATTGCGCATGTCTGCGGCACCATAACAACACGTATATATTCTGCGTGTGCGTATTTCACTAGAAAAAGCATACATAAGTGATCTTAAGGACCGTAGTGCTTATCACGCAGCGCTGACCATGCAATGATTGCATGGAACGGGGAGTGTTTCCAACGTTTTGCTAAGACGAGACGGTGGTGGCACCTACCGTAGCCTTCCGTTCTACACCTTATCACTTCTGAGATGGGCGCGCACACCCGTTTCCGAGCCATGCGCTTTTTTAAGTGTGAATACATTTTATAAGCGACCCCAAACCATCCACCGCCGTCGGCGGCGTCCGCAGTCTTCTCTCTATCTTTAAAAGAAAGAGGACTTGGCGGGCCGCAGCGCGACGCTCTACCGAATAAGCCACGGACGCGACGCTGATATCGGTGTCGCTCCTCCGCTCTCCTCGCTCGCTGCAGCTGCGCGCGCACCCCTCTCTCTCGCGCGCCCGCCTTCTCTCTCAGTCTCCCGTGGAGAGCGGGTCGTGAGGGGGAGTAAAGTTAAAATCCGTTGGCATTCGCCAGTGAGTTAACGTAAACTCCCCCGTGTCATCAAATTGCGATTCCCAGGAACCATTACACCATAAAGGCACCATAGTGTGATAAATAAATGTAATAGTGCGAATTAATAAATACCCCTCATAGCATCACCGCGTGTATTCGCACTTAACCATGTTCACCCTCGTGGAAATGCTTGGGAGTTTTTTTTCAGAAAACTGCCAGATGACGCTCACGTCTCATGTGTGACGTGACTTGATGCGCTCGTTCGCCTCCCTGCACGCTCGAGGCACTCAAACGTAGTGCCTCCAGAATACCACTCACCGATTTTCTTGCGCAGAACACCAAATAAATGTCCTGTTCACTCTCTCCACACGCAAGACTATCGTCTTTCGACGAAATTTGCGGAAACATGCAGATATGGGGCCAATTTTTTCAATAGGGGTCGACATATATCCTCACAGTGAAGTATATCGCATCAATACACAAGTCCCTGATTTATTCAGTGAGTTATATTTAGATCTATGAACATGGATGACTTCAAATTGAATGTTTGCAGCATTCGCGTTGCCGTGGAACTAGGAATGTTTACGAATAACAGGCTAAGCTTACTGTAATGCAGCTGCTGTGCACGCATGCCGCGCCGTAGGACAAGCTCAGCGCACATCCGCTAAGCATGGGTGAACTCGTACAATGGTATGCACCACTCTGTGGGCACTTACTGTTCTTTTTTCTATCCTTGATATGAACGCTTGCGCGTCATTTAATATACACGTGAACGATCGTAGACAACACTAGCGCAATGTACCCGGGCCACAAAAAGAAGAATAGTTGACTAGTTGCAGCATTGTAATTGATAGTTGTTACTGTGGCGTTACAATGCACTGATAACCGCATATTGCTATGCTCACACACAATTTAGGACTTGAAATAAAAGCAAGCGTCATTCATACTTTGTCGGAGTTTCATTCATGACGACAAGTTACCATGCCTAGACTTGGAAATGCTTTTTTTGGTTGACCATGTATATTAGCGGTACGAACCTTGCTCAAGGAAAATCCTTCTTCTTTTTACGTCCACCAATTCTAAGCTAGTCAAGCGAAGCATCACTTTTTCCTGCCTAAAGGCAATTCTAACTGACTCTTGTCACCGCTAGATAGAGTGCAGTTTCTCGTTCTATGGTCACCGCCTTCAACAAGCAGGCTTTTCTAATCCCCTGCTAACTTCTATTGCTGAGACTCTCCTAACGTCACTAAGACTGCCTGATAAGACACAAAGCAACAGCTAACTCAACAAGCCTCATTCTAGCAAGGCTGTTATTCCCTACGTACACGAAGTTTCCCATAGGCTAAAGAATGTCGCTGGAAAAGGTGCCAGCTCCGGTGCGTGACACCGCTGATTGTCTGCGCAGCGCATCGAATTGCACGCACACCGACGGCGAGCCACGCACGGCGGCGGCGGAGTATCTTTGCGCATGCGCAGACCAGTGTCACGCGAAATTGGCTCAGCGAGGCCAGTGTAGCTAACGCTACAAAATAGTGTAAGAGTTGCGTTCAGCGCACGCGTCAAGCTCGCTAGCCTATGTCGTAGGGTCAACAGTGAAGGACCTAAGCAAGAAGCAGGCACTAAGAAACACGCTATGTGCCATGTTGAATTTGTTTGAGCGATTTTCTACAAGATATGATTTACTTGTGGACATTGGCCAAACAGGGCGATGCATGAATGATCGGTTGAGGGAGCACGCTAACTCTCTAAAAGGTTTCCTTCCCAGTCACCTGGCAGACCATTTTAATAAGTTTGTTTCAGCCAATTCTTGACAAGTGTTTGATCACGGGGCATATAAAAATCGGCGCGAGCACGAGATTAGTGAAGCCTTCTATATTCAACAACTTGGTGCTTCCCTTGTTAGCGTACCCTCAATTTTTCTTAACTGCTGTGAAGTTAGTTATTTGGGGTCCACTTATATGACCGGTTGTTGATAAGGTAGTCTGTATGGTGCATGTGTGTGCAATTCTGCTTATGGTGCGTGGTTATGCGCAGATTCTGTTTTCTATATATTGCAGTTAGTTTGCAATAAACTTTGGTTGTTTGTTCAGGGATCTGTTCTCGGCTCTTCTTTCCCTTTTTGTCGTTTGCGCTGTTAAGCACTTTATTCGTCTACCACGTCTTCAAGAACTTATCCAAAATGTGTTATATTTGCAATTTTTTTATTGTAATACTGCACTTTCTTTGAATGTCTGAGTTACGAATACTAACTACACAAAAGGTATATTTCGAGGAAATATTATTATGAGACCTCTTAAGCTGCTAAACATTACGAGAAAAAATTACAAATTTCGCAGAATGGTGATTTTCGTCAATATCAAGGCGCGATTTGCCCTGTCGAGTGCTCCAAATAAATATGACCTTCAAACCTAAATCTAAAGGAAAAAAAAGGTATTTTCATATGCCAATTGTTATCATTACATATTTTTGTTTTAAAGAAAAAAATAAGTATTGAACTTTCCAATTGATGAAAATAGGGAATTTCAAGGCGGCAGCTGTCGAATGACCAAATGGGAGATAGGCGCCATTGGGAATGCTAAAAAAATATTTTGTCACTAAAACAAAAAATGTAATGATGATATATGAAAAGAACTGTTTATTTGCTTTCAATTTATGTATAAAGGTAATTTTTAGTTGAGCCACCACATGGCGTAAATCGCATCTAATTATAGACAAAAATTACAATTTTGTAGAATGTATGAATTTTTCTCATAAAGTTTACCAGCTTGAGAGGTCTCAAATATTTTTTTTCTCAAAATATACCTTGCGTGGAGTAAGTATTCACTACTCAGATATTCATACAAACTGCAGTATTGCAATAAAAATTGTTAACATAGCACATTTTGGATAAATTCTTAGAAGCATATGTGGTAGTATAATTGCAGTATTATTACTGAGCTTCAAACACCTTACACAAGAACCTTTACTCAACAAGTAGACCAAGCTTGGTATAGAACGTACTTTTAAAATAATTTTTTTTCACAAACAACACCCAAACCACATTTCGGAAAGTTCCGAAGGCAACCACGTGACCGAACATTTATTCTCTCCGAAATATCCTACCGTTTCACTGCTTTCGATACAGTTAAACAGCACAATATTTTTCGCATGCATTTGACATGGTCGCCAAAATGGCTGGGCGTTTGGCATAAAATCACCCTAACAGCATGTGATGAATACAGAAAAAGGTCCTATGCTTATTAAGCCTTTTATTTACCAAGAAATATATTGAAAGTGCCTCCTCTGAGGCACTGTATAAGGCTGCTTTTTTTCACAGTTCTAAGGCGGCTGCACGTGCTATTGTTGTTTACGTGTGCAGCAGCGGCATTCATATCTAGTAGAACTCGCTGTTGGGATATTTGGTGCATGTTTGCATTAAACATTAGTCAATTTTGCGCCAAAATGACGACCACACAAATAAAGAAAACACATAAACGGAATGGGCACTCATTTGCAATTGTTTATTCCTTGAGGAAACAGGCTGATATAAACCCACTTTTCGTCAACGCATGTGCAACCTTCTCGGGCCGTCCCTTACCTAATCAGATTTGGGTGCACGTTAAAGAACCCCAGGTGGTCGAAATTTCCGGAGCCCTCCACTACGGCGTCTCTCATAATCATATGGTGGTTTTGGGACGTTAAACCCCACATATCAATCAACCCTTACCTAATCACGCTATAGGACACATGATCGCTAGATACCGTGCTTCCAGCTCATACATGATGAGTGAAGTTTTGCTAACGCAATTGATACCCCGTTTCTTTTGTGAAAGCCCTTCGAAATTGCTCTTGGTGTGAATCGACATGAAGTGACATGCGCTCTTGAACGGGCACCGTGGTTATTCTTTATCGTAAGGGCGTGTTCCCTCGCTCGATCACTGACGCAGCGCCTCGTCGTCTGGCTAACATGTCTCTTTCTGCACGATAGGGGTATCCTGTAAACCACTTCAGTGGCAGACTTCGTGAATGGCCACGCATGCTTCTTTTTACAGCCTTTCTGCTGCTCAGCATGATTTCCAGCAATGCACCGGCGCAACTTTGCTAGTTTGTTAGTGGCACGAACTCCATCAGTACTTCATGCCGACTCGCCACCTTTTTAAGGTTGTGTGTATGAATATATGCTATATTATGAATATATGGTACAAACAGCTGCTAGTGAGCACCCGTCCTGTCCATGTGTTGTCTTTGTGTGGTCGTTGTTTCGTCGCGAAATCGACTTTTCGATTCAGGCATTCATGTCGATTTACAGCACATGTTTAATGTCTGTAGCACAATATTACATGCTATTTTTGTATTCATATTTGCATGTTCAAGAGAACAGTAGCCGCGCCAATTGTGTCCATTGGATACAATTTCCTAATTTTGCACAAAACCATTATGAAATGCCCAACCAGCCTCAATTATTGCTCAGTATTGTTAATTTTATCAAGAAACATAAAGTCCATTATTCAACGTAAGTTTGTGCATCACCATACAATTGATTGATGTGTGCAATTTAATGTCCTAAAGCCACCATTTGATTATGAGACGCCTTAGGGGAGGGCTCCAGAAATTTCGGCCGCCTGGGTTTTTTGTGCACCCAAATCTAAGCAAATGGGCCTACAGAATTTTCGCCTGCATGAAAAATGCAGCTGAGTACCTTGGCGACTAAACCATCGAGGCGGGGGTCATCATCGTCCAATCTAATACAGATGCGCCAACCGTAATTATAACTTTTAATTGACTATATTCTAACTTCACAGTTAAAGAAAAGAGTAGAACGGTTTAAAAGAAAGTTCTCCCGCCTTTCATCTCGTCCATAACACTTTTTAAGTCGCTTTTGCCAGAGTACACTTTCGCTCTGCGAAAAAGTGCTTTGTGATTTGGAAGTGGCTACTAATACTCGCTGTCACAGGACACAAAATATTTTTTCCCTATAATACTCTGCCATGCAGATGCCATTCAATAACGAGTACTAGTATGAGTGCTGGCCGTCTTTCGGAGTGATTTATGAGGTTTTCGCAGCCTTAAGCGACGATAAAGAAAGTCGTATGCTACTTTTTTTCTTTTCGCCACCCCTTTGAGCTCCTCCTTTACGAATATCTGAAATTTCTGGGTCGCCTGTCAAACAGTTTGCCAAGATGGCCAAATACTACTGTGAGTTTTACCTCCGTATTTTAAAACGTCCCTTCACTAAATGCTTCACCTTGACTTGAGAAAATTAATTCCAGCAAGTCTCGAGGCAGAGCAAGTGACCCAATATGAGGGATAATCTGCAGCGATTCTCAAAAAACGCAGTGTCATTTTTAGACAAGCGGTGGCGCTGTGCTCAGCTAGTTTAAGTGAAGGACGAGATTCGAGTCGAGGAGCGTTCGTAAATAGAAACGTTAGCATTGTTTGCACTGTGGGACAGTTCGAGAGTGCTTTTATTGAAATAGCTGCGCTCTCGTATGTTTTCAATCAATTAGCGGATGTCAAATAATTTCTACATATATTTTTTCCTTTTGTGTGATTCAGTCCAATTTGTTGTACTACTGTAAATTTGGAGCCCCTGCGCGGTGGTCTAGGGGCTATGGTACTCGGCTGCTGACCCCCAAGTCGCGGGATCGAATCACGGCTGCGGTGACTGCACTTCTGATGGAGGCAGAAACGCTGTAGGCCCGTGTGCTCAGATTTGGGTGCACGGTAAAGAACCCCAGGTGGTCGAAATTTCTGGAGCGCTCTACTACGACGTTTCTCATAACCATATGGTTGTTTCGGGACGCTAAACTGCACATGTCAATCAAAGCTGTAAATTTGGAATTTCAGGCTCAAAAATGCTGCGTTTGTTTTTCCTGAAACCTGCTCCAAATTTACATTTTCTCCCTGAAAAAGCAAGATATGATGCTACAAAATATTGCTCCAGATGATAGCTTGGCTGCTCCACCTCTGCTAGCTGTGTGTGGTTACTCTTTCACCCTGCTTTTGTGTGTCCATTTTATGTTCTTTGATGTTGCATTGTTTAAGAGGGCATATTATGTGATGCGCTTGATATTTTACATCTTTAAATCAATTATTCTGCATTGTTAATATCTGGTGACACTGTTAAGCTATTGTTATTTTGCCTATTTTTTCACTCCTGTATTATTGTTTTTCCAGTATTCTGAATGTCTGAACACACAAGGGTTATTGTGAAATGAAAATGCCATTTTAAGACTGTTTTGTCATTCCATTCATTAGAATACCACTAGCCTTGCATATTACGCATAAGGCATGCCACAACACATGCAAACTGTGGCGTACCAATGAGGCAATTGTAGTGTGCATTGATATATTATTTCAGTATATTGGAGAAATAAGGCATGCTGCATTGCACTACTCTTCCTGCTGTTTGTATGCTTCACTGCGCTGTGCTTTTGTGCTGCATTGAAGCGTGTTAAAATTAGTTCTTCATTTTTAAGTGCAAATAAAGGCTCTTCTGTTGTACTTTGATATGCATGCATCGGTCGTTAGGGCTCCATGCCACACCATTGACGTCTGATTTTCGGTCTTCTTTTGTAGCAAATGGCATTCTGCTCTGCACAATTGAACAAGGCTTCTGATAAAGGTACAATTTGTCTCTGAAGCCTGTATGTGCTCTGTGTCTAATAAAATAAAGCTTGATTTCATTTTGCACTATGGCATGACTTATGACTTTGTGAACGTTCTGTTATGTGTGACAGCTCATTTTGAGTGATGCCTTCGCAATCAGCTAGGATTACATGTTATATGTGAGAGACTTATATGCCGTGCTTCATATATGCACCATAAAAGCTGTGCTAGGGCCAGGATTACCACACTGTGGCTGGAGCCACTACAATAGGACATCTACACATGATAGGTCTAGCTAAAGGGCAAGCTTTCACGTGCTTCTACAGGGGCCTACTGGAAAGGGATAACACTCGAATTATGGTATTTTTCGCATGGGTGTTGGGGCATTATTCAGCATGAACACCCCCACACCCTTTTTGCTGTTTGGGCGAATTACACCCCTACACCAATTTTGTTTTTAAGGATGTTAGGGTGTCATAGCAATATTACGCCCTTACGCCCTTAAGATTTATTGGGTGTACATTAGCTTTTACACCCCAAACAATGTTTGTGCCATAGGGTGTAAATTCGGAAATCTGCCCACGGTATAGGTGTAGTCCTGCTTGATACACCCATTTCGTGGGGTGTAGGGGTGTGAGTTATAGACACCATAAAACACCTATATGAGTGTAATTTGGTTTACAGATGGTGGGCGCTTATGCATAGTTGCGTTGATTTCTATTCGGGAAAGCGCGTCAGCAACGGGATTGTATTTGCCACTGATGCGCTAAAAAGCTTTGCGATGGCCGATTCACAAGGCGGCTGTTTATACTGCTAGTGAAAGTTGAGCAAGCTGCAGAAAGTTGTTATAATCTGGTGGGTGAGCTCCCGTCTGAAAGGGACAGTCACTGTGGAAATTGTTGTGCACTACAGCAAGGCGTTTATTGTTTTCGACTCTGACGCCGTCCTATCAGTGCTAAAAAGCTTTGCGGAGATGATTCTGACTTTATTACAATTTGGCGTACACTCAGGGGTTATAACATGTGTCCCGAAGAAATACAAATATAATTAGGATGTTTTCGAATTCACCTATTACATCGCGGTTTTCTATTTAAAATATTCGGGTGATTCGACAAAGTTGCGCTATTCGCTGGAAAGTGCGTTATATGAATCTCTCATGCAAATTTTTATTACAGCTGTTATTATCCAGAATGTTGAACAAATTTATAGTCCCACAAATGTTCTGGGAAATGCGGAGATGTTAGTGTACCTAAGTTAAATATTTCTTCTAAGCTGCGAGTCAGGTGGAAATATGTGGTGGTATAGTTCAGCTTGTATGACTTGCTGGTCTGATCAAACGTTGCGCCATTTGCAAAGCAAACAATTAAAATTAAAAATGAGCGTTGTGAATAGTTTTAATGGCGCTCTCAGAGACGTGTTCCACGTGATAATTAAACGGTCTTTGCCGCAATGAGTCAGTGCCTGGTCTTGCACGTTATACCCACATACAAGTTAATAAAGCTTGGGTATAATCAAATGCAAAGAAAATCAATTTACGAGTGGGGTATCTAAACCCGTATACTAACGAGTGCAACAATGCAGTTGCTACGAAGCTGCAGTCTAAGCACCGGCTTCTGCACTTGATCTCATCTCGTTATTTAGTGAGGTGAAGCACCAAAATTACTGCGAAAAAAGCCTGAAAGTAGCTGATGAGCAAGCGAGTAGATAACAAAAGAAAATACAGCAGCTTCGGAGCATTCTGGGCCAAGCGCTTTAGAGATACTTTGTGAGCCTCGATATCACATGGGTTTTTGCATGTGTGCGTAGAGCTCGGTACGCAAGCAAAAAAAAAAAGACTGTCTTTGGCCAGAGAGGCGCATGTGTCCCATTCAAAAACCTTTTAAAGTGAAAAGATCATATCTCGGATTGAAATCGCTAACGAAGACAGCAACTTTATAATGTAAGTATGCTGTCTTATGTTAAGTTCCATAACTTGAAGACGAGAAACGCAGTAGAATGATTTCTATCTAAGCACAAAGATATTCTTGCTGTTCACTCACGTCAGAATTCGGAAGCTGCGGCCGAGAATCTAACCAACTTTGAGTTTAGCAGCGCGACAACACAAACCTCATGAAAATGTGTATTGTGGAGCGAGGTAACCGTTGGCGATTGTGCTGAACAAATGTTTTTTGTCGCTTTACTAGGAGAACTATTGACGCTGTTTTTGGCATTCATCTGAAGCTAGAATCAAGCGAAAATCGATCGCAAACAGCGAAACAGCGCGCGATGCGAACGCACGTTATCAAGGCACGCTACGGCTAGCCACGGCAACCTTCGAAGCATCCTTGCCCTGATGTCATCCAGGCATCCCGCCAGGCAGCCCCACACCAACTTCTCGGGGTTAATACTGAGGTCACACAAATGATTCCAGTGGCTGCCTCACTTAGTTATGCCAAAGCCAGTACCGATATTCAGAGATCCAGCTTTCACGGACATCAACGTGTAGTTTGCGTGTCTTGAAACGCGTGCAGCATGACTTCAAATATTTTGAATCTCACGTGAAATAAAAAATTCGTCGTGGTAAGAAACAAAAAAGTACGAAAAATGCCTTCGTCTGCCGCCGTTCATCGTCAACGGGGACAGAGATAAGATCAGCGAGTTCTAACGTTAAATAGGCTAGTCAGTCCCCAATAGTACGGCAACGAATGGCTCTACGCGTCAAAAACAAGACGCTGCCCGACTGCAACGGAAACTTCTAGAAGGCAGCCAAACGTTTTTTTTCCTTTCTTTACAGCATTGATGATGCCTGCCGATTGTCTGGTTCGTGACGTAGAGAAGAAACTACGGAACGCGTTGGCGCGGTGGCGGCGTCAGCCAAAATTGATATAAGCTGTACCTAGCTAAAACAGTGTAACCATAGGCAAGCCTTATAAAGACTTGTTCAGCATTGGGGAACCCGATTAGCTAAAATCGCACTGTAATGAACTATAATCGGCAAAGCTGAGATTGTTGTACGTCTAGTCGTGCCGAGCAAGGAAAGATAAATTGATATATGGGGTTTAACGTCACAAAACCGTCATATAATCACGAAAGACGCCGTAGTGGAGGGCTCCGGAAATTCGACAACCTGGGTTTCCTTAACGTGAACCCCAATCTGAGCCCACGGGCTTACAGCATTTTCGCCTCCATCGAAAATGCAGCCGCTGCAGCCGGGATTTGATCCCGTGACCTGCGTGTCAGCAGCCGAGTACCTTATCCACTAGACCACCGCGGGGAGGCTGAGCCAAGTAAGATGTGTAGAGCTTAGTTTGTATTAATTAAGACTTGGCCTCACTAGTGCTAACTCGGTTAACAGGCTAATAAAGCTTAGGGTAACATAAAATGCGACCTACTCGAGACCAAGCTTTTGTACAAATTTGGCCGATTGCTTTTATTTAGAGAAATGCCGTATTGTGTGCTGCGATTGCAAAGCAGCTCTCAATAGCACCCGATCGATACCTAACTGACACTCGTAGATCAAAATGTCATCACGTGAACATTCTGTGTGTGGATGTGTGATTGAACGTATGCCTGGTGAAGCTTGGACCACACAGTGCTGACTAGCTTTGCCCTGTCCCAGCCTTGAATGATTCGGCGAAAGCTTAGCATATTTTTTACACTGTCAAAAGGCTCGGCTGATGGTAGATCTCTAACAGGTTCGTATACAATTAAAGAGCTAAGTCGTATGGTAGCATTTCGAAATGGTGAGTGCTAGGTAGTTAGCTTGTATCGTAGATTACCTTGTCGTCTCCGTGTTTTTCGAGCTCATTTCTACAACTTAGCCTTTTCTGGCTCCACATAAGGTGGTTATACTTCTTATAAAAATTGTTTGTGACTTTGTGTCCAAAAAACGCATTATGAGTGCGAAAAAATACCGTAGTCAAAGGCCTGAAAGTTTGACGCTGTCAGGTCAGCGTGCTTTTAAATCTGAGCACACGTGCTTCTAGCAGAGTGCGTGAATGGAAATGTGGCCCCGAACTCGCTCCCACGAACCAACACGGTGCTACCTGACATATACCTAGTTCAAAGTATAAAGCCCGGCGGCTGTGGCTGTATTTTCTATGAAGGTGAAAATGCTTTAGGCCCGTGTGCTCAAATAAGATGTCGTTAAAAAATCTTAGGTGGTCAAAATTTTGCAGACTTCCACTACGGCATCTCTCGTATTCATATGGTCGTTTTCGAAAGTTAAACTCTGACAATTACTATGATTATTGAGGTACAAGGCCATTGTACCAGAAGGTGTTGGCTCGTGATAAATACAAATCGGCGCAAGCACACCTGATTACGCACGTGATATTTGCAAATAACTTCGCTTTGTACGTCAAGGTACTACACGTAGCAATAAACACTGCTAATATAACGTCCTTTGTAATGCTAACTGGTACGTGATTTGCATAATAAACTGCAATTAATAACAAAAATATCTTCAGTGTTACATCCTAAGACCACAGTGTGATTATGAGGTCAACCACAGAAAACCCTAGAAATTTCGGCCCTCTTGTGTTTTTTATTGTAAACTGACAATGACATCACACTGTACTTGGTTCTTTACTGTTTAACCTTCATGAAAATTTCTATCATCGCGAAAACGTTGCCCTATACCACTTTGTCTCACGGATGAAATATATGTAGTTATTCAAAGCATGGTCCTAAAGATCAGTGCCATTCATGCTGTTCTTCCAACTGCTGATGAGAGTTAGGAATGTGACTACGTTATTTGTTTATTTGTTCGTTTTTCTTCTGAGAGGATGGCCACCTACTACGGAACATTGAAACTTCTGCGCTTGTGTTCGGCAGCATTGCAACTCAGCGTTTCTTTTTAACCTTGGCGAAACAAAATTTTTTTCCATTGTAAAAACAGAAAGCGTACTTCAACTTTCATTTCATTCCATATTTCTATTGTAGGCAGAGGGCACTTTTCGTACCGTTGTCGTTGCCCATCTCCTCCTAATTTCATATGTCGGAAGCGACAATAAAGGCCTCAACAGAATCTCGCATATTCGCGGTAGCATCTGTTGCCGCCTCGTGGTTCTCAGGTAACCAAAGAAGCAGCATTCTTATAAAGAAAATAACTGGTTTATACCTGAGGCAGCACACAACATTTGGTACGTGTGTGCTCCCAGGAAGCCCCGTTGTGCTATAAAAGGAACACCCGCATTTATTTACAACAACGAGCGAAAGTCTGCAGTTTATACAATCCTTGCACTGGATGAGGAATATTGTGTTTTTGCTGATGCACAAGTAATTCGTTTTTTCAACGTATAAATTGTGAAACACAAAAAAAAATTCTGGAAATGGAGTACGGACCATGTGCATTTGGCACGTTCTTATTTTCCTGAAGCTTAACGCCTCATATAAATGAAAGAAATAGGACAGAGTCGATATGCAAACTAAGCATGATGTTGCGGCAGCCCTCTGCATACAAAAATTCAACGAACAAGGTCAGAATATTGTTACGTATTTTTTATCCCAAGTAAAGAAGTTTACTTTGTATAATACACTGGCCCGTAATGATTTAAGTCGCGAGAAGTGTCGAAACTTGCACTATTTCTCAACTGCGTAGATACTGTGGGGAATGAATGACAAAAGCTCTGTCTGAAAGGCTCTCTTTTGTAGAGTCACCTGTATATCCGCAGCTTGTGGGAGGGGCATTCAAAGTTAAACAAGCTAGTCCTGCCTGCTCAAACGGGAGCACGCAGGACCGGCGCAACAAGAACCTCGTCATCCCATCAACAAGAACTACGAAATCTGTGCCCTTTTATTTGGTTGGGTTACACTCATTTACAATAAACAGGCTGGTCATGCTGCTCGTTCGTGCGTAAATCTCAATAATTTGGCGAAAGTGGAGCATCGTATCATGTATGTACATTCGATGAGATATCCATAGCCACTGGCATGGTGATTTTGGGAAAAGTTTTGTTTGATAAGGTATAATAACCCCACAGCGTGACTAACCTTGCACCTGTTTCCTTCATACAAACTATATCTGGTTTAACTGCTATTGTTAGCATTACCTGGAGTAGAGCTCCCGAACGCTTATGAAAGGTGCGGCATTTCCAATGCCAGATCTAAGGTGGTTTACATGTGTACGCACAAGATGTGGTAGATTCACCCGGATGAATAGTGGTGATTTCCGCGACGCATACCTGTTTTGACCGTCGGCTTGCCGGCAAACCCAGGCTATCATGCGTGCGCTTCGTCACGTTGCATTTACGTTTAGAGACAAAAAACACCACTACATTCTTACGTGCCTCCAATCTTGCGAAATTCTTATCTAACCAAAATAAAAGCGAGAAAGAAAGAACGAAGTTAATTTTGACAGGACAGCTCAATGCACTGCAAATGAAAATGACAAGAAGGCTGGTGGTGTCGACTTGAGCACTGTCCTTGCCAAGTCCAAAAGTGAGTTTGACTAGTTAGCAGTTACTTATGCCAAAGATTCACCTTACACGGCACGTGCGAAAATACATGAGTGCGTTAGAATCCAGAACCTTATCCCCTCCCCATGAACACACAAAAAATGGTAGCATATCCACAGAGTGATTGATGGAGAGTGGGGCGAAGCATTCGTCCGTCCATTCGTTCTTGCTTCCGTCCGTCCATGCATCTGTCCGTGTGTCCGTTCATCGATCTATTCAACACTCCAAGTACCACTATCTTGCCTTTTTTCATCATATATTCCCCATATAGAAGCACCGCCATCCAGCGGACATTCCAAAGACTAAACGAGAGGTGGCACACGCACACTTTCTTATGGCTTGCGCTTCGGGTCTACTTCCCACCTTTAACCACCTCGAGTTCATGGTATATACCAGTTCACCATATGCATGGCACTGCGGCCCAACGCTCGCTAAACCATTCTAGAACTAAGAAGGTTACACCCAGCGAGTATAACGTAGCAGCCCTTTCTTGTCAGATAGGGCTCAATGTACATGCCAATGGCTGCTAATGGGGATCGCAGCGTGCGCGTTAACTAAAAGCCGAATGCTCCTGTCTCTCATTCTCCATTAGCAGCCATTGGCATGTAGATTGAGCACTATCTTTTATTGTTCAACAACGCACAGAAGACATCTTTCACCGGCACCACCTTGGAGGTCAAAATGTTATACTTGTTACACACTACAACGGCTACGATTGACGAACGGGTGCCGCTACAAGGAGCTTCGTCTCTAAAAAGAATTCCAACTAGGGCGCTCATGTACACGTGCGACGCGTTCGCGCTCGCTATTACCAACGTGCCTGTGGAGTGAAGCAATGATCTCTGCATTGCTTCTCTTGTGAACTTATCGTATGAAGCAGCGTCTTTAGGAAAGTAAGCCATCAAAAACACCATTCCATTTTTCGGCACAGCTGCGCTGCCATCCCATTTACATCTAAGAGGGACACAAATGACTTATTCCGCGCCATCCACGTTAAGGCAGAAGCACACCTTCGATGCTGACTCATAGTGTTCACATGCCTAAGTGGTGAAGACTTTCACTTTCTTCCGGATCTGCTAACCTAGAATGTATTTCGGCGTGCACCAGTGGCGTAGCCGGTGGGGGAGGGAGGAAGGCTCGAGCTCTGGCCCACTCCGAAGTTTTAGGGCCAAAGCTGCTGAAATCAAGGGTGTGGGTCGAGCGTCTGCAATACATGTAGTAGTAATGGAAGTCGTCGCAGTATTAGGTAGCCAGCCACCTCTCGTTTGGTCCTCGGAATATCCGGTGGATAGCGGTACTTGGAATGTTTACTAAGTGTACATATGAACGAACGCACGGACAGGCAGTCAGACAAGCAGACGGACGGAGGGATGGGCGTGCGGATGGATGGACAGAAGGAAAGACAAACAGATACAGATATATAGACGGAAGCAAGAACGAACGGACAGATGGAAGCGCGGATGGACAGACAATGCTTCGCCCCACTCGCCATCATTCACTCTGGGGATATACTGTGATTTTTTTCAAATTAATATTTTGTAATCACTGTGTTTTTGGCCGAATCGTACTGCAAAAACATTATATTGCTTTTTCCCGCTGCAGCGGAAATAATGGAGAGTCATCATGCGGGGTATCGAACCTGAAGTGCTCTAACTGCGTTTGCTCGCATAAGTCGTGGTCAAAATATTGCCCTAAAATAAAGACTGAAATGACCGTGCTTAGAGAGATGGTCGGAGATCATTATACGCATAGCGAAGCAGTGTCTGAGATGCACCGTCATTAGAGCCGCTCTCGTAACCACAGAAGGAGATCAGCATCGAGAAGTGTACGAAAGCCTGTATTGCCTGATGAGTCACATCAATTCAGTTCACATCCCAGACAAGTGAAAACCCTATGAAAGTTTTATTACTCGTGCGATGTGACCTCACGTGTTCCCATAACCAAATACCTATGCATCGCAGCAATGCATAGGTTTCGATTGTTGAAACTAAAAAGACGTTCGATATCGATCATTGGTGGTATAATAAAGAACTGAGCGCGAGATTTTACGGGAGATTTACATTTTGCCGTGCGGGAGATTTCACGCTAAAGACATTAAACTTGTCATTCACTCGAGTCAAAGACCTCACGTCACCGTAGGTGGTTTTAATGCTCATCGCCATCTTTGGGGCAGCAGTATCATAAATACACAGGAAGACAACCTCTAGACTTTACAAGCAACAATCACCTTCATATTCTTAACGACGGAATTCTTATTTAAATTCTTAACGACAGCTGCTGTACGCTCAGCGTACAACAGCTGTCTCGACTTGGCTGTCACTTCTCGGTGCCTTTCTACATCCGCCGCCGTGTGCGCAGATGTTAAAACATATGGTAGTAATCACCTTCCTACTTACGTACAACTACAATGGTATAGCGGCGTTGCGAGCATATGATGGTGATGCACAAATTGGGAGGCCTTTCAAGATCAGCTAGAAAATTCTTGTGGCCTTTAGTTTCCCCGACCGAGATTGAAGAAGAGATTGCCACAACAATACTGACTACTAGACGTGTTGTCACAACATCTAATTCCAGGAAGCTGGTTCATGCGGCATACAAAGAGCTGCGGGCAGTTCCTTGTCGACCTGAACGAAGACACAGGCGAACAAAATTGATCACAGACCTGAGAACCTTTCGTAACGTGCAAAATAAAATGCAGAGGTACTTATAAAGCTTGGTCACTCAAACTGGAAGTCATTTTGCACCACCCTGGACCCACGAAAACCACTGTCTAAGGTATGGCACGTTGTGTGAGCTCTATCGTCTTCCCCTTGCAACTACGTCCTTTTTGTGCATTGGCGATCTTAAGGACATGCAGCGAGAAACAGACTGCGGAAGAATTCTCTGTGCACCTCTCTGGCTCTGCAACAGCAGATGGCTCACAGCTTCGATGCGCACCTCCTATGGCAGACGTCTGTCTCCACCAGATTTTCACGCTGAAGAAGCTTCGTGCGGCTATGTCCACTTCGCAACGTTCCGGTGCACCGGGGCCTGATGAAATCGCCTATGCTACCCAGCACCACCTTGGTCCTGGAGCAACTGAAGAACTGCTGTTTTTTACAACCTTTCTTGTGCATCTGGAACTCTACCGGCACCCCGGAAAGATAGCGAAATCGTGGCGTTGCTAAAACTAGGCAAGTTTTCTAGTGATATGCTATTTTACAGGCCTGTAGCGCTGGCAGTTTCTTTCAGAAAACTCATTGAACAAATGGTTCTGTTGCGTGTGGAATGGTTCCCAGAGAAGCAAACAGCTTATTCAGACGCCATGAGTGGCATCTAAAAGAGAAGGTCATCAGTTGACAGTGTTATTGATTTGGTAGCAACCGTTGAACATTAGAAACAGCTTCACCGATTGACAGCTGCAGTCTTCTCTTTCTTGATATCAAAGGTGCATTCGACAATGCTCTGCATGACACCATTCCAAGTGTACTCGAAGACTATGGCAATGGCGGCCACATGCATCAATGGATAGCCAGCCATATTCAAGAACGAACTATATTCATGTCTACTGCCAACGGTGACTCAAAAAAGAATCGCAGCTATCGTGGCGTGCCTCAAGGTGAAGTCCCCAAGCCAACATCCTTTATTATCGTATTTGTTGGCCTAGTCAAGAATCTCATTAAGCTAGGAGGCGAAATCTTGGTGTCTGTGTACGCAGATAGCATTGCATTTGGGCCATTAGTGTAACACGTTTGCATGTACAAAAGAAACTACAACGTGCGCTATCGACAACGTCTGCACACCTCGTTACCTGCGGAATGCAACCCTTACCGCCGAAAAGTGCCACCCTGCAATTCACGAGAAAGTCCATGGCTTGCTACCCCATAGTGATTGTAAGAAACAATAAACCTTCGATAACTCATCACAAGTTTTTCGGAGTTATCATGAATTGCGATTTGCCTTAGTCCAACGACATATAATCGCTAAGAAAAAAAACTAGACAACTTTGTCCACGTCATTTGCCATATGTGTGGGAAAATATTAGGACCATCAAAATCATCTCTACTGCAGCTACACCAAGCACTTTTTGTCACATACCTTCGCTACAGTTCTCGTGTTATTTCCCGTGTTTCCACATCTGCTGTACGTACACTCGAGAGAGCTTAGGCCCGTGCCCAAGGCATTCGCTTCGGAGTACCTCAATGTACTTCGTCATAGCGCACTATTGCAGAAGCACGGGCTTGTCTAGCTCGTGTTTATCTTCAGCACGAGCTACTACGAGTACGTCTGAGGCTACTGACAAGGTATCGAAACCACCCACTGGAAGACGTTTTTAACACACGACCAATGCTGCATACCCAGACGCTGTTATCGCACCGAGATATCTTGTGTTCAAACGATGCACTACATGTGATCTCTGACATACCACTCTGCACGAGGCCTAATCCGATCATGCGACTTTCGATCTCAAGGATAACAAAGAAGTAAAAAATGCCAACTGCTAGACTTAAGCACTTCGCATTGTCGTATATTACCTTTGTACAGATATACAGTGCCCACTTTCACAGATGACTCTGTAACGCAGAACCCCACAGCAGCAGATTTCACTGTGCCTCAAATGGGAATCACTCAATGCTTCAGAATAATAGAGTGAAAATAATCTACTGCCGCTGAGCTGATCAGCCTCCGAGACGCTGCGTGCCACGTGTGCCGCGTTTCGCAGCAGGGTCCCACAAAATAGGCATTATTTTGCGACTTGAAGCCAGCACTTCACCTAATTGAAACTACATGAAGCAAGATACTGCATACAGTCCTGTGATGTGTGATATAATGAATATGTTAAATGAGGCATTAAAATCAGGACATACTGTTGCGTTGCAATAGATTGCCAGTCATTGTGACAAAGCTGGGAATCAACAAGCTGATGCAGAAGCGAAAATGGAGCACAGTAGCGGCAAAGTGATATCAATTCATTTTTCCCGATATGACATCAACGCCTTGCTGTCTAAAGGTATGAAGACATCTGCGACGACTATTGAATAATCCAGATTGTCACCACAAGCGTATTCGTAGACCTGAATCTTTGATTCGCCTTCCGTGCCGACTAAGGAGAGACCAGAAAACGGTACTACATAAACTGCAGCTGGGTGTTGCACACACGCGACGATACTTGTGCAAGATCGGACAAGAGCAAAACACGCCAGAGACTAATAATCACATTCTGTGCGTGTGTCTTTTAGACGCAGTCAGAAGACAATCTCTTAGGCGCCTCACAGATGACGTAAACTGCGATTCCTTTTCGAAAAAAAAACTTTTGCGTGCCTGGGAACATGTGGATCACGCCTAACGCAGCTTAAAAGACCTGCTTGCATTTCTAAGCAAGCCAGCTTAATACTTCTGTCTTTAGAGCATCTGCTAATGTAGATACTTTTGTGCGTGTCCTACAGTGAACTAGATATTCTGTACAGAGACTCATTGTGATATATCACAATTACCCATAATCATGCCCTCCTCTTTTCCTTTCTTTCTCTTTTCCCTTTACCCCGTGAGGAGTAGCAGGTTAGACACCTGCTTTTCAGGCCGACCTCTCCACCTTCTTTTGATGATGATGATGATGATGATCTTTGGAATTCTGGCGCACACCCACAAAAGGGGATCGGGCAAGAACCGGGTGGCATGATCTTTAAGTTAGAGGCTTATGTTTTTAAAAGCACAGAGTAACTTCTTTGTAAATATGTTGAATGTTTAATTATGACAGATAGATTCATGTAAAATCAGCTGTTGGGAAAGGGGTTTTCTGTCAAATGACCTAGATATTTCTCAGAGGCCAACGTATCTTTTCTCTCGAATGACCTCACAAATAATATATTTAAAATATCCTAATATCGTTTATAATTCTTCAGGACACATGCTTAAACCTCGAATGCCATACCTAGTTGTACTGAACTATAAACCCCTCAGCAGAATTGCATAGCACATATGTGTTGAAGTACCCAGTGAAATCTACAAACGGCGTTCATTCCTTCATCACGATTTCTTGTTCGAACGGGAGTTCGCCTAACCTCAGTCATATCTTCAATACTTTATCGAGCTTAAATAACTTCCACTTGTTATGGAACCTTCCAACGGCTACCTCGAAAGATTCGCATCGCAAAATTGTGAAGTATGACAACCATATCGCAAACGAAAAGGCACAATACGGGCGCAGAAAAGGCCGAAATGTGTACCCGGCGCAGGCGAAGCCTTGCGGTGACGTCACATCACTACGGCGGCAGCGATGCCAGTGTTTGTTATCGAGTCTAATAGCTTCATACTTTGCAAAAAAAAACATTTGTGAGACATGAATGCGTTTTGTTGCGTGGAAGGGTTCTAGGCTGTGCGGATGTACTGCTGGTGCGCCGAAGCACACGTCTGCCGAATTATGGACAGCACCATGGATATTGCCAGCAGATGTTTTTGGAGTATAGCGATGCATTTTTAGCGCAGCTTAAGAAAGAGAATCTTTAGAATTACGTATCTATGTAAGTTGTAGTCATGAAACGCCCCCCCCCTCTTAATACTTCCGTATTGATTTGCGCCTAAGATGTGCGTTATATTGAGTTTTTGATGGATAATGCTCAAAAACACGAACCCAACAGTTCAAGGTGACTGGACGTTCAGCGAGTGCTTAAACTTTTGCCAGGTGGCTCAATCATGTGACAGACAGATAGGCGGACAGATCGACGACTGACTGATCAAAGTTTACGCGTTTAGGCATTTATGTGTTCAAGATAACCATATTTTAGAATCATATATATAATTATCATCACGTTTTACAATCGCCACATTTTACAATCCTTTGGGCGCACGTTAAAGAACCCCGGGTGGTCAAAATTTCCGGAGCCCTCCACTACGGCGTCTCTCATAATCATATGTTGGTTTTGGGACGTTAAACCCCACAAATCAATCAATCAATCAATCAATCAACATTTTACAATCCTTGTCTTCACAGTAACATTTAATCGAACATCAGGTGATAAGCTGACAATGTACGCCACTTCTGGTCACTAAGATTGGCAGCGTGACATTCCCTTTGTGCCGTACGCCTAAAACATCGCTACGCACACCACGACTAGACTGACTCCTCCTTACTTCTAGCTATAAAGATGCCAGCCGTCCGGTAAATTTTGCGCAATACCTGCTTACTCATGTTAGTAAGTCGATGGTAGTTTCCCACGATACTAAGCACTATGAACAAGGCCGCTGCCGAGCCGGATCTCATGCCAATGCTGCTCAAAAGCGTTAATGCTCTGGTGTATCGTCGTTTTACAGCGAAAGCTGTACGAGACCAGCGCACGGGTCATGTGAGGCGCCGTAGTTGTACGCCACCGCCGGTGTCTGTAACCGTATTTCATGAAAAGTAACTTGGTAAATAAAAAAAACACATCATGAACAAAATGAAATTTGACCCAAGTCTGCTGTGTACCAGCCCAGTGTCACAAACGAGTGCTCAGAAAGGAAGCGCGTCGCCGAGTTTTGGCGGCGGTGACCGTGCCGGGCGCAGGAGGGGCGCCTCATGGTCAACGCTAAAGAAGAAAACAAGCATCCAAAGACTCCCCGGACGTGCTGCCTCCCCCCCTCGGAAGCGTAGTTTCGCCGAGCAAGCCCTGGAAAAATCTCGAGGGAAAGGGGCGTGGTGATGCAGAGTTGCGTCACGTGTCGCAGACGACTCTCGAAACATCTCGCCATTTCACCAGCCTTGGCTGTGCATCGTGCCGACGAAACGATTAGAATTTTCTGGAATCCAGCGCGAAAGGTAATTAAGCGAGCAGAGGAGAAGAAAGTGGCGCCAGTGTGCGTAGGGTGTTTCCGCCGTGTCGCTGAAGGTTTTGTCCTTAGTGACAAAGCAGGTGACTAAAAGGGTTTCCGCCTGGAAGGTGAAGGCTGGTGCTACCAGCAGAATAGTGTGAGACTACCGCCAGAGAGCGAAGACGCGTCCTGTAATCGCAACGTGTGGGGTGGGAAGCCTACGTGTTACCGGCGAAGTTTGGTGTTCGGAGAGTGGCCAATTGAAGATGCGAGGTTTCCTGGAAAAGAATCTTCGGGGGCAATGGATCGACAACAGCTCTGGACTCTGAGTAAGTGATATTCAGAAGAGTATCATTCAGACTTTGTTTCAGGAACTTTGGCCTAAATAAGTTGTCGAACGCTTCAGTCTTTAGGTGTCTTGGTTGTTCGATGCATGTGATTGCATTGTAGCACGTATTGTTGTTTGAGTCCGCTGTTTGAAGTGTAGCTGATTGTACTGTGTAGTACGCTGTTTTATTGGTGACATAACGTATTCAACTATTGTCGAGTGAGCATGTTTGTGCATCCTTCGATCTACCATGTTTGAGAATATAAGTTTGTTTTGTTTATGAACTCGCGGCTCGGACTCGTTCTTTGGGCCACAGCCGGCGTCCGCTGGTGCGCCAAATAGGACCCCTTCTAAAT
Organism: Rhipicephalus microplus; assembly: GCF_043290135.1. NCBI lineage: Eukaryota > Metazoa > Arthropoda > Arachnida > Ixodida > Ixodidae > Rhipicephalus > Rhipicephalus microplus. The sequence continues at coordinate 215,870,321 of NC_134702.1, forward strand.
TATCCGTGCTTTCGTGGTTCAGTTCTGGAGGCCGATACTTCGGCACTTAAAATTATCCCGGCAATCGCCTCCCAAAATAATGGGACCTGTGACACCCAATATTCTACCACAGCGCCACGCCTGTGCTTGGAACTCGTTTCTTAACTGGAATCAGGCAGAATTCATGGTGAGAAAAAAATTGTGGTAATATGAGCAATAAAGCGTTTTAGAACATCAAAGAAACAACCATACAGCGTCACTTATCGCAAATTGCGTAACGAGTGGGTAATTCAATTCTCCAACCCAATAAAAAACTATAATGTTCTTGATAACCTATTAACTGTGGTGCATACTAACTTCAGGCATAATTAGTCAACGTCATCAGCCACTGCATAAATATTGCACAACATTTGTTGCAAGTGTGTAAGAGATGCCACGCCTCTTCGAAGAATGACGAATTATGGCATAATGAATGCCGCCCTCCTACAGAAAAATTACGCAAATATATGGCATAGTGGGAACAGAGCAAGTGTGCTTGTAGCTGCTACCGAAAGAGTGCTTAGAAAAAGCTTTGAAAGGCCGCTCTTTCAGCTTTAGTTGTTGTTGAACTGCGCGTTCCGCGCAGGCCTGGAGTTTTTTTTTCTTGTTGCTAACCTGTGGAAGGCTATTTGCATATATGCTAGGGATATTTACGACACCTACGGCCTGGTGGACCTCAAGAAGAAACAACAACTGTCTACATCTACGAGAACCGCTATGTGGTAGACCAGATATTTCATCAGAAAGGAGTGATTTCAGTCTTGAACAGACGCGTCTATCCTTCTGGTACTTGTAGGGTGCAAACTGCATACGCGCTAGCATTCTAGGAAATGATCGTGCCCCCACTCGCACACGATAAACGCTAATGAAAATTTGTAATACATATTTCCTCAGAAAACGTCACCAGAGAAAGACTCTCCTGTGGCTAAATAAATAAAATTATAGATATACGCACAATGCAAGGTGATACAACCATTAGTGCAACTATAGTGAGCGCACACTGCAAGCGCCATTTGAGACCGATATATCTCTTCAACAGTTCAGGTATTTGTTGGAATTTAACGTCCCGAAACCACCATGTGATTATTAGAGAGGGCATTGTGGAGGGCTCTGGAAATTTTGACCACTGAGTTTTTTTAACGTGCACCCAAATCTGAGCACACGAGCGTCAAGCATTTTCTCTTCCACCGAAAACGCGGCCACCGCAGCCGGCATTCAATCTTGTGACCGGCGGGTTGGCAGCCAAGTGCCTTAGCCACAAGACTACCATGGCGGGTGTTTTAAACAAAGCAAATGGGGAGATACAGTATTAAAACCATGTGTAGACTGGCATAAGGGCCCTTCCATAAAACAAACTGTCATAATTCAGACGGGGGCTTTTTATTCTAAAAAAACTTGCTTTTTTAACTATTTTCAAGGTGCTTTTAGGTAAGCGATATTGAAAAAAAAATGCCGCAGGGCGTTTTCATAATTTTTAGTGTGTTTTGAAATTTTTGTGTGATATCTAAAACGTGCTAAGGCCCATGAATGTTAGCGAAATTTGTTCGCTTGGCCCATTTTGTAAATTCCGCACATTTTTTTTTGAGGACACAGTAAAGCATTCCTTGATTAGCTCTTTGTAATGCGGACTAAGCACAGAAAAAAAAGGATATTTGACACATTATTTTTAGTTGGAGTTATTTTTTTCTGTGAAATTTGAAAATATTGTGGTGCGCAATATTTTCGAAGGTGACGCCCATGCCGTCACCTTCAAATGTGTTTTAGGCACGCATGCGACTATGTTTAGGAAACAGAATTATCAGTTCCCTAGACATTGAATGTGCCCACGCAGCACAACCGAAAACCAGACAAAACAAAATATTGACTGGACATGTATGTCCGACCTTTCGTCGTAAGTTTATGATGAGTGTTAGAGTAATACAGGGTCAGCTTCCCATTGAATCTACAAACCACCCAGCATGAACTTTGTGCAGAGCACTAGAATAATGCAGGAGAACCTTCCCGTTTGAACCACAAAACCTTCAGTAGGACGTTCATGAAGAGTTATAAAGAATTCATGTTCCTTTTCCCATTGTATCTACAAACCACCCAGTATGACGCTTACGAAGGATGCTAGAGTAATGGAGAAGTAGCTTGTCATTTTATTTACAAACCACCCAGTATGAATTTTATAAAAATGCTGGAGAATTGCAGATGCAGCTTCCCATTGCAACTACAAATCACCCAGTAGTAAGTCTAAGAAGAGCGCCAGTAAATTGCAAGATCAACTACAAGAATAGTGCTAAGGTATTTATTGCAGGAGCAGCACCCTACGAAGATTATGAAGATTACAGAAGTAATGCAGGGGCAGCATCCTATCGTATCTACAACCACCGAGTGTAAGAAAGAGCTGCGTTTCAAAACCTAAATTATGTAGCGCACCTCGGTTATTAGCAAGTACGCCTTCACTTTGGCTAGATGACATATTAGCCACAATATATACGGTGCACCTGTATTAACTTTCAGGAAGAGTTCGTGAAGCCACACAAAGTTTTTCCTTGAGCCCACTCATGACAATATCATGGGTCGTCAAAGTTACTGAGACATCCGCTCATCTTCAGCTGTCGATTATGTTTAGAAGACATTTGCGAAGGAGTCATTTTTTGGTATGCTGGTGCTCACACCATGTCTTGGTGTCTGCAAGCCGAGCAGATCTCGACAGTTTGCTTTCGATGAATTCTTTGCCCGCTTCACTCTATTGACAATTGATCATACATTCAACTTCGATATCAACGTAGCTGAAGCTATTGAAAATTCATGAAACACTTCTGTAGTCTTCACACCGTAACGATTCCACCCGTGCGAAAAATGACTCCAATTGGTGTCACTTCAACAACGCTTGGCGGGGCGGATCAGTCCATCGCAGGGACTAAATAACGTTGCGGCTGGCTCTCATAAAAGTGCTCCTACAAGGTCAACGAATTCCGTTTAGGACAGTGGGTGTTGTAGCAAATAAAAGTAACCGGTAACGTCACACCTTCTGTTACCGTTTTGAAACAACATTGAGTGCTTCACTTAGTTGCTGAAAAAGAGTCACAGCTTTGCAGCAAAGACGTAGCAAAGAATGCCATAGGAACAAAATGAAATGTCACTCGAGAAATGACAAGCAGATTGAAACGTGCCCTGTGTTGCTCACGCACAAACGACGTGCGTAACGTACTCACAGCTACCGATCAACGCTAAAAAGTGTCTAATTTGTTATTTTGCTGTGCCTGAAAAGCGTGCCGTCTTCGCAAACGGAAACTGTGCAGCGAGTGCAGTGACATTTGTGCGCACGGTAACTACAACAGAATCGTTCCAGTGAAAGCCCAAGGCTAAAATTTCTCTTACCGCGAGATAAGCGTCAGGACGTAAGTGAGTATACACCCCACCTCCACGGGGCAAAGTACAACGTTACTAGAACAAGGTTGGCAAAGTACACGTGGGAGATGAATGCATCAGCACGCGTCGCCGCGTTGTGACGATCTCGTGACGCACGTTCACTGCACCATATCAATGGTAATTCTGAAAACATGATAGTTCCCCCGAGATTACCATCGACAGAGGTGTCTGGTAGATATAAATTGCTTGCCATTTGAACGTACAAGAAGGTGCTGCTTCGTAGCACAGTGGCTAGTGCCGCATACTGACAAGCAGCACGTCGCGTTCAATTCCGCCGTCGAGAGTCGTTTTCTGGATCAATTTAAATGCGAAGCATTTCTTAGCAAACTTTGGCGACTTTAAGCGTATCTATCTATCTATCTATCTATCTATCTATCTATCTATCTATCTATCTATCTATCTATCTATCTATCTATCTATCTATCTATCTATCTATCTATCTATCTATCTATCTATCTATCTATCTATCTATCTAGCCGCCTACGACTTTAAGCTCTCCTGGCCATTTCGATTATGGTATCAATACCAAACTTGGTATGGCATATCTTGACTGTATGAAGAACCTATTTGACTAGTCGTAACATGAAAATCACGACATGTATGTAATGAATTTCTTGATTTAAATTTCAAGGTGCTGCAGCTCTTGCGGTGGTTTTGCTCACTTGGCATTTTGCAAAACTGGTACGGTATGCTATGATTGCATGGCAAACAAAAGCGACAGACCCTAACATGAAAATCGTGATATGCACGTCATGTAACAGCACGACTACATGCCACGCTCATAATGCGCTCGCGGCCGTTTCCCTACCGTCACATATACCAAATTTGGTATTCCGTGACGCGAACGCACGAAATAGGTAAATGACACATCCCAACATGATAATCACGACATGCGTGCCATGTTCTACATGCCACACTGATGATGTGCTCGCGGCCGCTCCGCTAGCTTCACTAATGCCAAATTTGTTATTACGTGACGCCAATGGATGACGAAAGCATGTGACCGGTGCAAACATGATAATCATGAGATGCGGCTCATGTGAGAGAACGACTACATGTCACAGTCAAGGTGCCAATACATTTCAACCTCACGCGGTGCGTGGGCTCACCGGCGTTCATTTCGTCGTGTCATTCCGGCGTTACCACGCAGGGCACCGGTCCTGCCATATCCTCGCAGGTGCGCGCCACGCTGCGTTGCTTTGACGCATGCGCACTTTGGCGCGTCCGGTGTTCTACCGTCACGAAAAGAGGGAGACGCAGTGTTCTGTGGGTAACGTATCAGCGCGAAATGCAGCATGTCGCATTTCGTGCCGGTTACCATAAAGCCACGCCGACGGACGCTGGTCGCATCTGGCAGCAGACTAAAGAGTACTCGCGTTTTTCTAACGCAGCATCGCTGTGCCCAGCGTGCGGCCGCGTCAACTTTACGTTGGAGTATATTGGGCCCTTCATGATGCGCTTGCAACTGTTTTGATAGCTCCACATATAACAATTTTGGTGTTTCGTCATGTCAAAGAATGAAAAAATATATGACTGGTGCAAGCATAATAATCCTGACACGCGTGTCATGTGAGAACGTGACAACATGACACGTTCACAGCGTGCTCGCGGCCGTTTCGCAAGCTCCACACATACTAAATTTGGTGTCAATTGACGTGAATAGTTGATGAAGGAAACAACAGATGCAAATATAATAATCTAGGCATGGAAGTCACGTACGGCATCATTTACCTCTACCTCAAAACGTTGTGTTGATTTTAAAGTAACATATCAACGTTTCTCATTCATTCTTCGCATAACATCCATTCCAACTGTACGTGGGACCTGCCAATTTTTTCTTTCATGCGCTTTCATATATTCAGATCAGTATGCTTGTACGGTGAATGACGGTGGTCATCGACGCCGGCGTTAATGCCAGCGACAAAATCCAGCCGTGAGTGTCTACATAATTGCTATCACAATAAAAAGTAGCGTCTTACCGGTAACACTCTAAACTGCAACGGGTGTTCCTCGCAGAACATTTCATCTTTTTTGGAGAGGTATCGCCGGTAATTTCGAACTAAAGAGAAAGAGAAAATTTTTGTGATAATGCAGAAAATTTCAGGAATAATCATTTTGCCCAATGACGACCGATACTTAGCAGCCACAGTGTGCCTTCATCTGCTGTAGACGATTCTGATGCATGCACCACGCAAGCATAGCCTTAGAGACTTGTTTCTTATATTTACGAGGAGCGGTTTCTACTTCCCTAGTAGTGTTAACTTAAAGCCCTACACACACTATATATAATTGAAAAAGTCAGAATTTTGTTGTGCGGGGATGGGGGGGGGGGGGGCTTGTGATGATTTCAAAAGTCGCCATTACGTGAGAGACGTGTAGTTATAGTATATGAGTGCGTGGATGAGGTGGGGGGAGTAGTACTATTGTGCTGGGAAATATGCTCGAAATTTCGTCAGCGTTTGCCAGGAAAATTCCCGAAATAGAGAATATTCATGTTTCAGAGTGGGAGTTCTACGGTGTAGTACAGTACCTCACTGGGTGTTACCGCCAACATGCTAATTAATAATTTCGGGAAACTAAATATCGCACATGGACCTGATAAAGCCTCGCTATCAGTGTTGCGGAGCTGACACTAAGAAATTAGAATGATTCTAGAAGTATTTCACAATTCCGCGACCCTGGAATAGAAGGGGAATGAAATGGGGACAACGCTTAGAGGAATGGAATAGCAACGGAATTAAGCGCATTTTGCCCAGAACGATATTGCGTCTTGTCGAAAACAGAGCACGTTTTCAGCTACGTGCTGCTTCTGAAACTTCAAACATTGGTTAATCAAAGCCTAAAACTTAACAGCACAGCAGCGCTTTCAAAATGACTTGGCTGATTACAAGCACAGCACAATTATAAGCAACAAACTAACCACTACTCCGTCCATATATTGACCATGTTTCTCTAGAGTTTGTCTCTATTCTTCACGTAACAACGGTCGAACAGAACTACAGCAGCAGCATCTTCCTTCGCCCGCGTCTCCCTTTGCGCCTTGTAATTTTTTTTCCCGATGGGATCCTAGTACAGACCCTAGCCGCCTGCTGTTTCTCACACTTCGCTGCTTAGTGCCAGCTTCTGTCGGTGTCGGCGCCTCGTACGTGTTTTCGAAAAAAAAAACGCTTCTTTTAGCTGTGATGCGTAATAACGCTGGCGTGATGCTTTTGTTTTTTGCAGCTTTTCTCCTGCGCGCCAAGTCACTTCATAGTCCCCCACCTGTCTTTTGCAGAACTGTCCCCGTGCTAGACACATGGGCACCTTCACCCGAAACTATGTCGGCGATGGTTTCTTGGTCAGCGCAGCACACAGTCGTACACAGTGAACTGTGCGCGCTCCCACTTCGTACAGATAAAGGAAGTGAATATACTTTTGAAAGCATTGGTTCCTGAAGGCATCTGGAGCAGAAAAGCCTACGTAACCATGCCACGGTGTTGCCTGCCCGAGTTCTCACGCCACAATTTGCGCCTTAGCGAACCCCCGTTCGCACTGTTCTAGAGTGGGGGCAGGCCAGGGTGCCACTGCTGCTGCGCCTGTAGACGGCTAGATAAGCATAACCATTATGTACTACCACGCAGGCGTCTGCGTCAAGCGGTTAAGGCTTAAACAGCTTATGTTTGTGTAGTGCGACACATAGTTAGGTACATGGCAATAGCTTAATCTCACTTTTTTTTGTAGAACCAATTGTTGAAAAAGCCGTCCCTCAGAATTGGTGTTTTAAAACTGAATGGCGAAGCACCCATTAGCCCCTACCGTTTCATTGAGAAGTTTCGAAGAATGAAGCTAAAACAAAGAATCTTTCTTTTGTACCTTGTATGCTTCTGGCCTTTACTGCAGCATTCAAAAACCACAAGGATCCTTGAGCAATTTTTTTTTACTACAAAAGAACAAGTGACCGATTGCCGAACTTGTTAGGAAGTTTGCTTGATTGATATGTGAGGCCTAACGTCCCAAGACCACCATATGATTATGAGAGACGCCATAGTGAAGGGTTCCGGAAATTTAGACCTCCTGGGGTTTTTTAACGTGCACCCAAATCTGAGTGCACGGGCCAACAAAATTTCTGCCTCCATCGTAAATGCAGCCGCCGCAGCCGGGATTTGATCCCGCGACCTGCGGGTCAGCAGCCGAGTACCTTAGTCACTAGACCACCGCGGTTGGTTGTGTTCGGTAGATCAGGTCTTCGGGATGTTAAATCCAGATTAGATGTTCCTAACTTTCGAGGTGAGAGCTGGGCAAACCATAGTTCTAGCGCTCCGAGGTAAGATCATTTTAGATGCGAAGCACCTCTTGCGACGGAGCAAAAAAAGTGCTTGCTAAGGAGCCTCACAAACCTGAATTGTTGTTTATGAGATGCCCACGTTAACGCGTCCTGCAGATTTTGTCTGGATAGCACGTTCCAAAACTACCATTTCGAATTTGTGTTTCACATTGTAATAAGTCGTACGATACATATGCTTGTTATGTATGTTTGTTTTCCGGGATTCGAACCCGTGACCTGCGGACCAGCAGCCGAGTACCTTAGCCACTAGACTACTGCGGCGGGGCGCGACTACATGGTCGTACCAAGCCGATGCCTGAAGAGGAAAATCAGCCGGACATCGCCGTTTGGCCAGCAAGCACAGACAAAGGCGAGTAGCATGCGATCGTACACCATTTCGTATGTGCCGACATCGAAGACAGGCATCTTAAACTTTATAACTAGGTAGAGCCTGCCGGAGTACTTTGAGCTCATCGCGCCAGGGAAAGTAATAGAAATACGCACAAATACTCGAATGAACATCCTGTCTGTGGAGGTCACTGCGAAGGCCTTATTGGACACGCTGAAAGTGACATTTCAACTTGGAAACATTCTGGTTCGCGCATTCTCCGCGTACGACAAAGAAACGACAACAGGGGTTGTATGCGAGATGGATGAGGAGATAACAGACTCGAGTCTCGAGAAACTGCTGTCATCGTCAGTTCCCGTGCTTGATTTCCACCGCTTTGAACGAACGCGATGTGTTAAAGTAGTGTTTCAGTCGAAGACGTTACCCACACAGGTAAAAGTTGGGTACGTGAGGCACTCGGTACGTCCTTACGTACTAAAACTTCTGCAATGTCATGAATGCATGAAATTTGGGCACGTAAAGCAGTTTTCAAGGGCACAGTAACCTGCAAGCATTGCGGTGGCCTTCATGATGGTGATAACTGCAATGCTGTGGCCCAATGCCCAAACTGCTCAGGCGCCCACGACGCAACATCAAAGAAATGTCCCAAAATGAGGAATGAAATGAGTATCCTGAAAAAGGTGGTTCGAGACCACTCCACTCACGGAGAATCTGCAAGGGCTGTACGGGGCCGTAAACATCGTTCGCGACACCGACGCAAATGAAGCAGCAGTGCTCATAGCTTATCGAATTCGACACACAAAACTTTGCCATCGCCACTTCCTAGCCTACTTTTGTCGGCCAGAAAAGAGGAGACAGATGCTCAAGTGCCAATACAGTCCACGCAAGGACAAGGTAACTAGTCATTGGCTGTCACCACGTCGGAGACTCAGTGGCCTTCACTACCGTCAAGAGCTGCCATAGTGCCATCATCACATAAAGCGCCTACCCCAATAAATAAAACAAGAAGATGGACAACGCAGATGTCAAGGCATGCTTAAAAATTTGATGGTTTTGATGCGTAAGATCCTCAGCACCCTAAACACTCCCGCTGCTAAGGCGGCTGTGCAGGTACTTGAGGTTTTGGGGCATCTTCTAGTGGTTCTTCAATAAGTAAATATGGCATTGATGTTCGGAGAACGCATGCGCCAGTCGGTTGTTGTGCAATGGAATGCTCGTGGTCTATGTGGCCGTCTTTCATACTTCAGACAATGGGTTTTTAAATAACGTTTCTTATATCTGGATATATCCAGATTTGGTCCCGCAGTGATCAACGTATGAGCAAAGTTCTCGTTTTTATACGCCGTGGTTTGACGTTCTTGAGATATGCAGTCACGTCGCATACCAGCAATGATTACGTGAGCATGACTATAACACATAAAAAGCGGACATTCTTAGTAATTGGAGGATACATACACCCAAGCGCAGAGATAGACTGCTTCTACCTGGGGAACATTCTTCAAGCAACACAAAGGTTACACATTGCGATTGGCGATTTTAATGCACATCATCCTCCCTGGGGTAGCACTACAATAAATTATCACGGAAGGGATTTGGCTAATTTTATATGCAACTATGCACTAAGCGTGCTCAAGGACGGATCACCTAAATTTATTCCTGGCATGTCCTACAGCAGCTGCCTCGACCTGTGTTTGGTTTCCAGAAGCCTTCTGTCTTCCGCATGTTGGTGCACAGATTTGGACACTTGCGGCAGTGACCACCTTCCAACCTATGTTCAGTTCAGGTGGTTTCGCCGCACATACACACGCTAAATCCACCAAACAACTGGACACTGTTCAAGGCATTTGTCAATTCCGGCTGTGAGCACACGACTCGACTGATCCATTCGAAGTAGAGAACGTCATTGCTTCTTCAGTGCGTAGCACAACGAAACAGATTAACCTACCGATGCAGAGATCAGCAGTTCACTCTCAATACGAGGCCCTTTGTGCAAACCTTCACCGTGCAGAACGCCGATACAGACGAACGAAGTCGCCTTCAGACCTTCCCGCCTGTCGTCGAGCTCAACGGCATGTTCTTCGGCATCTTGACAAGAATGACTGGCAGCGTTGGAGAAAATTCTGTGGATCTCTAGACTCTAGACAACCTACATCTAATCTCTGGCGGGTGGTACGAGGTCTGCAGACAACTCCTCAGCAACGTCAACTGTTTCAAGCTGTTGCTCTACATCAAGGGCGGACAGAAGTTGAGATAGCCAGCGACTACTGTAGCCTCATCGTGGCACAACTGATAGTCTTGCCACTAATTAGCCTCTTACTGCCATTGCGCCTCCATCGTATAGCGAGCGCCTGGAAGTGCGTTTTACAATGTATGAGCTTAAAGCTCCAATTTCTGCCTCCCGATGCTCATCGGCACTAGGACCTCACGAAACCAAGTATGCTGCACTTACCGATCTTGGGACCGAAGCACGACATATCCTGTTATCTCAATATAACACCTCATGGGAGTCAGGAGAAGTCCCAGCTAATTGGAAATGCAGTCGCATTGCATTGCTTAGGCAGGGGAAGTGTCCTTATGCACTTTCGTCCTACAAACCAATCGCCTTAGCCAGCTGCGTCGGGAAAGTAATGGAAAGGATGGTACCGTCAAGATTATAACGGCATCTAGAGAGCAACAACTCCTTTCCTGCATTTTTGACCGGCTTCAGAAGAGGCCGATCTGCTATTGATGGTGTGGTCGACTTGATAACCAGCGTTGAAGAGGAAAAAAGCCGATGTAGAATAGTGGCGTCGGTCTTCCTGGACATTAAAGGTGCCTACGATATTGTGCCGCATTATGCGATTCTCGACGCGCTGGAAGATTTTGACATCGGTGAACGACTGTATGCTTGGATTTTTAGCTACGTTAGGGACCGCACCATTTATATGACGACAAATAACGAAGCCACCGATCGATATAAGGTTCATCGTGGTGTTCCCCAAGGAGGAGTTTGCAGCCCGATTCTATTCAATGTCACAATTATTGGCCTAGCAGCAGAACTTCCCAGCACGGTGAAGATCAGTGCATACGCTGACGACCTATGCGTGTGGGCATCCGGAACTACTCGTCCGCAATTGCGAGCTAGACTACAGCGTGCAGTGACGATCACATACTAATATCTACGATGTCAAGGGCTCACTCTTTCAATCGAAAGAGTGAGCCCGTGACGTCGTTCACGCGCAAGCATATGTCGCAATACCCGATATTTATTAATGGGACAGCGATACTTGCTGTAACGCACCACAAGTTTCTTGGGTTTGTCGTACACAAAGATCTATCGCGGACGAGACATGTCGCAGTACTTAAATCTAAATTGAAGAGCTTTGCTCTCGTTCTTCGCCACTTTCCAGGAGCAAGATGAAGCCCATCAAAATCATTGCTACTTCAATTGTATAATGCTCTACTTGTGGGATACATTCGATACAGCATGTCGGTGCTCTCCAATATGAGACCTAGTTGTGTAAAGACGCTAGAGAGTGTTCAAGTTCAAAGCTTACGGAGATACTTGGGTCAACCGCGCTGTACTTCAACAAATGGGACAATTGCCGAGGCTCGGGCTTGTCCCATCAGTGTATACATGCTCTGCGAGCCACTTAAAGTTCACCTCCGATTGCTGAGCAGACACAGACAGCACCCACTATCAGTACTACCCGCCACTCACCCCGAGTGCACTTTCTCAAGAGTGTTATCGTGACATGAGAATAATATACTATCAAGTTTTTTTCCGCCAAATGTCCCGGCAGTGCCTCTATGGACCCTGCCTAAACCACCTGTTTGTTTTACGATACTTGGAATTACGAAGAAGTCACTCGTTCTTTTTGTTGGCCTAGGACAACAGACCCAACATCACATTCATACAACATACAGTGATTCTCTGCACGTGTGCACCGATGGGTCCACCACACTTAACAACTCCGCCGCAGCCTTTGTCATCCCTGACATAGATATCACTCGACGATTCAAAGTGGACTATAAAACTACATCAGCTACCGCAGTGCTTGTCGCTATCCGGGAGGCAGTAAGATTTATTTCCGGAGAGCAACCTCGTGCATGGACAATTTTCTGTGATGCCAATCCAGCTTTGCAAACCATTATTTGCATCATCAAGCAAGGTCCGTATCACAGCTTGCCAATAGAAATCGCAGAACTTATTCAGGTTGCTTCAACAAAAAGCCATCTTATCACTTTCCAGTGAATTCCCGCGCATTGCGGCGTGATAAGAAACGAAGAGTCGGATGCTGAAGATAAAAATGCCTTAAGCAACGCCATTGAAGTACGCATTGCGTTTTCACAAGCTGACACGAACGCCCTGCTTCGCTGCGTGATGCGCAGCTACACACTTCAGCACTGGACGAAACCGGAGCGGCGACATCGGCGACTTTACAAATGGGACGCAGAAATGAGGTTCCACATGCCCCCTAAATTGAAACGGCAACTCACGAGTATGACCCACGGCATTCTTCTTGGTGTGACGTACACCAGACGTTACGCACACATCACCGGTCGCAGTGACACCGATGCTAATTGTCAACATTGTGATGTGCCAGAAGTCGCTTTTTACTCTGCCGAATAGCTTGGTGAGCTATTTGGATAATTCTTGTTAAAATATTGTTAATAATTGAGATTTCTCTCTCTACGTCACTCTTTTTGCAGTGACTTGGCACAGCGTAAGGTGTCATTGAGCTTGCTCAGAATGAATACTTGAATATTTTTATTGGTAGTCACACAAAGTTAACGCGAGTCAGTTCAATAGATTAGAATTATAGGATTTGACCCCTCATTTGACCCACTCAACAAACTTACCGGCAACAGTGATCTGCCTCTTCAAGCGGTGGTATTATGACCTTTCAGATAAGGGTCCCTGCTCTTCTGAACTGCTGCGAAAGCAGGTGCCTTTATAAATTGTCAATAATACGAAGGTGTATACAGATTTCTTACAAGAGTAGTTCTCACCAATTCAACCATCAGTTCCATTTCCTACTGACTTCGCAATCGTCGAGGCTATAAATATGTCTTCATAAATTATTTTTGTTTGTGCTCTATTGTTCCGTGTCTCCAGAAGGTTTTCCTAGGATAAAAGGCGCGAAAATGTACACGGGCATTCGCTTGGAGGCACTCCTTCAAAATGGGCGTCAGATACGCTTCGCCAAGCGAATGCACGCAATTAACCGTCCCGTGAAGATAACAACCTAACAATATAAGCATTTGCTTTATGAAAGAGCAATCGAAACCAACTAGAATCGCAACCCGAATATTTTTTTCGAAAATTGCTATTTAATTTTCGCATACATATTAACGCACAAGAAAACAGGAATCCCGTCTTGTATTAGGCACGCGCTATGCGCCAACGAAAGGACCCCTCAGAAATCACTTTACGGATTTTAAACGCTGTGGGAGTCGTGGTGTACACGCTGTACCTTATATGCACCTGAAATTAGTTTTTAATGAACAAAAATTCACTAGATTTTCTTAGGATTTCGGGGTGCTCTGCATTTGTATTCAACTTTTTTTACGTTTTCGTGAGTGGACGTGTGCTGCACTTCTAATATATCGCTCCAAATGTTATTGGGGCTTAGAGAATATCGCCTTTTCGAGCAACAAAATGCGCCTTCAACACTGGAGACAAAATCGGCAATTAGCAAATGATCATCTTTGGTAAACAACTGCATTACTTATGTTACGGGAGCGTGAAAAAGGAGCGCAAAGCGGTCCTAACTACTTCATAGACAGCCTTGCGTGCGCTGGCTGCCTTTGGATTAACAGGTGCACGTATATGTCATTTCTCGGTGGACGTCGTTCATGCTTGCAGCTCCATGAATATGCCGACTTCCAAGCGTCACTTCAAACACGAAAGTTCCTTCTAATGGGGCGCAACCGGTACCAACGCTGCGCATAGTTCAGAGTTTCAGCCCGTAACAAGGCGCGTGGGCACAGATTTATTTTCGGGGGGACAAGGGGCACCCCCTAAAACTGACTTCTTTTTCTTTATACCTTGGCAAAAGAAAATTGGGTGGGGGGTAGGATGGGCATGGTTTGCTTAAGCCTCGATACGCCACTGCACATTACCCAAATTCGGTACGCGAATACGACACGGGGTTGTGGTAGCGCCCCTCCTCACCAGCTCGTTGTGCTTGACGTGCGTCCTGGAATAGGTTCGATCGCAAAAGAAAGAGCTATACGAAGAGAATGTGGCTGCATGAGAGCTCACTTAGTATTTTAATAAAGTACCTACTCCGATCGGCAGATGCATCGAGATGGTTTGTAGGGAACAAGCAACAAGGCGTGACTCTTTGCACAGTAACTTTCAAAAGCCCTTTGTGGTGTATCGGTGCTTTTAAAGGACTTCGGAGTACCAAAAGCACAACAAGCGAGAGAAGAGGAGTGGTACCCTAGTCCCTTACCGTATTTGCGTTTTGTATCACCACAACGAGCTCAAAATTTTCTTGAATGGATTAGAAACTAACAAACAGGCAACGCACTCCGTGAGACATAGAGGAGGTGGCGTCGCAGTAGTCGCAGCACGCCGAAACAAGCGCCGACGCAATGGTGCGCAGTGGCGCAAAGACACACAGCGTACACGAAGGGCGCAGTTTGGAATGTTTGGCGTATTCGGCATCATTTTCTGGACGCTAGCCAATGACAGTGTGCTGCACGAGTGACACTTAGCTTTAGAAGAAAAGTAAAATCTCATGTTCTGATTGCTTGTTCTGTTTCCTGTTTTTATTCAACTTGAAACCTCCGTTATTAGGTAACGTGATATCGCATTAAATGTTTTTCTTTGTGTGTGTGACCTCATACCACTGTCTAGTCTACTGCCACTAGATTACTAGGTCAGGCCATTTAGGACAAAATCAGAAAAACTAGTGTGAGCACTGTCCATTTATTTATTTCAACAGGCCTCACAGGCCCTGTAAGAGGAACTGGGCGACAGCACAAAATAAATTATCACAAAAAATAAATAATAAGTATCATACAGAATGAAATGGCTTAAAGCAAACAAAACTAAAGAAACACCAAACTACAGGCTAACAAGATTAGCACAGGCAAAGGGAGCTAATGAGTAATTCAGTGTATTTATTACACAAGTCAACTGGTGAGGAAAGAGCTCGCATACGTTGTACATGACGTTCAACCATGTCGTGGCAGAATGGAGGCGCTTTTCATTGAGGTTATTCCTAACAGGTGGCTTAAACAAAGCGTGTTCATTCTATATGTTTACAGCCCACCATCCGATCAGAGACAGTCTTTCCACTCCCTGTTTACGAAGGCCGCTACACTCGCTAGACAGTCACCGTTAGTAATCGCGGGAGAGTTCAACGCCCCACATAACGCATGGGGGTACATGAGGCAAACGGCTAAGGGCATAAATCTAGCGTGGGCAGTCGATTGCCTAACGCTAACAGTCATCACCGATCCCCGGTTTCCCACGAGACTGGGCACGTCGGTGGCTAAAGACACAGCCCCCAATCTCGCGTTTAATAAACATATACAGCAAACAACCTGTGATAACAAGCAAGAATACCTGGGCAGCGATCACGTCATCATTAGTGTTACCATTCAGGTCAGAGCCCCCCAGGCCAGGGAATTTAAAGTGACGGACTGGGATGCTTTCCGAAAGCTTAGAAACAAGGACATGGGCGAGTACGACAGCTTCAGCGAACTCATTCAGACACTCAGAGCAGACGTTGAAAAGGCCACAAAAACTATTCAAACCGAGCTCAATGTTCCCAGGATGGATCCGCACCTCGCACATTTCTTGGAAGCCAAAGCCTCCATTTTGAGGCGATGGAAAACACAGAGGCTTAACCGACGGTTACACAAGAGGGTTGCTGAACTTAATAGTAAGTTCGAACAGTACTGCGCCGAGTTAGCTCGGCTACAATGGGATGAGATCTGATCAGCAGTCGATGGACGCATGCGTACAGGGGGGGAAATGGAATCTTCTTAAACACATGCTAGATGACACGCAGACCAAAGGCAATCAAAGACAGGCACTGTGCCACCTGATTCACAAGCACAGACAAGGTGGGGGAACGGAAGAAACGCTCTTAGACGAGGTTGCGAAAAAATATCTCCCGCTAGACGCAGGACGCTCAGAAGAGCATCCTGAAATAGAATGTGACACGGTGAAAAAGCTCGATGACCCCTTCACGGAGTCTGAAATTAGGGCCGTCCTTCACAACTTGAATAGAAGGTCAGCCTTAGGACCAGACGGCATCTCAAACAGACTGTTAAGGAACCTGGATGATAGATCAATTGAGATGCTAACGAAAAAGGTCAACAAGACTTGGGGGAGTGGAAGCTTGCCGGCAGAGTGGAAAGCGGCCTCGATTGTGCTTATTCCGAAACCGGGTAAGCACTTAAATTTTGACAACATAAGGCCGATATCGCTAACCTCCTGTGTAGGCAAGGTAGCGGAGCATGCGATCCTCAATAGAATCTCGAACTGCATAGAACGCAAGGAACTATTCCCACAAAACATAATCGGCTTCAGGCCTGGCCTTTCCACACAAGATGTAATGCTACTTTTTAAGAAACACATTTTCGATAACAGCACTAGGGATGTTAGGGGATCTTAGCCCTTGACCTGAACAAGGCCTTTGACACCGTATCTCATCGGTTTGTCTTCAAGGCAACGGCCCGCCTAGGTCTGGGAGCAAAGTTTCAGGCCTTTGTTAGGTCATTCCTTGTGGATAGAACGGCTACCATAAGGACCGCTCAACACAAGTCAGACGAGTTCGCCTTAGGAGCCAGAGGCACTCCCCAAGGGGCGGTCATCTCCCCCTTGTTATTCAATATAATCATGAAGGGCTTATCGAAGAGGCTCAGATCCCTGCCCAATATAGGCCACTCGCTTCACGCGGACGATATCACGATCTGGTGCCCGGGAGGATCACTCGCAGAAGTAGAAAACGCGCTGCAATCAGCCCTAGACGAAACGGAGTCCTACCTAGAAGGCACATGCCTCCAACTCTCTCCAAACAAATTAGAACTGTTACTGTACAGACTGGCCAGGCAAGTCGTTAGGAGACTTCCACACCTCGCCGAAATTCCCATCTCCCTTTTTGCAAGAAATGGACAGCGCATTCCACGAGTAGATTCAATCAGAATCCTAGGACTACTGATTGACGCGAGAGGGTGTAACGCCAAAACCCTTACGCACATCACGGCCTAAACCGAAAGCATGCTGAGACTTGTTGCTAGAGTATCAGAACGCAGAAAGGGACTAAGTGAAGCCAACCTACTTCGGATCCATCATGCATTCCTAATGAGCCACTATGATTATGTAGCATCGGCACTTACCTGGACTACAACGGAAAGAAATTAGCCAGACACTCTCATCCGTAAGAGCATCAAATAGGTGCTAGGGTTACCGGTAACCACATGCTCTGACAAATTAAGACAACTCGGTATGCACAACGAGATTGATGAAGTGATCGAAGTGCAGGTCACTGTCCAGGTGGTCAGGCTCTCGTCAACTAGGGCAAGAAGACGCATCCTGGACGAGGCTGGCATGGCTCCCAGAATGCTTGCTGAACGGGAAATTTCCTTATCCCGGGTTGTCCGGGAAACTTTTGTGGTCAGCCCATTCCCCGAAATATGCACCCGCAATACAATGTAGGCAGGCTAAAAGCCCGAGCACGGGCGATATTACACAACACCGCCAAGAATCGAGAATCGACTGTCTTTGTCGACGCGGCTTAGTACGGCAAGTCTAGCACATTCGTGCTGGCAGTCATTACCGGCAACGGGGAATTACGCTCCTCAGCCTCGGTCAGGTGAGCTACGAGCGCAGTTTCAGAACAGGTCCCCATAGCCCTGGTCATGACCGATCGCTCACACACCACCGTGTTAATAGATTCACGAGTGGCCATCAAAGCTTTTGAGTCACAGCTTTTGAGTCACATAGCGCGGGAGGCTGCCTCCATTCTAGAAAAAGGAACAGACCCTGGCACTCACTTATTCGCTTGGTTTCCCGCCCATATGGGTGCGCACGTTCATCAGCACGTACCTAACCTCAACAAGCTTGCCCATGACCGTGCGCGAGAGCGAACGCGCCGCGGTGGCATGGAGACATTATGGGGTCAGGATGAAATCCAGCATAACGATCCTCTCCTTACGTTTAATGAAATCACACGTCACTATCGGCTAAGTAGAAGAGCCTATCCTCTTCCTCACCCGAAGTTAGATAGGTTTCGGTCAATTACACTTAGAACACTTCAGACGGGCTCGTTGCCCTCGCGGGGCCCTCTTAGTCGTATCTCCACAGACGTTGACTGAAGTTGTCCGGAATGTAATGAAATTTATTGTTCCTGTATGCTTTGGCAATGCCCCACGTTACCTAATGGCCCTCTATCCAGTGAAGCCGACTGGGAAGAAGCACACCGGAGCCCATCGCTTAAAGCACAAATCCAGGCAATCCAGAGGGCCGAAGAAAGGGCGGAACATCACGGCATCCCTGCCCCGACTTGGACGTGGCCAGCGGATTCCGCGGGTCCCCGATAGGGGTACCCGCGAAAGCTCCTCAGGATCAAATAAAGTTCATTGTCTGTCTGTCTGTCTGTCTGTCTGTCTCTCGAAGTGGGAAACTCGTCCTGGTAATTTAATTCCTTGCCGAAAATTTCCCTCCCTATCTATCAGAGTCTGTAGTTTGGCGACAACAGAGCTAAAAGACCTAAACCAACAGATTTTTCAAAGAGTTTTTTTCATCGCACTCAATAAATGGCATTCCCTGCGAGATACTGACGTTATCTAACTGTAAAAATATTGACGCACTTATAATATCTACACTCTAGGGCTTTGCCACGAGCAATTGTAATAAAGGTGCCAAGTTGGGAATTTCTTTTTGGGAATTTGTCGAATTTCAAAGACACCAATGAAATATGTGCTAGTGGCATGTTTTGAATCTTAAAAATATAAATAATTCAACCACTGAAGTTGCAGCAGATCGTCTGAAAAAATAGTGACTAATTTTATTTAATAAAAGCTCTGTATTCAGGTTGAAAAACTAGCATTGGCAGTTCGACTAAAATTATGCAAAATATTTCATTTTAAAGCTCTATGTACTAGCTGGCTATAGGTGAAGTCACTAGAGGGAATCAATGTTTAAATTCTGGAAAACATTTTCTCACCAGCTACTCCCCTACGTAAATCGAGCCGCATGACGCACTCGCAAGGGCAATATTCAGCAGAACTCAACTGACCTCAGAAACGCACAGCAGACTCGATGCGGAACAATTGAAATGGGAATAGGTTTATCATCGGCATCCCATTGCCAACAGAGGTGCGCTACAATGAATATGGCCAGAGTGTGGAGACGAGTAGCGTAGAATAGAAAATATTTTTCCCAGGGGGGGGGGATGAAGGGAATGTGATTTCGGTCATACTTTATCTACGTTCGTGTGTGTTTGTATGAGTGCACGCAGGTATGCACATGCACAACTAAAAAATCCCAGCATATCCGCTAAGTAAATAATGATGATTTGGGCCAAGCTTGGAGGGTTTTATCCGTATTCTGTGCATCTGGCCATCTCTCTGTCATACTCGCGCCATCTGCTTAGGCAACCATAATCTAGGCGATCACGAACCAGTCACAACCAGTCACAGAATGATACGCACGGTTCATCTGTTTGTACATGGCGTTTTTTTTTTTTTTTTTTCTCTTTTTGTCTGTGTGCGTTTGGCTTGCTCATTCTCTTTCGGAAATTGTTTACTTTTTTTGTTTTTTTTTTTTTGCATATGAATTTTTTTGTACTGTGCGTTGAAATTGTAATCTTCTTTTCACCAATAGGACTTATTATCATGGTCCACATAATAAACCGAGGCTATAACATTTCTCATACTAGAGAAATGTGCTCAGTGTTGGTAACTACTACCTGTTTTAGATTTCGTTCAAATGACTGTTACGTTCACGTCGTTTACCAATGACTACGGCATGTTTTTTAACGTTTTTTTTATGTTCTCAGTGTAATACTGATTTATTGCCTTTGCAGTTTTTTTGTTGGATTATTTATCAACTTCTGTTGTACACGTAATCATTACCTACAACTGTTCGTGTTTTTCTTTTTTGTCCTTTTTTCCATAAGTCTTATGAATGTGTATTACTATGTATAATGATGTATAAAGACCAAGTCCTCCCATGTTTCTCCTAGAAATCGCTACATTTGCCTCTTCCTGTCAATGTGCATTCAAATCAAATGTTTTATTTTCCAGCAAATCAATTTTTGTGTGGTTGATCATTGTTACTGCTGGACTTTGTAGGGGGCCGGAGCTTTGTCAAGCCGCAGTACTGCGGCTTTTTTTCCGTCACCCCCATATTTCTCTATGAGAAATAAAAGTTGATTGATTGATTGATTGATTGAACAGAAGGAAGAACTCACGGCTTTAGAATAAACAAAACCTGGACTGTGCTTGGGGGGGGGGGAGTTAAGCAACTCCACCTACCTTCCTGGCTACGTGGATGGTGTTGACCCCCAGGTGAGCCATCAAGCCATAGAAAAGTATGCAGCACACAATAATTCATTTCGCACAACATAAAAGAGACTGCCGGCTCTCCTATCAGTTCCTGATCTAAAGTTTGCTTCGCTTGTGTAGTCCTATGAGAAGCCTTGGGCTCAGCAAGCAGGATGCACTCTCCTGAAAGCTTGCAAAATGAAGTGCTTGTTTTACGGTTGCGTTAATCAGTATACTGCATCAATGTTACTAGCGTGCTATAGCTTTATTTGTTTTAGTGAATATTACTAAACATTTATTCAAGTGTTTAAAACACACTGCATTTGCAGAACACCCCAGCAAAGTAGGATTTAAGACTCTAAATCTCTGAAGTTTTTGGCTCCTCTGGAGTCACCACACTGATGCCCTTCCTTTTGGTGTCCCTCTGTTGGCCATAGAATGCAGATGATAACCCCATGCCCATTTCAATTCCTCTGCAAAAAGCACCAAGTTTGCTGTCTGTATCACAGGTATCTGGGATTCTTCTGAAGATTGCCTTTAGGATTGTGTCATGGCACATGAATTATGTTGGCAAAAAACTAGTGCAGATGCATAATTCAAATACATTTTTCTCAAGTTTTAGAATGATATTTTCTAGTCGCTTCACCCACATATAGCTAGTACAAGTAGCTATAACATAAAATACTGCACATATTTTTAATCCAGCCACCAAGACAAATTTATGATGTTGAATAGAGCTTTCACCAAAAAAGTGAAATTCACAATTTCTTTAGACTATCTGCTATAGCTTCACTGCCTAAATTGTTTTAAGTTGTAGCATGTCCTACAAGCCATCACTACATGTTTTATATCTGTCCTTAAGCTTGCCATAGTTCCAGAAAAAATCCCAAGCTTGGCAACATTTTTTTCCAAATTGCCCGTACGAAAAGCCCTCGATGAATTTCTATACATAATTAAGTCACTACTTTTACAGTTGGATGACTTTATTACCTTCGCGCAAATGTGGTTTATCTCGTGCATTTTAAAAACGTCTTTTGAAAAAAATAATGTTTTTTAAGGTCTTTCACCTCACTGGCAGTCAAACGACACTCTCAATTATAGGGAGGAAAATTTTTGGCAAGTAAATAAATGACGAGGACGAATGTCGCACTTTGACAAACATGTGAAAGTTTTCGCAGCCATATTCATGATGGTCAGAAAAACATTGAATGATTTGGCATGGAATGACTCATTAAAGACAATATTAACAGATACAAAGGGTGTTTGAAAAATGTGAGCAATATTCTTCAAAAATTATAGAAATGAGGTATGAGTGTGTCACTTGCCATGTTGCCTTTCCTGTGAGAGAAGAGATTTTTAGATATGTACAAACAATCAATACTGCTGTAACTATAGCAATTAAAAACAATTAGCTTTGCAACCAGTGGTAATAGCCGGTCAACCAAAGTGGGCGAATTCAAGGCCTTCCTACAAACAGTCTACAACCACTTTAAAATTTCGTGAAAGCGGCCACGGGTAAATACCGCCAAACGATGCCATCTGCATAATTTAGCTGGCAAAATCGACACCACCACACCAAACAGCGAATCTACCATTCACTTCGACAACGCTCTTAATGACGACTCTGTTTGCTTCGCATTGGGGGGAGGGGGGAGGGAAACATTATGCGAGCGTCAATAAGCGGCTACGAAGTGTAGTGCCTAAATTGACGATTGATTATGGCGAGAGACAGTGTAGTCTTTGAGGATGTTGTCAAATGAATGGGACATGCATTGTTTCGTGCGTCGTTTTTCAATTCACCAGCTAAATTAGGCAGGTTGCATTCCTTTGCAGTGATTATCAGTGGCCGCTTTTCCGAAATTTCAAAGTGGCTACAGCCTTTTCATAGAAAGAGCTTGAATTTGACCATATGACTCGAAACTCCACTGCCACTGGTCGAAAATGTTATTGTGTTATTTGCCATAACTGCTGCCATAGTTATTGTTTGTATGCATCTAAAGATTTGTTCTGTCACAGGAAATCAACATCACAAGTAACACACACGTACCTCTTTTCTTGAATTTTTAAAGAATATTGGACTCATTTCTTGAAACACCTTCTATTTCATGAAACACATTCATACAATGGAAGGTAAAAATACACAGTGTATGAGAAATGAGCAAAAAGAAATAGTTAAGGAAGACAGGCCCGTAGCCAGGAATTTTTGTTGGGGGGGGGAGGTAAGTGGGAACACATGTCAAAGGCCATGAAAAATGACTTTCTTCGTTAGTTCCGCTCAGTAGGACAACGAGCAACATGCGATCTAAGGGAGGTGGGGGACCTTTGGTGAATCTCCCTTACCACAGGCCTCCACTGAACACACTCCCTTGGGATACACCAGAAGTCGCATGAGGAGAAGAAAAGTAGTACTTACTAGCTGATGTAAACAGAGTTTTGCAGAAAAAGAAGTCTTCAATCAAAGTAAGCAGATCAAGAGGAATGTAACAGAATCGAAAGTTGGGCTAGTTGGATATACATGGTATAACTGTCAGTTCAAGCGCACGAATAAACAGAAAGGAAGAGAGGACAAGCGCTTTCTCGCCACTAAACCGTTTATTAGAAAGGTTGTGTTTGGCTGTGTTTGTGAATAATGTAGTGAGAAACCTTATCAAAAGCTTTATATAAATGTGGAAACAGTGGGTCAACCTGAGAGCCCATGTGAAGTAACAAATGTATACAGCCAAAAAGACCGGCATGTTGAGTCACACACGAAAAAAAAACTTACGAAAGCAGCAATTTAGTTGAAAACAAAGTTACGAGCTTCTAGCTAGTTAATGACCTCTCCTTGCAACAGGAAAGCCGCTACTCCTCACAGATACAACTTCTTCATTGTTGTACAAGTTGGCAATATTGGGACTAATCTCACTAGTAGAAAAGTGGCCTAAACAGGCGCTCTAAGAATTGAAGCTGTAGTGGCTGACCTCTTATTTGAACTCCTTCATGGCACCACCACTCATTCCATTGAAGTGATGTAAAAAATTACGAACGAAAATTTGATGCTCCAGTGGATGGTGTTCTGACTTTTCATTCTCCAGGTCACTAATTTGGTATGCTGTCAAACACAGTAACAATATGTCAGCGATTTTTACAGTACTCTTGCTAGGTTTCCACTAAAAAATAAAAAAAGCACTCACTAGGGGTCGAGGTCACCAGTGTCAAATTCATCGCAGAAATTACTACCGCAGGTCTCGAAGGTCACCTTTCGAAGGTTATGTGTTGAATGTGCGATGTCAAAACCAAATTTCAAACCAGACAGCAAATGTTAACATGAACTCTATGGTACAGGTCTGTTTCATACTCACTAATTTAAAACAACATCAACAATCAGTATGGCATCTTGACTGTAGAGCTATAACTTCATGCAACAAGGATATGTGTGCGCTTATCACCCTGTCACTGTTTCATGCTGCTCGACTGAGAACGTTGAACAGTCCATAATTGGCTGTGGGGGATGCAGCGAAAATGATGCCGCTTGATACTATGCTGGGGATGCAGTGACACAAATTTCTGCAACATCTGGAGACAAAAAGGCTTGTGGCATAAACAGTCATAGTGACGCCTTAAGAGGCTGGCCCAAGAATAGAAGCAGCACCTTGACGAAATAAATAGTGAGCGTAACATTGTAACTGCTCTGTCATAGCCCCATGACTTGAACAACGTGACATATGCTTGTGCAACACATTATAAAACCTTTTTCATCAGTTGCGTGTGTGCATACCTGCGCACTACTGCCTGTGGGATGCAGATATGACCCACGTGTGTTTCACTGGCTATGTTAACTCAGTAACAGACAGAATGCACTTTGGGAATCTTAGTGAGTAAGCATTAGGGAGACATAAGAACAGCACACCTGTTGGCGACAACAGCAGCTTGACAACGAGCGAAATTCACAATGAAATGATACAGTAAATATCATAATTGTGGCATAATTTGCACTCTGGAACTTCAGGCGTGTACATAGCCACACTTCTGATTGTAAGTAAAAAGACTCTAGGCAGGCATCGTATTGGAGCAATGTTGAATATGTTTGCAAACTAATCTATCTTCGTTGAAAACATTGTAATAAGCAACAAATATGTAATCATATATCCCACAACAACCTACAGCGATGCGCTGTTTTACCTCGTAGAAACGGTAATATGCTCATAATTGCCCCGAGGCATGCACCTGATTTTCATAAACCAGAAATCTGTGCAAATAAAGTACAGTTTTAACACCAAAACACTGCCTGTCTTTGAATGGTGCTCAGCAGTTCTGATGCTGAACAGCAATGGAGCTCTCTGCAAGCAACCCTACTTTCTGAAAGCAGATGTTCAGTCTTACAAAGGAAGGTGCATTCAAAAAACATTAGACTGGAATATTTTTCAGTTGAAAAAAGAGTGCATTCCCAATTTTAGGTGTCCACTCTGTTTCCAAGTGAAAAAAGGAATTCATTCTATTTTAGTATTTAAATGAAGGTATTACCTGTGTTTCTTCAAAGTGGGAGTGACATCAATGATAGTAGCTCTCAACCTGCAAACTTGAAGAAGAACTGAAGAAAAAGAACAGAACTTGTTAATGAAGCTTCATCCCATGAAGAATCGGCTACCTTTACGAAAAGTGCCCCATTATTATTTACATATTTTTTACTTTTCCCATCTTTGACCAGAAGCTTTTAACTGCAGATAACAGCAGCCATATGTTCTTTAGAGGCTTTAATAAACGCCAGCAGTTAGCAGTGTCTTCATGTTTCTATTTTTTCATCCGTGTGCCTGAACTTTGCCTAAACCATTCGACATGCATGGTCAGTTCAATACAGTTGTGTTGCTTCAGGACAAAACATATTCTTTTGTACCTTATTTCACTAATTTTTTTAAATGAAGTGTTCTTCCCACTAACAACTCTTATTGTACAGCAAATGTGTTGCTGCGCGCATCAAGGTCCCTAACCAGTGCTGCATAAGCACACCATTCGAACTGTCAGAAGATAGCAGCTAATTGTAAGGCACACCCTAGTACGGTTCGAATTTCTCGTTTACTAAGGCTAGCACTTAATCGTAAACTATTGAAGTAAGCAAAGAAGAAAGTGATATGTTGTCTAAATGTTCCTCATGCTTGTGCAGCTAGTACTCACAACCATGACACATTGCTACAAGGTGTAAACACTGGCAAGCACAGAGCACAACAACCACATCACAAATATTATATCTGTTGATATAAAAAGTAGTTTGATGATTTTCTCAGCCAGTAACCATTGAAGGTTACTACTAAATGTGGTATTTACTATACATTGTGACTAGGACCACCACAGTGCAAATTTACAACCAAACATGTACAAAAACCAACTTCGAAACTTTTTTCACAAGCTGTAAAAATAATTTCGCGTTGTACGCTTACTAAAAAATTTTGGCCTACAGAGAAAAGTGCCTAAAAATCAGCTATTATGAATTCTATATTTACCTAAATATTATCTCTCTGTGAAAAAATTAAATGGCCCCGTATCTGCATGTTACACTGCAAAAGTCGGCAAAAGACGAGTCTTGTGTCTGCAGAGAGTGAACAAAACGTTTTTTTGATGTTCTGCGCAAGAACATTTGTGAATGGTATAGTGGAGGCGCTGCGTTAGAGTGCCTACAGCGTGCAGTGGTTGCGAACGAGCGCATCAAATCAAGTCACACGTGAGACATGAGCGATATCTGGCAGTTATTTTGAAAAAACGAAGCAAGCGCGCCCTGCGTGCCTGTCTCAGTGGTGGTGATGTGTGGAACGCAAGGTGACGGGTAGGTGCCACCACCGTGTCGTCTTAGCAAAGCGGTGGAAACCCTTGCCTTTTCGTGCAAGCGTTGCCTCGTGAGCGCAACGTGATAAACGCTACAGTCCTTATAATTACTTATGTATGCTTTTTCTAGTAAAAGACACACATACAGAATATTGACATGTTGTTATGGTGCCTCAGATAAGCGCAATAATTGCTTTATTTGACTATCGCACAAGTATGAACGTTGAATCTTCAGCAATATTACTCGGTGCTGAGAATGAGGTCACCCGTTTGGAGCATTGTTTGGCCACTTTGGTGCCGTTCAGGGTACCGTTAAAGGCGGACAAATAGTAAATGTACAGACAGAGAGACCGAAACGATTTGCATCGAAGGTCTCCAAGAAAAACTATCGTCTTCAAAAAATCTAAATTTGGACCATATCTTTTATATACTGAAAATCCTACCATTGTTTCACAAAGAAATTTCGGTCCTAACCAAAGTGGGGAGAAACGGAATATTAAAAATCATTCCTGGAGTTTTACGTCTGAAAACTACGTTATCAAAGTGAAGGACGCTGCAGTGGAGGGCTCTGAAACTTTCGCCCATGTCATCATATTTATTGTGCACTGACATTGCACAAAGCAGGGTTCTGAAACATTTGTCCTCTATCAAAACGTCAATACCACGGCCGATATCAAACACGTGGCCTGCGGGTTACCATCCCAAACACAGTTTTTTATTCCTTTTTTACAGCGTGTTTTATGAATCCTGCTTTCTAGCTCTCTAGCTGTTCGCACCTCGCTGCTACCTGCTGTCAGCCACATTTTTTTTAGACAGCGTGGAGGGGATGAACTTCAGCACGACGGGGAGAACACGCGTGTAGGCTGCTGTGCGCCAAGATTTTGCGTTAGATATCGCCTCGTCTTTCGGTGCAGTGGCGTATCGGCAGCGTAAACAGAGGCTCATCCATCACCTCCAGCATAAAGGGAGGCGCACACATTAAACGGCTGCACTACGATGCTGCCAAGCCCATACTGTTGGCATGCAGTAATGCAACTGCTGTGGACAAGTAATCAGAGTGCAATAAAAATGTCACGCTCGAAATGTTAACACGACCAACAGAATCAATTCGCGACTTTCGTAAATTCTGTATTTTCTGCTCTCAGTATGCACTCCACCTCAGAAAAAGCGTGCACGACACAAGCCACAAGAAAATGAGTTATTCGAATCACACTCTCGTGGCGCGTGGCTTAAAAGTAGTACAAAACGTTCACAAAAGAGCACTGCGTTTTATGACCTCGACTTTACTAGAAGCGGCTTAATCTCAAATATCGCGTAGGTACTACATGACGCAAAGCATTAGCGGCACGAGCTATAACCTAAACGGCAAATAAACGAGAAGTTAGGCACTCCCCTTCAAAAGACTGAAAGAAGCAGTGCCAGTCGGGTCCCGTTCTGTGTGTGCGTCAGTGACGTAAGGCCTAGCCGTTAAAGAGGGTAATCAGAATAGTGACTAGAGTAGTGAGTGCCGACAGAAGAATGACGATGGCAGTGTGCCCGCCGCAGTCAAATACTTCCTCTTTCCGCAATGCCCGCCTGAACGTCGTTTTGGAACAAATACAGTTTCGTAGACGAAAGCAGTGCACAACTCGTCGCAGCGATGGGTGCGGTGAGGGTATGCGATGGCCATATTAGTATTCATTTCTGGAGGTGATCTGTATTGCAAATGATTACTTTCGTTTGAGTTTTACTTTTCTTGACGAGAAGACACGTTTAACTTTTCACTATTCAGAGAAACGTCAATGTGTAAGGGAAGCTGAAGCACTCTTCTAAAAACGACTTAGGAGCGTGTAAGGGCAGTTTTACCCCTACTGAAATAAAAATCATTGTGAGAGTTCTCAAAATAAAACTCAATATCACTTTTTCGTTAAAACTAGTAGATGTAGCCGCCGGGCTTTTGAGACGCTAAGCGAACACGGTGACGTCATTCTGGGCATGCCACTTCATCTGCAACAGCAGCACTGCTGAAGTGTGGTTTCTTCAATTATTTCCGGCAAGGACACGTCATGAGTTGGTCACGGAGGCCATGGTTGAAGATAAAAAAGACCACAAATAGAAAACGAAGATGACGTGTGTTTCCACGCCCACACTTTCAGTGCGCGGGCAGGCATCGAGCAAGACATGCTTCTGTTTCACCGTTCTAAAGCACCTGCTGCTACAACCGCGAAAAAGATTATGGCATCATCAACAATCACGTCGGTCTTTCCTAAATGCGAGGTTTGATTGAATTCTAAAATTCCTTCAGCTACCCTCTAAACGCGTGCTGTATTCATGATGTTCGCAAAGGGGTGGAGTGTGTTCATTCGCTCGATTGATTTGATTGATATGTGGGGTTTAACGTCCGAAAACCACTATATGATTATGAGAGACGCCGTAGTGGAGGGCTCCGGAAATTTATACCACCTGGGGTTCTTTAACGTGCACCCGTTCATTCGCTCGAGTCTACGCCCGCGTTTCTGCCCGTAAATGAAGCGATTTTTGGCAGTGTACGAAATAGATGCTACTTTTCGTCCATGGAGTTCAAAAGCGGTTATTGGGAAGTTTAAGTGGATGCGAGAGACCGCGAGAGGAACGCATTTATTACACCTGGTGGACTTTATGAATTTGAGGTTGTGTGTTCGGCGCAACCTACTGTTTAGCGTCTAATGCACACTACTAACGTGAAATAAGTGGCAGACCGCTTGCTGTGCCTCGATGACATCACTGTCTTTTTGGTGACATTAGAGAAGCACTTAAGAAGGGTAAAAGCAGTTATTTTCAGACGCAATACGTTTGCCTAACCTTACACTGAAGCGCGAAAAATGTAACGTTGGTTTTCTAAACTTCCATTCCTCGCCCACGACTTCTGCAGCTAAGGCATTCGAATTGATCCGAGAAACTTGCTGCCGTAGCGAGTATCCCAACGCTGTCAGACTAAAAATCAGTTCTACGTTTTCTAGAACTATGTGCCTCTTACCAGTGATTAATTTGCAATTTGTCACGAATCGCACAGATCACATGAGGTATCACCTTTGAATGGGACAAGGACGAACAACCGGCATTTCAAGAGCTTCGTTAGCGCGTGCAAACGCTTCCCGTCCTCGCCCATTTCGATGAAGACGTACCAGCCATATTTCACAGAGATTCAAGTATTATAGGTCTTGGTACCAAGTTGTAGACTTTGTTATAGATTGCGCAAACATTACCTATTGTATTAGCAACTAGGCCGAACGATATCTCTTTTGAGCATAGATTAGTTGATTGTGGTTAATGTAAAGAGGACTCCAAGCAAATTTAGAGGAGGGGTACTTAAAGAAGCCTCGAAAGGTGAAGAGGTACGAAGCATTGGACACGAGATAAAGAAGTGCAAAAAGAGGGAAGAAAAAAATGTAGCTCAACATAAAGCAGTACAAGTGGGCGCTATTTACATAGTGATGGCTTTGTGCTATTCTGCTTTTTTTTATAACGCAACAGTGCTATTACCAATCGCCATTTCAACTCAGTGACGTGACACAAGAGAAAAAAGATCGGCAACATTATTTTCAAAAAATGTCATCTTCCGGCAGATTGCTTACCTTTCAATTTGGCAATAATAAGTCAAGTTTATGGATGATGGACATGACTGCTAAGAAGCACAGAATCTTTACAATTTGGTACTGATCCATAGGGGTATTTTGAGCGCGTAAGTAGACAGGATACGAGACGCTGCATTAGCATGAAGTGTGTTTAGGTTTTACGCGCGTAAGCGTGGTGTATGAAGGATATATCATTTTTAGGTAATGCGACTTGTCAATGGGTATCCATGCAAAAGAGCGCTTGTTAGTGTAACTCTGTGGCTCGTATATTGACTGCTTACACATTATGTCACTGTTATGCTGCCACTATTGCTTACACATTATGTCACTGTTATGCCACACAATACGCCACTGTTATGCTATTATACCACTGTTATTAAACATTATGTCACTGTTTGCACATTATGCCACTGTGAATGCTAATTGCTCTTGCAGTCCACCTCTACAAATTAAGATCCGAAGCGGGACCTATGCTATTCACAAGGGACAAGCAACTGAATTCGATAGTAATAAATTGACGTATATAAACAATAACAGTGAAAGAGTCACATTGATTTCACTTAATATTGGTCGATATGCAAAAGAGCCCTTGTTGGCGTAAGTCTGGGTCTCGTATATTGACTGCTTACGCGCACATTACATTGCTATGAATGCCTATTGTTCTTGCAGTCAGCCTGTACGCATCAAGATCTGAAGCGGGACCTATGATGTTCACAAGTGACAAGCAACTGAATTTGATAGTAATAAATTGACGTAAATAAACAATAACACTAAAGGATTCACAATGACCTCACGTAATATTGATCGATATGCAAAA
Organism: Rhipicephalus microplus; assembly: GCF_043290135.1. NCBI lineage: Eukaryota > Metazoa > Arthropoda > Arachnida > Ixodida > Ixodidae > Rhipicephalus > Rhipicephalus microplus. Next base: position 215,901,109 of record NC_134702.1, read on the forward strand.
GAGCGCTTGTTAGTGTAAGTCTGTGTCTCGTATATTGACTGCTTACGCGCACATTATACCACTATCATTGCCTATTGTTCTTGCAGTCAGCCTCTACGCATTAAGATCCGAAGCGGGACCTATGATATTCACAAGTGACAAGCAACTGAATTTGATAATAATAAATGGACGTAAATAAACAATTACGGTAAAGGATTCATGCACATTGACCTCACGTATTATTGATTGATATGTGGGGTTTAACGTTTAAAAACCACCATATGATTATGAGAGACGCCGTAGTGGAGGGCTCCGGAAATTTAGAACTCCTGGGGTTCTTTAACGTGCAGCCGAATCTGAGCACATGGGCCTACAGCATTTCCGCTTCCATCGGAAATGCAGCCGCCGCAGCCGGGATTCGATTCCGCGACGTGCGGGTCAGGAGCCTAGTACCTTAGCCACTAGGTCACCGAGGCGGGGCAATGTCAAATGGGTGATTTCAAGCCTTTTCTACGAATAGTTTATAGCCACCCTAAAATTTCAAAAAAGTGGCCGCGGGTAATCACCGCAGAGTTATGCAATCTTGCTAATTTAGCTGGCAAAACTGAAACCACAGCGTCAAACAGCGCGTCTATCATTCACTTCGACAAAGCCCTCAATGACAACTCTGTTTCCCTTTCATTGGGGGAGAAGAACCCAGCGTGTATGGGTGTGTAAACTGAGGGTGGAAAACGGCGAGGGAAAGAGAGTCGGCATTCAGAATATTGTCGAAATGAATAGTATATGCGCTGTTTGGTGCGTCGGTTTTTGTTCCGCCAGATAATGTAGGCAGATTGCATCGCCCTGCAGTGATTACCAGTGGACACTTTTCCTGAGTATCAAAGTGGTTTTCGACTTTTCGTAGGGAGGGCTTGGATTCGCCCATATGACTTGACCGGCTACTACCACTAGTTACAAAGGTAATTTTGTTAATTGCTGCAATATTTTGCAATTCATGTTTGTACGCATCTGAACATTCCTTTTGTCACAGGAAAGGCGACGCCAGAAATAGCACGCAAGTGCCTCCTTGCTCTAGCTTCAAAGAATATTGGACACATTTCTTGAAACGCCAGTATTCTGTATACATGCAGACAATGTGAGGTACAAACAAAGCGTATGACAAACGAGCAACAAGAAATAACGAACTCATAAAATGACAGGCCTGTAGCCAGAAATGTTTTCGAGGGGGGGGGAGTGGGGGGTTGGGAAGGCACTTGTTAAAGGTCATGTAAAATGACTTCATTTCTTATGCTCAGTAAGACAACCTGAAGCATGCGATATTTGGAGGGGGAGACAAACTTTTGAGACATTCTCCTGGCTACATGACTCCACTGAGCACACTTCCTTAGAATACCCCATTTGTCACATAAGCAGAAGAGAAGTTGTAAATATAACAGATTTGAACAGAGCTCTGCACAAAAGAAAGTCTTAAATGCAAGTGAGCACATCAAGAGGAATGTTATGCTTTTAAGCTAAATATGCAGTGAGAAACCCTATCTAGAGCTTAAGAAAATTATGGAAAAATTGCGTGAACCTGAGAGCCCATGTCAAGTAACGAAAGTATACAGTCAAAAAGGCCAGCATGTTCAGTGCCACATGAAAAAAAAATACGAAAGCCGCACTACAACTGAAAATAAAGTTATGAGCTTCCAGCTAGTTAATGACCTTGCCATGCAGCAGGAAAGCTGCTACACATCCCAGATTCAACTTCTTATCCGTTGTAAAAGTTGACATTATTGGGTCTGATCTTACTAGTTGACATGCGATCTACATACGCACTCTCAAAATGTAAGGTACAGTTGCTGAACTTTTATATAAACTTCTTCATGGCACCGCCACTCACCCCATTGAAGTAGGGTAAAATTACGAAGGACACTTTGGATGCCCCAGTGGGTGCTTTTTCGACTTTTCGTGCTCCAGCTGAGTAATGTGGTATGCTGTAAAACACAGTAACAAGATGTCAGTGATGTTTACAATACTTTGCTATGTTGCCAGCACTGAATGTTGGCACTGAGTACAGTTCGAGGTCGCCAGTGCCAAATTCAATGCGTAACTTACAACTGCGGGTCTTGAAGGCACCTTGCCAAGCCTACGTTTTGAAATTGCGATGTCAAAAGCAAATTTCAAATTGAATAACGACAACAAGTTAAACATCAACTTTTAGGTAGAGGCTTGTTTCTTACTGTGTAATGCGAAATAATAACAGTGAGTGAAACATCTTGACAGCAGTGCTCTAACCTCATGAAACGAAGATATAGGTTTGTTTATAAGTTGCTTGATAATTTGTCACTGTTCCATTAACCTGTCACTATTCCATCCTGTCACTGCTCCATAAAACAGTATGTTTAGAAAAAATTTGTTTAATAATAAGTGTGTAACAGAATATGAAAATAGGCGCATATGGGCTTCAAAAGCATCTTGACCCTAACCAACCTGAGCAGAATACTTGCCCTATAATATTCATGTTGTCTCTGAAAAAATAAAAGCTTTCCAATTTAGTATACAAAGTTGGCAATATTGCAACCCATCACGTAAACCACTTAACATTTAAAAACTAGTTTTCACCATAGCACATGAAGTTGCGAGTGTGAAAAAAGGCAGCACTTGTGTGAATGTAAATGTGAAAGGAATTGCTACGTCAAAAAGTTTCAAATTTAGGCGAACACATGACAAGGTGGCTTCGGCAACGCTCTCAACATCAATGCATTCTAGACCTTTTGTTATAGGTAAGATGACAGTACAATATTGAGAACATGCCAAGGTGCAGCTTCTTTGAAAAAAACATGACACCTTAGGTCAGAATGTAAATTTAGCACTGTAGTAAACATACCTACATATCACATGACGTTACACTAACAGACGTTTTATGCATAGTAAGCTGGATTATCTACTATCCAGAACCAACTTCGCCCATTACTGAACTATCCAAAAGCCCGAACGAGTTGACTGTTGGGGGAGTTGGTGCTTTCATAAAGAAACCACTGTACGAGCCTTAGCGAGGCATGAGCAGCCTTATACTCATGGCATTGATTGATTGATATGTGGCGTTTAACTTCCTGAAACCATCCTATGATTATGACAGACGCCGTAGTGGAGGGCTCCGGAAATTGCGACCACCTGAAGTTTATTAATGTGCAACCAAATCTCAACACACGGGCCTACAACATTTCCGCCTACATCGGAATTGCAGCCGCCGCAGCCGGGATTCAATCCCGCGACTTGCGGGTCAGTAGCCGAGTACCTTAGCCACTAGACCAACACGGTGGAGGAGCTTCCAATGGAGGAGCTTGCATGGAAGGAGCTTCCATTCCCACCAATATTAGAAATATCATATGGAATGGTCCTAAGTTTAGACTTTAGCCTTGTGTTCCACTCCATGAACTCACGGTTTTGAAATATGACATAGCAGTGAAGCCACGTCAGGAAGACCGCGAAATGAGCGTAGTCAGGCTAATGATGATGATAAATAGAGGCTGGAATGGAAGGCACTAAAAACTGAGTTTTACGCGCCAAATATAGGCGGGCGAGACAATGTTTTAGGACTAGAAAACCGTGAATATGAGCACAATAAACTTTGACGAAATTCAAATTTTCGAAGATATACGTGTGGCATCTGTCTCTAAGATGAGGAAGCAAACAGGGATGTTTTATTTTATGATGCTACAAAGGAGCTACTTCTTTAGCGTAGCCATACATTGTTTTGGCGCATGGTCTGCAGAATAAGTCTCTTCTTTTCCACTTCAGCATGGTGAGTTAAATGTCCACCATTGCATAAACACGCTCTCAAGGCTCTTTCTTTTTGGACATAGTTGAGAAGGGCAACACAGGGCTAATAGCCAGAGTGCTAATAAGCCAGAGATGTCTTTCTGCCTCGTGCTTACTTGGTCTAACCGCATAGGGTCGGCTTCTTCTTTGTCTTTTAGCGCCTTAAAAGGCCTTTCCTCAGGTTTGACAATTTTGAGAAGGCAAAACGAATGCACGCACTGGGCGCTCACCATCTCACCTGCCAAGATTTGAAATTCTACTCGTCCCAGAAAGAGGTGAATTGTACGACTGACCTCCGCTTGACCTTCATTGCGCGAGCGCGCGCCGTAACATGCAGGTAACACATTCACAAGGAATGGTCCTGTGTATGTCAAAGTAGTACTTTGCACTGCGAAAGTTATTCGAAGCGGCATGCGTGATCTTGACAATTTGTTGCTAAATAAAAGTATGAAAGTTGACAAAAGTAATTAGACATGCAAGTTTAATTCATGCAAGTTCTTTTGTTAACTTCGTATCGAGTGAGATGCGTGAATAAGCTGCCTCAATTTGTTTGCATTGGTGTTCTCGGTTTTCTACCATTGTGCCAGTGCCAGCATTCACAATGCTTGGTGAGTTGTTGGTGCATCGTCCCTTAGAGAATTTACAGTTGTGCGACGCTGTGTATCGTGGTAAGGATACAGGATTCATGCCAGCCTGACCAAACGTGCTCGCATAGAGGGATCTATCCCACAGAAACAGGCAGTACATTAACGAGAACGTCATAACGACACAACACCGCTTGCGTGCATGGTCTGGCATGAGCATGTCATACGAATCTAACCTTGTGTGCGCATGACGTGTGGAAGTTTCTGCGTTGTGTGATATTTCTGCTGCGAGTTGTTCTGATGCCAAATAAAGCAGGGAAGGAATTTTGCTTGTGAATCCTACACCGGGTGAGAGGCAAATGTTTCAAAAGCACCATCTCGCAGCATCATTGTTTTGCCGCTCTTAATGAACCAATAAATATTACAGTAGTACAAATGGTTTCATTGGGCAGGTAACAAACTTCCAGTGTCCAAGTCAAACTTCTTATGTGACCTAGTGAAGCGTCGTGTAAGACGTAAATTACAAAAAAAAACGTGTGGGTATTTTTTTATCTACCCTCTATTCTTCACTTATGACACTGCATGGTTTCGCATTCATTCTTCTTCGTCCAGCGGCTGCATGGAAGCACCTTCTGTTCACTATACACGCACGCGGACGCTGGGGACATGCCCAGCAGGCGACGCGATTCGAACAAATAATTGTGTAGAGCCTACTTGGTCTTCCTATCGGCTAAGAGGCTTTGTAGCCTGGACAGTGACGAAAGGGGCTTATGATATAAAGCATAGGTTGCACCCCACAGAGTTCTGAAAGCTCAGTTTTGCCCTGTAGCATAAATACCCGTCTCCAATTGTACTCGAAAACAAAATTTTAGGTCAATCACCGTTCATTTAAACACCGATTTCGAAAATAGGCATTTATACGCTCTTTTAGAAGTTTAGGCACAAAGGTTTAAAATAGGCATTTATAAGCACTGTACAAACACTAGGAAACCTCTTCTTGGGCTCCAACTCATGCTCATATGCCGAAATGGCACGATAAGAGTGCGCAAAATAATTGGCATTTGCCTATAATCCAGTCTTCATTATGATATGCAAGTTTGAGCTCTAATTGTAGCAACATTGGATTCACCATGAAATGACCAAAATACCTTTATTTGATTTTCATAGCACACCCTTCCGCATGTTCGTAAGATAGTGTAGACCCACCTTTACAACTTGGACTTGAATCTTGTTAACCCATTGGGCATGCTTCAATCAAGTAAAGATGAAAACAAACAAAAACGACTCAAGAGTAACCCCGAATACAGCCTATGCCTTTGGAATTGCACAACTGAGCCAAACTACAGTGAATGGTTTAGAGTAGGTTTATTCACCTGCAGAATACTTTAAGCTTAATAACTATGCATTGCATTGAACGAAAACTTCCTAAACTGCAATCATGGGATCTTTTGTTGTTCTACACATGGACACTTGCATTGAATGTGGCCAATATTGCGAAATTATAAGGTAGCAGCCGCTAGGCTTTCTCTGTTCCTTTCTTTCTCTCTTTTTTTCTTTCTTTCTTCAAGTTATCGGTTAGGTACAATAGCACTCTCCTTCATTGAGCTGAGCTTTTTACAATGAAACAATAACCAAAACCACTTTTTCACTTTATCTGCCTTTTCAGCAGGCGAACCATCACAGTAGCATGAAAAATACATGTGCACAGTATAAGAACACCAAGGCTCCAGCCAGAAAAGCTGAGAAGGTTAAACCTGCAGCTGGGGCCCATTGCACCGCGATATGTAGGGCTATGATCCCAAAGGCAATTACGGCATACTTCACGTTTGTTGTTTTAACTTAGCAAGTTGGCCAATCAGTTTTCATGCCTCTGTGGCTTATGCTTGTACCAGATGATGGAAGGAAAGGAGGAAAGATCACTCTAAACACAATTTAGTGAAGTCATTAAGTGGTCAAGTGCTGCATTAGTGGTGCAAATACGTTGCATAATAATGTAAAAGCTCTATTACGCTTACAAATTTCTCGGCAGTAGATTAGCCGCTTGGAATTGCCACCTTCGCACTGCTTGAACAGCAGGTGCCTTTCTCTTCTTTTTGCTGTGTAACACGTGTCCATTTTTCAGCAGTGACCATAATCCTGATGGTATAATCGGCCCTCCAGATTTTGTAGAGAGGCATGACTGCTGCTTTTTAAATTACAAAAAACTTTACCATCTAACATCCAAATATTTTGGATGTTAGATGGTAAGATCCAAATATTTTGGAGGTGGGCTCGACAGCTGTGCTACTGCAAAGAGCAGTAACCCGCTTACCTTTGCCATGCAGGTATTCACGCTTGCTATCTCGCGCGTGCTGTTGCCTGCCTTATCGTTCGCTACCACCGAGACAGCGTCGACATGCCGGTTCCAAGAAAATGGCTGGGAAACTCAAGCCTTCTACCGAACAACGCCCCTTACCCAACCGGAAGCCAGCACCTCAATCGACCAGATGGCGCTAACCCTGGAACACTCAGTTCTCACTTCACCGTAGGAGACCGCATCGCCTCGAACATCAACCTGTTTGTCGCCTACAAAAGAGCTGCGATCTACCGCGGCGCTTCGTGGGCTCGACAGCTGTGCTACAGCACAGAGCAGTAACCCGCTTACCTTTGCCATGCAGGTATTCAGGCTTGCTATCTCACGCCCCTGCCTTATCGTTCGCCACCACCGAAACAACGTCGACAAGCCGGTTCCAAGAAAATGGCTGGGAAAGTCAGGCCTTTTACCGAACAACGCCCCTTACCAACCGGAAGCCAGCACCTGAACCAACCAGATGGCGCTAATTATGGAACACTCGGTCCTCACTTCACCGTGGGAGACCGCATCGCCTGGAACATCAACCTGTTTCTCGCCTACAAAAGAGCTGCGATCTACCGCGGCGCTTCGTGGGCTCGACAGCTGTGCTACAGCACAAAGCAGTAACCCGCTTACCTTTGCCATGCAGGTTTGTAAACGGTACGCTCTGTTCTCAAAGAAATCAAGCAACTACTTTTTGCTACAGCTGCCGAGCGCACGGTGCTGCTTTTTAATTGTTGTTGAGTGTGCTGACGTCATTCGTTCCTTGCTCATGTTACCGGGCGACATCGAGTCAAATGCGGGTCCTACCACAACCGCTATACTCGACGAATTGCATAAAATATCAGCTGGTCAGTCCAAACTAATTTCAGAAGTAAATGACCTGAAAGACCAACTTCTAACTACGAATCAAACTATCGCCCAGTTGAGTCAGCGGATAAATGATGTTGAAAAACATTGTCAGAGCCTTATTTTGCTTCGCACAGAAATAGACAACATAAAGTCCAACACTGCCCAGACAGCTCGCCAAGTATTGGAACTCGAGACACGTCTTGACGATGCCGAAAATTGATCCCGGCGAAACAACTTGGTATTTTATGGCCTGCCCGAGCCTAGTAATTCGGAAAGTTACACCCAAACCGAAGGATTGGTCATACAACACTGTCGTGACCACCTTGGCTTTACAATAAATCCAAAAGAAATGGAAAGGGTTCATCGCCTAGGCCGTCACCCTATCGAGCGCGGTCGCCTCATCATCGTTAAGTTTAGGTTCTACAGAACGAAAGAAGCTGTTCTTTCTAACGCTCGAAAATTAAAAAGGACCAATTACAGTATCGCACAGGACTTCTCCCGCTCGGTCAGAAACGCTCGTAAGCATTTGGTAGCTTTTGCCAAAACTAAATATGATTGCTTTCAACTGTCCTACAAAACACTTTCTATTGGCTCAAAGAAATATATTTATGACGAAGTCTCGCAATCTGTCAGAGAATTCAAATAGCAATCAATGGGCTGTAAAAGAAAAAAAACCATCATAGCAAAGTTCCTCGGGCTAACCTTACAATGTCTGTAATATTAACTAATATTCGCAGCTTCTTGCCGAAACGTCAGCTTGTATCAAATGTTGTCTTATCATCTACCAGCAATGTACTCATATTAACTGAAACGTGGCTACATAGCAACATCAGTGACGATGAAGTTCTAGCCGACCTGCCTAACTTCCATATTTATCGCAAAGATCGCACAGATGGACGTGGGGGGGGGGGGGTCCTTGTGGCAGTGAATCAGCAGCTATCATCTTCAGTATTACACATCGTTTCGGACATTGAAATATTATGGATCATCTGCCGCGTGGTACCGCAAACCGTACATTTAGGTATTTGCTATAGGCCGCCCCAAAGTAACCCCAATTTCCCGTGCAAACTGAACAGCATTCTAAACTCTTACAAGAGTGCATCCAAACGCTGACATCGTTCTCTTCGGAGATTTCAATTATCCTCGCATTGACTGGCATAACTACACAACTTTTAGCCCAGAAGCAACTAACTTTGTTGATGTGTTTTTGAACCTCAACCTCTCGCAGTTGATAACTGAACCAGCGCGTGTCTCACAGAGGTCGTCAAACACCCTAGATTTGATACTAAGAAACAACCCCGACTCTATGACGTCCATAACACACTTAAGGGAAATAAGCGACCACAAGGTTGTTCATGCAACCTTTAACTTTGCCCCGCTAGTATGTGAAACTTACAAAAAAACAATTCAACTTTAAAATAAGGCCAATTATGAAGCTATCAATAGCGAGCTAATTCGCTTTTTTCCGGTATTTGAGACGCAAAGTAGTAATCATTCAGTGCAAGAAAACTGGTTGCCTTTCAAGAGCAAAGTGCTAGAGCTAATTGAGAAGTATATTCCGGTATGTAGATTTGGGTGCACGTTAAAGAACAGGTGGTCGAAATTTCCGGAGCCCTCCACTACGGCGTCGCTCATAATCATATAGTGGTTTTGGGACGTTAAACTCCACATATCAATCAATTTCGGTATGTAGTTTCCGTGCTAACAAAAATAAACCATGGTTCAACAAATCACTGAAGCTACTAGAAAATAAAAAAAAAGATATTTCCGAGCTGCTAAACAGAGCAACAACCCACTTCTGTGGGATAAGTACTACTCAGCGGAAACCGAATACCTCACGGCAATACAAAACGCTAAGTACAAGTTTTTTCACAATGACCTTTCTTGTATGCTAACACAAAATCCTAAGCAATTTTGGCGGGTGATTAACCCGGAACAAAAACACACGATAACACTAGCTAATGAAAACAATGATGTTATAAGTAACGCAGAATGTGCGGACGTATTTAACACCGCCTTTGCAAGTGTATTTACTAATGACCATGCCATGCCTCCGATTGTACTAAGATCTCGATATATTACCAGTGAACTACCAATGCCTGACATTGTATTTTCCATTGATGGCATAATATCTTGCATAGAAAGTATCAAGTTAACATCATCAGGTGGTTTTGACGAAATTAATTCGAAGTTTTTACTTAATACTAAGAACATTTCGGCTGCATTCTTGTGTCTTTTGTTTTCTCAATCTCTTTTAACAGGTCATTTGTTCGATGACTGAAAAGTGGGAAAGGTCATTCCCATCCATAAATCTGGCAGTAAGCAGTCACCATTAAATTATCGTCCAATCTCGTTAACAAGTATACCATGCAAAATCATCGAACATGTCATTTATTCACAAACCATGACCTTTCTAGACTTAAATGATTTTTTAATCCTTCACAGCACGGTTTTCGCAAAGGTCTATCCTGTGAAACTCAGCTAGCTAACTTCCTTCATGATTTACACTTAAACTTAGACTGTAACCAGCAAACTGATGCCATCTTTTTGGATTTCGCTAAAGCGTTCGATAAAGTGTCTCATCAGCTCCTTCTTTTTAAACTTTCTAGCTTAAACATTAACCCTAACGTTCGTAATTGGATTGCAGCATTTCTGAAGAATCGCTCCTAATCAGTTTTTGTTAATGAGTGTGTTTCTAACCATCTTCCAGTTACGTCCGGTGTTCCGCAAGGTTCGGTGTTAGGTCCTCTACTGTTTCTAATATACATTAACGACTTCCGTTTGCACGTTTCATGTCACATTCGCATGTTCGCCAATGATTGCGTCATTTATCGTACTATTACTAATCCATCTGAGCAGCAAGCACTTCAACATGATCTTAACTCTATTCAAGCATGGTGTGACCATTGGCTCATGACACTTAACCCAACTAAATACAAATCCTTATCTTTTTCACGGCGTCAAAACCCTTTAACTTTGCCTTACACACTCGGTAATGTTGACTTGGACAGCGTCGAATCTTATAAGTATCTAGGTGTAACATTGTCATATGATCTAACGTGGGACGCGCATGTCACTAACATAATAGCGGGTGCTAACAAATCACTTGGATTTCTGAAACGTCATTTACGCCACGCTCCCAAACACCTGAAACTTTTAGCCTACAAATCTATTATCAGGCCAAAGCTTGAGTATGCGGCTACCATTTGGAGCCTGCCTCAGGCTTACTTAACAAATTCACTTGAGGCACTGCAGAACCGCGCGGTACGATTTATTCATTCATCACATTCATATCATGTCAGTGTGTCATCAATGAATGAAGAATCATCTCTATTAACTCTTGCACTTCGTCGTCGCATTGCCACCCTAGCTCTGTTCCATAAGTTCTATTACAGCTCATGTGACCGACCGGACTTTATCACCACTCCAGCCCGCATATCTCATCGCACCGTTCATGCCCTACAAGTCACCCGTCCACGCAGCCACCCCAAGACATTTTCTGCCTCCTTCTTTCCACGTGCATCATCTGAGTGGAACGACCTTTCCCACAGCAGTGCCGCCATTACCTGCCCGAGTTTATTTTTACAAAATGTAACACATTGTCTGTCTCGCACTTAACATACATGGTTAGCGTTTTCATTTTTTGTGTAATTTCTCTACACCCACCCTTTATGTAACACCCCCTAGTGGGGTCTTTAAGGTAATAAAATGAAATGAAATGAAATTTTTACCTTAATTTTCTAAATAAACTGCTCTTAAAGAAGGGCTGGGCAGAGATATTCAAAATAGTATTCCGGAATACACACATCAAAATTTACGGTATCAAGGCTGAAAATACCGATACTGAGTTACATTTGTAGTTGACATAACGAGGTATTTAAGAGATACTTTAGCAAAACGAGTAAAAAGTATTCCGGAAGACAGATACAGCACAACAGATACTGAAATACTTTTCTCTTTGTCGGGAATACTCACACTCCGTACAGCTATATGTGCAGCATATTATTTAAAATGAGCAATGCTTTGAAACTGGCAAATAAATTTATTCGTTTTCAGCGTAATCTGTAAATTCATCCCCGTAATCCGTGTGCTGTTAAGGCAATAAAAAATAGGCTCACACTGCACATAACTGTTCAGAACGACATATTTGGAGATATATGTTGCAATAAAAAATGCGCTGTATGGGAGCAATAGTCATACGCAGTGTACAGCGAAATCGGGAAGTGAAGTGCGGGAAGCATAAACTAACGAATTGACAAATTATATGCTTTTATTCACAACGGTCAGTATGGCTCTCTAACTAAAAAAGAATGAAAGCAGGAATCCTGAATCCCTTGCTGCCGCTGTAATTACGGCGCCTATATCAACATCCTTCTACTTAGTAGACTAGAGGTTAAGGCTAGTTGGTTTCCAGTTTTAGTAAAGTGGTCTAACATGAAGCAGGAGGGCAACACATGAACAATGAAGACGAGCGCTTACTTCCATCTGAAAGTTTAGAGTCTTCTAGAAACATACAAAAAGCGTAATGATGAACAAAAAACAGAAGGAATGTGAGAAGAAATGCAAGAAGACCTGCTTCTAATCACCATGTGGCCACGCTAGCTTTTTGCACAAATGCATTGGAGAAAGAAGTATCGTTGGTGGCACATGGCACCACACACAAATTTTTTTGGTGTTTGATGATTTCCGCGATAAGCTCTGGTTTTTCAAATGGGCGCCGCGGAAAAAAGAAGAAAAAACAAAAAAGAGCACTCTTGGTTTATATAGCATGAGAGAACATATTTTAAAAAGGACACTGTTGGTTGGCACCCATTGCGCACTATACAATGCTCCTCACAATCAAAATATCGCTGCTGGAAATCAAACATGTAGTATAGCATTGTTGGCAAACTCAAGCAGACAATCATTCAAACACATTTCAGTTCTTCTTGGAGCAGGGGCGGCGCCAGGATGTTTTTACTGGGGGGGCAACCACGAAAAGTGAGTTCCTCCGGGGGGGCAAGCTAGCTCTGCTCCTACTAGGTTTTCAATATATGCTTCCGGGCACTTAGGTGGGCATAGGGGGGGCAGGCGAGAATTTTGGGGGGGCTCCAGCCCACCCTTGCCCCCCCCTGGCGCCGCCCCTGTCTTGGAGGTGTGCATTGGGATGTGGGTAGAAAAGTGACTAGCTAGCTTTGAAGAAGGTAGGAGTCAATTTCAGCCTGAGCAGAAATGTAGAAATGGTGGGTGCATATCTCGCCGCAGACTGCCGAGGTCACAGCAGAGAACAATCTGTTTCATTGTAAACACGTCTCAGCCCATTTTCAAAAAAAATTTACGAGATCTCTGTGTCTTGCATAGTATCGCTATACGGGCGATACATCGTAAACATATTTCACTACTGAAATACAACTACGTTTTTGAAAAGTATCTCGATAAAGCAATACAGATACTCAAAAATGTCTCTGAAATACTATACCTTGGATCGCGATAGTGCCCAGCCCTGTTGTTAAGGCAGTTTGGCTAGTTTGTCTATACGTTTACAGGTGATCAATAGGTCTAAGAAATAAACCACTGTTCTAAACACCAAAACATTGTCTGCTTTTGACAGTGCTCAGCAGTTTTGATGAGGAACTGCGAACTGCAATGCGCCCTCTGCAAGCTACCCTGCTTTTTGAAAGCTGTAGTTTGGCCTTGCGGAGCAAGAATCATTGAGCAATAAGAGACTGAAACGTTTTCAATTGATAAAAAAATTGGTTCTATTTCGTTCACAATATTAGGTTATCATCTCTGTTTCCAAGTCAAAAAATGAATGGACTCTATTTTATTAACCACAATAGGATATCAAAGCTGCATCTTTCAAGGTGGGAGTGAGATCAAAGATAGCAGCTCTCACCCTGCAAAGTTCAAACAGAACTGAGGAGAAAGATAGCAACTTCTTAATGAAGCTTCACCTTATAAAGAATCCACAACTTGCAGAATTGCCCCTCTATTGTTTAGATCTTTTCTTCAGTTCTCCAATTTTTCACTACTCGTTTTTGCTGCAGATAGCAGCAGCCACGTAATATACAGAGACTTTAATGAACACCTGTAGTTATCAGTGTCTTCATGTTGCTTTTTTTTCATCCGTGCGTCTGAACTTTGCTGTAACGCATTGTAACTTCATCACAGTTGTAGTGGTTGCTTAAAAAAATACTTTGTTTTAATTTAATGGATTCTACTCTTCATTGTGCTGTTCTTGCTACTTCCAAATTCTATTGTAAAGATGATGGGTTGTTGCACGCCTCGGTGCCACTTACCAGTGCTGCATATGCTCGATATTCGAACTGTGTGAACATAGCTGCATGTTCTTAGGTGCATCTATGTATGCTTTGAACTTCTCGTTTTCTCAGGCTAATACTAGATAGCCAACTATTGAGGTAAGCACAAACTAAACTGATATGCTGTCTAAATTTTCCTCAAGCCTGTGGAGCTAGTCGTCACCACTAGGACTCATTGGTACAAGGTGTAAACACTGGCAAGCTGAAAGTCCAGAAGTCACAACAAAAAATGTTTTATCTCTGAAATTAAAAAGCACTTTGATTAGTGACTTTCTCAGTCAGTAAACATTAAAGGTTACTACCAAATGTGTTGTTTACCATATTCAGTGACTAGGGCCACCCCAATGCAAATTTACATGCAAACATGTAAAAACCAGCTTTTTGCAAAATTTTTCACCACCTATAAAAATTTTGTCCTACTGTACACATATCAAAATGTTTTTTGCCTACAGAAAAATACTTCCTGATAATCAGCTAAGAGGACTATGATATTTTACTAAATGTTATCTCTCTATGAAAAAATTACCCAATGAGGACCGTTCATATACTGAAAATACTACAATTGTTCTTAGCAGAAATTTTTCTCCAAAACAAATTGGTGATTAATGGATTTTTAAAAATAATTTGTGGGGTTTTACATTTCCAAACCACAATATTAATATGAAGTACGCCGTCGTAGAGTGCGATAAAGATGTGGTCATCTTTATAGTGCCCTGAGAATATGCAATACACGGGCCTCTATCATTTCTTCTGCACCAAATGCGACTACCACAGCCCAAGTTGAACCGACGGTCTTTGAGTCAGCAGCCGACCACCGTAACCACTATTCCTCTGCGGCACACGAACCACAGATTCTTTACATTTTTTTTTTCACAACGTGTTTTACGTGTCGTGGTTTCTAGCTTTCTGGAAGAGTTCACATGCAGCTTTCGATTTCTTGAGGTAAAGTTCTCTCTGGCTGGTCGCACCTCGATGCTACCTGCTGTCAGCCACCTTCTATTAGACAATGCGGAAGAGATGAGCTTCGGCTCCACAGGGAAAACATGTGTGTAGGCTGCAGCACGCCAAGGTATCACCTAATCTTTCGGCGCGGCGGCGTACCCGGCAGTGTAAACAGAGGCTCACGTAACGCTGCCAGCATCAAGGGAGGCACAAACATTAAACAGCTACACTGCATACAGCGCTGACAAGCCTGAACACTGTTGGCATGAAGTAATGCAACTGCTCTGCACAAGTAGTCAGAGCGCAACGAAAATCCTATGCTCGAACTGTAAACACGATCAACATATTCAATCCGCGATTTCAGCAAATGCTGTATTTTGTGCTCTCAGTATGCACTCCGCCTCAGAAATATCAGACACGATAAAAGCCACAAGAAAACGATTTATTCGAATCTCACCAGAGAAGCGCTAAGACGAAAACTAGTGCGAAACACCGACTAAGGAGTACTGCATTTCATTGTCTCGACTTTACTCAAAGCGGCCTAATCTGAGATATTGCATAGGCATTACAGGACACAGATGATTAGCGGCATGAGCTGTAACACAAACGGCGAATAAATGAGAAGCTAGGTGCTCAGCTCTAAATGTACACCGAGTGAAAAATATTGACGTGTTGTTAGGTGCCTTAGATATGTGCAATAATTACTTTTAATTCGCAATCGCACAAGTATGAACGCTGAACCTTGAGCAATATTGGTGGGCGCTGCGGATGAGTCGGTCGTTTGGAGTAGCGTTTGGTCACTTTGATGCCATTTAGGGTACCGTTAAGTGTAGAAAAACAGACAAATGTACAGACAGACAGACCGACAGAAGAACAGACAGACAGACAGACAGACAGACAGACAGGACAGACAGACAGGACAGACAGACAGAGAGACAGACAGACAGACAGACAGACAGACAGACAGGACAGGACAGGCAGACAGACAGACAGGATAGGACAGGACAGACAGACAGACAGACAGGACAGGACAGGACAGACAGACAGCCCCGCCGCGGTGGTCTAGTGGCTAAGGTACCCAGCGGCTGACCCGCAGGTCGCGGGTTCAAATCCCGGCTGCGGCGGCTGCATTTCCGATGGAGACGGAAAATTTGTAGGCCCATGTGCTCAGATTTGGGGGCATGTTAAAGAACCCCAGGTAGTCGAAATTTCCGGACCCTCCACACGAAAAGTTTGGTGTCGAAGGCCCCGAAGAAAAACTACCGTCTTTAACAAGCGCTAGCCAGTGTGCATCATTGGTGTGTGCGTCGTTGGTGTTAGGCCTATCTGTTGAGGAAGGTAGTCGGGGTATTGACTAGAGTAGGGACTGCCGACACAAGAGTGACAATGGCGGGACGCCCACCGCAGTCAAATTGTTTTTCTTTCCACTATACACTGTAAACAAAATCCGTGGATCAACGTCGGAACTGACCATGAAAATTGTTCGAGCTCAATGCTTACGAAGATGCTTGGGTCTACCGGGCTGTACTTCTACAAATTGGAGTATCGCAGAGGCTCAGGCTTGTGCCATCAGTGTATACATGCTCTGCGAGCCACTTAGAGTTCACTTTCGATTGCTGAGCAGACACAGACAGCACCCACTGTCAGTACTACCCGCCACTCACCGAGATTGCAGGTTCTCAAAAGTAATATCGCGGCATGAAAATATTATACCATCAAGGTTTTTCCCGCCAAATGCCCCAGCAGTGCCTCCATGGGGCCTGCCTAAACCACCTGTTTGTTTTTCGATACCTGGAATTGCGAAAAAATCGCTGATTTTTTCTGTTGGCCTCAGACAACTGACTCTATATCACATTCATACAACGTAAAGTGATTCTCTGCACGTGTACACCGACAGATGATTCTCTGCACGTGTACACCACGCTAAGCGCCTTCGCCGCAGCCTTTGTCATCCTAGACATGGATATCGCTCGACGATTCAAATTGGACCATAAAACCACATCAACTGCCGCAGAGCTTGCCGCTATACGGGAGGCAATAAGATTTATTTCCGGAGAGCGAACTCGAGCCTGGACAATTTTCTGTGATGCCAAACACGCTTTGAAAACAATTATTTGCATCATGAAGCAAGGTCCGTATTACAGCTTGGCAATAGAAATCACAGAACTTATTCAGGTTGCTTCAACAAATGGCCTTCTTATCACTTTCCAGTGGATTCCCGTGCATTGCAGCGTAATGAGAAACGAAGAGGAAGACATTGAAGCTAAAATGCCTTGAGCAGTGCCCCTGAAGTAGGCATTGCAGTTTCACTAGCTGACACGAACGCCCTGCTTCGTTGCGTGATGCGCAGCTACACACTTCAACACTGGACCAAACTGGAACGGCGACACCAGCGACTTCACAAATGGGACCCGGAAATGAGGTTCCGCATGTCCCCTAAATTGAAACAGCAACTCACAAGTATGATTCACCGCATTCATCTTGGTGTAGCGTACACCAGACGTTACGCACATATCATCGGTCGCAGTGACACCAGTCCTAATTGTAAACACTGTGGTGTGTCAGAAGCACTTTAGCACATATTTTGTGTCTGCCCAGCATACGCACGTGAACGACAAACACTGATTCCTTCTAGTGAACTATATTGCAGTAGGTCATTAACTGATGAGACCGTGTTGGGCCCTTGGCCAGATACCAACAGTGAAACTGCGGTCACAAGAGCAGTTATAACCTTTTTGGAAACAACTGGACTATATGCGCGGTTCTAAATTGTGTCTCAACTAGAAAGAACACTACATACTCCCCTCTCTATCTCACCATCATCATCCATTATTCTTTCTTTTCCCCATTCCCTTCCCCTAGTGTAGAGTAGCAGGCTAGAGCAAGCTATCGCTCAGGCCGACCTATCTGCCTTTCTGTAAATAAACTTATCTCTCTCTGTCTCTCGACAATGAAAATTACAGCCTGTGTTGTGTTTCTCGAAAACTCGTGGAAGTGGACGTAGAAGAACAATCTTCTGCTGTGTTTTCGATAAAACGACGGGGAACACGATAAATGAGCACTCCAACTTTCCGTTACTATGCTCATATCGTAAACACAAAAAAAAGGCGGATCCCACATACAGTGGCAATCAATGTTATGCGAAGCACGAATGAGTAAAGTTGATATATCACAATAAAATCAGCAGAACTTTGCGAGGTGGAGGTAAATGACCCCGTACATGTCTTCCGTGTAGTGATTATCAAGTTTGGATGAGTCGTTTACCTTCGTCATCTATTCACGTCACGTGATACCAAATTTATATATGTGGAGCTAGCGAAACGGCCGCGAGCACGCTATGAGCGTGGTAGGTTGTCATCTTCTTGCATGACACGCATGTCAGAATTATCATGTTTGCACCGTTCATATATTTTGCCATCCCTTGACTTCCCGTAACACCAAATTTGTTATATGTGGAGCTGGCAAAACGGCCGCGAGTGCATCTTGAAGGACCCAATCTACTCTTATGTAGCGTTGACGCGCGCGCACGCTGGGCACAGCGACGCTACGTTAGCGAAACGCGAGCACTCCATACCTGGCGCCAGGCGCGCCCGGCGCGACAAACGTCTGTCATTGCGGCTCGAAGACAACCAGCGTGAAAGGCGACATGCTGCATTTCGCGCTGATGCGTTACCCGCACAACACTGCGTCTCCCTCTTTCCTTGACGGAGGGACGCCGGACGCACTGAAACGCGCATGCGTCAAAGCAACACAGCGCGGCACGTGCCTGCGAGTACACGGTAGAGCCAGCACCTTGCGTGGCAACGCCAGCGTGACGCGACGAAATGAACGTCGGCGAGCACGCACACTGCATCACGTCGCAATGTATTGGTGCATTGACTGTGGTAAGTAGTCACGTTCTTACATCAAAAACATCTCATGATTATCATGTTTGCTCCAGTCACATACTTTCGTCAACCATTGACGTCATGTAATACCAAATTTAGCATGTGTGAAGGTAGCGAAACAGCCGTGAGCCCATCATGAGTGTGACATGTAGTCATGTTGTTACATGAAACGCACGTCGTTATTACCATGATTCGATGTGTCATTTACCTATGCCGTCCGTTCGTGCCATATAATACCGAGTTTGGTGAATGTGAAGCCAGCGAAATGGCCTTGAGCGCATCGGGAGCGTAGCGTGTAGTCATGTCATTACATGACACAAATCACATGTTCATCATGTTTGCACCAGTATCATACTTTCGTCATCCCCTCACGTCCCGTAATACAAAATCCAGTATATGTGAAGCTAGCCAAACGGCCGCCAGCGCATCATGAGCTTGGCATGTAGTCATGTTGTTACATGACAGGCATATTATAATTTTCATGTTAGGGCATGCAATCATGTTATACCATAGCAGTTTTGCAACATCTCAAGTGAGTGAAACGACCGCAAGAGCTAAAAGAATATGAAATTTAAATCATCATATTCATGACATACATGTCATAATTTTCATTTTATGACAAGTCAATTACGTTCTTCACACAGTCACCTTATGCCACACCAAGTTTGGTATTGATACCACTATGAAAACGTCCAGGAGAGCTAAAAGTCATAGGTGGCTAGATAGATAGATAGATAGATAGATAGATAGATAGATAGATAGATAGATAGATAGATAGATAGATAGATAGATAGATAGATAGATAGATAGATACGCTCAAAGTCGGCGAAGTTCGCTAAGAAATGCTTCGCATTTAATAACGTCAAGCTGATGTATTTTGTCATCTAGTGCGCTAGCATCCGGGATGGTGGAAGCAACGCCGTTTATACTTTTAGGGGGCGAAGCTCCTTAAAGCGGCACCCGTTCATCCCTCGTAGTAGTTATAGTCCTAGTGTGTAACCAGTCTTAGGTTATGACCCGCAAGGTGGTGTCGATGGCGGATTTCTCCTGTGCGTTGTTGAAGAATAAAAAATTCGCACCGTGCGCGTAAACTAAAAGCTGAATTCCCCTGTCTCTCATTCCCCATTAGCAGCCATTGGCATGTACATTGAGCACTATCTGACAAGAAAATGCTGCTACGTTATACTCACTGGGCGTAAACTCCTTGGTTTTAGAACCATTTAGCGAGCGTTGAGCCGCAGTGCCATGAATACAGTGAACTAGTATATACCACGAGCTCGAGGTGGTTAAAGGTGGGAAGTAGATACGAAGCGCAAGCCGTAAGAAAGTGTGCGTGTGCCACCTCTCTTTTAATCCTTGGAATGTCCGCTGGATGACGGTGCTTCTGTACGGAGAATATATGATAAAAAAATGCGAGATGGTGGTAATGGAAGTGTCGAATAGATGGACGAACGGACACACATACAGATGCATGGACGCACGCACGATGGCTGCACGGACGGATGGAAGCAGGAACAGACGCAAGGACAGATGCATTGAAGAACGCAGGCACGGACGCACAGATGGATGTGCGGACGCACGAACAGACGCACGGACGGATGGGCGGATGGACGCATGGACGGCCACACAGATGGACACGCGGACGAATGGAAGCAAGAACGAATGAATGAACTCTCCTTCATTCACTCCCGGGATATGCTGTCATTTTTTTGGCTCGTCGCCTGTGGTGGTGGGGCATTGTTGGATATCTTGTGGTTCATGTTCGCGCGTAGTTATTGGTTAATTTGAGCGTGTGACTGTTTTGAGGTGCGGTGTGATCAAAGATGTCGTACGCGCGTTGTGTGTTAGCCAGGCCTCTTCACGGAGAAAGCGGCTGTGTGCTCCCAAAATTGGATACATCGAGGCTCCGCCATACAATGGCGGCACATTGTTTGTCATTGCTCGCAGTCAATGATACTGTCATCACGAATGTTTCAGGCAAGTGCTTGATTTTTCTTTTTATGGGGTGTTTGTTTCTTGTTTCAGGTGTTATCACTCTATCGTTACGAAGAGAGAGGTCCCAATGGTCTCCTGGGTAGCGTGTCGCGAGGGCAAACGCTGGGCAGGGAGCATCCAGGCAATGTCAAGGCAAAGAGCAGTCAAAAAGAAACCAAACATTTCTATTTACAACGTATGTACTAAATGTGGGTGAGGAAGGCCCCGACGCTATGCACCGGTTTTTAAAGCACTGACCCCCGTATTCACGAACGCTCCTCGACTCGACTTCCACCCTTCACTTGACAGAGTTGATCGCTGCGCTACCGCTTGGCTGAAAAGGACACTGCGCTACTTAAGAATCGCAGCAGATTGTCGCCACTATGCAGTGACTCGCCGTGCTTAGAGACAGCGTTCGCATCGGCTTTCTCAAGTGAAGGTGGAGCTTTGAGTGAAGGGATGTTCTAGAATACGGGGTAAGACGCTCAAGGAGCAGGGCGCAGCCACCGCCGTTGAGACGCATTCAGTGTCTCTGCCAGCAATAGTGCCGAGTGGTCGCCGTGGCTTCCATGTTTCATTGAACAGTAAGCAGCCCAGTACATACTGTTATATATACGCTACGCGCTGCGCAGTGCTATCTGGCCCCCCATGCAGGCCTTTCTACAAAAAAACACTTGATGTGTCCGTTCGAGACGCCGGGCACATTCCGCGCTTTCTGTTCTTTCGTCGTCGTCGAACCTTCGCTCAGTGACACGTTCGTACGTTGAAAGTGCCCCTTCCGTGCTGCGCCCTGTGCTGCTACGTCTGCCATTCGTCCACACGCGCGTTTATGTTTTTTTCCGAAGCGCCCAAGATCCAAAGATCGAAATCGACCAAGCGCCCTTCACTCGCTTTTTCTTGTTTTTTGCGAACCCGATTTGCGAAAAGACCAACAAAAAGCGTGTTTCACATAAATACAGTGGGATTCTTTTCCTGCAATTTGTGTTTGTCGTATGTTGAACGACTACTTGTGGTCGGTCTGCCACTGAATTCGCTCACCACATCGGTCTAGTGGCTGTGGTGCTCAGCTGCTGAACCGATGTTCGCGGGATCCTGGCCACGGCGGGTGCATTTTGAATGGAGGTGGAAATGCTTGAGTCTGGTGTATTTGGATTTTAAGTTCAAGTTAACGAACCCTTGGTCATCGCAATTAACAGCGAGCAATTATTACAACGGCTGTCAATTATGAAACAGCGCTTGTGCGAAGGTGCTTATAAGCTGGTGGTGGCACCGAGCAGCCGTCGGCATCACGAAGTGTATGATACACTGGTATAGGCGAAAGTGTACCTGAGCCTTTACTGTTCGGCACGACAGCTGCCTATGCTATACAAGCACAAAATTCAACAACTCGTGCACGTGATGTGTCAAGTGCACACGGAATCAACGCGACAAGTAACAAAACACAAGGAAAGAAAACGCTAGCCACTGCTGCTTGTTAGGCCGTGTTTTTTTTTTCTGTAATGGCCTGTTTCGTGTACCAGTCGCTTAATACACACAGACAACGGTGGTCTTTTGCGTGTGACGTTTCACGTCTTTCAAGTGCTATATTCTCTCTATGAGACCAACAATCATTTCTGAAAATAATACTGTTCACTGTAGACGTGATCAGAGCCCGTCGGGCAATGCCTGTAGCACACTGCCGCTGCTTTCTGCAATTATGGTAATGTGCACAGCAAGGGCCTCATACTTATGCCAAGAATCACGAGTGTGTCTGTGTTGTTGATGAACAAAAATGCTCTCATCACTTTTTATTTTCTACATTCCTTTCAGAAGTGATCAAAGTGCTGAAGTGGCAGTCTGAGCACCTTCAAAATGTCAGAAGTTGGTGAACGTGATCTGTTTATTTTGTTCAAATATTTGAAGTCATGTTTTGTTGAACGGGTAGCTATTATGTATTTGGCCTGCAGCAGCATGCGTGGTGTGTTCACAGCGCATGCAGACCTCACTACAGAGTAAGTGGAAACAGCTATGTCAAATGCACAAAAACCCATAAAATAGAGAACATTGATTTTCAGTCTGTACATCAAATATGATTAAAGGCCCTGCTTTCAAAACATAAGAAGCAATACCTGCCTTATGAAACATCAGCTTTTTCACAGTACTATTGTTCCACACCTGCCCGCAATTCTGCAAAAGCTTTAGTTATTTTCGCAATTTAGGTTACCTCCAGAACTAACTGCACTTTATGACCTGTGGAACAGTAACGTTTCCTTTAATATAACAAAGAAACAAGACAGCTCAATAAAGTGCAGAGAAGCCCATAAACGAAGCCACCTGTTTTCCTCTTCAAGTAAGCTCGAAAATGTAAAGAGAAATAGAAAATCCTACAGGAGTACCTTGAAGAGCTTGTACTGGGATATTTGGCAAAACCCTTAGAAGAAAATTTTAGGCACGTGGGCACTACCAAACACTGGAAAATAACGTCATTTTGCTCTCTTCTTGTGCTTCGTGTTGTGTCTAAATTTTTCAACTAATGTGACACAAGCTCTTTAAGCCGGTGATTTCATTCTATAACAGAATAATTTACGGGCAGCCCGTTCTGCGACAACCACTTTTTCTTGTTTTGAAATAATGGCAATGCTGTATTCTGAGTCACAGAGTCATTCAAGCTTAAGGATAACACAGCTGCCGTTTTCAGAAACCGACATAGATGACGCACACGTAATAACGAAAGGGTGCTGTGCATGGCGATATAGAAAACAAATTTAGAGAGCGTCCATAAGATGGAGCCTGCTGTTTTTTTTTATTTACGACAATCCTCCGGCAACAATTTACCAGAAAGATCATGTGTAAACTGAGAGATTTTTTAGAATGTACGCCAGCCTAAAGCAGCGTTTGGGAACAAATACAGTTTCGTAGAATAAAAGTGGTGCAGTACTAGTCCGGTGAAGTGATGCTATGCGACGGCCATATTAGTATGAATTATCGGAGGTCATCTGTATTGGCAGTGATTATTTTCGGCTAAGTATTTTTACGGAAGAGGTACTTCTTTTTTTGCACTATCCAGTGAAACGTCATTAATAAATGTGTGCTCTTTCCATGATATTCGCTATGTGGAAAAGTTTGTTATTGCTAAACATTAGCTGCATGCATGATGTTGGCAAAGGGGTCGAGTGTGTTTATTACCTGGACTTTATGTCAGCTTTTCTGCCCGTAAGTAGGCGCCATTTTTGCAGTGTAAGCCGTAAATGAGCACTTCTCCACATGAACACTAAAGGAGAATATCTAATTCGTTAGGACGAGTTATACTCGTACAAAGCAGTATGGAAATAGTTTGAGCTGGACGAGTAGAGCTCGTAGAAATCATTTAAGGGTTAAGAAAGAAAAGTGGACCAAAAAATAACTTCCCGGCCGCAAGTTGGGCCCACGGCCAGTTATCTTTTCGTACACTTTTCTCTCTTAAAAACTACATTACGATTACTTCTAACAGCACCTCCTATACTCTCTTTGGCATTATTGTTTGTTAGTTCTCATCAAATTTGAAGCCGGCACCTTTGTAGACATGCTACTCATACTTTTGCTGCTAGTGCAGGTATCTGCGTTGTTTTGGTGTTTGTTCCATGAATATACCTTCAATGAATATGCAGGAGTGACGCTGTGTTCCGGGACCAGCCTGTCCGCAGCATCGAATATCACCTGGCTCCCGCCGGTAGTCGGTGACGTCAACGAAGAGCCGCTGTCTACGCATGACAGACGATAGGATATCGGAAGCATCGTACCGCCACATTTTGCTGGCTGGGAACCATGTGATGAACCAGGTGGTGACGAAAAGGCTACTAAAGTGAGTAACAATTTGCCACCGTGGGATTTGAAGCCGGCACTTTCGCAGACATGCGACTTACGCTGTTGCTGCTCGCACAGGTATCTGCGCTGTTTTGGGGTTTGTTCCGTGAATCTACTTTCGATGAAGTTGAAGGGGTGACGCTGTGTTCCTGGACCGGCATGCGCGCAGCATCGCATATCACCTGGCTCCCGCCTGTAGTCGGTGATGTCAGCGGGCAGCCACTGTCCACGCACGACAATCGAAACGACATCGGAAGCATCTTATCACTACGTTTTGCTGGCTAAGAACCACGTGATGAACCACGTGATGACCAAGAAGGCTACCTAAGTGAGCAACACTTTCCCACCATGGGATTTGGAGCCGGCACCTTCGCCGACATGCTACTCGCGCTTTGCTGCTTGTGCAGGTTAGTCGAAATGTTCATTTACGACCCGTAAATTTCTACCAGTTGTGCCGAAACCACCCACTCAAGCAAGTGTGACATTGCCTTGTTACAAGCGGGTCTATGGGAGGGTTAAAATTTTGTTATTTTTTTTTAAGCTTAATGCTGTATCTTGCGTTGTTGTTGTTGTTGCTGCTATTGGGCGACATTGCGCCACATACTAGCTCTCGTGACACAGATATCTTGCTAAAAAACACCCAGGATCGCCAAACTGCCATTTTGAGTAAACTAAACTCCATCAATGCAAGACTTACGAAACATGATACTTTAATGATAGAAATGAGCAAAACTTAGGTGACACTCAACGACAACTGCAAGAGGTCAAGAAATCGGTCTCCGAACAAGCTGATGTGAATAAATACCTCTTAAATGAAGCAAAAAAATAGAACTGAAGGTTGTAGATTTAGAAAATTGAAGCCGTAAAAGAAACACTGCTTTTTACTGTGTAAAGAATAATGATTAGTTTGAAAATTGGGACAAATAGGAGCTACTGAATAGTGATATTTGTAAATTTTTTCTGGCCATTCTGCTTAAATTTGTTGAAAGGGCACATCGCGTGGGACGTTATGACAGCAAAGCAAAAAAGCCAATCATTGTAAGTCTTTCATCTTTCAAGAAAAAACAATGTGTTGAACCCCAGGAAACTTAAAGAGACCGCGTACGGTATCGACTGGGACTACTCACCTGAAACGCGTGCTATTAAAAAAACTGTATGGCAATATGCTTAAGTAAAGAAGGCCTATAAAGAATTAGGTTACACTGAGTTCTAATAAGCCCATCGTGATTGGTAGAGCGCTTGATTGGGATAAAGAAAAGAAAAGGTTCTCCCGTTTTCGAAAACTCGAACAATTATAAAAGTAAAGCTCAAGAACACAAAGATATTGTTGTCTTAGTAGTTAATTGCAGAAGTGTAACAAATAAAGTAGACCAGCTTGCTGGACTGATAGAATCAGCGGAAGCAGATATTGTAACGGGCACTGAATCTAGGCTCAAACGAACTGTTAGAAATAGCGAGGCGTTTCCACAAGACTACGCGGTTTATCGTAAAGTTAGTCCAAGCCTCGGAGGGGGCGTTTTTCTGCTTGTTCATACGGCACTGCAGTCTAGTGCTCTATATCTGCCACAAAGCTATTGAAACAGTCTGGTGCAAAATCATGTTGCCTAACAACTCTAGTGTGATTGTTGGCTCGGTTTACCGTGCGCCGAGCTCTGATCCTAGCACAGTCTGTGCCTAGTGTGAAATTATCTCAGAAGTGTCTAGTGAAGTGATAATGTTCGGTGGTGATTTCAATCTGCCGGACTTGCGTTGGCATAACGATTATTGTGACATTCTTGCTAGTTGTGCTGCGAACTCTAAAATAAAAAAGCTTGTAGACACATATGATCTAGTACAATACGTAAGAGAACCAACACGCGGAAGTAATATCCTAGATTTGTTGTTTTCAAGCTCACCTAATGAATTAAGCTCTATAATAGTCATGCCATGATTTTGTGAGTGACCATTCGGCTTTTGTTATTACCGTCCAAATCAAAATTCAACGATTCAGTTCTTGTGAGAATATAAAGATATTTTTATGATAAAAGGAATTATGAAGGTATCAACCGAAAACTGCTTCAATACCTACCAACGTTTGAATGTTTAGCGGACGATTGTAACATTCATGAACTGTGGAATACGTTTAAAGTGAAATTGGGGAGCTTGTGAATGAACATATACCACACGTATAATTCTCAAAGTTTCAAAAACAAAAAAAAACTTGGGTAACATTATTCATTATATAAATTATACACAAAGGAAATGAATTTTTGCTAAGTATAAGAAAACGGAGATAAAGCTCATTATGAGAGATTGGCACAAATTAACCTTGATTTCAAGCTCACTACTAAGATCTCAAAAAAAATTATTTCAAGGGACTTAATTAAAGGGTGAAAACCTATTCTAAGGTTTTTTGGAAGTATTTGAAGGGGTGCGGATCAAGTGATCTGGGCATTGCAGAAATCATTTGCAATAACCAAATCGTTACAAACGACGAAGCAAAGGCAACATACCTAAATGACTTCTTTCATTCAGTATTTATTTCTTCGAGCGAAACCCGACACTACAACGACAGTTGCTAGCAATGTGCCGCCCATGATGCAGGTAGAACTCAGCGTGTACGATATCAAAGAGTTATCAGAGAAATTGGACGAAACCAAGGCAGTTGGCCTTGACGGTATTTCACCTCGCGTGGTAAAGCACTGCGCTGCGACCGTCTCTCTTTACCTTTTCCTTATCTTTACGCAGTCGCTTCGTGCTAGTGAATTGCTTTACGTCTGGAAGATAGCCCACGTTGTGCCCTTTCATAAAAGGGGCTCGAAAAAAGATGTCGAGAATTATAGGCCCGTGTCCCTGACACGTATTGTAGGCAAATATTGGAATATATAACTTCCTCAGCCGTCGTGAGTCACCTCACCGAGAACTGTATCCTAATTTCTGTACAGCATAGTTTCTGCAAGGGTTGCTCCTGCACTACAGAGCTTGTAGAATAATATCATAACTCAGGGAGTGAAATTGATGCCGAGGGCCACATAGATTGTTTGTTTTTAGATATTCGAAAAGCTTTTGATGCGGTTACGCATTCACTTCCTATTTACAAGCTACGGCAAATAGGTATACATAGAGATGTTATCAAATGGATTGACATTTTTTTATCGGAGCGCAGCCAGTGAGTTGTTATTGATGGCTAAAAATTAAGTTACGTAAACGTCACCTAAGGAGTTTATCTGGGCTCTATATCAGGACCGTTATTATTTTTATATGCATGAATGATATAAATTTTCATATTACGTCCTCCATGCGACTTTTCGCAGATTACTGAGTGGTGTACCGAGTTATATCTTGTGATCAAGATGCGACAGCATTAAAGGGAGATATGAACAGAATATATGATTGGTGCAAACAGTGCAACATGTGTTTTATTGCGAAAAAGTGCAACAATATGTTAGTCTCTAAGTACCTAAGCGTCGCGTTTTCTGCTGACTGCTCGTGGAATGCGCACATCAGCGAGACAGTTGGTAATGCTGGAGGGGCGCTGAACTTTGTTCAACAAAACCCAACAGGTTGCGAAGTTGAGTTGAAACGAAATGTGTATACTACCTGTGTTATACCAATATTAGAGTACGCCTGCCAACTCTGGGATCCATTAGGAAGCCAGTCTCAATTTTCGAATAGAAGGTATCCGAAACAGAGCAGTCAGGTAATACTGGGCAGGAAACTGTAGATCGGACATAATGATCAAAAAAGAGCTGAATCAAGAATTGTTGTCTTCGCGACAACAAAAGCTAAGGCTAAAACTGTTTTTTTTTCAGATATATAGCAACAAGATAAGAATAAACAAACAATTACCTAAATATACGTTTATATGTTTGTATGCGTAATGATCTCAAACACTAAATTCGTGAATACCGGCTCATGACGTTCATGTTTGCGAATTCTTTTTCCCGAAGTATGTAGCCGAATGTAACAAGCTCTCTGTAGAACAAGTAAGTTGTGTAAATAAAGACCTATTTGTATCTCTGTTGTACACCCCCCTGCTGTACGCCAAGGGCAATGCGCGGTAACTGTTGAATAAATAAAAATATCAGTAAAGCGTCTCGTGAAGTGTTGACGTATTTTTATTCCTTTTTTCCCTCGTAAATCCACCTCACGCAGTGGAAACATAGCGTCGTCTCGTGGTCTTTCCGATCTAGGTGTTGCAGTCGATAAATCAAGTCATTGAGTCGGTTCAGTCGGTGTAGTCTTGACCTCTACCAACCATGGTGGCTACGACATTGGGATCAGTCCTTGCTCCTTCATTAGGGTAACTTCCCGGCACAGGATTTCCACGCTCTGTAGCCATCTCAATGGCTGAGATAACGACGAAACCTGCATTGACATTGGTCCAGTCAAAAAACTTCAAACATTTGTTGTCATCAGTCGAACGCGCTGGAGGACAAACAGCCCTCCTTGTGGTCTTAAATTAACGTGACCTTCTACGCAGTTCTTACTATTTTTCCTCCAGCTTCTTCTCTGCCCCGCCACGGTGGTCTAGTGGCTAAGGTACTCGGCAGCTGACGCACAGGTTTCGGGATCGAATTGCGGCTGCGGTGGCTGCATTTCCGATGGAAGCGGAAATGTTGTAGGCCGGTGTGCTCAGATTTGGGTGCACGTTAAAGGACCCCAGGTGGTCGAAATTTCCGGAGCCGTCCACTACGGCGTCTCTCATAATTATTTCGTGGTTTTGGGACGTTAAACGCCACAACTCAATCATCAATTATTCCAGCTTCTTCTCTTCGTCAGACCATATCAGTTCGTTCCTAGTAGGCTGTGTTTCCCATCCCCAGTAACCCTGCCCTTTGCGCTACTGGCCAGCAGTTGTCTGCCCTCTCTATTGCAAAAACCAGTGCCACTGGATACCAGCGTCCAGCGCCATGCCTGATTATGGGCCCAGTATGGCGCTGGTACTGGAGCCTCCCAGCACAGGTACTGGGACGCTGGAGTGGCAGCATCCCAGTACTCTGCGCAAAATGGCTTCACAGGGTTGAAACAGGGGTGTCCATTCACAATAAATACATAAATATATAAATAAGGAACGCTCATTCACAAAAAAAAAAGTTAAATGAGAAAAAAATTAAGCGCCTCCTGACCAGACTCGAAATCGCCACCTTTTGATTTCGAACCGAGTACCCTACCAACTACGCCACACCTTTTTTTTTTCATGGTATTTTATAAAGTACTTGCGCAATAATGACAATATCAAGCGAACAAAAGTACAATCAAATCGCGAATGTAAGCGCTCAAGCGTTACTAATAAACACTAAATGGCTACACAGCGTGAGTTTTTCACATGGAGAGTTCTTCAGATCGTGTTATACAAACAAAAAAGGGGTGAGGTCAAACATTTCTCTAATACGGAGTACCAGTCCGGTCTAAAGTCCAGCTCATCGTAAATGTTTTTTAGGTGGATAGCCATTTGAATGAAGTGTGCGCTTGAAGAGGTGGTGGGCTCTGCATTGCGGTCTTGCATTCGTGTCTTCCACAAGCTGTGCATACCCATGAGGAAAAACATATCATATGGTACTTCATCAAGCGCTGCTGGTAGAACCATGACAGTATTGAAGAACCATGACAGTATTGAAGAACCATGACAGTATTGAACCATGACAGTATTGAAGCACTGTTCGAGCGACATGTATATTGCTTTCTATGGATCGACCTCTGATTCCACATGTCTGATGAGACCCAATTAGGATCGACATAGCAAATTACAACCTATTCTCTAATACTTTTGCGAAAATTTTGTAGTCCACGTTTGACAGCAATATTGGTCTGTAGTCCTCGACGAAGCGAAGTTTTTCCTTGTCAGTTGTTTTCGGTATTAACACAGTGTGACTTTTGCAAAAAGATTGTGGGAGTGTATCTATGTCATAACTCATCTGAAAAATATTCAGCAATATAGGAGCAAGTGTTTTCTTGAAAGCTTTGTAAAATTCGCCTGAGATGCCATCAGGGCCCGGTGTTTTCAACAAAGGCTGGTTGTCGATTGCCTGCTCGATTTCCTGTATAGTAATGGGCCCTTTAATGACTGCACAATCATTGTCCTTTAAGGGGTTCACAAGAGAAACAAAACTAGCCTTGAGGTGAGCGTCAAGATCATCAGAGGGAAAGCTAAATAAACTGTTATAGTACGTTTCGAACGCCAAAGTAATGTCTCCGTTATCTTTTTTGAGCACATCGTTAACGTACAAGTCTGAAATAGCTTTAGAAATCACATGGCGTTGCTCATCAAGTAAAGCTTGGAGCGTCGGTTGCTCAGAATTTAAAGTGCACTGGTTCCGAGATTTAATACGTGCCCCTTGGTAGGGAGCAGCATCATATCTCTGTAGTTGGCACTTAATATTCTCAATGTCTTTGATGTACTTTCCCGGCATTTCGCATTCCATCTCGTAAAGATTGCAAAGACTTTTAACAAGTATCTTTTCATCATTCTTTCTATAGAAAGACTTAACAGCCACAATTTCTAAAGATATAGCATGGACTTCTTGTTTAAAAAGCTCCCAAGCAGCGAAGATATGAAAAGGAATCGAAAAAGATTGCCTCAATGCCATCTGGACGCGATTCATGAATTCCTGGTCACAGAGGAGCTTCGCATTCATTTTCCAAAGGGCCCACTTGGGACGGAATTGTTTGAGATGATTTTCACCAATTTGCGCTATGACAATACAATGGTCTGAGAATGATACAGCTTCGGTGCTGCAGGACATTTTACGAGATAGGAGTGATGAGGACACGTAAATCCGGTCAAGGCGAGCATGAGAACTGCCTTGTACTCTTGTATATGCTGTTGCCCGATTCGAGACCCCGATGTCAATTAGTCCTGCATTATCTACAATACCGGATAAAAGCTCACCACTCCTGTCTCTCTTTGCAGACAAATTATAATGATCAATAACTTCACATGCGCAATTACGTTGGGTTGTAAAATGACTATTTATCCAAAGAACGCACAGTTCTACTTCATATGTACAAAACGCTCAGTCAAGGTTGACGCGATATTCCTTTCTAACTAATGATTGCGTCTTGATTCGACAGCGACGAACGGCTTCCGGGCGCCGAATGACGTGCGCATATTAGCAAGAGCCCGAAGTTTTCTTGAAGCATCCGCATCTTAGCTCTGAAAAATCTCAAACTGACTGCAGTGGCAGCCACAGATTGTCGGCTGTTGCTGCCGATAGCTTTTTTTTTCTTTGACAGCCAGTTCTCGCACTTGCTACTGGTCAACATGCACAGATGATTTAAAATGTATTGGTTATTAGATATCCAGGCACACGAGTGAATATCGAGTTTTTTTTTTGCGCAAGCGATGATGTAGCAGTTTTCATCCAGCGTGTTAGAATACATATTTACTTTTATATCAATACCTGCAACTAAGAAAGTGCTGAAGAAATTACTAATGCAATCCGCTGAAAAGTATGCCAGTTTGTTATTTCGCTAAAGCGTACCAAATTACCAGCAAAATTGCGCGTTCTTACATATGTGTCAGAGAAGTACCGGCTCTTGCACTCAGAAGGAAGGTTTCGGTGTCAGCCTGTGTTGCTGAAAACACGACACATCGTTCGTCGCCGCTCCTTGTGCGGGCACCGTACACGCGGAGAAATGGTTGGTTTAGGCTCAGGGTTGTCTGAACTGTACCTTACAGTCATTCTTACACATTAGTATTGTGCCTACCTAAAGAGAACAGCGCTGGCAGCAGGTACACCGACGCGGCCGGCATGAGATGCCTCGCTGGGACGGGGCACAGGGTAAGACTGCTCTCGCAGCAGCTGAGTTTCGGTGCTTGAAGTTTCTGTATTTGAGCTTTGAAACATTTCTAACTCTTACCTAAACTGTACCTGATGTAAGTAGAAGGTCAATCATTGCCAGAAATACATTTACGGAGTGGCGATTCCGAGCGACAGCCGTTTTTCTGGCCTCCGCTGGCGGTATACAGCGGGCGTGCCAGTGTACAGATATATGCAGTTATATAAATACCAACAGTTTAAAAAAAACCCATAGAAATGCTGATGCAATCCGCTTTAAACCTATGCCAGGGAGTCAGTTCACGAAGACGTGCCACATTAATAGTAGTGGTAGTAGTAGTATTTTTATTTACAGTAAGCCGGATAAAGAGCTCACTGCAGGGGCAAATGGCTAAAGGCGAACAGCCTGACAAAGGCCCTTGTCCCTCCGCAGTCCGTGACAGTGCAAAGCTTAGACATCAGCACTGACAAACAATATATATATTCAATACATTGGTTTCAAGCAACCTGAACTTGTAAACACAAAATTCAAACATAAATAGCATAAGAAGTTTACATAACATATTTTAAGAATTAGAGGTCACTCTCGTTAAAATTCACAACTAAACAATATCAATGAAACAACTCAAAAACAGACACAAAATGCATGCGGATACAATGAATTCCGCTGTATACACTCGTATAATTGACATAGAAGTTTATGAACAATTTAAGCATTTGCAGAGGCATCAGACTCCATTACGTAGTTTCGATAGTGTAGACCAGTGGTTATGAATAAGTTCTTTATTTGTTTCTTCAAAGTCGCACTACTAGCCCTAAAGTTCAATTGATCTGCAACTTGAAACCTGATGTTACATATCAGTCAGAGAAGTGCGGCCGGCAGCTTTCTCCGACAGCCTGCGTAGCTGAAAACGCGACGCTTCGATCGTCAGCGCTCCTTGTGCGAACATCGACACAAGGCGAAATAGTTGATTTAGGTTCATGGATGTCTAAATTATACTTTACAGTTATTCTCACAATTCAAAATTGTGTGTACATGAAGCAAGAATGGCCGGTAACATATATACCAACGCGGCCAGGACGACAGGATTAATGCTCGCTGAGCCGGGCATTGGGTAAGACCACTCTCGACGCGGTGAGCTGACATGCTTGAAGATTCTGCATTCGAGCTTTGGAACGTTTCTAACTGTTACCTGAAGTAAGTAGAAGGAGAAGCATGGCCAGACATTCATTTATGCGGCGTGGCGGAATCGGAACGACAGATTTTTTTCTCGCCTGCGCTGGGAACCTTTCGAAGCGATCGAGAGAGCTCATTTTACGTTTCTTCTACTTGGCGCAAAACCAAATTCCTCTTTCTGTTAGGAGTGGCGTGCAGCTCCAGGCTTACAAACGCTGCCACTTGGAATCGTTACTGTTATACACGGCTTATGCGAATATGGCCGGTATACGCGGGGGCATATACGACAAAGGTGCATTATTTATTCTGCGATACGTACGTGCGCCGTGAAAACTACGTATGTTCGGTATCAGTAAAGGTAGCATCTCTCCGTGCCATCGATTCAATTGTTTAATATTCAACGACACCCACACATACCACGGCACACGCTACAATAATGTATACGCTGCGCTGGTAGAAACAGAGCGTGCTCCAGTATTTACCAGAGCTTGCCAGTGAAAATTCCAGCGCTTCCAGCGCTTTGCAGTGAGCACCAACATCACAGCGGTCAAGCCAGCACCCCTACCAGTGCAAAACAGCTTTTTCCCAATGCGCCCAGCGAAGTGCCAGTGAATACAAGCACGTACTGGTGTCTCCAGCGTGTACCAGTGCCAAAAAACGTACTGGCATTACGCTGGGGACGCTTTTTTTTGCAAAAGGGCTTCCTGCTGATTGACCAAGCAAAGTCAGTTTATTTGGTCTTATAAACACCTACGATAAGTATGTGTGCCAAAGTATCCGTAGATTACATGTAACTATTTCGGGAGAGCTCCCAAGCCACACGTTATATTTACTGAATATACTGCAATCTGTAGTCTCCGCTTGTAGTGATTGCCTAAGTTTGCATGCATGATGAGTAGCGTGACATGGTTCCTTTACACTGTTTCTTTAAACGCTCTTTATCTTCAGTTTGTTGCTTTTGTTCCCCAATGTTAAGGGCACCTTGCTCTTTCAAAGCATTTGTTCATTCACCACGTTCTCGTACATTATGTCTTCAGTTTTGATTTTCGAATGCAATTGCGGCAAGATTCGGCGACATTTTAGTGACCTTATTCAGTTGAGAAATGCGTTAAAAGAAAATGGCTTCAGCTTACGCATAGCAGGGTTAGTTGAACACCTTTACAAGCGTTCTTTGACCTTCATTAGCCATAGCATAACCTAATACTATTGTTCAGCGTGGAAGTGTGTTCTTTGAAAGACGATAGCCTTTCTTGTTACTCTTGAACACCGAAATTTCGATTTTCATATCTGTTTCTCGGTCTGTCTGTCGAAGGATTCAGCCAGCGGCGAAAGATTAAGCCTGTGCTCAATGCACACCCATCTTGATAGCTGCCTTCATTATTGTGAACATCATCAATCAAAAACGATTTATACGCATATACGCGGCGCAACTTCAATAACGTAAGTATTAGGCAGTGCGTTTACCTATCGAATCCATAGATATGTAAATTTAAACACCGCAGAGTTTATTACGCTGTGCTGACTGTGTGAAGCTACGAAGGAAAAAGCTAGTGTTTCCGACGCCTCACTGAAACGATGTGATGCCGTCACCTACAAGCAGCCTTCCGTTCGGAAAAAAATCGTTTCTTCACATTTCTGCCATATGCCACTATATCTCACGCAGCACTCCACGATCTTCATGCGCAGATTGTCAAACACGCACTTTATTCTCCTTTTCAGACCGATGAATATCGTCTTTGACATAATTTGTAGCCAAGCACGCAGGTACGATGTCATTTTTTGCTTTACATTTCACGCAAAACTTTGCCACCTGCTCATATAAACACTTTTTTTTGAACTTCTATTATATCACAATATTGAGAAAGAAATTTCAGCAAGCATTTATATAAATGTGCAATTTTTATGTACTACGCAACAATGCAGGGAACTCTGCAATACTAGGACACAGTATTTAAATTCTTTGAACTCACCGTAAGTTATTGCGACAAAAATAAAAAAGAGACAGGCG
The DNA here is from genome assembly GCF_043290135.1 of Rhipicephalus microplus. NCBI lineage: Eukaryota > Metazoa > Arthropoda > Arachnida > Ixodida > Ixodidae > Rhipicephalus > Rhipicephalus microplus. The sequence goes on from NC_134702.1 coordinate 215,936,529, forward strand.
ATGTTTCCCATTATTACGTGGAGATATCCTAATACACGAATTATTTATTTCCTTCACTGATATTGTTCATGACTCTGCAAAAAAAGAAGACATATTTCACGTAATTTCGAAACAGCCTTCATTCTTCATTTCGCTTTCATCTCTGTCACACATCGCCCCCCCCCTCACCTACTGAAGGTAGTATAGAATGTTTCTTCTACTGTATTTGGTAGGATTAATTGCTGATCCGGCGAAATCGGAAGTATCCTCCTGAGAGGTAAACTATCAATTTGTTCGTGACCAAAGTTGGTGAAATGTTGGAAAGTATTAGCGTCAGTCAAGTCATTTTAGGTATATAATTGAGCAGAAATCTAAAACTAAGAATAATATTTTCTAGCTAATCAGTGACTTAATGTGCAGGGCTTCGACTTTAGGCACCTGTGCTTATTTCACGGTCGTTTTAATCTTGTATTTATACATAAGTATTTCCTTGCCTACGAACCATCTTATTATGTCTACTGTATGAGAGTTTGAAAAATGTCTGTCCCGGAAAATCATGTCTTCCAGCTAAAACGAGCAGAAGTTGATTGTTGCAATCAATTTTAGCTTACAGGCAAAGCTACGTTTCTTTCACCCACATCATCGTGTGTCGTATTAGAAAAAGACGTGGTAGTTCGAGCAGATTGCCGTAGAAACTTAAACGTTGATTTCGTTCACTATGACACGTGTTTATGCAAAGATTTAGAAGCTGGTACACTCATTACTGAAAAGTCTCTGCGCCATAGCCGTATTGTTTTTTTACTCACACTCTAAACAACAAGTGAAATGTTTTAAAATAAATATTCTGCTGATGATTGTCATGCTGTTATATCCAGCATAATCACCAGGCTGACTACACCCAGTGCAGTGCAAACGTCTCTCCCCTGTTCCGCCATTCAACACTTCTTGTGCTTTCTGTGCCACGTTATACCTGTGAACGTTTTATTCGCATCGACCCACCTATCTTGCTGTCTCCCCTTCGTGCATTAACCTTTTATGCGAATCCACACAGTTACCCTCAATTTACCCTTAATAACAAATAAGCAAGAGTTATTCCATCCTGCCTACGCACTACGTGGCCAGCCGATGTCCTTTTTTTTTCTTCTTGTTTTGAACTATGATATTCCTAACTGCGGTTTGTTTCCTGACCCATTCTGCTCTCTTTTTGTCCATTAAAGGGCCCATAAACTACCTCAGATTTTTTTTCAAACAATTGAAGTTAACGCATGCATTGTGTGCAGAACGCCGAGGCCATCAACGATTATACACGGGGACACGCTACGATCCACCAGCGCACCACAGATTTCCGAAAACAGTCCCTCTTTTTTCCAGGGCCTTTCGGGGCTCCGCGTGGTGCGCCGTTCCATATCGCTGACGCGCCGAGCCAAATATGCTGCGATTGGTCAAGCAAGAAGCTACGACTTCCGCTCAGTCTGCAAGCCGCTGGCCGCGCTTCTTGTTGTTGTTTGTCGTGCTGCCCGCGTGCGTGCAGCACGTACGGGGCACGGCGTCTCCCCGTACGGGTCTATCGCGTTGGCGATCCTTTGAAGGCGTGCGCACAACGCAGGATTCAAACCGGCACGATTATGGCAGCCACGGTTCACCAACAAGCACGCAGCTACACGCAACTGACGGAGTCGATGGCTGGAGTCACGGCAACTGGAAGTACACAGTGTTTCAAGCAGCACGTCAGTGACGACGTATGCTACGCGAGATCGCGAGGCGCATGGGAGGGGCGCTAAGTGAGAGGGAAAAGAGCTTGGGAGAGGATACCAGCGAAGGGGAGCGCAGGACCGAGTGAAAAAAGTGATCATGGTGGTTTGAATAATCAAACGCGTCAAACTGCGCTATTGCACCATTTCGAAAAATTCTGACGGCTCCGTGTTCGTCGTAATCTCGTGCACAATTTGCACCACATCTCAATTGCGACATCCCGGTGGTTTACGGGCCATATAAGGTTACACCTAATATTTTTCTTTCTATCGCTCGCTGCGTCATCCTCAATTGAAGCTCAACTCTATTTCTAAGCCTCCAGGTTTCTGCTATTTAGGTAAGTACTGGTGAGATGCAGCCGTTATATACGTTTCTCTTGATGGTTAGTGGCAGATTACAATTCATGACTTGAGAATGCTTTTCAAATGTGAAACACTCCATCTTTACTTTTCTTTTTATTTATTCTCATTATTCGGCTCCACAGATACTACCTGTCCTAAGTAGACGTATTCTTTTACAACTTCCAGCGCCTCTCCACCTATTGCAAAGTGCTGTTTTCTGGCGAAATTGTTGCACATTACTTTAGTTTTGCAGATAACAATTTTCAGACTTACCTTTCTTCTTTCCATGTGCAGTTCAGTTCTCATGAGCTGTAATTTTTCCTCTGAATTACTCATCAAGGCAATGTAATCAGCGAATCGCAGATGACTAAGGTACTCTCCAGTAATTATCCCCAACTCTTCCCAATTAGGATCCTGAGAACCTGCTGTAAACACGCGGTAAATAGCATTCGAGAGAATGTGTCTCCCTACCTTACATCCTTCTTTATTGGGATAATGCCGCTTTCCTTAATCAGAACTATGGTAATAGTGCATTCGCTGTAGATTTCTACCAGTATGTTTATGTAGGGTACGTCAAGACCCGATTCTGTAGCGCGTTCATCACACCTGATGTCTCGACTAAATCAAACGCCTTCACGTAATCTATGGAAACTATGTACAGGGGTTGGACGTGTTCTGCGCACTTCCTCATCCCCTGATTGATAGTACGAAGATGGTCTACTTTAAGGTAGCCTGTACGAAATTTTGTGCGATATATCTATAGACCTTCGCTAAGCACCAGGCTTCGCTTCATTCACCTCTTTCTTACGCTGGTGAAGCTACAGGCTATTTCCAAAGGAATATTGGGAAAGTGGGGGCAATGTCAAACTTCAACTGCACAAGTGTGTCAATACAACGTATCTATTACTTCATTCGCAGTTTGATCGTGGCGAAAAGTGAGGAAAGTAATTTGGACAACAGAAAAATCACGTAATGGCCATTGCGCTCTATTTTATGCCAGTTGCGTATTTAAGACCATGGAAACATCACGTGTCATAGCCACAACCGCTGCACCAGAAATAGCTAGTTACAGGTATGGGCACTGCACTATAAGTATTCAAATACTTCGTGTCTCTTAAAAAATAGGTGCACAGGTTGTTCGAAGGTGCATATGCTCGCCGCCTTGTTGATGAAATTAACCTGGATTGTCACTCATCACTGTTCAATATCGTTTTATCACTCGTGCCCTCTCACTTTTGTGTTATCCAGTGTTTCTCGCGACAATTGAGCCGGTATTACGTGATGGAATGCTAAGCCTTATATGTAAACTTCGCGTGCCCTGAAGACTATTGGTGCTGCGCCTCTTTGCGGTCGCCCAACAATCCAGTAAGGTCACATTGAAAGCAAGTTTAATTGTTTCTTTTGCTGGGCACTTGGCATGGCAACTAGCCCTAGCGAAAAAAATATTTCGAATCTTGTAGGAACGGTGATCATTTTGATACTACTACAACGATGAAGTGAGCGGTACATTGCATAAGGCGCGAAAACCACTTGTTAGACAGATATTGGCTTTTGACATACTAGGTATGTATACGGCAGTAGTCGCAGGCCTTAAGAATTTAAACGCACAAGGGTGCGTTATTTTGGATGGAGGAGAAGAAAATATAGTTTAGTGAAAACACCCCGCCTGAAGACAACTCACCCAATCTTCCGCCGTTTTGCAGAGTGCATGGTGCCCGTAACGTCGACTTTTTTATACTATGCCTTGCTTTTGTGATTTCGCGCTGTAGTTTGGCTCAAAAAGATGCCAAAATAAGCTACACATACACGAATGCATGCACGTGAACTTTACATATGTCATAACACAAGCTGACCCCAATTCAAGTATAAAAGATTGCTGCCAGTCTCCCTACGGAAATTCAAATGACAAGGACAATTGACTGCCTCATCGACGCAAACAATATTACTCAGTATCGAAAATGTACTTGTTGTCCCGGTGGAATAATAAGTGAACTTTCGCATGGCTTCGCAAGCGAGGCATGGCCTTCTCAATTGACCTTTTTGTTGTCATCTCTGCTTATTAGTCACAAAAAATATTTGACCTAAGTAATCGTAATACCACGTAATGAGGTAGATCCGTTCATGCAGGGGTGGAAGAAAAACAACGCAGCTTTGGATGACAAGTGTGGAATAGGACATTAAATGACAGAACTAAAATTCGAGGGCAACATTTCTTAGTACGGCATCGCAGATATCCGGTACATCGATTTACTGATCAATGTCCGGGATGAACTTTTCAGCAATAACCAATATCCTTTTATTTTTAATGATTCCAGGCATTTCGCTTCTCGTTGCAATACGTGTTCTATTTGACTAATTGCATGCTGAAGCATTACATTTATTTTATCTAAACAAAGGGATACCTCTGGCAACAGGCATTATTCAAGCAATGTTGCTTTAATATTGAGGATGTTGCCCAAATCGAGCACCCTTCTTTCAGGGTTCCACAATGTTGGTCATCAATATGGTACCTTCCACATAGTTGTTTCGACAGCGATGCTGAGGAAACGTCACATTTTGATGTTAAGTATACGTTGTTAAATGTTGACAGATCTTGGCTCATATTTGAACACAAGGCTGCAACATGGCCGCCGCCGCTACGGATATTGGTTCAAAAACTAGTTAGGTGAAAAGTTAAGCATGTTACTATTGGCTTATGGTGAACAGAAGGGCGCTAAAGGGGGGCGCACAAGGAAGAAGAGGACACAGAGAACACGCTGCTATAAGTTGATTATGTTATTCAGTAAAGACACATCTAACCTTCATTAAATCTTATCAAACCCCACGAGCCGACAAGGAGAAAATTCACAGCTTATGCACGGAGTGAATAATGATGAGTGGGGCGAAGCTCCGTGCGTCTGTCTGTTTTCTGTCTGTCTACCTGTCCACCTGCCTGCCTGCCTGTCCGTCCGTCTGCCTGTCTGTTTGTCCATCCGTCCGACAGTCTTTCTGTCTGTTTGTCTGTCTATCTGTCTGTCCACTTTATAGGTCAACTATACGAAAACTACTAATACCACCAAGTGATAACATTTCCAAGTTGATGTACACGCAATGTCATCTAGTGTGTGGTTCTTAAGATAAACTGGTGGCTGCTACAAACCCAGTGGCTACTACAGCAACTAGTGGCTACCACAACAACTTATTACTACAGAAGAGGAAAAGACCCACATCCTAAGGAGCTTCCTCTTAAAAAACTTGCGCTCAGATTGTCAACGTCAAGCGAGATTCCAGAAAAAGTATCTCCCCGCCTTCAAACTGGTAGAGGGGTGAATTATGCAATTAATCTGGTGCAGTGGTCGATTGTGGAAGCACTTGTTATCCAGAGGCAGGGGCTCAATTGCATCAGTTATCTCTCTATGGGTTTGCAGGAGGAGACGATGACCTCTCTAGAACATCACTAGATGACGCCATGGTGAGCGTAAGATTTGTAGTTCTTCGTCGACTCATTGGGTTTCGTAATATTCCATGAAAGTTTGCTTATGTCTTTCTTTAAAAAAATATTTCAGTTGCTACATCATCTGTGTGCTTATCCTTGTGTGCCAAATTTTTGCAGTTTATCGGGGAAAACCAGTCTTAGTTTCAAGACATCAACAAATTCAGATGACTTCGCAATTGCTTCCTCTTTATGATTATGTGATGGCGTCATTGCTCGTCATAGTTCGAGCGCCTGCACATGTGCACAGCAAATCTTCAAAATAAATTTTGGCAATATTTCGCATTGAAGGGGTCGCTCAACACTTTTGAAGCATCCATTTATATTTGTGTTTTGTTTAGCATGATGACACGGGAATAATTTCAGGATTGCTCTGAGCCCTGATATCCAAATGAATTAGTATTTTAATCCCAACATTTTATTTTGTTATTTCGTTTTGTTTTTGAACTAAAGCTTCATTGAGATTAAGTAATACCTTATCTGAATGTGCCCAAATATTCATTTTGAATTTGTGAAAGAGGTCAAATCGATGATTGATCAGGGTTGTTTACCACCCCAAAACCACCATATCATAATTCAAGACGCTGTAGAGTTGGCCTCCGAAAATTTCGACTAGCTGGGGTTTTCGAACGTGCAACCATTTCTAAGCACATGGTCCTACAGCACTTTTGCACTCATCGAAAACGCAGCTACCGCAAGCAGGTCAGCATCCGAGTACCATAGCCACAAGACCACCGTGGCGGGGCAAGAATCTTGAAATGTTCAGGCACTTAAACGAATGCCTTTTTCAGCTTTTTTGCAGAGACGTCGTGTCACCATGAACTGAGTCTTTGTCACTCGCATTCGCTATTAACAAAGTTTTTTTTTTACAGAGCCAGTGTTTATAATCTTAAAACAAGTTCCTCTAACGTTTGTTTATTTCGTGTAGCAATATTAAGCATCTTCTCAAGCGCGCCTTTGCAAAATCGATGGTAACTCGTCACGACTGACCTCATAGTTATAAGCACCAGTGCTGCAGGCTTATTTCTTACATCATCATCTTTCACTCACGTCTATTGCAAAAAATAATGAAGTGTTTTCACTCCCGCACTCACTTCATCCTGTGCCACATTTTTAGTTAAAATTGCAGCTACGTTGTTCATATGCTCTTGTAATATATTAGTATCAACGTTAGCCTACTTTACAGGATTGATTACAACACATTATGGCAAGAGGAAAATTAGTGGGAGAACGCTTATTGTCTTGAATATGTAATAAATAAATGGCCACAAAATATTTGCAACAGCCTTGCTAGGTTAGCGCTCTCTTATTCCTGTGTTACGTTTTGTCTAGACAAAACTGCTAGAATGCGTTCACATAGCGAAAATGCACTAGACGTATTTTGTATGGTCACTTGCTAGACTCACTGTAAGACCACAAACGACGTTATTAGTTTATTTTGTTATCTTCCTTTTAGTTGTAGTCTGTGTGTCTATAATTTTCTTCAATTAAAGCAGTCACGGTAGTAATTATCATTGCTGGCGGTCTTATACATAGTATATATTGCACAGGTTGCCGCAAAAGGCACTCACTCAAAGATTGTTACCATATATGAATGAAAACGTTTTTCCAATATCAATGTCCCTACTGAAATGTTCCTTATGTATGATATCCGCCCACACGGAATCATTGAAATACGAAAGCCGTATATGTGGAAAGACCATGTGGCACTCCGCATATAAGGAAAGCCGAACGAAGCGGAAAAGTCCGCTTATAAGGAAAGGCTTAAGTTGCAGAAAGGTCCGCACATGGGGAAAGCCGTATTAATTATGCGGAAATGAAATCCATGTCTGAATATAGTGAAAAGCAATATTATCTATAGATTGAATGGACGTCCACATCTAGTGCACATGCAACACCGGGTAAAATAGTCCCAACATTCCTTGAAGATACATGATGAGGAAATGAAACATTTATATCTTTTGAAAAGTCGTGGTGCGTGAGCCAAACGAGCTTTTAGAGAAAATATGTTAAGAAGCTGAAGAATAACATGATAGGCATCATAAGTAGCGGTACATTGCAACGAAATAACGCTGTGTATATGCAATATACAAAGAAAACTTACAATGTTAGTATTTGTATTAGAAAAGTATTGATGGGCACATCAAAAGCAGCCCTGAATTTTATTTATTTTTCTGTACAATCTAGCTGTGAATAGCCAAATCTTAGTGTTGACGATATGCCAATAAGGGGACCCTGCACCGAAATTTCACGAGTTGTTTTTCAGCCGCCGAATGGTGGCACAAAACATAGTGCAACGACATCAATTTTCCAACGATAACTTTATAGTTAAACAATAATCTTAGCATTATGAAAGTGTGGTGTAGTGTTTATCTCTTGAACGCCTTGTGGAGATCGGTCAAATGCTGGTTGAGGCTCTGGCACCACTGTGAATACGGCAGGTCACTGACGTGCACCTTGATGTGTCCTTTAGAGGCACGTGAACATGTAAATGATTAGCACAATTGATGTCAGACACACAAGCAAGCACCTTAGTTCACACGCAAGAGAATTATAATTCACAAAATGAAGCCTAAAAGGAAATGCACACAATCCTTCATGTTATGCATTTGTGAATCTTAGCACATGTGCACAAATAATATGAGCTCTGCTGCATGCAGGAAAGCAGCGTGCTTCTCACATAAAAATAACTACGTTGTTCTTACGACTTTCAACAGTACAATAAATCCACTGAAATGTTATTATAAAATGGTGAAAAAAATTATTCTCACACTAACATTTTAGGAACTGCCAGTAAAAGTCCTTAATGTACTATGTCGATTTGTATAAAAGGAAACACGCGAACACGCGGCCGGGCGCTTTGGCGGCTGCTTGAAGCGTGATCAAGCGGGAGTGATAGCAACCACAGCGTCTGTTCCCGTCATGTAGTGGCGACCAAAACAAAACAGTCATTGGTGATATGGAACTGGGAGCACGATGGCAGTCTTGCTCTTTTCAAGGTGATTACGCCGTGAAGAGAGCAAGGCTGCCATAATCAGGGCGTAATCGCCCTGAAGATGGCAGCCTTGAAAGGGAGACGATTGCTATTTTGCCGCTGGTTCTATATTACCAATCACCGGTTGTTTTGCTCGCCACTAATTGGCGGGAATGGAGGCTTTGGTTGCTATCGATCCCACTTCAACGCGCTACAAGCAGCCGCCACAGCGCCCGGCTGCGCATTCGCGTGTTTCCTTTTATAAAAATTTACACTGTACATTTAATATTGCGTACATGTACATTTGCTGCTTAACTTTACAGTTTGTGTGCAGAAATGGCACCTTGAACATTATTGTGACGTGAAATTCTGCAATATATCAATGCGAAAAATCCCCATGAAAGCAAGCAGGACGTTTCAGCAGCCATTACAAATCTGTGCAAGCGAGACTACTATAGCCAACCCACAAAGTAATAGGCGAGCAATAGTAACAGAAATGAACTGCCAACAGAAAAGTTAAGTGTGTGTGCTATCTGTAACTGTTTACGTCTTAGTACATTCAGCCGCTCATAACATTGTAAATACCGACATATAAAATAACTACTCTAGTACGAATGCAAAATATGCAGTAAAACTGAATGACTCTATAAAAAGTGGCACATAATGACACGGCCTTTTTTCATAGAAAAATTGACTAAGACAGGAATATCATTATGCAGGCTAAAATCTCCAAGTGAACAATCAGATTTCAAGTCACAATTTTTACAAAGGCTGCCAAGGTTATAATCAAACGATCGGGCTCAACAAGGCCAATGATAGGTTTTAAGGCCTATGGTCACTATAATAGTGAACTATACCAAAAAAAGCACAGCATTAAAGCAAAGCACCAAAAAATTTAAAGAAAAAAGAAGCAGCCCTCTGCTATTATACGCAATGCCCTTTTATCGGTATTATTGCCTCTACTTGCCGCCTTTCATCGAGGTAACTGGAGTAATGTAGCTGAAAATACACTGTGCCTCCGAAAACTGTTGGTCGAATCTCAATCGAAGAATTGCTGAAGCTTGCACTAAACTAGGCTGCACAAGTCTTGAAACAGCGAAAGTGTACAAATTTCAAGACTACATTTTTGATTCTGGTTTGTTCGTATGCCTAAGCTTTGAAAGAGGGCTTTCATTCAATGGCTGCTAACAATAAAAATCTATCGAAATCGCCCAGAAATTGAAGTGCGTTCAGGCATTTGTCCTTTTTTCTCACTGGGCCATTCCGGATTAAACATCAAAACCTGTTTGGCTGGCGACTATCACAAATATATTTTGTTAAAAATAGTGCTAATTGACTCTACATAAAACAGTGAATTGCAAGAGTATATTTGAGGGAAAAAAAAAGTTTTAGTCACAAGGGTGCCTTCTTAACTTCGCAGAACGTCGTCTGGGTGTTGTTTTTGAGATAATTTCAAATGTATCGCTTTTTCTTGCAATATCAAATTTGGTTTACATATCAAGTAAAGGTGCTTGTGAAAGGTATTTCAAATCTAGTAATATTAGTGAAATTGTTCTGCCACATAGGCTTCCAAGAAATTAGCCAGAATTTTTATTGTTTCCATTTTTTCTCTAAAGCAAGACTGCACTATGTATGAATATCTGAGCAATAAAAATTTACTACACAAAAGGTATATCTTGCGAAAAAATTATTCTTGGGCCCTCAAGTAGCTAAAGTTTACCAGAAAAAAATCGCGAGTTTTACTATATCGTCAATTCGGTCCACATTGAAATGCGATTTGCACCTAGTGGTGGGCCAAAGTAATCCCGGCTGGGCCAGTGCAAAAATTGGTACTACTTGGCTAGACAAATGTTCACTCATGTCTTTCTATTTCCCTCTCGCCATCTTGGCTGAATCTGACTCATGATTTTCTGACTGGTGGCTGGACAAAACAAAACTGTAACCCGGCTGGACGTGCAGCCATCAGATAACACCCGTAATCACGTGTCATGTTACGTCACGCATTCATTTATATAGCACTAACCCAACTGCAATAAAGTTGTTCACCCGACTGACGGCGTCGCTACATGGTGGCAGCGGAACCCACCTGATGCATCAATGGCGTCAGCGTTATTACCACCCCCGAAGCCCATGGAGGCGTCACCGGACCTTTGAATTGCCTGGAAAACTTGGAAAAGTGAGTTTATGCTGTTTTACACTGCTACGAAGTTGAACACACAACCAAAGGATGTTCAAGCAGCCACTTTGCTAGTTACCATAGGCGAAGAAGCTGGAAAGGCATACAGTACCTTCCAGTTCGAGAAAGCGAAAAACAGAAATGATGTTGAAGTCCTGATTAAGAAATTTGAAGAACACTACAGGCCCGCGACAAACTTGACATTTCAAGAATTTCATTTCGGTTCAAGAAACCAAAAGACAGGTGAACCATTTAACGAGTGGCTAACAGAACTGCGTGTGTTAGCAAAGAACTGTGCATTCGGGAGTCTCGGAGACCGCATATTGCACAACCAAATCATTCTGGGCCCAATGGATAAGGTCCTCCAGCAAAGATTGATAGCGGAAAACCAGACGTACGAAAAGACCGCCGACATGTGCCGAGCGCAGGAACAAAGCAAAGAGCACTTCATAGAAATAAATGGAGCCACAGGATCAGGTGAAGGCACTCTAGTAAATGCAGTCGCAATAGGAAAAAATCGTTGCTACAAATGTGGAGGTCAAATGCACCGCAGTGACATGCATCCAGGGAGAGGAAAAACATTTCGAAAGTGTGGAAGGTTAAACCGTTTCGCTAGAGTATGCAGGTCATCCAAGTACCCATGAAACGTCAGCTAACAAATATGAGATCGGCGAGCAGAAGACAACGAATTTTTTCTACAAACGTTGACTGTCAGCGCGATCGCCAGTGATGGCTGGAGCGCAACTGTGTACATCGAGGGCTACCCCATCACATGCAAGCTAGATACCAGTGCAAACTGTTGTGTAATTTCAAGAAGCGATGTTTAAAAATTGCCATATAAAGCTCAGCAAGCTCGCAACGTTAAGCTCACAGCATTTTTTGGGCACACAACAGCCGCGCACGTACAAGTTCAGTTGATGCTTTCAGCAAATGACAGAACCAAAGAACAAACATTTTTCATTGTCGATCAAGACATCCCTGCCACTCTGAGTGGTGCAGCAGCTGAAAGTCTTGGCTTCATCTACCGTATGCGAGACCTACAGCATGAACTGTACTCGCCAGTACAATCTTTCGCTGACGTCTTTGAAGGACTCGGGTAGCTAAAAGACTTCGAGTATGACATGAAGCTCACGCCAGGCGCAGTGGGAGCCGTCGTTCTGGCGAGAAGAGTTCCCGTAGCTCTTCAGGACGAAGTCAAGGCTGAGCTGCAGCGCATGGAAGCCCAGGGCGTCATCGCAAAGGTAAGCGAGCCAACCGAGTGGTCTAGCCATATGGTAACAGTTGTAAAGAAGGACAAGGTTAGAATTTGCCTGGATCCTACAGCGCTTAACAAAGTGCTGCTGCGGGAACATTATCCAATTTCAACCTTAGAAGACGCAGCCTCGCAACTATCCGGTGCCAAGTACTTCTCAACGCTTGATGCGGCGTTAGGGTTCTGGCAAATTAAGCTAACCGAATCAAGCTCAAAATTCTGTACGTTCAGCACGCCGTATAGGCGTTATCGGTTTCTTCGAATGCCCTTCGGCATCACGTCTGCCCCAGAAATGTTTCAAGCAGCTATGCATCGCATGCTTGAAGGCTTGCCGTGCGTAGCCGTGATAATGTATGACATATTGCTTTGGGGCCGCACAAAATAGGAGCCCGACAACAACCTGTCACTTTTGTTGTTACGCTGTCGTGAAAATAACCTCAAGCTCAACCTAAAGAAATGCACATTTTTGCAGCCTGAAGTCCGCTACCTCAGGCACATTCTTAGCACTGAAGGCCTCCGTCTGGACCAAGGTCGAGTGAAAGACATACTGGAAATGGAAAAGCCAAGGAATTGTAAGGAACTCAAAGTCTTCTTAGGCATGATGAATTATGTACAGCGCTTCATTCCTAACATGTCTGACGTGAGAGCCCCCCTAAGAACATTGCTGCACAAAGACATTGTATGGGTTTGGACTGACTCTCAGCAGCGAACTTATGAAATGTTGCGTGAAAGCTTAGCAAATGCACCAGTTCTTGCTTTCTTCAACGCAAATAAGCCAGTAACCCTCTGGGTTGACGCCAGCCAAAAGGGAGTTGGCGCTGTGCTTATTCAAGACGGCCGTCCTGTCGCATTCTCGTCACGTTCACTAAAAGAGGCGCAGGAACGCTACGCTCAAATTGAAAAGGAAACATTGGCTAATGTACATGGTAGCGTCAAGTTTCACGATTACATCTTCACCCGAGAAACTGTGATCGTTGAGACCGATCACCGCCCCTTGGTGCCGATATTCAGCAAACCGCTTTATCCATGTCCGCTTCGCTTACAGCGCATGCGTTTGACTTTGCAACGATATCCTATTACATTAATCTACAAACCAGGAAAGGAGCTCTTCCTAGCTGACGCCTTATCTAGGTTTCCCAACGAACAGCTCATGCAAGAACAAACGGAGCAATTTCAAGTGAATGTGCTTGAGTACAATTTAGCTTCGCAGCAGCGCCTGAGGGATCTTCGTGCTGCAACAAATGAAGATCCGGCCCTGGTCAAACTTCGAGGTTACGCCGAAACAAGCTGGCCTGAAAAGAGCGAGGTGCCCGAAATTGTTCGTCAGTACTGGTTCTACAAGGAGGAGCTACACACACAGGATGGTCTTGTTTTTCGCAGCAACAAGGTAATTATACCAACCTCACAGAAACAAGAAATTATGTTGCTGATTCACGCTGCGCACGCGAGAGTTGAAATGATGAAAGCGCGGGCAAGAGACATAATGTACTGGCAAAATATGTCACGTGAAATAGAGCAATTTTTCAAAAACTGCAAGGTCTGTCCCAAGTATCAACCACGGAATGCCGAAATGCCTCTTCACAGCCACGACATCCCAAAACTGCATAGCAATTTGTTGGCATGGACCTGTTTTTCCATGAAGGCCGTGAATTTGCCGTAATAGTGGACTTCTGTTCTTTCTTTTTCAAAATCCGTGAACTCCGGCAGAGCACTGCTAGTGCTCTGACAGTATGGTGCACAGAATTGTTCGCCACTCATGGCTTACCGTGGCAGCTCTGCATGGATAATGGCCCGCAATTCAACAGCCACCTTTTTGAAGAGTTCTTGCGACAACTATGCGTTACCCATATTATGACAAGCCCTTATCACCCCCGCGACAATGGTATGACGGAAAGAGCCGTACAGGAAGCTAAAAAGCTCCTAAAGAAATGTGGGCGCAACCGGGTTGATTTTTATATGGCGTTGGTAGAATGGCGCAATACCCCGATAGATGATGTTCTAAAGTCCCTCCAAAGACTCATGGGGTGGCAAACCAGGACCCTCCTGCCTGTGTCTAACAGCCACCTGGAACCAGAAGCAGTACCTAGCAAAGCTGTTCACAAAAGGCTCAGAGAGATCCGTCAACGCCACAAGGTCTATTACAACCGTGGAACGATGGATCTGCCTGTCCGGTCTCCAGGCCAGACAGTGTCCGTATACGACACCCTCCAGTGAACATGGTCACCAGCGGGTTTTCTGAGGCCAGCCAGCACGCCCCGGTCAGCGATCCTTAAAACAGAAGAGGGTCGAGAATGCAGGCGCACAAGAGAGCACCTGCGGGACAGGACAACCCACAGCGACGAAGGCCCCAGAGAAGACAACTCCCCTCGAGAGCTTCGCCAAAGCACAAGAGCTCACCGCCAGCCCTGTCGATACCCACAGCCTGAAAGGCATAATTAATTTGCGCTACAATAAAATGAAGTAGTAACCCGACTGGACGTGCAGTCATCAGATAACACCCGTACTCACGTGAAATGTTACGTCACGCATCCGTTTATATAGCACTAACCCAACTGCAATAATGTTGTTGTTCACCCGTCTGACAGTGTCGCTGCAAAAACCACTGAAGCACTCGCAATACACAGCATGAAGTTTCTCTGGAATGGTCACCTTCATCTTCCGTGATGAAAGAGCAGCACAGTGTACTGGTGAGACACTCACTGGAACAGTCTTCAATGCCACACAGTGACTTTCCTGTTCGTATTATTGAGAGCTTGAGGGGTGCTTGCTCTTTTCTAGTGGCTGCTGCGGCTCCTTGTGTTCAGCTTAAAATCAACCTCCACAAATTTGTATATGAGGCCTTTAGTGTTGTGTATATTGATATAAAATTTTAACTGGCCATACAGTTTCTCAAGACACACTGCGTAATGACTTGTAAAACTTAGGGCCTCGCATATGCAAGCATTTGCAATCGATTCGTAGATGCACTTGACTCTAAAAGAGCAAGTTTGTTAAGTACTGTATACAATAAAGTCATTCAACACAACCACAACTTCATTTGCACACGGCAACATTAGCTTGGTGCTGTGGGCAGCTTTTATGGCATTGCTTAAGGTGACACTGCTTGTTCAACTATACTAAAAATTATGCAAAGATTGCCTGATCGATTTCGAGCAGTGCTGAAGGGTAGGGCACGAATTGAAAATGCAAACAAGGTGTTGTCTGTTAAAGCACACAAGTCTGTTTTTCTTCTCATGAGCGTTGCACGAACTTCAACATCAGTACAGACCAGGTCAGCTAAAAAGTTATACCATGCATATCCAACTAGCCCAACTTTCGATTCTGTTATCAACCAGCTCAGCTAAAAAGTGGACTGGGATTTCTTCATTGAAGAGACTGACCAGTGGTGAGAATGTGTGATTGGTTGTAAAAATAAAAATTCGTCAATTGGAGTGCATTCTTTATTCAACTTGAGTAGCATTTCATATTTAAACTGCGTTTAAGCGGCCTAGAAATCAGTATGTTATGCAGCCTGTCTGTTTAATGCAAATAGCCTGAAACTTTGACGTGCAAAAAGATTAGTGGTCAAGGTTACAGTATATATTCATATTACTTGTGCCAATAGCTGCTTACGCGGTGAAGTCAACCTTCAAAAAGCAGCGCTGCCGACGGGGCAAGCTGTGGAAAATACATGCACTTCACATGCATATGAAATGCATGCTTTTGCAGCAAACTGCAGTGCGAAAACATGCAAGCTGTCGTGCTGACCACAAACTGTTTGTAGCCCGTGTTTTGTGACACTTCATAGTAGTAAGAGATCCAAAATTTTTTAAAATATTTCAAGCAATTTCTGCGTTACTATTCATTATACTCATGCGATTCATGTCAAACGAAAAGAAACAAGCCCTAGAATTCTCATTTTTTACATGATCAGACACTTTGACCACTAATCTTTCAATTGCACAAAAAACAGCTTCTATAGAAATTGATATTCGGCGCCTTTACTGCTTTATGCTTTCAGCCATCTTTATATAATAAATAGGTGTGCTGTTTTAAACAATCTGGTCTTCGTGAACTCTTAAAAAGGACACCATGTATGCTGAAAGACACAGGCAGAGCTCGAGCCAAACCAAGTTTTCCGTTTAGCATCTTTATGCATGACAACTACACACTTCCACCTAGTTAGTTAATCATAACGACACGAAAACAGCTCTCACTTGACAAGGACTGGCAGCAGTAATGCCGCGTGCACCAAGTGCTCTCTGTCCGTCCTCCTTAAGGGTGCAGTTCTCACCTTATTGTTATGCAATTTTTGTATTGATAACATTGGCCGCTGCATGTACTTTGTGGTAATAAGGAGGAGGAGGAATAAATGAGGAAGGACAAGGAGGTTAGCCATTGTGGTAATAAAGTCTGTAATATTGTCATGTGTAGCCCTTGTAATGCATAAGAATAAAATTCAACATAGCTCGATTCATTGATGACGAAGTGCATCCAGCACCATGTTCTGTAGCCATCCCTTAGGCAAGTGGCGGAATGATTGATTACGTTTCAAACCATATCTTACATGTATTCACTACAAGCGCCAACTCTGGCACCGGCACATTCTGTTAGCCTCTTCAGATTTTAAGGAACCCTTTTTTAGCAAACACCAGAAAATCTACAATAACAATAAAAATGTATGTTTAAAGGCTCGTTTTTTTCTTTGTTAGACACAATAATAATGAAGACTCACAGACAATATGGCCAAGGAAAGTATAGGGGATATTTTTGGAAGTGCTTTTAATGTAGTTGTCAAGAAAGAAAAGTAGGAGAAAAAAAGATAACCTGCCCTGAACAGCGACCAAACCTTCAACCTTCAAAGAACGTGTCCAATGCTCTACCAACTGAGCTACCATTGCTGTTTCCTACCTTCAACTTTATGCGGTATATAGGTGCACTTATTCGTGGGAGAGCCAGTCAAGCCACCTGTTCCTATTATGGCTAGTGTGGGACACCTTTTGTTGCCTGCTGGTGTCAGGCAGCACGCGATATTTCTACAAGCTAACAGCTGACCAATTATCCCTCGTTTAAACCTCACGGCACCAAGCCTCTATAACAAGTTCCTCACAACGAATGAAGGAAAGAAGTATACGTTTAAGGACTAGTTTTCGTTGTTAAAAGCGATAATAATGAGATGTGACAATGCTGCCGAAAAAGTACAGTGGATATATTGGAAGTATTTGTACTGTAATTGAGAAGAAACAAATTTGGATGAAAAAGTAACTTGTCGGGCGCAAAGACCGAATGTGTGACCTTTGACTGACGCTTCTGATGCTCTACCAACTAAGCTACTACGGCGCTTGTCCACCCGTTCACTTGATGGGGTATATATGTGCATAAATGTAGGAAAGTCAGTCAAGCTGCCAGCTTGCACTAACATCACGTGCTACGTGATGCGAAAAAAAAGTGTTCCACGCTAGCTATGATGGCAAGAAGCGGGGCTGGCTGACTCTCCTACGATTAGGCGTACATATGCACCGTACACAGTGGAAAGGGCGATAGCTGCTGCGGTAGCACAGTTGGTAGAGCACCGGATTCTCTATTAGTAGGTCAGAGATTCAGTCACTTGCATGGCAAGTTATGTTTTCTTCCACGTTTCTTTCTTGACATTACATTGCAATTACTTCTAATAATATTCCCTACACTTCTTTGGCAGCATTATGCATATGTTAGTTATTAAAAAATCTGCAAGTCATATCAGGTGACAATGGTTTGCTTTCCTACCTAAATACACGTACACGAACACATGCAAAACTGATTAAAAACAAGCCACACACCGTTACGATGAATGGAATTCGCTTTTTTAAATTATTCAGTAAAGGGAAGAACTCTACTTTTAAGGGCTCCTTGTCTTTGCTTAACACATCATATTGAAAACTAAGAGACAATTGTGCCAAAAAAAACTACAGGTGGTGTTATCAAAAGTTTTTTAAAGAAATTGTGAAGAAAAAGGAAATGAAAAGATAACTTGGCGCAAAGTATGACGTTCACGCTTTTTGACAATAGCACTAAAACACTTTTATAGCACTCCCATCTTTTAATGGGTAGTGTCGCCTATCAATTCTAATTATTAGAGTGATGAGCACGCCGAAAAAGGAAGAATATGGCATTGATACTCTTTTGAACGCAAGAAAACGTGAGGACCTTAATAGAACGGAAGCTGCTTTGAGTATGGCCACTAACACATTTTGAGACATGAAAGTGTACGCAGTCAATAGTGTTGAGAACTATTATTTTTTTTCACACTATGCTCTATAGCAGTTGTAGTTAGGGTGGTGATAGTGATGCAATAATTAAGCACGTGACTGAGTGCGTTCACATCTACGCTGGCATATTTTGAAAATAAACGTGCTGTAGAGTGGTAAAAAATTTGAAGCATTTATGATTTTATCCAAATTTACTTATACCGACTGGGTAAGCACACCATTTGCATAAACCCAAAAGGCAAAAAGCAATTCGTGCATTATACTTATGTTAAGCAATTTCAGCAATACAGTGCAATGTGACGACCGTACGAATAAAAGCCCCTCTTATTATACCATGCATGAAAAAACCCTACCAAAGTATTTTATTTAGCATGTAATGTTGAGTCTACGAGACTTTCGATTGACCTTCTGGAAGCAGGGGATCTCCTTCACGTTCAAGGGGCAATCACTTAGCCTTTTCTTGAGCCTTTCTGTGAAACTCTCCTGAACTTCACATATGACTATAACTGACTTGCAGTGAAGAGATTTTGTTTACACAATGAAACATAGTTCTGTATGAAACTGCAATAAATGTGTCAAACCACCTCCGAATATTTTTTAAATTTCAAGCAATTGTGTGCAACGAGCTCAGAATAGTGTCCTGATCTACAATAATAACTGCAGCAGCACAACTAGTCACGGGTGCCCAAAAACTTGCTAGAAACAATTTCTTCTCCTCTTTGAGCTTTTTGAAAGTATTCAGCCACTCAGTGCTCAACTTAAATCAACATTGTTAAAAGTACGTGTTTGTGTGCCACTGCTTTGCTCCTTGCCCAGTGAGGAAGAGCGCACGCCAAAGTTAAGAGAACAGCCAATAAATGAAGCCTAACGAAAAAAAGCGAAATAAGCGAGGACTTCATTTGCATCATTTAATGTGTGTAACATTACTATTTTGACAGCATTTGGAAAATTTATCACGGCTACGCGTTCATTGTAGACTCATACACAGCTGCAACACCAAGACTGAATTTCAACCTTGTGTTGGTTTAGCATCCCTTTGGTGTGGCAAGCAGGAGATACCTGCATTCGTTGAACGCATATTATACACAATAATATGTGATATGGTAATCTCATTTAGAATGCACGTCATATGAATTTATTGTTTTTGTGTCCACAAGTAACTGTGGTTTTAAAACAACAAAGCACAACCTAAGCAGACGTCACCGAACACTCCAATCTCAACTTGCATTTGCTACTTGCCCATTACAATTACAACCACAAATAAACAGTTCAATGAGCTATAGATAAAGACCAGCTTATAATAAGGACAAAGTATGAAGGTCGTTTTGTCATTATTAAGATTATTCATTTGTTTGAAAACATTTGCTGTCAAACACAAATATATTGTTGTCATAGCATCAAGACCAAAATATAAATAAAAAATGCCACTAAAAATCACAGGCCATACAGTGGAAGATAAACATTTTATACACATGGGATGTAAGTCACGCACAAGAGGTGCTGCTATATTATTGCTTTTTCTGAGTTAGAACCTGCTTCCTTTACTCACCCACCACATCTGCATAAGTGCCATGAAAACACCCAGCAGCTAGTGCAGCATGGATGAACACATTGTGAGGAATTCCACCATTTATATTGGCTAAACAGCCCTGCAGCCTCCACAGTACTGAGACTAATTTGTAAGACAAATATAGTTTTACCGAACGTTCTTGGTTACTGATATGCAGTTGATTTGTCACCATAATTATGCACTGGGATTATTTTCGCAAGTTTCCATTCGGAAGGAATCTGCGAATGCTGAATAGATTTAGTAATTATTGTTACGTGGTCAGTGACTTCTGTATCAACGCAATTAAAGAGAAACAGCCTAAGGCGAGAATCACAATGGCTGACTGGCGCACTCGCGCGCCTGTAAGCTGATTCTGTCCTTCATCTTCTTTTACTTCGTAACGGGACCCCTGGGCGTTGGAGCGCCGTCTCGGTGCGAGTCCAAAGAAGTGCGACAGAAGTAGGGTTTCATGCGCGAAACATGAACAATGTCAACAAGTGACGAACTTCGTGACGTATTGCAGTGCAATGGCGCTATCTCGTAGTCGATGTCGCTAACTTGACGTAAGACGATGTAGGGTCCTGCGTATCGAGACAAAACTTTTTCGGAGAGACCTACACGGCGACACGGTGACCAGAGGGGCACACGGTCACCTGGGGCAAACGTTATACTACGATGCCGGTGGTCGTAGCGAGATTTTTGCATATCCTGTAGACTGGTGAGACGACACGGGACTGGGCAACTTGACGAGCCATGTGAGCCTGATCAATGGCTTCGCGAGCGTACTCGCAAGCAGATGGCTAGAGAGGTAAGGTGGTCTCAAATGGCAATATGGGGTCGCGACCATACAGAAGATGAAAAGGTGAGAATCCCGTGGTGTCATGTCGAGATGAATTATATGCGAAACTCACATAGGCCAACGTGGTGTCACAGTCACGATGATCTTCGGAGACGTACATCGAAAGCATCTCTGTGAGCGGGCGGTTGAGACGTTCAGTTAGGCCATTATGTTGTGAGTGGTAGACGGTAGATAACATATGCGCTGTGGCACACGATCGAAAGAGGTCGTCGACAGCTTTGGACAAGAAAGAGCGGCCGCGGTTTGTAAGCAGCTGTCAGGGTGCACCGTGGTGTAAGATGACGTCATGAACAAGAAAATTGGTGACGTCAGTGGCGGAACTGGTTGGCATGGCTTTTGTTATCGCCTAACGGGTCCCATAATCGGTGGCGACGGCGATCCATTTATTTCTCAGTGTCTTCGTTGGAAAAGGGCCAAGAAGTTCGAGTCCCGCGCGATGAAATGGTTCAGAGGGGACTCCGATTGGGTGAAGCTGTCCAACTGGCAGCAAAGAAGGTCTTTTCCGGCGCTGACAGAAGTCGCAAGTGGCGACATATTGACGCACGGTGTGGTACAGTCCTGGCCAGAAGAACCGATGTCGCACGCGGTCGTATGTGCGGGAAACACCGAGGTGTCCCGCTGTTGGTGCGTCGTGAAGTTGTTCAAGTATGACAGGCCGTAGATGACGGGGAATAAGAAGCAGAATCTCAGGGCCTTCAGTGCTGATGTTGCGGCGGTAGAGGATGCCGCCATTCAGCACGAACGTACGGGATTCGGGGT
Source organism: Rhipicephalus microplus (assembly GCF_043290135.1). NCBI lineage: Eukaryota > Metazoa > Arthropoda > Arachnida > Ixodida > Ixodidae > Rhipicephalus > Rhipicephalus microplus. Next base: position 215,957,869 of record NC_134702.1, read on the forward strand.
CATGGCTGTCAGACTTGATGGCGTTGATGATAGTGCGCACTGACTCACCCGTCGTTGATCAACGTGCATATCGCTGATATCAGTAAACGCCATCACGCTGCTCTCCAGGTCAGCCACAACGGAATCAAGAGGGTCCACCGGATGACGAGAAAGACAGTCTGCGTCCTTGTGCAATCGGCAAGACTTGTAGCTGACGCTAAAAGGAAAGTCCTGAAGCCTCAAAGCCCAGCGACTCAGACGTCCACTCGGGTCCTTCATAGAAGTCAGCCAGCAGAGGGCGTGGTGGTCCATACCAACGGAAAACATGCGACCTTATAAATATGGCTGGAACTTGGCGACAGCCCAAACTAAAGCTAAACACTCTCTCTCACTGATGGAGTAATTCCTCGCAGTGGGAGAAGCAAGGCGACTGGCGTAAGCTGTCACGCACTGTCTGCCGTGTGCCGCTGAGCGAGAACTGCGCCAATACCGTGGCCACTGGCGTCGATGCGAACTACTGTGGGAGCAGAAAGATTAATGTGGGCAAGTATGGGGGGTGTAGTTAAGCAGCCGATGAGGGCGGTGAACGCTTGAGCCTGCTCAGGGCCCCTTGAGAATGTAGTATCCTTCTTCAGCAAATCTGTGAGTGGCCTGGCAACGTAGGCGAAGTTTTTCACAAAACGACGAAAGTAGAAACGTAAGCCGATGAAGCTCCGGACGTCGGATGTAGAACAGAGCACCGAAAAGCTACGCATGGCGCCGATCTTTTCAGGATCTGGTTGGATGCCATCGCCGTTAACAAGATGGCCCAGAATGGTAATCTGACGGCGGCCAAATTGACTTTTGTTGGTGTTTAGTTGTAGCCCAGCTGTTTCTAAGACTGCGAGAATCACCGCGAGACGGGTCAGGTGGCTATCGAAAGTAGATGAAAAGACTATCACATCATCTAGGTAACAGAGACAAGTACACCACTTATAACCATGCAAAAGAGAGTCCATCATTCGTTCAAATGTGGCAGGGGCGTTACATAGTCCAAAAGGCATCACCTTAAACTGGTATAAACCATTCGGTGTATTGAAGGCCATCTTCTCGCGGTCAAGCTCATCGACAGAAATCTGCCAGTAGCTGGACCGAAGATCAATAGACAAGAAGTACGTAGCGCCGTGCAGGCATTCCAGCGCGTCATCGATCCGTGGTAGCGGGTATACGTCTTTTTGCGTGATCTTGTTAAGGTGGCGATAGTCAACGCAGCAGTGCCAGGTACCGTCCTTTTTCTTCACAAGGACGACAGGGGAAGCCCAAGGACTACTTGATGGTTCTATTACACCTTTGTTGAGCATTTTGTCAACTTTTGCTTGGATAACTATGCGCTCGGTGTGGGAGACACAATAGGGGCGTCGGCGAGTAGGACTGACGTCACCAGGGTTTATACGGTGCTGAACCGTGGATGTTTGCCCTAGAGCTAGGTCTGTCGTCGCAATCAAAAATGTCGGTATACGACCCGAGAAGGTGATGGATGTCGTTGGTTGCGCAGGATTGAGGTTGGGTGCAATCATCTTCGAGAAACGACTCGGCATAGAACAGATCTTGTTAGCTACAGGAGACTTAAGTAATTCAATCTCGGTGGTGAGAGCCGCTATTTCGAATTCGTCAGCATTGGATACGCTGGCCGAGAACATGCCACGAGGAAGCACTTGAGCTCAAAAGCTGAAATTGAGAAGTGGGAGTGAGGTGCAGTTGCCAGTAACAGTCACAAGCGTATGGGGAATAGCGATGTTGCACTCCGAGAGGCCGTCGGCGAGAGGAAGGAGAACATATTGACCATCGGGAACCTGTGGCTGTGTGGTCAAAATGACGTAGTTGGCTGCCTGGGGTGACAGTCGCACATCCTGAAGAGAGCACAGGCGCGGCGGGAAGTGTGGTGTTCAGCGACTATCTGACGCAGTTCTAGCTGAAGGACGCCGGTCGCACAATCGATAAGAGAAGAGTGATTCGACAAGAAGTCCAGGTATAAAATAACGTCATAAGGGCACTGGTCAATAACGGCTAAATTAACAAAAGCAGTGTGGTCCTTTATACTTAAGCGGGCAGTGCACAGACCGAAAACCATCAGCGTGCCACCATCGGCTACACGGAGCATTTGTGCAGCCGCTGGTGTCAGAACTTTCTTTAAACGTGTGCGTACGCTTCAACTCATGACCGAATTGCTTGCGCCGGTGTATACAAGTGCTTGTACAGGTACGCCATCTACTTCAACGTCTATTACACTTCGTCTGGTAGGAACAGAGAGAGAGAGTTTGCTGCGAAAGTCGTCAATGCAGCACCACCTCCGGAGGCTGCATTTCTCAGGTTTCCGAGACGATTCGGCCGATAGCCACGGCGGACGAGAACCACCGTGGCTGCAGCAAACGGGACGATGGGCTACGTATTTGTGGTGAACGAGACTGGTGCTCAAGTGGTAAAGGCGAGCAGTTGTACCAAGTGTTCCGAGAAGGGGTCAATGGCATGGGACTCTTCGGCAGGTGAAAATGTGCGGGCGGTACCGCGGAAACGGGTCATATTAGTCGTTGCACGAGGTGCCGAGAACCATGTGTTGCGGCAGTAATGAGCAATATGTCCAACGCGGTGGCACTTGAAACATATAGGGCGGGCATCTGCAGTTCGTTACTCAGCCGGGTTTAGAGTACGTGGAGAAAACCGTCGGTCGGAGGAGGGCATCGCGAAAGGGCGTTCGCTGACTCTGGGGGCGGTGACATGGCACAAAAAATGCACTACGATGTTTTCAAGCTTCTGGCGCACGATGGCTTGAACAAGAGGAATAGTAACAGGAGTGGTATTCGTACTGCGCGAATCAACGCCGAGGGTGCCATAGCTTCCATTTCGCGACGAACAACACGTGTCAGGTCTTCCGGCGGCGACGGTCGTTGTGGTGTGGACTGGTCCTCGCAAATCGATGTTGCACCGGTGTTTAGAAGTAGGGCGAATGTTTGCAGAATGTGGCGACTTTTTATTTGCTCAAGCTGACGACACTCTTTGATGATCGCGTCCGCAGTGGAAAAGTTCTTGCACAGCAGGAGATTGAACGCGTCGTCGGCACTCCCTTTCAGGACATGCCCTACCTTGTCACCTTCGCTCATGTTGCTTTCGGCCTTTCGGCAGAGGGCCAGCACGTGTTGAATGTATGCGAGGTATGGTTCCGTTGGGAATGAGGCACGGCAGCCCAATTCCTTTTTGGCGGCGATCTTACGACTGGCAGTTTTGCCAAACACCTCTCGCATCTTTTCTTTGCATTGGTCCTAGCTTGTGAGTTCTCCTACGTTGTTTTCCCACCACACCCTTGCCGTGCCTCTCAAGTAAAACAGCACATTAGCCAACTGAAGTGTGGGGTGCCATCTGTTCTGCACACTCACTCGTTTGAACATGGCCAACCAATCGTCAACGTCGACGCCATCTGTCCCGCTAAGTGTACCGGGATCCTTGAGTGGCGTGAAAACGTATGCTTGCGACATCGTGTTCGTCGGAGACGCTGACGTTGACGTGGAGGGCTTAGCATTGGCCATGGCTGGAAAACCGATGCGGCGTCCGCTGCGGAGCTCCGTTGCCTGTTGGTTACCCAGCACCTCTCACCAATATGTTACGGGGTCAGTGACTTCTGTATAAACGCAACTACAGAGGAACAATTTCAGGCCAGAATCACAATGGCTGATTGCCACACTCGCGCCTGGCAGCTGATTCTGTCTTTCATCTTCCTTTACTTCGTAACAATATTAAGCGGGGGTGCTTGCTGAGTGGTTCAGCATACCGTTTGAGAAAGACGATCGGTATCCCATCTGGACCCCAGCTCTTTTTATCTTCAAGTTTTAGTAGCAGACACAGTATACTGCTTTCATTTATATCTGTGGTTTCTGATAATTTGCTATTGGTGGGTGGCATAATCCCTGGATGTTGTACTAGCCCGTTATCGATTGTGAAGACGGACTGGAAGTAACAGTTGAATTGGTCTGCCTTATTTTTTGTGTCTTCCGCTCTTTTAAGGTCCTCACGCCATTTGGTGTTCAAAATAAATATCAATGCTATATCCTTCCTTTGTCGACCTACTCACCACTCTATTAACGAGAATTAGCAGACGACACTACCCAGGAAAATATAGGGATGTTATAAAAAGTATTGTCAGTGCAATTGTCAAAAAACTCGAACCTATTAGAAACTTTTCGCCAAGTTACCTTTTGGGTAACATTAAATTCACAATTTTGTTAGTTTTTATAAAATCCCCTATAGTTTGTTTAGCATCAGTTTCTGTTCTCATTTTAATGTGCTCAGCAAACGTCACGAACCATTAAATATATAGTTCTTCCTTTCACTCATGAATCTGAAACAGTGAATCCGATTAATATTAGCGGTGTTTGACTTGTTTTATTTCAGTTGTGTGTGTGTTCGTGTACGTGTATTTACGTGGGAGGGCACACCTCTGCCACCTCATGTGACTTGCAGATTTTCTGAGAACTAACAGACGCATAATGTTGCCAAAGAAGTATAGAGGACATTGGAAGTAATTTTAATGCAATTGTCAAGAAAAAAAGTGGAAGAAAAGATAACTTGACATGGCAAGGGAGAGAACCTGCGAACTACGAATAAAGTGTGTGGTGCTCTACCAACTGTGCTACCACAGCAGCTATCGCCCCTTCCGCTTTGTGCGGTATATATGTGTACCTAATCGTCTGAGAGTCAGTTAGCCCCGCTTGCTGCTATCATGGCTTGTTTCGGACCCTTCTTTTATTTTCTCTTGGCAACACGTAGTATGTGATGTTTTTACAAGCTGGCAGCCTGACTGACGCTCCTGCGCTTAATGCACATAAATACCCCATAGAGGTTTTGATGAACTTTGCTATAGTGGTACCAAAAAAGTGAATTTTTGAAGAATGTACTTTGTTTTTCAGTGCTTTTCATAAAGCGGAAATTTGAGCTGAGTAGTAGAATCGTGAGATAGAACTCCTAGCCTTCGCCAGTCTACTGATTTTACGTTTCACATTAATTATTTTACATGTAATCCAGGCATCATGCTTTTTGGTAGTTTTGCACCTTGTGGGGACAAAATTCTCGATGCAATGAATGACTCTTGCCTTGAATTGTAACCATATGTGATCGGCTAAAAATTTGTGGTTAGGATATGCTGCTATTGCTGCGTCGTCTGCTCTGTTGAATGCAAGAACATATTTTTGAGAACCTCGTTCCGAGAAAGACCAGATATGGGCAGTACGCATAGGACTGAGTTGTGATCGGATATATCGTCTACGATTTCGATGCGTGTCTGGTGTTTGGGGAAATGGTCGCTAACAAACACAACATTTAGTATAGAAGCTCGATACACCCAGCACACGTGTGGCGACCTGTACCATTTCGATGTTAAAATAAACAACATATCTAATACGACGTAAGTTGCCACACTTCGTACTTCTTTAGAAGACCATTATTTTTCAGGCAGATTGAGATCGAGATATATGAAGACATGAGGCTTGTGTCAGCCATAATGAGCCATAAAATTATCTTCTATTTTGACTTTACACTAGGTGCGAGAAGCCAACCACAGATAAGTTCACAAGGAAACACAAGTTAGAGTGCGTTACGAGACAAAAGCTAATGTTTAAACTTTAAAGCTATCTTACATAGTTACCTCACCCTACAGCGTATAGCAGCAAATGAGCAGTCTAGAAGACACGAAGCACTTGTGGATTAATAGTGTGCTTGTGGCTCACACGTATTATTCCAAACGAAGGAAACCGTCTAAAAAGGCACTTCATTACAGGGAAGATCATACGACACAAACACAATGGGCTACTACAGGTTCAACCAACACTTACAAATAATAATATTGTCAGTGTTTAGCCGGATGGATATTTTATTTTATTTTTTATTTTTTTCATTTTAATGCATACTGCAGACCTTCACAGGTCCAGGCAAATGGGCACGGTACAAGTAGCAAGTACATGTTAGGCACTCAAGTCACGTAGAAAAGGAAAAAGGAAAGAATTCAACATACAAGTACAGGTTTACACACCCAACACACTGTTTACACACAGTAAATCAACCAAAGTGAATCTCTAAACAGTCTTTTAGAAGGTTTCATTCTTCCACTGTTCTTGGAAAAAAAGAAAATTTAAATGCATCTGTCCGTGCAAAATAAGGTGTTAGGGTTCCGGGGTGATGGTGTCTCGTATGTCTTGTCGATATGGGTGTCCGGTACTGTGTAGGGTCAAGTGCTGTTTGTCTTTGAAGAAGTTGGGAAAGAAAATTAAGCCTAAATGTCTTCTGTCGTGACTCAAGGAGTTCAATGCCATTAGCTCTAATTAACTCAGAAGGTGAATCAGTGTGACGAAACTTAGAGTATATATACCTTACAGCTTTTCTTTGGATTCTTTCTAGTTTACTGACGTTTTTCTGTGTGAACGGGTCTCATATTATGCATGCATATTCTAACTTTGGTCACATTTTTGATTGGTAGGACAGGATTTTGGCATCAGGAGGAGCGTTTTTTAATTTGTGTCGTAAGAAAGACAGTTTACGGAAGGCGGAAGCGGAGATATTGTCAATATGTTGATTCCAAGATAAATTACTTGTGAGTGTTACTCCTAAATATTTGAACTCAGAAACTTGCTGTAGAGGTGACTCATTTAATGTATAAGTATACTGAAGTGGATTTTTCTTCCGGGTTATACGCATGCATACGGTTTTATCTAAGTTTAAAGCCATTCCCCAGCGATTGCACCATTAAAAACATTAAACAAACTGTGAGTAAGGTCATGTTGATTTTCTGTGCAAGTAATTTCTTTATACAAGACACAATCGTCTGCGAACAGACGAATTTGCACAGATGAGCATACCACACTTACAATGTCATTTATATACAGCAGGAACAGTAGGGGTCCCAAGACACTCCCCTGCGGTACTCCAGAGGCGACAGGAAGACAACCCGATCGCTGATCCCCAATTTCTACGTACTGACTTCGGTTTTTTAAATAATCAATAACTCAGAAAACTAAGATGCGAGGAAGATCAATATTGTTCAATTTTAGTATTAGTCTGTCATGAGGAACCCTGTCCAACGCTTTACTAAAATCCAAGAATATCGCATCAGTTTGACCGTTCTTAACTAGAGTAGATGCAAAGGAATGAGATATAGTGAGAAGTTGAGTCACAGTTGAAAACCCTTTTCTGAAGCCATGTTGAGAATCAGTCAAGACAGCACATTTTCAAGATATTCGGTGATATGTTGCGCGATTATATGCTCAATTAATTTACAGCATGCTGATGTTAACGATATTGGACGATAATTTTCAAAAAGCAAGCGGTTACCTTTTTTAAATACCGGTGCAACTCGGGCGGCCTTCCAGTCACTAGGGAGCTTTAAAGATATCAAAGATACACGGAATATAATCACAAGATATTTCGCTATCACTTCAGCATATCGGCAAAGAAAGGTGTTTGGAATATTATCAGGACCGCTTGATTTCTCGGTTTTCAGTTTTAAGAGCATGGAAAATACACCCGGGTACGAAACAAAGTCAGCCTCTGTCTTGTGAAACGATGGACCATCAGATTCATTTACTAACATTTCGGATACAGGCTTTTTTTTATCCGTCAAGTGGTACTAAAATTTTTCACGGTCATCTTTTATGAAGTTTGGGAGAGTTGTTTGGAAATAATAATCCTTAGAAGAATGCACAGCTTGTGCGAGGCTAGCCTGCAATGGTCCGATTTTAGTCATATCCGCACGCTTCTTTTTTAGACGTTTAATTTTACGTTTCAAGTGAAGAATACTACGCGTTATCCTGGGGGTCTGTTTGTGAGTTTTCTTTCTCCGGCTTGGGACAAATTTAGCTAAACAGTGTTCACACATTTTTTTAAACTGGGCCCAGAGAGCGCATACGTCATCATTGTCAAAGTCAACAAGACCGGTCTCCAGATAATCAACTATGGACGTGTCATCTGCACGGGAGTAGTCTTTGAAAGACCGCACTTGACAGCGCTTCTTATCACCACGTTTCAACAGTGGGATGGAAAGGCCCACAAGATAGTGATCAGATAATCCGGATTCAACATACACGGTATATTCGCTGAACACACGATTGAAAAATATCAGATCTAAAACTGAACTGCAAGACCCTTGGACACGCGTTGGGTCGCGAACCAGCTGGGCCAAATCATGAGTGAACATAATACTGAACATAATATTAGCATGCTCAACATTCTGGTGACCAGCGTGCATTAATTTCCAATTAATAGTTGGTAGATTGAAGTCACCTACAAGAATAATTTTATGTTTGTGATATTGAGACATATGTTGCTCAAGTTTGCCTAAGTATTCAGGGGGCGTGTCTGGAGGGCGGTAAAGCGCGTATAAAATAAAATGCTGACCCCAACAAGATAATTTAATACACAAGCACTCCAAGTCGGCAATATCGTCCAGCAATATGGCTTCAATCTGTTGTTTGATTAGAACCGCCACACCGCCACCCCTAGAGGCGCGGTCTTTGCGAAAGACTTTGTAGTTCAGTGGGAATATTGTATCATCACTTATTTCGTTGCGTAGCCATGTTTCAGTAATTACTCTAACGTGCGGATCATGCTGGAGTAAAGTGATTTCAAGGGGGTCAGTTTTATTTACAATACTTTGCGCATTTACATTAACAAGGCGTAGGTTTTCGTTTCTACTGCTGAATAGGGGTTGATCGTTCCTGTCATCATACTCGTTAGGTACATGAAAAGGGGCATCGTTCAAGAGTCTGGCGTTGACAGCGACTGGGCGCGCTGCTTGTCATGGGGTGGCTTAGGTCTGGGTCGTTTTTTTTTTTTGATCAGTACTGTTTCATTCTTGACATCGTCCCACATATAACATTGCTTATTAATGTAGAGTTTATCAAAAGCCAGTGACACTTTTTCCTTATTCAATCGGTTCTGTTTTGCACTGTCCCAGAGCTTCTTTCTGACATCCCTTATTTTCCGTGAGAAGTCTTCGCCAATAGAAATTCCTGTGTTCTTAAGCTTAGCTCCCCTTTTCAGTATCTGTGCTTTGTTCCTGAAGTCAAGAAGCTTGAAAATGATAGGTCTAATCTTATTTGGTGCAGGTTTACCCAAGCGATGAATACGTTCGAATGCTACTGGATCGAGCTCGGGGATATTTGCAATGACTTTGCTATTAACGGCTTCTTCAAGGCTTTTGCTATTTTCGTCCTTTTCTTCACGTAGTCCGTAAACTATAAGATTGGATCGCCTACTGTGGTTCTCCAGGTCATCAATTCGCCTTTCGAGCGTTTTGATTACGAAATTCAACATTCCTACTTCATTCTGGCAGCTAGAAACGCTAATTTCCAGTCTCAGAGCCTGTAATTTCTTGTCAATATCACCCAGTCGTTTTTCCTTGATTTCTTTAATGTCAGCGGCTATTTCGTTCAGTTGCTTTGCTATTTTTGCAACGTCAGGACCAGGATTGACTTCAATGTCACCCGCCAATAACAGCAACTCCCTCACGAACGAAGCAAGCTCATAAAGCACCTTACATGGCCGAGGGCACGGCAGCACCAACAAAAAATGGGCTAACGGAGCGGAAGCACTTTCCGTAGCGTCCCACCTGCGTGAAGAACACAAGCGGATTGTCAAGCAGCCGCATGCTGGTGGTGCTACCGTGCCCAGTGAACGCCGTCGACGAGGTAGACCCTTTTATATCCCATTCCAGGGTTGGGGCCGCCCGAATGTTCCTTGCGCACTCATTTGCGCATGTCTTCGATGCGTGGCATGTATACAGCAACCACCGAGGAGCAGGTCCGACGTTGCTGGCAGTTGTATTCCAAAGGTGATCATCCGTGATTAATTCGGGCCGGCCGGTACACTCGCCATCCGCAGGAAATACGATGCTCAGGAGAAACTGCGTGAAGAACACAAGCGCATTTTCAAGCAGCCGCATGCTGGTGGTGCCACCGTGCCCAGTGAACGCCGTCGACGAGGTAGACCCTTTTATATCCCATTCCAGGGGTGGCGCCGCCCGAATGTTTCCTGCGCACTCATTTGCGCATGTCTTCGATGCGTGGCTTGTATTCAGCAACCACCGAGGAGCAGGTCCAACGTTGCTGGCAGTTGTATTCCAAAGTTGATCATCCGTGATTAATTCGGGCCGGCCGGTGCACTCGCCATCCGCAGGAAGTACGATGCTCAGGAGAAACTGCGTGAAGAACACAAGCGGATTGTCAAGCAGCCGCATGCTGGTGGTGCCACCGTGCCCAGTCTATATATATGCTGTGTCTAGGATATGCTGTGTCTTGCACAGAACATTAAAGCAGAACTCCATGACTTGGCTTGCATGGGTGCTGGCTTAATCGCACTGTTGCTCAAGTAGGCTAGCCACAGACAGGGAGAGGAGGAGCTATGGCTTTGAGGCAGACCAAGCATCACCTTTAGAGATCAACAATGCATACTTAGGTCAGGTAGAGTTTGTATAAGAAATATATCACTATGCACTTGAGGTAAACACGTTCAGCTGAAACACAACATGCCACAGCACTGAGAGAGAAAAAGCTACATCAAGTAAAAGATGGCATTACCGGCCCTATGTAGTGTGAGGCTTGTACGATAGGTATTTCTCCATGTAAGTTGTGAAGAGCCAGGCAATTTCCACCCTCCCACTATTTCTTTCCAGAACACGTGATCCACAGGGTGAGTCGCAGGCTCAAGAGCTCAATAAGGAATCAAAGTATTTGTGCTCGTTCAAAAGCATGAGCTTTTGAGCCTCATATGATTGGAGTTTCATTTATAAGCTGCAGACTTTTTTTTCAACATTCTCAATAATCTCGCAATTTAATTCTATTAATGTTCGATAAGCATTATGTGTGAGAATAATACAGGTATCCACTGCAATCAACCATGCTTTGCTTTTCAGTTTGTGCACAGTAAGTGGTGTTTACTTAATTGTGTGTATTTAAAAACTAACGTTGCAACCAGCCGTGAGGCCGGTTTGCGCCCTCGAAGCTTCCAGGCAAATCACAGTTTTTCCAGACGAGGCTACCATGCATGCGTTCAGGCCACTTCTGGGTAAACTGAATTATAACAGCCTGAGCAGTGTTATAGACGTGCACATTCAGGGAGCACTGGTCCTACCTATTTTTGTACAGGTGCTCCAAGTAACGAGGATGCTTGATGTGCCAGTGCGTGTGCCGATGCATCATAGGACCTTAAAGAACTCTACGATCTGTGAAGGGCCGAAAACAATATATTAAAAACAATCATTGAAAGCGCTTAGTTTTATAACTTCTTTCACAGTGACGCAGAGCTATCGCTTCGTCAGAGTGATCAAATCTACTATATTAACTCAGAAACTGAAGCCCATATAGGATATACATACCCTAATATATATGCCCTAGTGAAGTATAGTGCAACCACATGCGGTAGCAGTCTATAAAAATAATTTTTCAAAATAACATGAATTTCTCAAATGCAACCTGGCTTCTGAAAAATAAATTCACATTAACTTTTCAACTATCAAACGGGGTGAATAGACAGGACCACCTTATTATTGAAACGAGAGCTTGATTATATTAAATTACAAAAAACTGCTGATGTATTTGCTCCCTCCCCTTCATAATATCTGTGTGTATATAACAATAGTAGTCAATTTTTTCTCATGCTTGAACAGGGAAACATTACATCTGCGTGGTTGAAAAACTTGCACACGTTATAGTTCTACGTTAGTAGCAACAAATTTATTTCCTCAAGGTCACCTCACCGACGGCAGTATTTTGTAACCGTAAGTGCCATCAGGAATCAAGTGTGCTCTGGGGCCAACAGGCAAAGAACATCTGCAGACTGGAACCTGCCGATGACATAGCAATAAAAGGCTAGCCAGGCGTGCGCGTTCATGATATAGTGTAAGAACATGTCTTGAGCCGCTGTTGTCAAGAATTTAGTGCCGTGCAAGACGATGGCCAGACGAATTCGAAAACTTGTGGTTAGCTGGTACTTGCCTACAACTTTATCCAAATCAAGGCACCGGTGAAATATTTGCTGTTTCTGAGAGACGGAGGAAAGCTTGACGTTCATGGACTCTCGCTGGCACATAGAACTCTTTAGTTTCTTGCAGAAGAAGAATCTAGGCGTGCTTCCAAAGCAACACGATCCACAACACAATGTAGCATCTTGCAGTTGCAGTTTGTCACATCACCGTGCTCAGAATATGGTTATCACGAAAGAGAAGTGACGAGCTGACAAGCAAAAACGCCAAGCCACACCACTGCAACTTCGAAGGGCAGAACAGTTATCAACGCTGTGTTTTAATTTTTGGCCGTACGAGCACAGCCTCTTGACAAGTCTTGGCAGCATCAACACAGCACCACTGTTCACAAAGAATATCGTGTCACGCCGAAACACACAAGAAAATAGAAGCGTACGGGCTAACCAGTGGCGAAGAAAGAACCCAACACAGCACGTAGTTCATACGTTTCAATACGTACTTGGAATCACTCATGTAACGTGCCAAACACTGTCGATCCGAAATGTCGCACACCACTGAACTGGGAAATTGGAAAGTGAAGCGAACGAACTGTTACCGGCACACAAACACATGTTGCAGCCTTCTTGAGTGCTTGTTGTCCTTGATGCACAGGCACTGATCTCGCTTCATAAACACACCGAGGCACAGGCTTCGCTACGTGTTATAGTACACTGATGCACTGCCGCTGGTTTTCAAACCACTTGCATGCATTGTAAAAGCAGCGGTAATCACAACACATCCAATCGAACGCTGAAGCAACTCAAGCGCGAGGCGTTCGTTAAACTTCGCACCGACCGATACACTGTTTACGACGCCATGTTGTTTTCGACAACTGCGCATCACGTAAAAAAGTTTTAGAAAGTACTTGCCCAGTTTTCACAGCATGAGGAAATTTACTCTTATGTGCGAGGGGGGTGACATGACGAACTAGACGGCCGTGCCAGATAAAATAAGTGCTTTGGCAACGTCATGGAGTGAGCTGATGCTCAGAGTATTGCTTCACAACCAATCACAAGCTGTGCCTGTCAGCCAAGACGTCGTCCGCTCGCGTTTGTCGTCTGCTTCGAGAAGAGCGCACAGGCGACGGGGGTTTCGCCTTCGCGATGCCGCTATTCCCAGGTCAAGTGGTCACACAAAAAACATGTCAGTGGCTTGCTGTACCTTCGAATGATATTCATGTACCAAGTTAAAGGGCTGGTAATTGTCGCAGAAAACAATTCAGCCAAGGTTGGCTCCAGAGTTGTGAGGGTTTGCACAATTCCGGTGTCATTTAAAATTGGTAGGGTATTTTATCCCAACTGCTTGCCATATTACCATGGCCCATATCGGTTTCTGAACATTGAAGGCAGAAACGCTTGACTTTTTTGTAGTTCCATGCGTAATCACGCACACCCCTAATAGGCTGCGGTTTACAAAGTACGCGCCCATTCCAGATCGTCTTCAAGTATATTGTCAGCAGTATTTGAGAGATCGTGCCCATTGAACAATTAGAGCAAATCAAAGTACACTAAAGAACAACCACTGAATACGCTTCATAAACCGCTAACTGGAAAGTTCCGCTCATTTTTATTTCCAACAGCGCCCAAGGAAATGCGCTCCCAATAACCTCTTTGGTGGTAATTTCTGGCAATGAGGCAAGGATCTCGAGTTGTACTAATAATCGCTTAACGTGGGGCGCCACATAACAAATGAGGTTTATCATAGGCCGTGCCGCGTCCGAAGTCACCGACCATTCACGTAGCACACTGTTTTCATCCAACCACAATTCTTTACATGCATTACTTCACGGTATTGACGTCCAATAAGATTCTTCAATTACTGCGACTTGAAATTATTTGCCGACGGTGGTTGTCAATACCATGTACTGTGTACAAGCGAAACAACACACGCAACTCAAAGTGCCACAATAGAGAACTATAGAAAGTGGTTCAGACCACTCTTAAGATTTTCGCCTAGCAACGCTGTACTTACGCAAAATTTTGCTTCGTGAATCCACTTACGAGCATTTTTTGGTGACGTAAGCAAATATAGCAACTGCATCATTATCGCTGACATGTTCCTGGGCAGTCACAGCGCGCTTTATTGCAGCGGCCGATGTGACAACGATGGCCTCTTACGACAATTTTTCGTTTCGTGAATCGACATACGCAACAAAACTTATCTTGTGAAAAAAATTTTCGCAAGTTAGTTTTGTGAATACGACCTCTGGACCATTTTGCTTGAACCATGTGCCTAAAAAAGTACTTCCATAACCGTAAAACTCCTAGTGGTGCTAAACTACATATGCCGTTATACAAGCATTGCACCCCACCCTCACGCGTGATAAATGTCTAGCATGGTATAGAGGTTCACTTCAAGAAGAAATGATCGAGGCTTACAAGACTCGTGCTCGTTACGGAGAGAATATGACAGAGGATGAAAACACAGCGCTTGAAAAACTTTGTAACGATTATGGTGATGCCGTAAAATGCAAGGATAAGGGAGGAGTGATTGGTGTTCCTAATAAGGGACATTAAATCAAGAAAGCGACCAGACACCTTTCGGATATCACTTCTCATAAACCAATCTCTAGCGAACCAACTGATGAGTTTAGGACTATTTTGATAGATCAGCTCACAAAATTATACTACAGCAGAAAACCCTAAACTAAAAATGGTTAGGTCTCTGATACTGCTCAATCCCGTAGCTGGTATGTTTTACTTGCTACCAAAGAATCACAAAGAAAGCAACACAAGCACCTAACCATTTCTGGTGTCAAGACTACAACGGAACACCTTTCACGCTATGTCGACTCCCTTATCAACCGAACTTCTGGAATATTTCCATAAATCGTAAAGGGTACCAATAGATTTACTCAAGATATAATAAACCTACCGTTTTAGATAAAGCAATCCTTGTAACCTTTGATGTCACCTTGCTTTACACTAAAATACCGTGTGTAGATATGAGTTCAGCAGTTTTTAAAGCGTGCTGAGATTGTCGTCTTGAAAATCCTGTAGAAGAGAAACCCTGGGATTGCGGTTGAAACCTATTCTTGAACTTAATAAATTCGAATAAAATATTAACTTTTGCGTTCATTGATTGATGATTTATACGTAGGGTTTAACGTCCCAAACCACCATATGATTATGAGAGACGCTGTAGTGGGGGGCTCTGGAAGTTTAGACCACCTGGGGTCCTTTAACATGCCCCCAAAGCTGAGCACATGGGCCTACAATATTTCCGCCCCCATCGGCAATGCAGCCGCCGCAGTCGAGGTTTGATCCCGCGACCTGCAGGTCAGCAGCTGAGTACCTTAGCTGCTAGACCACCACGTCGGGGCAAAACTTTTGCGTTTAGGTTAGCGTTACTTCTATGGGAGTTCAAATAGTCCAGAATCATGCTAATGTATTTATAGGTGTTTCGGATCACGATTTCTTATGAAGCACGGACATACATTATTTCATTTATAGGTAATTATTGATATTGTGAACATTATTCACCTGCGTCATCTTGTCATATGTACATACTCAACATCATCAGTCTGACCGGTGTTGTTGGGCAGACGCTCGGCAAGTAAAAGAAGTGTCCGCAGCAAAAACGTTGCCTTACAAGTGGTGGAGGGTGCTTTCCGGTCCCGTGGTCCTCTCCCTGTAGCGCTTTTTCGTTATCTTCAATTACCAACCATTCCTGGAGCTCCGGTCGGGTCACCGTTTGCGCAGTCAGCCCTCGGTCATGTCGCAAGACGAGCACAACAACAACACGGCTCCATCCACCCCGCCTACACCCCTGGGCATGCCTTCATGGACTGTCACCGCCCCTCAAAAAGATCCCCTGATGTTCGCTGGCCTTCGCGGTGAAGACGTTGAAGACTGGTTGGATGAGTACGACCGTGTGAGTGCGCTTAGCTATTGGCATGATTCTGTGAAACTGTCCCACGTACCGTTCTATCGGAGGAGGGTCGCTAAGACATGGTTTCTCAACCATCAATCAGCTGGATTTCCCCGACTGGCCTACCTTTAAGCAGCAGCTCCATCAGATATTTTCCAACCCTTCTGTACGTGCAGACATCGCCAAACGGAAGCTTGCTGAACGCGTCCAGCACTCCGGCGAGTCCTATACTTCATTCATTGAAGATGTCCTCGCCCTATGCCGTCGCGTTGACAGCTCGATGGCGGAACATGACCGCGTTCGCCACCTGCTCAAGGGCATAGGCACCATCGTATTTAACGCTAGGCGGCAAAGAACCCCACCACGGTCGCGGATATCACCAGTACGTGTCAGCTACTCGACGACCTTCAACTTATACGTTTACAACCTGACACAGAAGATCTCCGGCCAACGCACGACAATGAGCTCCGTGCGTTGATATGGTCCATGATCCGTGAGGAGCTGCAATTCCAGGCCACCTCGTCGTCTTGTGAGCTCCGCATAACACCTTGTGCAGGCAGCCTCCGCAACATCGTCAGGGAGGAACTGGCATCCATGACGTGTGAGCAAGTCCCCAGCTCGCATACCACTCCAAAGCCGACATACGCTCAGGTGGTTGCTGCGTCACCTTCTCAGCAATCATCGCAGTATGTGTCAACTACGCAGCCCTCCATAAATGTCCTCGCCCCAAGGGCACCATCTCCTTCTTTCCATGCCTGGCGTCCATCTCGACCGATTTGCTATTATTGCGGAATACGTGGCCACATCTCACGGTTCTGTCATCGACGTCAACAAGACGAAAGGCGGGGCTATGGTGACTACAAGAGGGATGAGTTTGCCCTTGCTCCACAACATCGCCACCCATACCAACTGTACCAACGCCGCTCACCATCCCCAGAGCATTTCGATGCAGCCAGTACCTTCCGCTCCTCGCGTCGTCGTTCCCCGTCACCTATGCGCCGTTACTCGTCACCACTTCGTCCGGCTAGTCTGATCATCGCCCAGAAAACTAAACAGTGCAGCTTCTGGAGGGAAAGCTGCATTTGGCGGACTGCATCGAACTCCTCCGGAACGCCCTTCAAATGTACTTTCAGTGTGTGTTGAGGGTATATGGACTGAAGCCTTGGTGGACACAAGTACATCGCTCTCACTTATTAGTGTGGACTTGTGTTCCCATTTGCGCAAAGTGAAGACACCGTATGATGGCCCTCCCCTTCGCTGTGCTAATGCGGTTTTCGTTCAGCTTTCTGGTGTTAGCACTGCACGAGTTTTTATTGAGGGCATCCTTCACAATATACAGATTCTTGTTCTCTCTTCGTTTACTAATGCGCTCATATTAGGGTGGTACTTTCTCTCCTCAGCTTCAGCCGTGATATCTTGCCGTCAGAGGGTCATTCGCATGTCAGATACTGCGCTTTCGTCCGATAAAAATGCACATAGCCAGCACTTCGTCACCGCTGATGACTGTTTTATTCCTCCAGGTAATGAGCATATTCTGACATCAGATAAGATCAGTACTGGTGATGTGTTCGTGGCACCGTGTGGACGCTACATTTTTTGGCGGGATTACCTTCGCTCCCAGCCTGGTGCGCTTTCATGATGGCAGAGCATTAGTTACGGCAGTTAACCATACTTCTTTGCCTATCGCACTGCCCCAGGGCACCAGTGTGGTTTGCTTCACAGATACCGAACCACTTCCTTTGGTGCCCCTTCACCCAGGCGCGTCATATTTCTCTACGAGTAATGATGACGATGCTACAACGGCTCCTTTAACAGCCACAATAAATCCCGATATCACGTCAGCGCAACAGCAAGAACTTTTGGGTATCCTTCAAAAACACAATGCTTCATTTGATGTCAATTCCAAGCTTTTGGGTCGCACTTCCGTCGCCGTACATCGAATTGAAACGGAAGGCAATACAATTGTACGCCGCCGCCCATATCGAGTGTCATCCGCAGAGCGGAAAATAATCGAGAACAACGTTGCCGATATGCTCAAACGAGATGTTATCCGGCCTTCGTCCAGCTCGTGGTCATCACCTGTAGTGCTAGTCTGAAAGAAGGATGGTTCGGTGCGATTCTGCGTCGATTATCGAGCACTTAATAAGATCACGCGCAAAGACGTGTACCCGATTCCACGAGTCGACGACGCACTTGACTCTCTGCAAGGCACTGAATTTTTCTCCAGCCTCGATCTACGGTCTGGTTATTGCAAATACCTCTGCACGAAGCGGACAAAGAAAAAACTGCCTTTGCAACACCAGACGGGCTGTATGAATTGAACGTGATGCCATTCGGTGTATGTAATGCTCCTGCCACGTTTGAACGCACGATTGACACAGTTCTACGCGGCCTAGAATGGAAAACATGTCTCTGTTATCTAGATGACATCGTCATTTTCGCCCCGCCGCGGTGGTCTAGTGGCTAAGGTACTCGGCTGCTGACCCGCAGGGCGCGGGTTCGAATCCCGGCTGCGGCGGCTGCATTTCCGATGGAGGCGGAAATGTTGTAGGCCCGTGTACTCAGATTTGGGTGCACGTTAAAGAACCCCAGGTGGTCTAAATTTCCGGAGCCCTCCACTACGGCGTCTCTCATAATCATATAGTGGTTTTGGGACGTTAAACCCCACATATCAATCAAATCGTCATTTTCTCCTCTTCTTTTCGTCAGCATCTTGATTGTTTAGACAAACTTTTGACGTGTATTTCTAATGCTGGACTTCAGCTAAACACAAAGAAATGCCACTTCGCCAACAAGAACATCTTTGCTGACAAGGTGTTGGGCCACCTTGTCAGCAAAGATGGCGTTCGCCCGGATCCTGACAAGTTTGCTGCCGTAATACGCCTCCCTCGGCCACAAAATCAGAAACACCTACGAAGTTTCCTGGGCCTGGCGTCCTACTTCCGCCGCTTCATTAGCCGTTTTGCTGCCATCGCGTCGCCACTGCATAAGCTGCTAACATCCGGATAAACTTTCGCTTGGAACGATGACTGCGAGCGTGCCTTTGAAGCCCTCAAGCATGCTTTAACATCCGACCCTGTTCTGTGTCATTTTGACGAGAACGCACCTACATGTCTCCACACCGACGCGAGTCGCCAAGGCATTGGTGCAGTTCTTCTACAGCGGGATGCCACTTCACGGGAAAGAGTTATTGCGTATGCTAGTAGTGCTCCTACGGCTGCTGAACAAAATACTCCATAACTGAGCAGGAGTGCCTTGCTGTCGTCCGCGCCATACAAAAATTTCGACCATATCTTTACGGACGCCACTTCACAGTTATTACAGACCATCACGCCTTGTGCTGGCTATCGTCACTGAAAAACTTGTCTGGTCGCCTCGGTCGTTGCGTGCTCCGCCTACAAGAGTGCGATTTTGACGTCATCTATAAGTCTGGCAAAAGACACCAAGATGCAGACGCTCTCTCTTGCTGCCCCCTTCCACTGTCACCGTCGAGTACGTCAGGTGATTGCTCGTCTGGTGGGCAAAACACTGCGTCACCCCTCATATTATCACAACTTACGGTTATCGACACGCCAGCTTCAAATCGCTACACTGAGTTTGCCACACGCCTGCGTGATGATCCATATTGCAATAGCATTATTCAACGCCTAAATGGTATATCACCTACTCCTAATGCTAGATTGCGCCGACAACTACGACAATTTAAGATAGATAACAATGTGCTCCATCGTTACGTTGACGCTACTGGTGGACACCGCTGGGTTCCAGTACTTCCGCGTTCTCTACGTCACCAAGTCCTCGAAGCCTTTCACGACGACCCATGTGCAGGCCGCTTGGGATTTCACAAAACACAAAGCCGCATCAGGAAACGTTTCTTCTGGCCTGGCATCTCTACTTTTGTGGCCAAGTACGTTGCATCTTGCCATCTGTGTCAACGGCGGAAGCGACCAACTTCGTCTCTTGCTGGCCTTCTGCAACCCATCCCGTGTCCCGAGACACCTTTCGCCATCGTTGGCATAGACCTACTAGGACCTCTCCCCATCACGCCAGCAGGTAATCGTTCGATTGTGACTGCTGTCGATCACCTGACACGGTACGCGGAGACTGCTGCACTACGCACAAGTTCTGCTTCAGATGTCGCAGACTTCTTCCTCAACGCCATTGTATTGCGTCACGGTGCACCTCGCGTCCTCTTGAGTGATCGCGGCAAGACGTTCCTGTCCACCATAATCGAAACCCTGCTTAAAACCTGTGGTACACTACATAAGACGACGTCAGCCTACCACCCCCAAACTAATGGGCTGACAGAGAGATTTCATCGGACACTAACAGACATGCTATCGATGTACATCGCACCAAACTACAACAACTGGGATACGATTTTGCCTTTTGTGACGTTCGCCCATAAAACCTCTGTTCAAAGAACTACTGGCTACTCGCCTTTCTACCTCGTGTACGGCCGTACACTGACATTCACCATCGACGTCTCTTTCCTAAATGTGCCAACCGACGCCTCAACAACCGTATCAGAGCAGTTCATCACAAGGCTCGAGGAATGTCGGCAAATGGCTCGCCTTAATACAGAAGCTAATCAGCAAGATCGCAAGCAACGCTACGACAGCTCTCATCACGACGTCTCATTCAGTCCGGGGGATGAAGTGTTACTTTGGACGCCCATTCGTACTCCGGGATTGTGCGATAAATTTCAGTCGCGCTTCATTGGACCCTATACAATCAACGAAAAAACGTCACCATTGAACTACCGTGTCACTCCCAGCAACCTTTCTTCGGATCGTCGCAGTCGTGGTTCGGAGATTGTCCACGTATCGCGTCTAAAGCCATTCGTTCGACGTTCCGTTTCCGTCTAAGACACGTCCGGGCTGGCCGTTCAAGCGTGGGGGGGAAATAAGTGTAAGCATTATTCATGCTCGTTATCTCGTCATATCTACATACTCATCATCATCAGTCTGACCTGTGTTGTGGGGAAGACGCTCTGCAAGTAAGAGAAGTGTCCGCAGCAAAAACGTTGCCTTACAATATTTTCTTTTTTATTTGGACTGATCGGGAAGAAAGCCTTTTAAAATTTATTGATGCATCCCGTAATTTCCATCCTTCAATCAAACTGTCGCATAATTAGTCGGAGCTTTCGGAAAAGTTTCTAGATGACACTGTGTTGATATGCCGAAAAAAACTACTGACTAAACTGTACCGCAAATTTACTGATATAAGCCCACTTCTACATTTCAAGATCAGTCATATGCAACATTGCAAGCCAGTGAATTTTTTGTAAGGTTCAGCGCTTTGAACGATTGTGCTCAAACTACGAAGACTTCATAGCTAATTGCGAACAACTGAAAATTACTCTCACAGAGTGAAAATATTCATTGACTTTAATAGAGGACGCTATAAGGACAGCAGATAAACTAGGTAGAGCAAAACTCCTGAGCGAGAAGCGTTTGGCCGAAAAACATTATCGTACCAATGCTATACTAACGCACTCAGCCTCAGTGCCAGAGGTGCACTCCAAATTAAAATGCCACTATAATGTCTTTGGGCAAACTGAACATCCAGAGAATATGTTATCCTGAACCACCTCGCGCGCTCTACCGACGATCTATAAATCTCCCAGACTTACTACCGTCATCAAAAGGAGATGAGCACAAAATAACGGGCCATGCATCCCCTGCAACAAAACACGGTGCAAAGTCTGCGCACATATGCAAGCGCCACAGAAAGCCCTTAGCACGTTTTCAGACATCATCCCTAATATTCAAGGCACGTTAAATGGTGATAGTTCTAGCCTCATATACATGTTCAAATGTACCGTCTGCAAAACAGTACAATGGTCAAGCGGAAACTTCATTTTGATTGCGCTGCAATACTCGAAAATCGCACGCCAATTAGCTTTCTAGCCTACCATTACCAAAACACAATCGTTTACATGGACATACTTTTGAAAATATTTGCACTGCTATACTGGAGTCAGGCTTTCGTTGGCATCACAATCAGGGGGCCCGCAAGTCTTACCCAATCTTTATGTTTACCCCCATCTCACATGGCAATAACGAAAGCACAGGCGCACTTACGAGCGTTCCCGCTATGCACAATCAATCATAATCTCGTCTTCCTTGAGATGAGCAGCTTTAGTTCTAATATCGTGCATGTTCCATTAACGTTACTTTGGTAATCACCTATTATCTTTCATTATCATTGTACCGGACTACGTGCTGACATACTGCGCTTTATGTATCATGATCATTGTCTGTGCTGTGTAGATCTGCTAGTTTTTTTTTTCACGACCTGTTTTTGAGCTTCCTGCTGTATTAACGCTAACGTGTTTGAAGTGTGGTTGACGGGTACCTAAAAAGAAAAGAACGATTCATCTGAAGATAAGATTCTAGTAGTGTGTGCTGATCTACTGATTGCGATCTCAAACTGGGTGCAGTATAACGCCAGCATGTGACTACGTTATTACAAAAAGTAACGTTAAGCTTATATGTTACGTCATTTTCCTCATCCCTTTTTTCGCCTCGTTGTGACGTGCAATGTACTTAAACTCCCACTTAGATGCTATTGTTAGTAAAGCGTCCAAGCCAATGGGCGTCATAAGGTGAAATCCGCAGCCAGAGAACTCGGAGGCTAAACTTCTTGCTGATGATAAAAAAGTCCTAGTATGCTCACAAAGCAAATACTCCTCTTTAATCTGCAATGCGCACCACGCCTATAAACAATTTGCAGTCTGTACAGAATGACGCTGCTCACATCTTTGCGAAAAGCTACTTGCAAAGATCAAGCATAACAGAAACCAAACGTTCACTCAATTCAGCACATTTAGAAAAGGGCAGGATACTGACACTATTATCGCTCCTTCATAAGCTTCACAGCAGTCATTCTACGATGCCCTCAATTTCAGCGCAGCTCATCACACATCTTCACGGCTAGATTCACCAATTCAAAATTGAACCAATTTCCACCTTCACTAATCTGTTCTATTCCTCCCGATTGCTTATTGCCATTCGTACATGGAAAGTTCTTCCTACTGAAACTGTACGCAGTGTCACTTATGTCTGATTTGTTATTCTCATAAAGTCATTCTTGAAACTGTAAGCTAATCATAACCAACACATGTGTTTCTCACGAATGAAATTATTATTCATTATTAAGTGCTTGAATTGTTGTTACTTCCCTTGATATATTTGCTTTACTTTAGCCTTTGTCAACCCTACAAATACTTATGCGTTATCTATTCTAGTTTGTGTGTTCTACTGTTTAGTGTTCATTTCGTCTTTTTCCACCATTCTTTATTACTCCCCCTCCTTGTGTAGTTCCTTTTGGGCCTTGAGGGCATATGAATAAAAAGTTTTATAGTAGCTGTGACCACAGGTCTTATGTAATTAAAGCAGCAAAATTGTTTTTGAATAGTAATCCACAGTTTTTTTCGCAATGAGACTATCAAGCAATATTTGTTACTTAGTTTCATCACTTGGGGCCTTTACCCCTTTCAGCGAAGAAAACATTTAATTGTTGCTTTTATGTATGTTATAATAACGTCAGTCGCATTCAAAGGCTGATGTGCGTCTAAATGAGGACATATGTACGCTACACAGCTTGTCATTTAGCGGAAATATTACATCAGAGGGAGTGTGTATGTGTGTGGGTACCCACTTGGGCCGGTATTTTTCGTGGTGATGCTTCGGAGCTAAGCTCGATCAGTATTAGCGTCCACGGCTGACTGCCGGCTGATCACGTTACGGATACCACTTTGATCGCTGACCCAGTGCGTAAACACAAGTGCCACTGTAAGATTTTGTCTCGAAGCATTTCTAAGGCGTTTGTTCTAAATGCATATAGTACCAGTAGTACTCCGAAGGAAACTGCTGAAGCACACTAGAACACGAGCCTAAATACATGCATCGAACTTTCAGAACACGACGCTGCTAGTAGACTCGTGAAACAAATTTACGCACGTGTCTCTGGGTTCCAAATGAACACCACTCATTCTTTTTGAACGATCGTGACTGACAACATGTCTGTTAAACGTGCCCGCATTAAATGCCAGTATTGACACGAGAGCGCACTCAGGCTGTTCGTCAGTCCCAACACTCTTGTAGTTATAGTTTACTTGTCACCGAAGAGTTCTTAGCTCACACAAAGTCTCCTTCACCGCGGCATCACACGAGCACTCCTGAGCTACGGTCGATAAAGGCCACTTCATTTGTCAGGCTGCTGCGCTGCACGATCAGTCGTCAGGTCATGTGATCATCGCCAGGACTTTTGTGTCCACCCACTGCGTGGGCTATTTGCTACTTCACCAAATTTTTCGTAGTTGGCGGCCTAGTCAGCTTGTATACTTCAATAACGTTATTATACATTATTCCATAAATAAAGTGCAATGCCCAGGTTGAGTCTCTTAAATAGTTCGAGATAGCTTTTAATGACCAACTAAATGGGAATCCCCACATTGACAGTAATCTAGCTAAGGCACAACGTGCTTTAAGCAGGCTGTGAATATTGAGCAGCAGGCGCCATGGATTAGCTAGAAACGCACTGGTGATGATATATAAACTGTACTTGCGTTCTATTCTAGAAATCACTTGTCCATTGTTCTAAGGTGACCCTGCTTACCAACTGAAGCCTTTGCATATTCTGCAGGGACAAGCTCTGCGACTATGTATAGGGCTGCCTAAGTTTGTAGCGAACCATGTGTTACGTATCATGAAGCGCGCTTGTGAACATTGCCCTGTCGATTCTGCATCCGACGGTTCAGACGTTTCTAAAACTGTATAGCTACTATGCTTTACGGCGATTTCACTATGTCATTCAAGACGATCCAAGCACCTTTCTTCTTGCTCATTTGCCCTGGAGTAATGTTAGGGTGAACAGTGGGAGTGCCTCAGACATTATGGCTGAATTTTCGATAGGAGGTCCTTCTATCGAAACGGCGGCCAGCCTGTCTGAGGCACTTCAACTGTTCACCCTGACTATCCCACTACATATTTCTATCTGTCACCGCCCATCTAGATTTTGCACAACAATGCTAAGAAAACAGAAAGAAAAAATATTTTAAATTCCTGCAGGCGAAGCGCCGTGTTGATTCGTTGAAGGCATAGTTTTCACCGATTGCCGGCTTGCGTTCATGGGCGTGGATCGCATCTCCGGTGCACAATAGCATCGCTCATAAATTTGAAACAAAACTGACGCCAGGCAACGAGTTTCCAATACTGAACCCTTATGTTGTTGTTTTCTTTTGCAGAGTAGGCTCTCCTAATACGCATAAGCAACGTCTACTAGGCGTTGGTATAGAACACATGCGTATACGTTCAACGAACATACGGGCTTTTTGGTGTGACAGACGAGCAAGGATGTTTTTTCTACCTCCTTTGTGGCTTCTGTGCCAAATTCTTTTGACAAACGTATTTCAATACGGAATAAAACCAGACGGTGCAACGTTAGTGCTTTCTTAATTTGAGCAACTTGACGATAAGGGCAAAATTGCTGTTTCAGCCAATTTTTCGACCAACCATGGGAGTTCTTAGTTTGGGCTTTGGAGTTCAAAGTAGATATGAACAGCTAAAAGTGCCCGTGAGAGGTAATTTATGTTTACAGTGTACTGATTCTATCGCAGCATCTACATGGAGCAAGAATTCTTTGTATCTTCTCGCAGATCTCGTGTTCACTACCGGTAGGACCGAAAGTAAGGGTACATTCAATGACGCTTGAACTTGTGAACCCGCCATTTTAATTCTGTTCACAATGGACAGCTACACTTGATAATTCTAAGAGCCTCAGCTATGGAGAAAGTAGTTTGCGGAACGCCTTTAAAGCAACTAAACTGGATCAAGTTGTAAGCGATATGGTATGGGCTTCAAAAATTAGCACCTGTAAAGCTAAAACAATTGCCCCTCCGCGGTGGTCTAGTGGCTAAGGTACTCGGCTGCTGACCCGCTGGTCACGGGATCGAATGCGGGCAGCAGCGGCTGCATTTTTGATGGAGGCAAAAATGCTGAGACCTGTGTGCTCAAATTTGAGTTCACGTTAAACAACCTCCGGTGGTAAAAAATTTGTAAAGCCCTTCACTACGGCGTCTCTTATAATCATATGGTGATTTTCGGATGGTAAACCCTACATATGAATCAAAGCTAGAATAATTGACAAGAATCTACTACCGCATCTTTCATTGTCACAAGGTCATTTTGAGACGTTGAACTCTAAATATCAATCAATGACTAGCGTTAGGCTTCAACAACAGGGCTAAAATCCAGTACTCCTAATGAATATGACAAGCCAAGTTAAGAAGAGTAAATACCTACGCCGGCCTTTTCGTCTATTAGTCAATCAAGTGTGACTAATATATTATTTGTTTCCACGTGTGCAAGAAAATCCTGCAGTCTGGTAATGAAGCTTCTGTATGTATAAATTAAGGCTTTTAAGGTTAGAGGGGAAAATCTCATTACATAGTGTCTATATATTTGATGTGACACATTACTGCTAGTTTATGTGAAATTTTCACGTTCAACCCTGTCTAGTTAATTCGGAAAAAATAGTCTGTGGTGTACAAAACCAGGGCCAATGAACAAGAAGAAAGGTGCTTGGATCGTCTTGAATGACATAGTGAAATCGCCGTAAAGCATAGCTATACAATTTTAAAAACGTCTGAACCATCGGATGCAGAATCGACAGGGCAATGTTCACAAGCGCGCTTCATAATACGTAACACATGGTTCGCTACAAACTTAGGCAGCCCTATACATAGTCGCAGAGCTTGTCCCTGCAGAATATGCAAAGGCTTCAGTTGGTAAGCAGGGTCACCTTAGAACAATGGATAAGTGATTTTTAAAATAGAACGCAAGTACAGTTTATATATCATCACCAGTGCGTTTCTAGCTAATCCATGGCGCCTGCTGCTCAATATTCACAGCCTGCTTAAAGCACGTTGTGCCTTAGCTAGATTACTGTCAATGTAGGGATTCCCATTTAGTTGGTCATTAAAAGATATCTCGAACTATTTAAGAGACTCAACCTGTGCATTGCACTTTATTTATGGAATAATGTATATGAGATGGCACATGGTAAGGAAAATACTGCCAGCGCGTTTTTTTTTACATTTAAGGACAAACAAACTGTCTTTAGTCATATCTCCAGCATCCTCATATCTCTCTGTAGTTTTTTTATATAATGCCTTTAGGTCTCTATCTGCCGCTTATTTAATTTGTTTTTCCTTCAAACCTACGCCACATAACCACACTGGGGAATTGGTCGAGAGTTCGTGTTTGAAAATTTAAAAGTGTTATTGCATGATTGTTAGGCGTTTTACAAATGAAGATTTTGAATGGCAATAGTACATAATACATTACATTAGGACTACAAGTATTATGCTATTGAACTCGTATTCCAGGCTGCCATATTGACCTCATCAGAACACTTTTCAAGAGAGCAGTTAAATGTCACCGTATACTAAAAAGAAATATTTCTGAAGACAAGGTTAATATAGTCCTCGTTTAGTAAAAACAAATAAAAACACGACACCAATGGCATATTCCTATGACATTATCTCAAACTAGATGCACCGAGGCCTAATACAATTTCTAAAGTTGTGGCTACGCCTTTGGTTGAAAACAGAGTAATGAGGAGTCATCCTCTATATTTGAATATTTGCGACACGACGAAAGGTAATGTGAAGTATTTTCAAATAATTCTCAGAATCAGAAAAGGTGTGATACCACCGCACGAGCCCTGTGTAAGTGTGTGTTTAATTGGGGCCACACCATCGAATTTAGGTGATCGTACTTCTGATTGAAAAAATTGGCTCTAATGACCACTTTCATGGCTGTTAGCTGCTTGTATTTTGTAACCTTTGTTATTTATTTAATCATATAATGTGTGCATTCATAGTTTTCTGTATCTGAGTGTGGTGAAGTAGTTTACCATACTTCTGCCATTTGCTTCCTATTTCTTCAGTATTCCTTTTGGCCAAACTATTTCATTTTTTTCTTATTTTTGTATCCGGATAATGCAGGCTCACCAGCATCCTTAGCACAAATAGAAGTCGCTGGGGTGGTAGGCATGAACCGCGCAGTTCTAAGCAACTACTTTATTTTTATTAGGTTACTTTTATTAAAACAATGAAAATTATAAAAGAAAAAAACTAAATATCAGAAATAGACGAACCTAAACTACGGATATATAAAACAAAGCACATACTTTCCAAAACAAAAATAAATATTATAGCAATTTGGAAACAATAAATAAGGAATACTGACCAGCTTTATAGCCTCAATTTCTTTGCACCTCCATCTCCGCACCTTCCGTCTGTTTCTTTTCTTGTTTGCATATCACTGCAGTCTGTGTTGTGTCTGTTGAAGCTGTTTCTGTATCGTTTTCTGCAAGGTTCACAAGTTTTGCAGGTTTCACAACGTCAGCGTAGGTCAGGAGAGCGGACACAGCTGGTGGCTGGTACGTGGGTGGAAGTGCCTTGCAGGCATGCTCTCCGATGGTTTGGCGCGGCGACGAGGTCAGCGCGTGAGTATTGCTGCGAAGGAAGGTCGCAAGGAACAACTGGCGTGCCACATCCTCTCGGATGAATTGCCGAATTTTCGGCGTCAATACCGTCTGTACCGTGGGAATTGCATTAACGGTCAATGTTGACGTGCTGGTCATGTCGAAAGTAGGGCATCGCGTTGAAATGCACTGTTTTCGCAAATCATCGTAACTTTGCCAGTGTTGATTACTTCCGCAACTTTTTGAGGGTCTTTCGCCACCAGCAAGTGGAAGGCATTGTCTTCGATGCACATTAGAATATGTTTGACCTTGGCGGTTTCCGACATGCCAGGATTGAAGCGATGGGAGAGGCTCACTACGTCTTCGATGTAGGACGTGAAACCCTCCCTAGACAGTTGGGGGTGATCCGGCAAGCACTGTTTTGCATGGACCTTGCGCACTGTCCGTCGGCCAAACACGTCCGCGAAGGTGGTCTTGAAAGTGGCCCAGACGGTAAGCTCAGTTTCGTGGTTGTTGAGCCAGAGCTCCGCTACTCCTCTGAAGGGTAAAAGTGGACGGAGCCAAGTGTGTTGTTCTCGTTCCACCTATTATTGACGCATATTCGCTCGAACGAAGGGAGCCAGTCCTCGACATCCTGCTCATCGGTACCACTGAAGATGACTGGATCTCGCTCTCTTAGAACGCTGGTACAGTGGGCAGGTGGGGATGTAGGAGCGGCCTGCTACGAACGTCGTTGGACATCATTAATAGTGAAGGTAGAGTTCGGTTGCGGAGTTTCAGGATGGAGAAGGACTCCAGCACTTTCACCACTTGATAGTATGCCTTTAGTGTTAAGCCGAAGGAACGTTTACGGAGAAAACGCAGAGGTAAAATCCACCAGCTGTTGTTGTTGTTGTTGTTGTTTCCCTGTAGAAATGGCTCGTACCCAAAGAAGGGGATTGGCCGATTTTAAGGTGAATTTGCCCTAAACTTTCAGCATTGTGTGATTCCTACAATTTTTTTTTTGTAACTTAATTTTGATTTGAAATACCGATATCAAGTTTGCAGAAAAAAAATAAGAAAAATTTTGAGACAGCAATTTAGCAAGAAAATCGTTTAGTCGCAGTGATGTATTCTTGAACGGCGAATAAAACATCCCTGTGGCTGAAACCCAGTGTAGAGGCTCCAAACGAAAGAAGATCAGGCTGTGATAGTTGCAAGCCCAGTCTTTGAAGAGGTGGTGCTAGTATGCTTTGCCTGAATAAATCGAAACGGCGACAATGTAATAAAAAATGACTGATCGTTTCCTCTTGATTACAGTAAATGCACATAGGGGAATTCAATATGCCTGATCTATGCAAGTAAAAATTGAGGGAGGTAACGCGGCAACGAAATTTCGTGATGACAACTTCCATCATCCTTGATTTAGTCAGTTCACTGCGCCAGGGAAATAACAAGTGTTTGTACTCTGGAGAAGCCGTCAGTGCAGGGTCAGATAAATTTTGCCTGATTTTAAGTGTGCGAAATCGCGCCACCGTAATGTATACTGTATGGGGGAAAATAGGAATGATTGGTGTCGAAAGGGATGCCACCAGCTGTCAAGCGCAGTGAGCACGAGCAGCAGCAACACTCGTCCTTTTCTTCTTTCGCTGGTATCCCTGCCTGTGCCATTGCTGCACTGGTTACGTTGGTGGATGGATCCGGAAATTTCGGTCATTTGGGGCTCTTTATTGTGCACCCAAATTTAGGCACACGGGCCTACAGCATTTTTGCCTCCATTAAAACTGCGGCCAAATATGCTGGATTTGATCCTGCGACCTGCGGGACAGCAGCCGAGTACCTTAGTCACTAGACCAACAGGTTTTCCTTCTGGAAATACACATACATATACGAAACGACAAAGCCCTGCCCTCACTGAGACACATAAAGTGCGAATAACAATTATGTGACAACGACCTTCATTAAATTACACAACTAAATCTCAAAACGGCAATCGAAGCCTTTTTCCGAGCTCTTGGTGAAGCTCGAAATCTCAACACGAGAAGTTTCGAACTAAACTGTGTTAAAAAACATGATTTCTTATAGGCTATGGCCTTCTCGGCGTAATTGTGGGCCAGCGTCCATAATCCAATGTAAGCCAACCAGGCCTCATACTCATGAACAAGCGTTCTGCTTCCCGCCATCTTCTGGCCCCGAAATTTTGCTCCACCAAAGCTAGTCGTGAATTTAAATTGAGAAGACGAAAAGATTGCCTCCTGCTGCAACAACCATCTGCAACAATCTCATTATACGTCTACTATGATACGTTAGAGTGCTACTGCACGGATGCACTGTAATTCTTTTCTGCAGTTACCATTCTCCTAAACTAAAAAACTAACATTTCTTACTCACGTGCACACCACACACATGCGAAAAAACAGTAAATAATATCAAAAAGCTTTCGCATGAACCTACAAAAACTAACAAGCAATATGCTTGCTTCTTCTTCCTTATTCATAAACAACTTTTACAGTCACCCTCATTAATGTACTCGCAAATACACCCTGTCGCTCACTATGATTCATGTCATCAGACAAGCATATCCAATGCTCATCCTTGACGGAAAACATAAAACACGCTACAAAACGAAAAAAAAACATAGGCAGTTCAAAAAGGTTCAAAAGACATCCAAAGCACTTGCGATGATCTGCGAAAGCTAAGGACTGTCACTTACTTTTGAGACAAACGCGCGACGGTTGCGCCCTCGAGTAAACCTTTGTTTGAAACGCTAAGACATGGGAGGCTGGACGCGTTGAAGACGCTTGCTTTTGGCTTCTTTGGCTGACGTCTTGTCGGTGTTGCGTGTGCGCCATCTGTATTTAGGAACGCTATCGGTGTTCTCACCTGTCACCTCGTCGGTGTCACTGGTCTTCCAATGCCGACGCTTGCATTCGGTTTTCCTGGCTCGCGCCTCGTCGGTGTTGACCTCGCCATTCATTCCATGGCATCGTTCCGCCCCTCTGTGCAATCGTACAGCAAGCAGCGGCGAGCTGCCTACATTGTCGGCGCCGCGAGAATCTCGCGCATGCAGCTCATGACTGCTGAAAAACATAGTAAACGCGTTTTCCAGCTTTGCAACCAAGTTTTCACGTGTTTAGAAGGGTACAGTATGACCCTATGGTCAAATTTTGTCGTCAATAAGGCATTCTCATTTTTCTCGGCCTGCAGAGATGAAATGACTTATTCAGATGCACATGTGGGGCAAGGGAAGCTTTGAAATGCTTTCCTGATGACATAGCCAGCAACATGAAAAATTAGATGGATGTCACTTTTGTTTTCAGCAAAGCTTTTGTGGTAAGAAATACAGCTGTTTTATAGCACAGCTGAAGCATTTGCGAGGTTTCGCTCATCCAAAAGTTCAAAAATTAAGCTTGTAATGTGTACCGCCTTCTGTTTGCCCATGTCTGATGGCCATAAGAGAGCACTTATAATCTCTTCTGGCGAAGTACCATCTCTACGTGTCTTTGCCAAATTGTGCAATGCGAAATTGTTAACTATGAGCAAAAACTGCTCTGGGGGTGTGTGGTCATTATACCCAGACAATTGTCTAACAATACCAAAAACATTTTATAATTTGTCTCGACTCAAGTTTTCCGTTAAAAAGTATCTGTAACTGAGCGATGATGTTAGATACCTTAGCAGTGACAAGGTACTCGCAACTATCACACAAATTCCAAGTGCAGTCCCTGCACCTAAAAACCCACCCCCGTGCTGAGCAGCATATTTCTTCCAGTAATTCAAGAATATTATAAATTATTCTAAAAATGCCGCACTCTGGATGTCATCACAAAAATTAATCGCTCTTTAAGTCTCACAAATCGCTCTGTTCGTTTAGCTGTACGATAATTTTGGTGCTACTTGTCTTTAAAAAAAGAAGTACTTTCAATACTTCTTCGCTGAGCAGATAGAATTCTAAATATACAAGCAATTTATGAAAAGAATTTGACAGCTAATGAGCTAGTGTGATGTGTGGCATGACTTTCAATGTCGATGCATTTTTTTCTAGTTTCCATGCTTCATTTAAAATGCCAACATGTGCATTGCTACTTGGAATCTGGAGTCTAGTAGAAACTATTGGAATTCGTATACATTTGACAATGTGCGGAAAATCAGAAATTAAGCCTAGGCTTTTTGTTCTATCTACAGAATGAGGAACTTAACACTTGATTACCAGCGATGAAGCTGTAACATAATAATGCTGTTTGAACACCAAGGTGAATGCACAGTAATAATGCAGACACAACACGTTAGTGTCTTATAAGTAACTGAAGAAAGCTAGTGCGAATGCCACGGCACCACATGAAATACCCACCTTTGATGTCAAACCGTTTCCAGGGGAGAGTGACTTCACGAAGCAGAATCACTGATCCAAAAGTCGACGAAGAGCCCAGCCTTCTCAGCTAGTAGCGTGGCCTCGAACAGAATTTCGGACTGTATATGAGCTTCAACAATCCTACGGGCAGCAAATACATCAATTATTCGCTTTCATTTTCCTGCAAAAATTAGAGGCAGCCCCACTTAGTGAGCTGGTAGCAAAGCGCTGCTTTTAATTCAAAACAGTAGCATTGCTTATCGCTCTTCTGTAAAAGAAATGAAAAAAACAAGGCAGTATTATCTGGAGACTACGTGAAAATGTATGCAATGCTGGAGTGCTGAAACCTTTGTAGAATAGTTGCGGCTACTTTGAGATGGCTGGAACATGACGAAAAGTCTATTGTCAATTGTTCTAGTCTTCGTAGAATCTTCTGTAAATGGACCAAGGTTCACAAAGCCAGTGAGCTCGCCAGTTGTTTTTGCAGCAATGTTTTGAGCAAGCTTGACTTCATCAAACGCAAGTCCACCATGGCAACTAAACTTGTCTGTGCCCGGTGTCTTCAGCTGCACAGCTGGAATAATCTTGGTATTGAAGCCAAATACACTTTTGAAATTTTGCATACGCTTGTCTAAGCACGATTTACTAGGCACTGCCATTATCTCTTGCCGCCTAACTTGCTCGTATATTTCGCAACTTTGCATACGCATACCTATACATTCCAAGATCCACAACTTGTAATACTGCGTGCCGCGGCTTGATTTTCTGCGGGTGGCTTCAAAGAAGGTTTTCACTGCAATGCGTTGTTTTACTAGAAGCCCACTAATCTTTCTTTCTACGGCTGAGTATACAATTGAGCCATTCAACACACGAAGTTCTTCAACGCTCTTTTCGGCGTTTGCAAGCTTTCTTCTAGTCTGCGGCGATTGGAGATACCTCTTGGCACTGTGTTATTGTAGAAAATTTCAGGTTCTTTCTTAAACCGGTTTGACTTGTTTTTTTTTGCGAGCTTCTTGGTGTATTTCACCGTAAACAGAGCCTTCCATCTGCTGAGGCCCCCTTGCAGTTTTTTGCGAAGTTTCCGCCTTCAGTGTGAAGACATTGCTTTGCGTGGACTGGCTTACCTTCGAATCCTGGGCAAAGTATGATGCTGCCAGCCCTTGTCACCCCAGCCACAGCGTCGTCAGCTCCTTTAACATAAGCTTCCTCGACCTTTACCCTGTGACAAAACACACAGCAACGGTAAACAGCTGTATCATTATGCACGTTTTCTGTGCAGGGCGTGAAGACTGCATGCTTTGTGACATTAAAGGAGTCTAAACCAGTGCTGTGGTGCCACCCAAAGCATAACACAGCAGGGTCGTTTTCGAGCACAATTCTGTTGCAGTGCGCTGAAAAGAGTTATAGTCGCTGAACGTGTTGCCTCTGAGCGGCTGTCATTCTGAGGTTCTTAATCAGCTTTGTCTTCCACGTGTTTATTTTCAGTTCTCTATTTCGATGCCGGAGTGGAACTCTCTGCTACATTCCTGTCTTTTTTTTGCATACACATAGACATGTAGGAGGGTGCGTCGGGAAAGATAGTCGGTGCGGCATTCTTAGCAAGAGTTGGTCGCTCATGGTCTATCTCTACACACTCTCCAATAAAGATTTGCTCTGAGGTCTTCACAACGAACCAGTCATCGAAATGACGAAAACACACAACGCATGATTCGTCCAGCACTCTGTCTTCTAGTTTTCCGTTCCTTGCCCATTCTTCTCGACGAAGAGCGTCCGCCGCTGCACGGAACAGGGAAACTTTTTTAACAAACGTTTTGTACAAGCCTTTGCATAGCGGCACGAAAAATTTCTTGTCTTTCTTAGCAGGCATACTCCAAAATATGAAGAAGTCACGGTAATGTCACAGCTGATTAGGCGGAAGCATATCAGAGAAGCCGCAATAAAACAGAAGAGAGGCTTACGTTGACTCACCACGTGCAGAGACCAACAACACTCGCGCTTCAACACAACCAAGCACCAACACTAGCAAAAAAAAAACGATTATCAGCAGTGGCAGCGGGGCCAGATCGTCAACTCACGTCTACTCGTCTCACGTTTCACCGAGACGGCCCAGAGTGGCGTCTGCTCATCACACTAGCCAAACCCTTCCAGCGCACGGCTGTGCGATGTGGCGACGCGCGCTCATTGCGGCATCTTGCTGGTTATGCTGAAAACAAGGCAGTTGCCCCAGAGTACCGTAAGCAGAGGTAAGTGGTAGACATAAATTGCTGGCCGTTTGAACGTTGAAAATGTGCTCTTTGGTGGCTCAGTGGCTAATGCCCCGTATTCACAATGAGAGCTCCCGCGTTCAATTCTGCGCACCGGAATATTGTCTTGGATTTTTTTTTGTTCTTGCGTTTTCACGTACACATTGTCGCGGCACAACGCGAACAAAGAACAGGTACGCTTTGAGACTGCGAAAACAGCGTGTTCTCAACCGCTGAGCCGCAAGATTGTCTTCTTCGTTCTCGAGTAAAGCCAGAGGCCAACTAACTGGTGTCTGCTAAATCTCCCGTCCTCAATTTAGTCCACATGTAGACACGGGTCATTTGCCTTCCTCTCAAGGAGCATCGACCCAATGAGAAATCAACAGTGCAGTGGTTTTTAAATAAAAGTCTCAAGCTATCACTCGCTGACCTAAGGCTTCATGCGCACTATGGGAACGAGTTCAGGATGATGCTGGCGACGCTTCGTACTACACGAACTGTCGGGAACGACGAAGTGACATCACTTAGTTGTCGCGGCATTCGTTATGGTCCAAAGTACCTTCCTAAGAGCTTTTCGGAAAGTCATCGTTTCCGTACGGTTGTCTATATCCATGCTTAGTCGCCAGTTCGACAGACGACTGTTCTGCGTTGAGCCTTGTAGCGGCCTGCATTGTGCTCTTGCTGCTGGAGGATCCGTAAACGTGCAAGCTGCCTAGTTTCTTCCACGCGTTCCGTAAACTTGCCGGCGTCCGGGTCGATGTCGTCCCCTTCATGCGGTGACATCGCATCTAACATAGTTCGTACTTCTCGTCCATGAACGAGGCTGAACGGGGTCATGCGGGTCGTTTCTTGCTTGGCCTTGTTGTACGCAAACGTTATGTATGGCAAGATTTCATCCCAATATTTGTGTTTAGCGTCTACGTACATCGAAAGCATATCTTTAATTGTTTTGTTTAGACGCTCTCTCAGCCCGTTCGTTTGAGGGTGGTAGGAGGTTGTCTTACGATGTGTTGTTCCACTCAGCATCAGGACGTCATCCAAAAGAGCTGCCGTAAAGGCGTTGTCTCTGTCTGTGATCACGACGGTTGGTCAACCATGCCTCAGTACATTATTCTCGACGAAAAATCTTGCCACCTCCACTGCTGTACTTCAATGGATAGCCTTTGTCTCAGCATAACGAGTCAGATAATCCGGCGCGACGATAACCCAGTGGTTCCCTGCAGTAGAAGTAAGAAGTGGGCCTAAAATTTCCATGCCGATCTGGTCGAATGGAGTTGTTGAGACCTGCACGGGTTCCAAGAGGCCAGGTGGTTTAGCCGGTGGTGACTTGCGTCGCTGGCAGCCGAGACAGCTACGAATGTTGAGCTTCACGGATGTGGTTAGTCTCGACCTGGAATGCCTTTGCTGTACTCTGGCCAACGTT
Organism: Rhipicephalus microplus; assembly: GCF_043290135.1. NCBI lineage: Eukaryota > Metazoa > Arthropoda > Arachnida > Ixodida > Ixodidae > Rhipicephalus > Rhipicephalus microplus. The sequence goes on from NC_134702.1 coordinate 215,994,246, forward strand.
CTTCCGTAACCCAAATGGCCAGAGGTAATCTCATTGTGGCATGCTTTGAGTACTTCGGTGCGAAGGGCTGCTGAGATGACGAGCAGATAGGCGGATCCCGTCGACGAAAAGTTTCTTTTGTAGAGTACTCCGCACCTAAAACAAAACGATGACAACACTCTTGCGAAAACTCTTAGCACCTTCTCAGATCTGCCATTCAAGTAGTTAACTAAGTGAAGCGACTCAGCTTCGTCACGTTGTTGCTGCGCAATTGTGGTCATGTCGAGGACACCAAGAAATGCTGTTTCCTCCTCCTCGGGTAGGCTTGGTGACTCGATGAGTGAACGGGACAGACAGTCAGCGTCCATATGTCACTTGCGTGGCTTATGTACGACTAGGATATTGATCTCTTGCAGCCTAAGACTCCAACGCGCTAACCGCCCGGTAGGGTTTTGTTAACCATAGACTTGTTAACCAAGACAGTGAGTGGTGGTCGCTAATTACTTCGAAGGGGCTGCCATATAAGTGCGGGCGAATTTCGTAACCGCCCCTACCCCGGCGAGACATTCCTGTTCAGTCGTGGAGAAGTTGGCCGCAGCGCGTGTTAGCATTGTGTTGGCATAGGCGATTACCCTTTCTGTGACATCTTGCTGCTGCACAAGCATAGGTCCCTGACCTACATTGCTTGCATTGGTGTGAGCATCGTAGGGGCTCTCTCGTCAAAGTGGGTAAGTACTGGAGGTGTTTGTAGTCGCAGGCGAAGATCGTTAAGAGCAGCTTCCTCTTCGTTCGTCCACTCAAACGTGATGTATTCTGTCGTGAGGCGAGTTAACGGTGATGCAATTTGTGCAAAGTCCCCGATAAATCGTCGATAATATGCACAGAAGTTGAGAAAGCGTCTGACAGTCTTTTATCAGTTGGCACAGGAAACTGTTCAACGGCTGCGATTTTTTCAGAATCGGGACGAACACCTGCATGACTGACGACGTCGCCAAGAAATGGCAGCTCTTCGTAGCAAAAGTGGCACTTTTGAAGCCTGGCACTCAGGCTTCAACGTCAAGCCCGCGGGCCGTATGGCTCGTAAGACCACTTCAAGCCTTTCACGGTGCTCGTAAAACGTTGCGGAGAACACTGTGACATCGTCCAGATATACTAAGCAGGTTTTCTACTTCAACCCGGAAAGCAAGGTATTCATGAATCTTTGAAAGATAACAGGCGCTAAACGCAAATTGAATGGAAACACTTTAAATTCATATAATCCATCAAGTGTCAAAAAATTGGTCTTCTTGCGGTCCCTCTGGTCCACCTCGATTTGACAATATCCACTGCGCAAGTTCATGGAAGAGAACTATCGAGCGTGTCGAAGTCTGTCGATAGAGTTGTCTGTTCGTGGTAGTAAATATACGTATTTCTTGGTCAGCTGATTTAGCTGCTGGTAATCCACACAGAATCGCAAGCTTCCGTCCTTTTTCCTAATGATGAACACAGGCGACGCCCAGGGGCTCTGTGAAGGCTGAATGACGTCATCTTCAAGCGCTCTGGCTACCTGCTGTTGTATCGCTTCGCGTTCTTTTGGAGCCACATGATAAGATTTCTAGTGAATAGGTCCCGCCGTTTCCTCGGAAATTATCCAATGCTTCGTTAGAGGCGTGCGGCCAACTCTTGGTGTTGTTGAAAAGCAGCCTTGCTATTTGGCCAGTAGCTCAAGGAGTCTGCGTCGTTCGTCTTTCGGGAAAGTAGGGCTAAGGTCCAGAACAAGCGCTGAATCGAGTGTTAGCGCCTCTTCGACTACCGCCAAGCAGCCTTCGGCATCTATAACATCGTCGAAGTAAGCGACAGCCGTAACTTTTCCAAGGTGCCGGCGCTCTGCGCTAAAATTAGTCAGCAGTAGGTCCGTGCGTCCAGCAGCAACTCTGGCGATACCCAATGCTACAAAAAGATCGTAAGTGAATAAAAGGGAGCTTATTTGGTCTGCAACTCCTTCTGCGTCAAAATGGACAGTGGCGGCCACAGAAACAAGCGTGCATGACCTAGGAGGGAAGACCACGTCATCAGTAAGACGCAGTTGGTTTGCTCGCCCCTCTGGAAAAATTGGGTAAGCCCGTACTATTGCAGAAAGTATTCAAACTCTTTGGGATGCTGATGACGGCACCATTTTCTAATAAAAGTAACTACCAAGGAATACATCTCTGCAGCATGCGGTGATAACGACGTACGACGCAGTAAAAGGAGAACCTCTGATGTCAACTCTTGCTGTACGTCTTCCAGAGGGCGTCACTAACTGGCCCCTTGCCGACCTTATATGAGGGCCCTTCTACGGCGTCTTCACTTTTTTGAGGCTGTCGGTGAAGTCCTGACAGATAATAGAGAAATCGGCACCAGTGTCGACTAAAGCTGTCACTTTCTGGCCGTCAAGAAGAATACTTAGGTCGGCAGTCACAATTTTATCGCTTTCACGGCTTATCGGCAGTACGACATCATGCAGTGGGGGCTTTTTGTCGTCATCTTCATGGCTTGCAATCTTGCCCCGGAGGTCGCCACCCTCAGTTTCCCCGGCGCGGGCTAGGTGACCTTCTTGTATTAATGTCCGCATAGGTGCAGTGGTGTGACAAAGGCGAACGCGCGGGAGATGGAGAGCGCGATCGAGGTCCCAGGCCAGGCTGGTTAGTATGCATTGTCTCCTCTGCAGAGATAAGACCGTTCTCAGAGTAAGAACAGGTTCCGTAGAAAGAGGTGTCGTCGCGGCGTGGAGTGTATTTTTCGTTGGCACGTCAACCGTCAAACTAAGGTCGAACAGGACGGAATAAATGCCAGCAATGACGGGCAATATGGCCTGCACCTCGGCAGTGAAAGCAAAGAGAACGCCTGCCGACTGTGCGCCATGCATGTGTTCTTCGGGTCGGTGGACGTCTGAGCATCTCCTCTGGTGTCGATGCCGATGGCGTGGCTGTGGACAGCTGGTCGTATGGCTTTGGCATGAGTGGTTACTGTAGTGTCTGCTCTTGCGGTGCTGACCAAAGGGCCACTGGTGCCTGGCGGTACGGCGTCGGCGTAGCGGGTGGTGGACGTCGGTGAGCGGGAACGTAGCTCATGGGACGCTTTTCAGCATCAGAAGCAGCTGTAAACAACGCTTGGCGGATTTCATTGCACACAACTTCAACGACCGACGCAATGGGCATTTGAGCAACTGGGGTCCGGAACTTCTGCAGTTCTTCGAGAACTATCTCCCTAATTAAGTCTCGCAAGGAGCTTTGACGTCATAATTATAGCATTGATTCGAACATTGCTCGACATGTGGTCATATTGCCTGAAGCGTTGATGAAGGGCCCGCTCGATGGCCGTAGTCTTCTTGATAAAATCAACCATGATACTTGGAGTGACACGCAGTAGCCCGCAAAAAGCTGTTCCTTGACACAGCGCATGGGGTAACTCAGCTTTTTATTTTCCGTCATGTGCGGGTTAGCTCAACAAAAGAGATAAGTGATGTGTTCAGCAAACATTACAACAGTTTTGTTAGGTTTTTGAAAACGTAGCTCCAATAACTGCTGTGCACGGTCCCATCGATCGACATTGGTGAAGGTATCAACGAATTGCTGTCGAAAGTCGGGCTAAGTTGATAGATTGGCTTCTGAATTCCCATACTTAGTACGAGCATCATCGTCAAGGTAGAAATAGGCGCTACAAAGCTTCTCCTGTTCCAACCACTAATTTTTCTTGGCAACACGTTCGTACTGGCCAAGCCAGTCGTCAATGTCTTCATGGGCGCCGCCATTAAAGCGATCAGGAACGAGTGGTTGAAAGATTGTCACCTGAAATGGGTGCGTCGGAAAGTTGCCTTGGGGCACCTGTTGGGGTCTTGCGTTGGCCATTGGCCGAGGTGAGCGGTGCCTGGAAGGTTCCTGCGAGAGAGCGAACTCTGGCGCGAGGCCTCGCAACCATCGACTGAAACGATGCACCAGAGTCGCAACAGGTGACAATGCGTTAGAACTGCATGAACGGCTCCCAGCGGGAGTGTGGAGCATCAGGCCGAATGGCGATTCAGCACCTCCACCAGTGTCGCGGTACAACGTGAACAAAGCACAGGTACGCCTTGAGAGAGCGAAAGCAGCGCGTTCTCGTTCTTGTTGTTCTTGCTGATGCTGATGACCTTTGATGGATGGCGCTTACACACAAAGGGGGATGGGTCAAGAACCGGGCGGCAGGATAGTTAAATGAAACTAAAATGAAAATGAAGCCAATCTGAAAAAGTAGTATAAAAATAATACTACCAAAAAACAAAAATGTTTGCTGAGCAAGCGGTCAAACCATGTCTTGTTTTTTATAGACATAACTACGAATTATAAACTAAACATCGGAAAAGGTAGGGGTTCACTAGCACGGTAATCTTTTAGTTGCGTTGATGTAATCAAAGACAGTGGAGCATACATCCCTGTGGCAGTAACCAAATATAGTTCCCCCAAATGATAAAATTACAGGTAGATTTACTTGTATTCCTAGCTTTTGTAATGGGGCTACTAAAAATCTTTTTCTCTGATAAGAATAACGTTGTTCTTGTTCTTGTTCTTGTTGCCCTTTACTTTTGGCTTATACCCACTGTGGGGAACGGCCAATAATTGAGTGTTCATGTCAAGTATTATTTTATTTTAGAGTGAAGGAACTTACAATTTGAAAACGTTATAACTTTTAGAATGAACTTTTGTGATCACTTATCTGTACTTACTATAAAGTTTTTGCATTAGTAATAGATAATAACCTAGATCAGAACCTAGCCTAAAAAAGAAATGAAAAGGGAGAAGGTATGCGTATGTTGACACACAGCTGAGCCTTGTTTGTTTGTTTGTTTGTTTGTTTGTAGCCTCTAATCTATGGCTCGTACCCACTCTGGGGGATTGGCCAAGAGAACATATAGTCTCATATGGACGATAACTGCATTATTGCTTACAACGAAAAAAAGCGGGGGAGTTGTATAGCGGAGACAGTATGTTGAAAAAAAAGAAAGAAACCAAAGATTTAGATAGTGAGAAAAAAAATCAACCACAAAGTAGACACTAATAGCTATAACTTGATTTTGGGAGCCGACCAGACAGCTGGTTTTGCCAAACTCGATTAATTTGGTATGTCACAGATTTATCCCGATTTGAAAATTACTTTTCGAACCAGTTTTTTTGTTTTTTTTGAGTACCTGTTAACGTGGGCTTTATGTTGAGAAACGTTCAGAGTCTTGAATGAAATTACACACCGCATCGAATCCATCTCTAAGGCAATTTTCCAAAACATAGGCACCAAAATTTAGAACATTTTCTGTGGTTAAATTTAAACCTAGCTTCGCAAATGGAATATCTAAAAGTCGTTTCCTAATTAATGTAGAGTTACGACATGAGCCAAAATAACGTTCAATAGTTTCTGATTCTTCGCAAAACGGACAAAGGGGGGAAAATGTCAGACCAGCTCTGTGTAAATAAAAAATATAATGAGGGGACACGACACCGGAATCTGGAGATTATAATTTCAAGTTTTTTTGACGGACTCCACTGGGCTTTCCATGGAAATTGGAGGAGCTGATAATCTGTCCATTGTGTGATATTTTGTAAACTATCTGTAAAAATAGCGATTTTCGTATATCTAACAACTGATAAGTATTCTAACTCGGGAAGTACTGAAATTACTGGTTCATCGAGTGATGCTCGTGCCAAAGCATCTGCCAATTCATTTGTTTGTAATCCGCAGTGACCTGGGACCCACACTAATTTGAAGAGTTTTAAGTGCGGCGGTGCTAATGTGTGGAACGCTGCTAGAGCACGAGATTGTTCAGAGGTTGTCAGAGCTGCATACACCGAAAGCGAGTCTGTTAGGATGATTGCACTGGTCTCGGTCGTAGGATTTTTACGAAGAGCGAAAATAATAGCTACTAGCTCGGCTTCAAATATGGGAGTGAAATCTGGAAGCCTTACTAAAAAAGACCAGCCGAGGAAATCAGACGCAATTCCTACGCCTGCCTTTTCATTGTTGACAGAAGCATCTGTAGCTATTACATTTTTTGTTTCTGCATGTACCAAGTAATCGTTTAATGTAGTGGTCAAAAATCTAAGAGATTGCAACTTGGCTTGTGGGGGGAAGATTTCATCTTACTTTATTCTAATGTTGATGGTTGATGAATTAGTTTCGATTACTGTGCTAATGTCTACATTTATGCAATCCAGTTTCTTTTTAACGAAAATTATCTGAGGGGTATGATATCGAGGCCAATGTGAAAGAAAGAAAGAGTCAGGGTCACTGATAAATGAGTACTCTGATCTTCGCGCCGGTAAACTGTAGAACTTTAATAAGGTTTGAACCGTTAGAATGCGGAATCGACAGAGGAGTGTTGGCAATCGCGTTTCTTAATACAATACATTATTCGCCACGAACCTGGGGAGTCCCAGGCATATTCGCAGGGCTTCCCGCTCTAACATTACTAGCGGTTTAATTTTATAACCAGCGGACCCCGAGAATAATACACACCCAAATTCTAATATTGGTCGCACATACATTTTATATATCATTAACATCGTGTGTCTGCCCAGCCCGTATTTTCTGTTGCTTAACCTGCGTAATAAACCTAACGCCCTTTGTGCCTCTGCTGTTATATATTCAATGTGTGGGCTCCAATTTAGCTTTTCATTATAAATCATTCCTAAGTACTTGACTGAATCTACCTATAGAATAGGTTCCCGATTATACAATACAGAATTTGAAACTGTATCTGCTATAGGAAACACCAAGAGCGCACTTTTCCTGATGTTCAATGAGAATGAAATGGATTGCAACCAAATTTCTAGTGCATTATTGTATCTTTGCAGTTTTTGATGTAGTGAGTAAATGCCGCTCTCTACAGCGAAGAACGCGATATCATCTGCATAAATGTATTGTTTTCTTCGTTCTCGAGTAAAGCCAAAAGCCCACTACCTGGCGTCCGCTAAATCCCCCCATTATCGTTTCCGTCCACATGTAGACACGAGTCAATATATATGTATACATATACAGTGAGTGACGCCGACGTAGACGGTAGCGGCGAAATTCAGTCAATTGCGTCCGTATAACTGCTATCGCAATACAACAAACCAGAAGCCCGCCCCATTGACACAATGCAGGCATAAAAAAATCACAGGCCAATCAGCTTACTAGTTGTTCTCTGCAAACTATTTGCAAAAATATTGGCTAATAGAATCAAGCCAACATTAGAGGTATATCAGCCAAATAACAAAGCAGAACTTCGTACAGGCTACTCAACAAAAGACCATTTTCATATATGGCCTACTGTGGAGGGAATAGAGAAATGCGCTTAATACAACCAACTCCTATACATAGCCCTCATAGACATTTCACTTGGTCGAGACATTAGCAGTATTGCGGACACTTTGGAATCAGGTAATTGAAGATCCCTACATCAACACACTGGAGGAAATGTACAACGTACCCACATCCATCTCAAGCCTCCATAACGAAAATGATAGAATCTCAAGAAGAAAGGTTGCCCCGCCGCGGTGGTCTAGTGGCTAAGGTACTCGGCTGCTGACTCGCAGTTCGCGGGATCAAATCTCGGCTGCGGTGGCTGCATTTCGATGGAGGCGGAAATGTTGTAGGCCCGTGTGCTCAAATTTGGTTGCAGGTTAAAGAACCCCAGGTGGTCGAAATTACCGGAGTCCTTCACTACGGCGTCTCTCTTAATTATTTGGTGGTTTCGGGACGTTAAACCACATATATCAATTGAATCAACAAGAAGGATTTAAAACATTGAGACACGATCTTCCATATGCAATTCACCGCATGTGTACACAAGGTTTTCAAGATCCTAGCTTTCCAAGAGTTAAGAATAAGTAATATTGGAGAATATATTAGTAACCTGTGATTCGCTGATGACATTGGCTCGATAGATAACTCAGGGGAACAATTACAGCGCTTGTACTGGACAGGGAAAGCAGATAAGTAGGTCTGAAAAAAACATGCAGAAAACTAGCAACAGTCTGAGCAGAAAACAGTACTTTGCAATACGTGGAGAGACGCTGGAAGTTTTAAAGAAATATGCTAACTTAGGAGAGGTGGTAGCTGCGGAGCCAAACCGCGAGTGTGAAATAGCTAGACGAATAATGATGGGGTCGATCACATTCATCATGCATTTTCAAATCGTTAATGCTAATAACCACTAGCCCTCAAGAGGAAGGTATACAACAGCTGCATCTTGCCATACGTAGTTACGAAGCAGAAACCTGTAGGCTTAAAAAGAGGCAAGGAGGGTTAAGCTTAAATTGAGGACAACACAGTGAGCGATGGAAAGAAAAATGATAAGGGTAACCTTAAGAGACAAGAAGACAGCAGTGTGGGTCAGGGAACAGACGGGGGTCAAGGATATTACACTTGAAATTAAGAAGAACTGGGCATGTGCCAGCACGTAGCACGTAGGCAGGATAACCACTGGTCATTAGGAGCTTCTGACTGGATTTCCAGAGAAGGAAAACACACGAAGGCCAGACTGAAGGTTAGATAGCCCGATGGGACTAAAAATTTTGCAGGGGTAACGTGGCGACGCAGAGCAGAATATCAGGTTGATTAGCAGATCATGGGAGAAGAATTCGCCCTGCAGTAGGCGTAGGCAGGCTGATGATGATGATCTTGTGAAAATGTTTCAGTGCTTTTGACTTCACTGCTCGTTTCAAACATCGAGGTAACATTTTTTTTGAAGGAGAGGGCATTGCAACATGATGCGCTGGGCTGCAATGCTACCGTCATACGACAGCAGTTACGTCATTTAGATAGGTTAGAGCCGACAGATATATGCTTTAAACTTCCGATGAGTTCATCGTATCAGGGCGGCTAATATCCAATGTCTTGTGTGAATACACAGTACTTAAATACTGGCAGCACATAAACCGGAGATTGTTCTCTTCACTCGGCAGCAGCAATATATGTACCCGTGGCTTTGCTTCGGCTTGTTCTTTAGTACGAGGCGCAAGATCGCTTATTTATAACGAAGCTTGTGTTTCGCACCTTCGTCTTGTGTGGATGCCGGTGACGAAGACGCATCGTGACAATAGCCAGAGCTGTTTTTGAGCAACCTGAAGCCAATCACCTACCTTATTGTTGAGGCGCACACATAATCTTCATTGTTTTCTTATGAAATTAGATAATCAGTGCTGAAACCACTACTGACGATGCTCTAATCTAACGCCTGCATAGGGCATTTTGCCTTCACAATTTCAGAACCTGGCTTAGCTTTTTTGTAGAATACAGGAATTTTATGCAATACTTGGGTTCAATTCTTTCTGGGATACTGATATTTGTTCTTTACATTCGTTGATGAGGTGCTACTTATGTCGCTTTTCCTAAGTCTGGCATTTACCCAAGTGACCAGTGTGGGTTCTTGTTATTCTCATGAATAGAAAAGCTTCACCCACCTGTGACACACAACCGAATTTCACTGCGCGTGGTATGGGAATGTGTGATTCATCTTGGTACTAGCATGCATATTGACATTCTATGCGGCGACGTGCGTGTGTGCCCGACGAAGAGAACGAAGGTGTGTCTCCGCTCAACCGCTGCTTACCCGGTGAGGCTGCAACTGCTGCTTATAGTATATTGTGACGACGTCAAAACAGAGGTCTTGCCGCAGAGATTGGGACAGCGGAAGCAGGTCGGCGTTTTTAATGGATCGCGCAAGCGAGTTCTTTTTCTTCATCAATTTTATTGTCCCTCATGGCACATGCACGAATGCCATCGTCTTTCTCGGTCAAGCACGTGACAATATTTTCTATACCACATCATCAATCCTCTCTTCTCACATGTAGCATATTTGGTGGAGTTCGAACGTTCTTCTGCCTCACCACGAAGCATCGCAGTGGACGCACCATTCAGCCTGCCGCCTTGGCTACTGATCACAACAACTCGTCACCTTTCTATATGGACCTCCAGCTTTTACATACCATGTCGTGCCCTTATCTCGTGGTGAGGAAGATCGCACGAGTTGGCTGGCCTCTGAATTTCAGCCGAACAATTCTGTTGTAGTTACCGGGCGCATAAAAGTTACTGCAATCTTTGCAGTCTCCGTTGGCGCTAAGCGTACGCTTTTCAGACACACTGAAGTAACAACTGAGATCGTTATTCACGCTCAAATTTACGTGTGTTTCAGATGGAGGCGGAAATGCTGTAGGCCCGTGTGTTCACATATTGGTGCCCGTTAAAGAACCCCAGGTGAACAGAATTTCTGGAACCCTCCACTACGGCGTCTCTCATATTCATATGGTGGATTTGGGACATTAAACCCGACATATTAATCAATCAAATCTTTACGTGTGAGTATGTTTTGTGCGTCATTTTTGTGTGAGAAACACGGGGCACGTGTAAATCCGCCTCTCATTCTGTGCGTGACCTTCCAATTTATTGTTAATACATTCATTACATCGCCTTTGTGGCAAAGCTGTGACATTTTTCGGGAAATTTTCACCTGTTATTTGGAGCAAAATGAAAACATGTAATTTTTGTGATATTGCAAAGAATGTCAAGAAAGGTTTGAATCTCCTAAGACGACCAATAATTAGCAGCCCCAGTGCGCCTTTATCTGCTGTAAATGGTTCTGGCGCATGAACCATTCAAGCATTGCGCTTGCAACTTGTTTATGATACTTACACAAAGTGATTTCTTGCCCATTATTAGTGTTATACGTGAAGCCCACAATGGGAGTTTTAATAACAGTTTTTAATTCATTTCTTTCAATTCTTCATCTCTCCATAGTAGGAAGTCCGGGAGTTACGAAACCGCCAAGGCAACCTTCTATTACTCATTTGTCAATAACACTAAAATTGCATTTATTGGGAAGAAGCTGTTCCAGAGTAAAAGAAGACGTGAGATAATATTGAAGCAGGACAAATGTATTTTATTTATTAGTTTTATTTGCAAATACTGGCAATCCGTCCGAGGGATTATTACAGGGGTGGGAGCTTATTCATACATGAATGTATAGAAGTAATGCACACAGCAAATTATGCGCTCTGTAAGAAACAGACATTTAGACGTATAAACAAAATTCACGCTGTAAATTTACGCACAGTAAGCAATTACATCAAGCATACCACAGCAACATCCACACGACAATAAACTAACAATTAACAGAGTGACATGTGGCTGCGTCAAACAGCTTACTCTACGAATTCAGAGAATAATGCTAGCGCATGTTGATTAACAATAAATTCATTTAGGGCATTCCAGTCGCTTACGACTCGGGGGAAAAAAGAGGAGCGAGATATCTTGTTAGTAGGACAACATTCTTCTAACGTGAATCTTTGTTTGTGTCGCGTTTCTCTAGCAGAGCTGTATGCAACAAATCACCTGGTGTTGATCTCGAAACTGTTTTGTAACAACACATTCAGGAATTTCAATCTGTGCACTTTCGCTCGGTTTGACAAAGTAGCGAGGCCAGTCAGCCGAAGAAGTTCTGTTAGAGGATAACTACATCTGTAACGATTGAAAATAAAGTGCACAGCTTTCCTTTGTACTCACTCAAGCGCAGTGATGTTGTCTTTGGCGTGCAAAAACCACGCGCTACTGGCGTATTTCAATGTCGGTGAGATGAGACTGGTGTTGGCAGGAGAACGTGTTTCAGTTAGATCCGGCAAGGCATCAGTTGAGGAAGAAAATTTTATTCATTGTTTTTCTAGAAATTTGCTGCACAGGCACATTCCAACTTAGGTCACTGTTTATCCGTCACACTAAAATATTTGTACAGTGAAACGTTTCGCAGTTGGGTACCGTTGATACTGTAAGGAGAGGTAAGTGTTGATTTATTGTTTGTCATGTTCATGTAAACCGTATTTTTTACATTTAACACCATTCGCCAGTCTGAACACTACAGAGGCATTTCGTACAGAGATTTACCAAGTTTGGTTTGGTCATCTTCAGTTTTTGTTGTGTGGTACAGTACGCAGTCATCTGCAAAAAGCGTAATGTTTACGTTCACGTGCTTAGTTATATCGTTTATATATAGTAAGAAGAGGAATGGGGATAATGCAGAAGACTGTGGTGCACCAGATAAAATGGGAACAGTATCAGATACATGGTCATCGTTATGTACGTGCTGATAACGCTCTGAACGATAATCTTCATTCCAACACGTGAGTGGCCCTTCTCCTATTGGATATTTTAATTTATAGTTGAGCATGAGGTGGGAAACGCGATCAAAAACCTTGGAGCAGTCAGTAAAAATTACATCTATTGGTAGCTGCCCGTTAACACCTTTGGCAAACACATGAAGCGTTTCTACTAATTGAATAACAGTCGACAGGCCGCTCCGATACGCATGCTGGTCGGAGTGTAATATGTTGTTACTTTCAACGAACTCTGTTAAATATTTCAGCGTGATGTGTTCCAGTAATTTGCTAGATGTGCATGTCAGAGATATGGGCCTGTAGTTAGCTAAGAAAACCGTATCACCTGGTTTATACATGGGTACTATCTTTGCTAGTTTCCAGTCAGCGGGAAGATGACAAACGCGAAGTGACCTAAAATATATTAGCTGAAGGAACCTGCTTACAGGCTCAGCGTGTCACTTTAAAAAGGCATTTGGAGCGCCATCTGGGTCAATGTTTTTTTTTTTCGTCGAGGTTTAGCGAGAGAGATAATACACCCCACTGCGATAAGAAGGGGGTGTCTAATGGCGTAATTATGTCACTTGTTCTGAACAGGCAATGTTTAAGTAGGCCATTATCAGCGGTGGAAACAGAGCGATAGTAGCTAATGAAAAGATCGGCTGTCTGTTTTCCTCCGAGGATAGGCGTATACGCTTTGTTGGTATGTTTCACACTTGTGTATCGCCAGAAATTATGAAGCGCTGTTTTGATAAAGCTGTGTAAACAGTGACTAAGAAATCGTTTTTTCGCTAAATTTGCTTTGCTCTTAAAGTAACTTAACATTGCTCGGACTTTCGATGCAATAATACAGCGTGGGGGAACTTTCAGAGCTTTTCTAAGGCTTTTTATTTTAAAGTTCGTATGAGTTATGTCGCGCGTGATTGATGAATTGTGCTTTCTGGTGTTTTTTGTAACTGTTGGTACAAGGTTGTCTATGCATTGCCTAACAATATTTCCGAATATTGACCGTACCATATTTACCGTTGAGTGTTCATTTGAGTAGAGGTCCAAAAAGTTGGAAAAATTGTGAGCGAGGTATGTCAAGTTGGCGCGTCGTCCGCTTTTTAAAGGCAATCACCCGTTTTTGTTGTAGCTTCTTTATGAATAGCGCTTGGATATTCCAAACAACGCGAGCCTATTTTATGATCAGATAAGCCTTCTAATGTATTAAGGAAAAAGAACAATAATAAAACGAACCAATACTAGGTGATTGTTTACAAGAAACGTAACTTACTAACAAATAGTGCAGAAATCATAACAAATAATGAACATTGCAATCAATATAACTTATACACAGTAAAGGTTTTAGCAAAGAACATGGTGTACAATTGGTATAAAATAAATGAAACATGCTTGCAGTTGATTTTAGCTACATGAGATTTTACATTTATAGAAACAAGAGTATAAATAAAAACTCAGCACAATTGTGTGGCACGTACTGTATAAGTAATGTTTTATTGAGATAAATAAAATGATTTAAATTAGTTTTATAACCACAACAAATTCATAGCGAGCAATGTTGTTAGTAGGTGTGTCTTCATGTATTTTTTTAATAATATTTTTTAGTAGCATGACGTAATATGTAATGGCGATATATTGCAGTATTAAATCACAGTGGGAAAAGCTGTGAATTTCTCATAAATACTGCTTATTGGGGAGAGTAAAATGTTGCTGTTAGATAAAATTGTAGTATTGATACTATTAGTTATAGCAGATGCATGGAATGTATGCATAGCGATTTCATAGTTAAGACTGAGAAATATTATTGAAACCAGTTTGAGTTGAGTCATGAGTCGTTGTGATAGTTTGCTCAAGGAAGTGTATTTACTACCGAATGCGGTATGCAGCTAGGAAAACTTATGATCTACAAGACATGATATTTTAAACGTTGTAGATGTGTTAAATGCGTGGTGTATGTGTTTCCCCAGGCGGAAATTCGGTACCAAAGGTGGCAATGCACAAATGAGTAATTAAGTGAAGTTATGATGTATTTGGCAAAAACGAGCGGGGTAAATATAGTACTTTGTAGCCAAAAGTGATCTTTTTTCGTTATTTCCTCATGCAGGCTAAACTTAAGATGACGGTGAAGCTTCGCCCCAACATATATGACTTCATATGCAGAGGAAAGAACATGATTCGTTAATGATGAGTGGGGTGCAGATAGTATGAGACGTTTATTCGTATGAAATGTAGGAATTGACTTTTAGGGACCCGTCCGGCCGCCTAATGGAAGCACGTAAAGAACTCGCCACTCGTGTGCAGTCCTCAACCGAGCCATATGCTTTGTGCATAGAGGACGTGCTCGCGTTCTGCCGGATAGGGGACGAGCAAATGACAGAGAGTAAAAAGGTGGGCCATTTACTCAAAAGCATCGCCGAAGACGCCTTCACCTTGCTCGTGTACACCAACGTCACGACCATGGATATGATTATTAGAGAATGCCACCGCATTGAGATGGACCAAAGCCACCGTGTCCTGCCTCAATTTTCGCGGCTACCGAAAACGGCTGTCGCATCAACCTGCACCGATATCAGTGCCGCACCAACCCTTCAGGAGAACGTGACACGTATAGTGCGACGGGAGCTTGAGGCGACAAGTGCGGTGCCGTTTCATCCTCTTTCACTCGACCATGCCACTGCACAAACGCCTCTGCGGTCTCCGTCATTCAAGCGGCCGTGAGGCAAGAAATTAAAAAGCTCGGTTTTTCTGTTGCCTGCTATGCCCGCCAACCCGCCTCCAGGCCGATGATAATGAATTCACCACGCCATCAGTCATAATTTCATCCGTGATCCCGCAATCCAACGGAATGGAGAACTGCAGACGACAAACCAATCTGCTTCCGCTGCCACCAAGTCCACCATGTTTCCCGCCACTGCCGCAGCGCTTCGACGCCCCCGAAATGGGGCCCATTTTCCTCTTCTCGCTCATAGAAAGACTCCCGTCGGCATTCGTCCAGTCGTGTGTATCTTTCTTCTCACGCACCTAACCGCTGCTCCACCGCTCAATCACGGTCACCTCAACGCCGCCGTTCCCCACCACCCCAGCAACGCCGCTTTCCATCGCCAGCCAACTATGGATTCTCTCAGACAAAAAACTAGATCATGCATCTCCGGGAGGTAGTGCTGCATCAATTGCGAATGAACTTAATTCTCCGTTAAAGCTCCCCACTAACACGAACTTGATTGAGGTGTATGTAGACGATCTTTCATTGACGGCGTTAGTCGATAATGGATCTCAAGTTTACATAATGAGTGTCCATATGTGTCGCCTACTCCAAAATGTCCTCACGCCTGCTGCGACTAAAGCCCTCCATGTCGCTAATGGTGGAGCCGTGGTCACCACTGGAATGTGTACCGCTCATCCTAACATTGCGGGCCGCCTAGTTCCGTTTATATTTAAGGTGCTCGAAATTTGTGCTCACGACCTAATCTTCGCTATGAACTTCCTATCAATGCATTCTGCCCTGATTGATTGTGCCGCTCGTACTCATTGCCTATAACTTCCTTTTGTGCCCGGATTCTCACCCTGAACTACCGAACAGCCGACTTCTTCCGCATACCACGTAGAGCTCTCTAACTCGTTGAATCGGTGACACCTTCTCCCGTGCTCGACGGTGATTATGTCGTGACAACAATTTCTGATGTTCTCCTGGCGCAGCCTATCCCTGTGCCACACTCTGTCATAACCATAATCTCAACCGAGCATATTCACCTGTCATCGATATCTTTTTCACAAAGCAACTGTTACCTCAAGGATTCTTGGTAGCCACGCCAGGGCCCTTATTTCACGACCACGAGACCAACTTTGCCGCAGATGTATGTCCCGATCACCCTTGCCGCCCACAAGAAGCCACGTGCCTCGATGAGACCTTGCACTCTATGATTGCCCCTAACCTCGAACGGGACCAGTCAGCCGCACTATGCCGCCTTCTGGCTTCATACCGCGACATATTCGAAACTGACAGCCGTCCGTTCGTCCAGACATCCCTCGTAGGTTAGCGTATTAACACTGGTGATGCTCTTCCTATTCATCGCCGACTGTACCGGGTGTCTCCACCGAGCGTTAGGTAATTCAGCAAGCAATCACCAAGATGTTAGCCAAAAAGATTATTCGGCCCTCTTCGAGCCCTTGGCCGTCTTTCTATGTGCTCGTTAAAAATAGAGATGACAAGTAGCGCTTCTGCGGTGATTTCCGCCTTCTGAATAGGATCACGAAAAAGGACTTTTACTTTTCGGTCCGCATTGATGATGCCCTCAATAGGTTTTCACAGCTTCCGATATGTTTCTTCAATAGACCTACGTTGTGGCTATCTGAAAATTGCCGTCCACAAAAAAAATACCAAGAGAAGACTGCGTTTGTAACTCCAGACGGCCTATACCAGTTCAAGGTTGTGTCATTTGGGATATGCGACGCCCCAGCCACGTTCGAGCGCATGATGTACCGTCTGCCTAAAGGGTTCAAATGATAAACATGTCTTTGTTATCTGGACAATGTCCTTGTATATTCCCCAGCATTTGGGACACAACGTCAGCATTCGTCAGCTATTCTCGGCATCTTCCGCACTGGTGGCTTTCAAATAAACTCGTCAAAGTGTCACTTCAGACGCCGGCTAGTTAGAGTGTTGGGCCACTTTGTCGACGCATCAGGCGTGCAGCCAGACCCGTAGAAAATTCATGCAGTCCCCTGTCTTCCTGTACCTCAATCAAAGTCGTCGAAGTTTCGTAGGACTTTGCTTCGATTTTAGAATGTTCGTGAAATATTTCGCAAGCATAGCTTGACCCCACACTGACAATCTGAAAAAAGATGTCACACTTACGTGGGAACACCTAAGTTGCCAATTTTTCTCACTTATTGCGCTACTGACGACTCAACCTATATTGGCTCACTTTGACCTAACCGCTCCGACAGAAGTCCGAACAGATGATAGTGGTCACGAGATCGAAACCAGCCTAGCCCAACTAAACAGGGACACGACCGAGTTATCGCCTACGCTAGCCGCCTCCTCACAGCTCCCAAGCGCAAGTATTTCATTACCGAGCGTGAATATATTGCTCTTTGTTGTGAAGCCTCAAAGTTCCATTCATAATATTATGGCACAAATACCTATGTACTAGCTGACCATCATGTGCTATGTTGGTCTACATTGCTGAAGGATCTCACTTGGCGGCTCAGGCACTTGGCTCTGCAACTGCAAGATCATGCCTACACGGTGACGTACAAGTTCCCACGCCTACATCACGATGCAGACTGCCTGTCCCACTACGTAGTCACTGAATTGAGCACTATACCTGACACGAACACTGAACGTTGCGTCTTTTCTCTGTCGCAAATGACACTCATCGCTGACGAGCAGCGCCGAGATGTGTCCTTACGTGCTATCGTCGAGCGCCCCAAATCACCGTCTTCCGATCCCTTTCATCGCTCATTCGTTCTCCACGATGGTGTACTAAACCGCCTAAATTTTGAGCCGTATAAATCAGCCCTGCTGCTTGTTATTCCGAAACACCTTCGTTCGGAAGTTCTACACAAACTTCATGATCTTCTGACTGCCGGTCACTTTGTTGTATCACGCACTTACGACCGGATATGCCGATGCTCCTTTTGGCCAGGTCGTGCACGCTCATTCAGAAGGTACGTTGAGGCTTATGAGAAATGCAAGCGCCGAAAAACACCATTGACACTCCCCGCCAGATGCCTCGAACCACTTGACATTTCGTCAAAGCTATTTTTCTGCATTTTCTTAGACCTACTTGGCCGTTTCTTTTTGCCTTCCTCGGGCAACAAGCGGATAGCCGTGGCCACCGAATACGACATGCGTTCCACCAGCATGCGAGTTATTCGAACAAGCTGCGCCACAGATGTCGCCAATTTCCTCTTAAAAGACGTTATATTGTAACAAGGAGCTCCACGATAGTTGCTTACTGACCATGGCCGCACTTTTTATCGAAGGTGATAGCTGATATGTTGCAGTCCTTAGAAACGAGGCACAAGCTCACTACGTCATACCATCCGCTACCTTCATCTGCCCTACAGGCTTTGGATGTTGTACATCTAGCGCGCCTGAAGCCCTACCACTCTGCCATTGGTTTTGACATTTATATGCGCCGAGGCGACGCTTCGGCCACCGCGGATCGTCCTACATGCATGCATAATGACATTCTATGCGGCGATGCCCATGTGTGCCCGGCAAAGAAGACGAAGGTCTGTCTCCGCTCAGCCGCTGCTTACCCAGTGACGCCGCAACTGCTGCTTATAACAGATTTTGAATACTACCTCGTCCATCCTCTCTTCTGACATGTAACAACACGTCTGGAGGAAAAAGTTTGACGAAGCACGTGAAAGGAGTTTCACGTTATTCGTGCCGTTGTCATTCATTTTATTTGGGAAACGGTCATGCCCTCTCATACAACATTCAGTCTATATCAGGCTAACGAGGCGATTGCTAGAGCATGCATGCATAAATTACTAGATATGTAGCCTAATGTGAACTCTGAAAACAATTTAGATTCGATAAAATGCTTCGCATTTATTTACCAGGGTGCGTCTGTAGAAAACTATACCATGACATACTTTAGTGGCTCAGATTGGCACTCTTCCCCTGCTAGTATTGCGCCCAACACTATATAGTGTCGCCAAAGCGAATGTTTCCCATATCTGCTTTGATGATCTATTTACTCAAGGTTGTTGAAGTTTTACGTCTTTTTCGCTTGGAAAATGTTGACACAGTGCCACCTTCAGTTCTGAAGTAACCGCTGTATTTGAGCACCCAGTGACTCAGCACCTCGTCGGGGGTCACTTCTTATACGAGCTTACCTCAATTCCCTTAACTGCGTGATGTGTTCCTCGCTCAGGTAAATTCTAATGTTGATTAGTCAGTATTTCAGACTGTAGTTCCAAATAAAACTTCGTTGAATTGTGGAACTATCATGCCTAAGGTTACCTCAGTATTGAAAAACTATTGGAATGGTTTTCAATTTGTATCTGTTTTCTGTCCGGTGTCATAAATATTTGCATTTGATTCGGTCTTGAAAGTTGCTATTCGCAAGTTAAGATAGATAAATGCACCAATCACGCAACAGACAAGTGCAACTGAAGAACACGTCACTCTGAAATCACATGTAGAAAAATTCGCACTAGGTTGACTTAGCAAAACGTGATTCAACTTCGTTTTTGTGTCCTGCTATGGTAAGCCTGCCAAATACACACGTAGACGTATAAGTTAGTTTTGTCAACTTGACTAAAAAGCATATAAATGCAATTGCTTCATGTAGGTGTTCCTCTAAATTGGAGGTTTGCACAAGGACGGGCATTGCACTCTAACAAGTAGTTCGCGTGTAGCTACTTTTGCTCAGAAACATGAACATGGTGGTAACGCTGCTTATATGACTACTTAAGAGAGTGGATGGGGAGTCGCTACGTCACTCGTGCGGATTAATCTGTTTTTATTCACTGTTACACATGTAAAAACCAAACCAACAACAAGTAGATTACGTGGCACCACCAAAAGTGGGTTTGATCTTGCTTATTTAGCCCCGCTTTTTTACTTGACGTTCAACGCCTGTTTCCTGCAGTTTAATTCCCTAGTAGTGCGGGATCAGGTCTAGATTCCTCATTCGCAGAACTTCTCAGTGCCGAATATTCTCTTGCTGCAACCTCTTCAGCATTAGCAACAGCCATGATGCCTAAAAAAATAAAGGGCGTGTAATGCAGTATCACCCACCACAACTTACAACTTCCAGTTTGCTTTATGAGAACCGCTTCGTTAAGAAACTGAAATTGGACGTGAAGTCTGTAAGTAATAGAGTAGGAACATAAACGTCAACCACCACACCTGAAGTTGAGCGAAATATAATCTCTTGCTTATTGGGTTCAACGTCCTAGCTACTATTTTTGCATGCAGCAAATAAAAATATCCCAAATGTGAAGAAAGCGTACACCAAAGCCATAAGTTCTATTTTCAAACCAAGGCTGTGTTCCACGACATTAGTATTGTTGATTATCTTCTATTCACAATACGTTTTTAGAGATGATGCACAGATTTTCAGTGTGCACACTTTTACAGTGCAACTAGTATGGCTTCAAGGCTTGTCAAATATCTTTATGAATTTGTCTGTCATTCCCGGGTTAGAGCAGCAGCTTGGATATTCACCTTTTACCCTAATGATGCTTGCAAATCTTACACACAAAAACTGGAGTGCCTGAAAGCTTAGCTGCACGCATTAAACGTAAAAAGCATGTCTCTAGCAGCAACATCCAGAAGTTCTCTGTGCATTATTAGCGAGCTTGCGTCTCTTTGACAAGTAAAATAGAACTGGTCTGTACTCACTCATACCTATTGCAAGGAAAGCCATCAGAAAGGCAGCGAAACGTCCAGCCCCGACACCTAGAATGCACTGTTTTGCTTGTGCTAACGAAGATCACACCTGGTTATGTTGAAGGAGACAGAGTGAGAGACGTGTTAATTCAGAAGTGTGGTCTTGAAGGGAGGCGATTCTTTTAAGGCTTTCTAATGGGAGACGTAAAAAGTGTCGACTAGCGGGCGTATCTGTGGGACCTTGGGAACTTGCCACGCAAGCTCAAGTTATGCGCTGTGACTTTGTATTTGCTGCTGTGCCAACAAATATATGTATTCAGAAATATAACCATTAGGTGTAATAGAGTATTTGACAAAATAAATGCTTTCTATAGCTCAGTGCTGCTCAACAAGGGGCCATAGCAGCCATTGATCTTCACGGATGAGCGTCTGTTATGTCTGTGTACTCGCCGTCACCGCAGACGCGTTGCTACTCCCATTATGTATGTGCGTGCATCGATTTGCGCTATATTACGATGCACACAGCCTATATACATTCGTAAGGATGTCAGTCATCACAGTGACAAAGGCGCTAAACCGTGGCAGTTCTACCTATCCAAAAATTGTTAAAGCTGCTGGTACGTTCTGCTATTTGTCAAGTCACGTGTCTTTTCTGAAAATATGGAGCAGATCACATTTCAAGTTTTAGAAGCGGAGTAGGTTGATCAGCATGATGATAAGTGCGTTAGAATTCCTTAGATAGCTCTTCTTTCTAAAAACGCAGGATGCCGCGCATGCTCTGACTCTTTCTTGCGGTATGTCTGTGGTATAAATCCTGTGTTTCTGCGTAAATAAACTGTTTACACGACAGCGCTGATTTGACTTCGTGTGTTCATCCGTAACTTTTTCGCTGTTATTTTAATATCACAGTGACAAAAACAATTACAGAAAGATAGTGCTCGAGGCTCCCAGCTCCACACCAGGCATGTTGCGTTATTAGGCTGTTTACTAGCAGCGCCCGGCGGGATAAGAAAAGCGAATTGTGGGCCTTTTTTGAAAGGACGACTGGAAGAAAGCTCAGAATGGCTGGGTGGGAAAGGTTTGAAATGCAGGCGAAAAATCATGATGACTATTTTGCACGACGAGCATCTTCGGTGAACTTGCCAGAAATTCAGACTTAAGATTTATTATTTCCTTTATTATCGGTCACAATAGAAACATCTGGTTCACAACGACTGGAAGCTTCTAGCGACAATTTTCTTGAGTTTCTCAACGGTGTGGTTCACTATCCAACTAAAATAATGTGTTCTTACTCTTTTTCATACATAATTAGAAAATAGCTTTTTTCATAAATTATTAGAACAGTTTTCTATTTTCCACTGAAATATACATGTACATGTGTAACTTCTTCAAACAACGTAGTAAACTTCATTTAGCCTGCATTAAAAATTACCCCGCCGCCCTGAACGGAATCGTAAAAAAATTGGAATGCATTTCTTGCACCAAGAAAGGGTGCCGTTACCGTCAGATATTCGCCTTCACCGACTTCTGCTATCGCCTAGAGAGGCACCCAGCTAGCGAATGGTCTAGATTGAGGAGCGGGCGGACGGGAGAGTGGGGCGCAAGCATTCTTATCTCGGCCTTGGCGTTTCACAACGGCGTCTCGAGCACACAATTCCGGATGTTCTTGAGGGGCACCCAGCCAGCGAACGGTCGAGAGTGAGACGTGAGTGAACGGGAGAGTAAGGCGCAGGAAGGAGAGAGAGTGAACGGTGAGAGAAGGATCGGCAAAGCACTGCACCTACCATCTCCTACGCTCTCTTGCATCACATGCTCTGGTTTCTAAGGGCGAGGACAAGCGCGCGCGTTTGCAGCTTCAGCTATGGGAGAGGGAGTGAGAGTGGAGACATATCAACTGCCCACGCGTGGACATCGCCACGGACAACGCCCGATGCCTGATATAGCTCGAATAATAAATGCAAAAACAGAGGACGCTCCAGCTTCCCCTTCAAGAGCAGATTGCGATAGCGTTCAGGCCTGGTGCTTTGCCTCTTAAACTGCTGGCGTGAATCGGTTCTCGCTCTACGCCTCATCGTACCACATGGAAACAAACGGCTGTGTGTGTAACATTGACTGTTTGAAAACATGATTGATTGTCTACTGCACGAGCGATTGTTATGTACGCACTTCCCCATACCTTTTTTTATCTCCTGTGAATCAGCAGAAAACTCACTACGCGTCCGTAGAACAGCGCGTAATCCTATGGAGCTGTTATTATTGTTTGTTTAAGGTTTTGCTGCTGCTGGTGATGAAACATGATTGAGGGCTTTTTATTGGTGGCGCGTTATATCACATACCATTTGCTCGATATACATGTTTTGACGCATTGTGTCATTATACACTTCTGCTATGCAGTATATGAGCCGTAGTGACTCCTTTAACAATATCACAATTATATGTCGTTGTTTATTCAAAGCAGTTTTCTCACGTATAGTGGTTTAGTTGAAGAATACTCACTTGCGACGCTGACGGCACGGGTTTGCTCAGTCCCTGGGCCAGAAAAGCCTTATTAGTAGTTTTCTTTGCATATTTCTTGATTTTTGGTCCAGGAAAACCCCACAGCTTTTCTCTCGCAACAAATAAGTCAAACTCTGACGTCGAAATTTTTTCGAAGTAGCTCCTAAACCAAATTGCATTACCTTAAGAGTTATAGGCGGTCGTATATGACCACCAAGATTTACTAGTTAGACAATTTTTCTTATTTATTGGGGAAAGAAGTCGACCACTTGTATGGTCAGTGCGCTTCGTATAATATACTTGATGAACTTGTGTATATGCAGTTGGTGAAAGGTTGGAATTACGCAGAACTAGTCCAGCTAGTTTCTATATTGTTGTGCATAACATGAAATGTGCCGCCACAAGCGCAAGTGCTTGTGCCAACCAGAAACTCTTCTTTTCGGAATGTCCCCTTAAAATGTCTACATGTTTACTTCACATTCCTTCTGATTACTCAAGCATTGGCGGAATTCCTTGAATTGAAGCAGTTCTAAGAGCCCCTCAAGTGCCAATAAATTTTGCATCATGGAATAGCAATACATATGTAAGCGACAATAAAACAAAAACGTGGGGAATTTAGGTGTAGTTCGAGGATAAAGCTGGTGTCCACTTGTGCGGACGCTGAGAAACTAGTTATGCTAGATTAGTCATCCGATTTTAATCTGCATGGAAATTTCACCAGCTGGCAACACATTTCGAACACATCATTTGTCACCATCATCCTTACTTAACTTAATTGCCACATAAGCCATAAGTTGTACTCGCTCATCAGTAACTTCATCTTAGCCATAAACGTTAAGCTAGTTGTTAGCTAATGGCTTGCACTTATCGTTTCCATCATCATTTTTAAATCTTGCCATCATTGCCTTATGCGCCATGTTCAACGCTTTCATCAACAAGACTATTACAACCACTTGAGGCCCATTTGCTTGCATACAGCTCAACTTAAACGTGGTCCCTGATCATCTTTGTCGTCATTTAGCATCATTACCAAATCGTTCGTGGCTACGCTGAAGCTTATTGTTTTCATCAGTTGCAGTAGCAGTGTTGAAAAGACCTTTCCTTGTTAAACTTTCTACCTGAACGCGCTATTGCGGCTTTTAAACTTAGAACAATTCCTTGCCAACACAAAATTTTTTGGAATGTAAATCTGTACTACGTTAATCTTCATCCCGAGTAAACAGCCTAAGAATTGTAAACATGACTTCTATAACTCGTATTTATCTATATATATAACACAGATGGTGTTTGTGCACATCTTCTCAGCTACGAAGCGGATCCTGGTCACATCGGGCGTTCTACCATTATCTTAAGCAAACGATGCGGCGTCCACAAACGCGCACGCCGCATTGTCAGCTCACCTTATGGCGGTTCGCAGTGCCGTACAATTCACGCGAGAAAAAAAAGAAACCCGTCGTGTTCTTGAATAAAGCTGGACAATTCCAAAAGTCTTCGGAATATACAGTGAACATGACGAAAAATGCAAGCATAGACCTTTCAAGGCACATCAAAAAGAACGCCATTTTTCTGTGTGCACGAGCTGCTTGTTCCCAGGAGTGGACATGCATATATCTTTTTAGTACATCGTGAGACAATACGAACAGTTCAAGAAAATGTTTTTCGAGAACTTGCTCAGCAAGCGGCAGATGCTTGCGCCTTGTCCGGCGGCTACCGGCGTGTACAGCAGTGTTGCCTTTGTACACTTCTCCGGTCGCCGCTCATGTCACACTCCGCTCGCCTCTCATGGTGATTCCAACAATGCTCACTAGATGGTGCACCGCCACCTAAGGTGTTTTAGAAAAATGGCAGAGGAGCGTTGGGCTATGAAAGTTTTTCTGCTACTGGTACATAAAAATTGTTGATACTTAATTGAGGAAGCAAACTCGAAAATTACCAAGCAAGAATAGGGACAACAGCCGAATACTAAGCCAAATGAAAAGATCAGTTAAGAAGAAGGTGACGTAAACAGAGAATAATATGTGGAAGATTGAAATGCTTACGCAATCGTCACTGGAGTCCTACCAAAATTTGAAGCTGCAAGTCACAAAAGAAAATATCTACGATAATACTCGGGGTAGTTCTCTGCAGTTAGAGGTCATAATGGAAGTATTGCGGACCAAGACGTACCGAGCCAATTACGAAGCCACAGACACGGTGCCTAGTGCGTGTAGAGATGAGAAGGAAACGGCTCAACATTTCATAATGTTCTGTTAAGAGCTCCATCTTATAGTTCAAAATAATGGCACAGAATTTTTCAAAGTATTGGGGCTTTGGGACAGCGAAGGCAAAATAGCCTTTACACGGGTAGAAATAACCACGACGAGGCTAACTGATTGCTGGCTACAATCAAGGCACGAGTGAAATACAATGCTTGAACACATAGTGATAGTCCTTAACTTCATGGCTAGGTGGCGTAAGTCACCGCCCGATCCAATAGCAACAGCCGGATACGTCCAATCATCCATCCGTTGGTTTTTGAAGGGCTGCGCGCTCGCCTGCTCACGACTATCTTCATTTAGTTCTCGTTCTTCGTAGGCATAACAGCACGTGACAAGTTCCTATGATGAAAGTTACTCAGGGGTACCGGTATCCTCTCAAGCCCCCTCACCTGCTTGCATTCAACCCCGTTGAAAAACGCCTGATAGCTCCACGTCTTCCATTTATGACCGTTAGGCATTCTACTCACGGCAGCAGTCAGTGTGGCTGAAAGGGGCAGGGGGTTGACGTGCCGATTAACGTGACCGACACAGTGCAATGCCGGCCGTGGAAGAGCCCGGCCACGCTGCCTTCGATGTAAACACCATGCGCCGGCTCGTTAGCAATTCAGCCTTTCTATAAAAAAGGTTTCGCCAAGAAATGCCTCATGCACCTCCTAGCAGGCTTCTCTAACATTGTTCACTTTGTGGATAAGGTGGTGATAATTTTGGAATGCGCTGGCCAGCCTGATTGCATTTTACTTATATTTTTTGTCCTCATATGTGGATGCTCGGATGCAAGTGGTTAAATTCAAATTTTACAAAGTGTAGTGGAGCTCAGCTCTCACGAGAAAAGTGAGTTCATGTGGCTCACTTGATAGATTTCCTCCCATCGCGCCTACGGAGGGCTGATTGTAGCTGGGAGTTAAGGAAACTGAACCTCAGATACGTTGGTTGACTGGCGTCATGGTGCAAGAAATTATTAACATTTCCAAATGTTGTCCTTGAAAACATTCATGAATAAATAGAAATAGATAAACTGAAGCATATTGCTTGTTCAGCGCTAGCATATAAAACGTTGAAGCGAAGGTAGATGTAGGATATCTTATTTGTGATATTTTAACGACGTGATTGTATTTGCAATGAAGGTTCATGAACAAAATATTGACGAGGAGCTTCAGATAACCCATCCGGTGTTAGGCTGCATGGGCTACTTCAAAAGTCGAACTCTCGCACAAAGTATTTTATGAATAGTTCTTTGCAGTAATCCACGGTGTGTTAGACAGTGCTGATCGTAGCAAGAACGGTGAGAGTGACACAATTTTTTACCAGCTAGCTTCGCAAAGCAGGCGAATTTTGTACCACCTGTCCAACGAACACTAATTCCTCGCATAGTATACAATGGCACCAAGTCTGCTGGAACGAGGCCCTCGCGCACTAATATATTACTATACTGAAGATGTTATTTACGCCCTGAAAATATTGCACACAAATACTTTCATTTTTACGAGCAGCTACACTCTAAAAAAAGAGCGAGTAAAAAGGGCGTCTTTTTGTTCCACAACAATAATCGTCATCTATATTGCGTTCCATCCTTGCGCCATCGCCCCGCTCCCGGTACATTCCGGTCACGATCGACATGCCCATTATAAGTGTTACATAGCATACTCGATAGGAAAGTCGTCAGCGCCGAGTTTTCAAGAAAGGAAGCGCACGCAAGCCAGATGAGGATTATTGTTGTGGGACAAAAAGACACCCTTTTTACTCGATATTTTTTTAGAGTGTAGAAGAGAGTGTGGCTAATATACCGGGCACCACAACAGCACAATGTAAAAACCAAGAAGTAACAAAAGAGGAACAGTTATTGTTTCCAGTGCGTTGAGCAGCCCCTACAATATTTTTATTATTGTTAAAGATTTCGTGAAATATTTATTATGATGACGAAAAGGATACGTTACCCTATTGGAATGGCATTTGCAGGCACCCTTCAAATGCGACAGCATTAATGAACTCGTGTAGCCAAAACTGCGGCGTCAGTGTCATCGTGAACGTCGTTGGTTGTGAGCGACAAACTATCTTGTGCCCGCCCAAAAATTTGATAAATATGCAAATAAAGTCAATATTAATACTTCCGGTCCCGAGTGAAGATCAAAGCCAGGCCCTTTGAGTGACAAGTAGGTGGTCTGACACACAACTGTGCTGGTTGTTTTTTGTTTGATAATAATATTAGTCAAATTTTTCCTACAAAACTACACAGTATCACATAGAGCTGCAATGTTGCTTGCATATGCAGTGAGAATGACGTTCATGGCTTTAAAAATGCGTCCTGTACAAGGTTTTCACAATACAACATGTATCAATGAAGAAATAGTGTGCG
The DNA here is from genome assembly GCF_043290135.1 of Rhipicephalus microplus. Classification (NCBI taxonomy): domain Eukaryota; kingdom Metazoa; phylum Arthropoda; class Arachnida; order Ixodida; family Ixodidae; genus Rhipicephalus; species Rhipicephalus microplus. The sequence goes on from NC_134702.1 coordinate 216,021,801, forward strand.
GTAGAGGCGTACATCGTGATCGGGCTTCAAAACATGTAATTATCACAAGGACTTCGTGGTTTCAAGCTGACCACCTGTTAGAAAAGCCACACCCGTTACTGCTCTTATTAGCTTAACAACATGTAGAGTGTGTACCGCAAGTGAGAAAAAATTTCACTCACATAATGTCCCGTGCTTTAAAGCATGGTATACCCATTGCAAATAATGCAGCCATATGGCAAAGCTTCCCTGACAGAAGCAACTTTCAATTTTATCAATTAGGCACCGCCACCGTGGTCTAGCAGCTATGACACTCGAATAATAACCAGAATATCACGGGATAGAATCCGGTCTGTGGCTGCGGTATTTTCGACGGAGGTGAAAATGTTGGAGACCCGTGTGTTTAGGCTTAGGCGTGCCAGCTGGTCGAAATTTCCCGAAACCTCCACTACGGCGTCTTTCTTCATCATATCGTTGTGTTGGAACGTGAAATCCCAGATAATAATAATAGTATTAATAATAATAATAATAATAATAATAATAATAATAATAATAATAATAATAATAATAATAATAATGTTATTATTGTTATTGTTATTATTATTATTATTATTATTATTATTATTATTATTATTATTATTATTATTATTATTATTATTATTATTATTATTATTATTATTATTATTATTATTATTATTATTATTATTATTATTATTTTATTGAGTACGCTATAGTATTCCACGGTTGAAGCTTCCCAAGTGACATCAACGAATAAAAAGTGTGCACAAAGTGGTTGAAGTAGGCACTAGAAACAAGATATCATTATGGCGTTCAGCTTTTATTGGCAAAGCATAATAATTTTCCAGTTTTCAACAACGTAATATGCACTTACGCGGATAATTTGCGCCCTCGCAAGATTGGCGCACCCTTAATATTTTGCCAGCTTCACAGAAAAGAAATATTTACCCGCATATTTTGCGCTGCCCGACCCGCCCAAGTCAGCTCGCCGGCGCGCGCACCTCAGGACCTTTCGACGCATGTTTTGATTCTTGGGTCGGGTGCATGCTTCGCTGAGCAGCCAAGCGCAATCAAATAGGCGAGTGCGAAGTTCGTTCTTTCGAGGACTTCATCGAACTAGGGTTCCTAGATTACCGCGCCCGAACAGTGAGTGACCTGTTGACGGGTCACCGGAACTGCTCGAGCGTTTGCCTCCCCTCATCCCTCAATCTCTACCACCGTGATAAGCGCAACAATGCACGCTCGCTTCGCTACTTGGACGACTTTATGCATCGGAGGCATGCGAGAGCCTGTGGCATCAGCTGTTTCCCTCGTTCTCTGCGTCCACGCTGCAACGCCCGCTTACTTGATGTTGGAAGTTTAGGTTTCGCCATCCGGTCGACGCCTTTTGATGGTTCTCTTGCGATGTGCTAGAGTGATTATATACACGGCAAAATCGAAGCTCGCTATCGTAAATTTTTCCGAAGAAAGCGGGAAGCGTGCCACCGTAATGCACTTCGAGGGGATTTACTTTATCAACTTGCCAACCGGCACTATCAGTACGTGAAAAAACAGAAGAGTGCACGCTTGCTAATGCAAGTTTCCTATCAAATAATAAAGGAGGCCCTTTCGATTATGTGCGGAGGCTTAGTTCTTCCGGTATCACCATGTCATGGTACCTAGTCTCTACCAGCATTGCCGATAGAACAAAATTTGGCGTTCTAACGCGCTCGGCGGAGCCGAGGACGATGCGCTTCTGGAGGGAAGCCGCCGCGACGCTGATTGCCAATCGGGCTTCGCCATTAGTGAATCGAGCTAGATCACGCGTCACCGGATATTACTGGTTAAAGTACGCGCTACTTCTTACAAAATTAACCAGTACACTTTGTCTGCGCTGCAATTTATTTCTTCTTATTAAATAAATACACTGCACGCGTTAGGGCTATTGTGACACAATATCTCGTATGAACTCGTGAAATTCCAGCGTAATTCGCGCACCACCTTCTCGGGACCTCAAATTTGCGAAAAAAAGTGCACAATTATGCAAGAAAGTGCGGTATGTGCGTGCTTGTTTTTATTGTTGTTGAAAAAAAAAAGGCCGCAAAATGCGAAGTGACATGTCAGCACACTGTTACGTGCATGAATAACCTGTGCTCTCGAATATGCTCACTGCGAGGTAGCCAGTGTGACCAAAATAAAACTTGGCCTGTTCAGGATGCCAAATGGTTCTTCCTGCTCTCCCGCCGCACATACGCCGTCGAAGACGCTCATCTTCACCGCGCAATATCACGGTTCAAGAGGAGGGCCGCCTACATAAAGCTGACGGCATTGAAGGGGGTTTCGCTAGCACCCTTCGCATGGTAGCCTTTCTGGGACTGCCTCCAATCTTTACTTCTCCCTATTCTACCTCTTTCCTTTCCGAATTTTAAGTCATCTTCAATAAAGAAGTCCTGAAACTGTCGCAAATGAGTCAGGCCGCTTTTTTTTTTCAAGGCTCTTGCGCGTGCGACGCAGCCGCCCTGCTTTAGCTACCGCGCAGCGAAGAATTCGCTTAGATTCAGCCAACGAAGATTAGAGCACAAGTAATCACGTACATTTTCTGGTGTCAGAACCCGGGGTTACTTTATCAGCTGACATCGAAATGACCATGGAGTGACTGCAGAAAAAGCAAGCCACCCTTTGACAAACCATCGACGATTCATCTCAAAGAGCAGCGTCTTGCTGAAAGCGCCCGCCACAGCAATCGGTGAGCTCGAAGAACATTTTGAAAATCCTATAGAGCAAGCAAATGAGCTACAGACAGTCAACGGCGCCATCGAGAAAAAGATTGAGCTATAGAAACTCCAGGCCACGCTCACCGAATGCATTGACTACAATAAAGAGATCACTACCATGAAGACCAATATCAAGCCAGTTCTAAAGAACGAAGCCTTAAGTGAAACAAGATCAAGTACCTAATCAGGCACTAACAATTTGGAACAAGCAGTACATTGTGGTTTTGCTCAGAGCTCAGTGGCGCCTTTGTCTCTCCAGTTACTGTCATTGACGACCAGACTTCCAAAGCTGGAGACTGCGCATTTCAACGGAAATCTGCGCTCATGGACCAGATTCTAGAACTAGTTCGAGTGTACGATTCACAAAAATTCAGCACTACATAACATCAACAAAATTGAGTATCTGACTGGTTACCTGAGTGATCGAAACTTCGAAATTGCTGTAAAAACATTGGTTTAAAGATTTTGTAAGTACGAAGGCATATTTGAAAAGCATATCTCGCGACTGATTGCGGTCCACTCAGTACACAATTTTCAAGATACTGAGAGGCTAAGGACACTCTACGATTAGGTCCAGATGGGCTTCCGCAGTCTAGAGACATTGGGTGTGGCTTTGAGCACATACCGCGTGTTTTTATTGACTGTTCTCCGAAAAAGCATCGCGAATGAGCTTTGTCTCGAATACTACCGGAAAAGACATCAACAAAACCCGTTCTTGAAGATGACCCTCAGCAGTTCCTGAATTTTCTGAAGGCTGAGTTAGAGAGCCGACAGAGATCCCAGCGCGTAGTACAACCGGTGACTGATGCCGCTATGAAACAGAAAGCTCCAAGCACTATTGATCTCCTCCAAACACAACATGTGTCTGTGCTAGCGGTACCTGGAGGTGGGGTACTTTGCACCTTATGTGATCAAGAAGGGCACACCGGGGAAAGCCGTATCACTGCCATCGCCATAGACAAGAAAACTGTGGTGATGTCAGAAGAGCGGCGCTGTTACAAGTGCGCCAAAAGAAATCCCTGTACCATCGAGCGCCGAACATCGAGATGGCTCAAGTGTGCAAAGTGTTCAGGATGGCACGAAACGGGCGTCTGTGACCTCAAACAAAGAGCAGGGCCGCTGCTTCAGCAGCTGGTGTCACACTCCAGCCATGGCTACAGGTGGAACAAACCCGAGGAAAAGCAATAGTACTTCTATAGACGGCACGAGCGTTTTCGGAAGGAGAGAGTACGACTGCTTTGGTGCCAATGCTTTTCCAAGGTGGTAGACAGAGAACATTTATACGAAGGGAGGTTTTCCTCCGTATAAAGCTCCATGTCATAGGAGAGGAGAGGTTGAACATCCATGCCTTTGGAAGCCAGACGCCTTTCGAGAAAAGACGCTGTGATTGGAAAGAATTCTGGCAGAAAACTGTCCCAACAACACAAGAGTACGCATGGAGCAATTGGGGTACCCGAGATCAGCGGAGACCAGCTTCAACCACCAGACGACCGTGTTATTCACCTCGCACGGGAACAAAGCTTCAAGATTGCTGATGTAGTGCCTGACGGCTACCAGCCTGGAGTTGGAATGGAGCTGATCGTTGGAGCTGATTATTACTGGGACATCACAACAGGTAGTGTCAATCACTTCAACTAGAGGCTCGTGGCCGCAGAGACTGTATTTAGATGCGTGCTGCAGAGCACAGACACAACGTCGTCTGCCTTAAGGCACCTTGCAAGCATCGGCGTGATGCGCGTCTGCGTGAACGAGAAATAAAATGACGTTTATCGCCAAGTTCGACAATTTTGGAAACTGGAACATTTTGAAATCGTCGATGACGCACCGCTGACAGCTGAAAACGACGACGTTCTTGGCGCATTGAGGACACCATCGTTCACAAGAACAGTAGATTTGAAGTCAGGCTTCCATGAAAAGAAAACAAATCGCAGCTGACCGACGACATGAGCACGACACCGCACAAGCTTCACTTACACTATCAGAAATTACTGCGAAATGACAAACCATTCCGGAGCTATCACCAGGAAACCCGGAACCTCCTTCAAGTCCGACACGCTGAGGAAGCCAACGAATTGGGTGAGTCCCCACAGGGGCCAATTTATTACATGCAACATCGATAAGTTGCCCGGCCAGAAAACGAAACGACAATGTTGAGGGTCGTATTTGACGCGTCCTCCAAAGCAGCAGAGAAGCTATTGTTGAACAACACTCACTGCGCAGGACCCAACCTAAGTGCAAGTTTATCAGACATTCAAATTCGCCTTCATGTTCACAATGTGACCTTAGTGGTTGTCATAAAAAAGGCTTTTCTCCAAATAACGCTATCTGAGTGGGATCGCGACGTCCTCTACTTACTGTGGTTTCAAGGTACGTCAAAGCTGGGCGAAATGCTACCCCCAATCGAAGAATACCAAATTACAAGGGTACCACTTGCCGTTACGTGCCGGCACTTGCTCTCCGCAGCCACCTTCCGTCATCATGTGAAAAATGGCGACGTGAAATTTCGCCGCACCATGAAGATCACATTTGAGGGCCTCTGGGTACGCAATACAACATAGAACGAAAAGATCTTTCCATATCTGCAAGACAGACGGAACAAAATGCGCCGGCGGATCGCTGATCATAGGAAAACAGTAATTCAAAGAACATTGTCCCGAGATCTCGACTACGACAGCCTCTCCAAAGTTCTAACTCAAGCAAAAGCTGTGGTTAGTTTCTATCCTTCAACCTTCGTCTGTTCGGACGCGGGGGAGCTTTTGTCATTGACACCTCTACATTTCCTGGTCAACCACAAACACTTATGCCAAGCAAAAGGGAATTTTGACGACCAGTACAAGCCTAGTACAGGCTTGAGCTCAAGAACTACCTAGCTAATATGGAGCAATGACGACCAGGAATGAGCGTGTGCTTATAGCGGGGGAGGATACTAGGAATGCCGAAGGGTTCGTCCTGCTTTCCTGCCGTACACACCTTGTCAAAAACTATTATCTTCGCCGCCCAATTTCACGGGTTAAGAGGAGGGCCGCCAACAAAGCCGACGGCCGCGAAGGGCGTTTCGCTTGCACAATTCACGCGGTAGCCTTCCTGGGACTGGCTCCGATCTTTTCTTCTCCCTATTAAACCTCTTACCTTTCCAACTGTCAAGTTGTCTTCAATAAACCAGTCTTGAAACTGTCACTGAAAAGTCGAGTCGCTTCTTTTCAAGGCTCCTACACGCTTGGCACAGCCGCCCTGCTATAGTTACCGCGCAGCAAGGAATTCTTTTTCTAATCAGAGTGAGCCAACGAGGATTACAGCGCGAGTAATCATCTTCATGGCTGTGTATCTGCGTTCTTCGCTGTCGTGCAAAAGAGATAGATTTTGGGAGACTGTACTGCAAGAGACCGGGTTTTATCTGTGGTAATTAATGTTTTGCTTTGCCTCAGATGGCACCTCCTCTATGTTGCTTCAGTGGCATCGGGCCGGGATAGGTATAAATATAGGAGGTGTTGCGTGAGATATGGATGCCATCTGGCACTGAAGTGGGGAAACGTGACTTTGGGAAAATTCCAGGGCAACCGCCAGGTGGCACTATCGTAACGTCGGCAGAGTTTTTTTTTCCGCCGTGCATAGAGCCGCACTTGCAGTGCTGCCTAAAAAACACTACGGTCTATGGAATTTATGCATTTTGTAGTAATGAAACAAACCAGCAAATACTTACATGTTGATTTTGTGCCGCAGATTGAGTAATACTTGCTGTTTGATCGACAATGCTCATATATGAATGTAGCCACCAGTTCAAGATGGCTGGGCGTTAGGCAAGTCCTTAATGTTTTCTCGGGTGGCTGGATTGTACGATAGACAGACAGACATGCAAAATGGCAGACCACACAATCTGCGTTCAAGTATTCCAAGTAAGACAATCGTCTTTAAACATAGTACATTGCCTTGTCTGCCGTTTCCCGGCTGAAAAAACGCGCCGCATCGGTCTTGCAGAGTCGGCCTGTCTTCAGAATGGTGCTCTGGCTGGAGTTAATAGTGAGAACTTTCCGCCGTTACATCTGCAAATTGCCAGTGGTGTACGATAAAGTGGAATGAGCATGTTGATGGCGCACCTGAGACATTGCCAATGTGCGGAACCGACTGCAGGAAAAGCGGTTGCTTGCAGTGAGCTTACTGAAAGGTGCTGCTTTATTTTGTGTGCGAACGTAGTTGAGTCTTTTTTTTCACATTGGGTGAGGTTTTCTTATGAGGCGTAAAAAAACGGCACGCACTTATTACATTCATGTGCTTTTATATGTCGTTTAAATATGCCTACATATGCCTCATTGACAATCGTATAACTGTGTGAGTATTTGTCGAGTTACAAATACAATTAAGACTAACTAAATAAGCATCATAACAAAGCTGGGAGGTGCCTACTGTATCTACTGGGAACAAATATATTAGTTTCGTTTTACATACCACCGTTTCTGTTATTTTAAATTGCTCTGTGTGATACGACGCTCTATATGCGATATAGAGTCATCTTTTTTTCCTGTTTTTATTTGGGTGCTCGCAGGCTTTTCTGTCAACTTGTACGTTTTGTCTGTTGTGTACAGTGATTCTTCCTATTGATTATGCATTATTTGAACATCCTGTTTGTTCACAGCATAGTGTCATTACATTACAAGCTGTCGAGTTCTCCTAAGACAATGCCTAATATCAAGCAAATAAAATAACAAAACCCTCTCATATAGCAAAGATCCAATGGCAAGAAACATACAGTTAGAAAGGATTACCCTCTTAGTTGTCCTATAGTTAAAAAAAGTTCTTTGTGGAGCATGGTGCAGTCCTGTGTTCTTAGCGCGTGTCTTTTTTGTGACAACAAAGCGCTGATGGCGTAAGCCAGAAGGCTTCGTTCACTCATAAAAGCGCACTAAGAAATGAATGTGGGACTGTCAAACTTCATTTCATGCGTGGTTTGCTCTACAAAGGTCCTGAGCCTGCCTACACGTATTGCGTTACAGTCAAAAAATGTGCTGTGTATCCGTTTCTAAGGAGTGGCTCATATCAGCGAGTGTTGTGAATGTCAACATATATCTGCTGTATATCTGGTGATTATATCCAGCTATCTCGAACATGAAGTGTAAGCATGCGAAAAGTCAGCAATGCAGCAGGCAAAAACAGTGTTTTTGAGAAGAACCACAGGCATGAATACTCACCAGTTGTGCAGCTCTGGTAGACCATAAACGTGACTCTGTGTCGGTCTTTTTATACAGTATTGTGGACTCATTCCTTCCGTGGAAGCCTAGTTACTCTGGCCGTAGCAAAATGTTTTATGACAACAAATTAGAATGACAAAGATTGTAAAGCGTAAGAACGCCTAAGTGCAAAATAACCAAGTCACTCATACAAAAACTCATCAAGCGGAGTAAACATAAAGAGACTCAAAGGTATTTTTTTCTGATTAAAAAAGCTGGGCCATCTAGACAAACTAGCAAAGCCTTGCTAGCCAATAATTTTAATGGTGGTGCCACCAGATGTCTGCTGCCTCACTAATAGCGAGGTCGCATGGGCTTTCTACCTACAGGGGAAATCGGAAGTATATACAGTCAAGACCAGTAATATAAAGTGCACTAGAACGCTGAACCATTGAAGAACAACAAATAACCATATGCTATTACAAATAAGATTGGCGGCACTGATCATTTTACCCCCTCTATATGCCCGCGAGTAATACACCACAATTCTGTAGGGAAAGCGTCTTCTTCTCTGTTCAGCGTAAAGTAAGACATGAGATAGTGATTTGTGTCTCACGCGAAGCTTTCGAAAGTATCACAATCATTTCAGCAAGCTGTTGAAGCAAATGGCTTTTTTCAACAATACGCGCGTTGCTGCGATGTTCATGGAACAATCGGTTGGCGTAACTTTAACTGTCAGCATTATCGTGCACTTTTTTGCAAATAATGACTGAATTCAGCAAATTATTGGCTTTAGAGGCATGCAACAACACTTTTAGGGGAACACATATTATTGCCTAACTGCGAGAGAAAAAAATATGATATCTGCAAACAATCCACATAAGAGGATACAATCAACTAATGAATGTGTTACTCGTTACAGAGACGAATAAACTACGCAGAAGTTTATATTTATTAACTAACGTTATGCGGTAGATAAATATACTACTACGTGTATACCGCAATGTGTACTGGTAATGAAGCAGCGAACATAATGATATTGAGTAAGAAATTAGATATATTGTTCTTGTTATTTGCTTTTTTGTGCCTGAACCTTTCTCACTACAAAAAATATCAATTCCTTTGGCCCACATGTAACATACCAGACAACCATGACAATTTACGCTTACATGAAAGAATATTTTCTACATGAAACTTAACGCAGCATTTCTGCCAAAATACACCTTTAACTAACACATGTACCCACTCGATTCTCATAGCACATAGCCTTGCCAACTTTCAACTCAAGTCTGTTTGAGAATTCATGATATGCTAGATATACTGAAGCACACATGAATAAAACTATACCTAATATTATTAGCAGGAACTTGCGCCAACAAGTCAACGTAACTGTAGGAAAAAAGTGCAATCCAGTCAAACCCATAGAAATTCGAGAACACCAGCTCCTTTTCTTTACCAGAAGTCGACAGCATGTGGCGCATGTGAGGTGAGTCTGGCCACATGCTTGGAGCTCCACGTTATATGCACGGCACGGTGAAATGCGCTCTATTAAAATGATGCCAATTGTCCAATAGGTCGCGTTATTGTGTCCTTACTCAAACGCATCGATTCTATGTGCAAGATAATAAGAGGATGCTTGCATGACGCCCTTCATCTTCCAACCATCTTTCATGGAGCTTCATGAGAAGGACTTGAGTCAGCTCCGTGACACTACGGCGTCTTAGACTCGTGTGTCCAGCAGGCTTAACTTCGGAAGTGACATTGATTATGCGATCTAGCACATCGCGAGGACTGATGTATTGGCAAAGAAGCTTTTCAAAAAGTACATGGGCGCGCCGCGGTTGTCTTCCTTAATCATTGCGAGTATCGGTGTTATTAGGTGATTTATTGAAGCAAGGAATCTCGGAGCGCCAGGCTCGTACGTAAAGTTACAACTTGTTTCTTTTCACTTAATTATTTCTGTTTTTTCGATAACTGTCAATTTCTCTATAACATCTTTGATGTTTTTATCGTTAACGTATACCTCATCTGCACTTTTTGGCAGACTTTCTTTCGCCCCGCCGCGGTGGTCTAGTGGCTAAGGTACTCGGCTGCTGAACCGCAGGTCATGGGCTCGATTCCCGGCTGCGGCGGCTGCATTTTCGATGGAGGCGGAAATAGTGTAGGCCCGTGTGCTCAGATTTGAGCGTACGTTAAAAAACCCCAGGTGGTCAAAACTTCCGGTGCCCTCCACTACGCCGTTTCTCATAATCATATGGTGGTTTTGGGACGTTAAACCCCACATATCCTAATCACACTTTGTTTTATTTCTGCCTGGTTTCATTCTGTTTTGGCTGCGTAAGCATCCCAGCAATCGACTATGATTCGGCAAAAGAAGATAGTCGCGTGACTCGAGGTGCGTGTGCTAGGCTGGGGCGGCGCCAGGTTTTTTTTTTTTTTTGGTGGTGGGGGCACTGACGAGGATAGGGGCGGGGTGCCGGGAGCCTTCTTGGAGCCAGCCGTAGTGCCAGGTTATCTTTTTCTGTGTTTTTTCTTTTTTCCTTCCTCATTTTTTTTTCTTTCGGAAGGTATAACAATAACCCAGACAACCACGGCAAGCGGAGAACGTCACGTGGCTAGCAGAATTTGATAGAGGTACCTATGCTGACAGCCAACAAATAACGACGCTCAACGCAGGAACAGGCGCCTGAAAGCCATTTTCATCACCCCACCCAGTTAAAAAAGCTCTTTTAATCTAGCATATACCGTATGTAATTTATTGCAATATTCGTTTTACCGTCCTAGTAGGTCACAGTTTCCAAAGCTTGCTCTTATTGCCAAGCAGTAATGCCTAGTTCACACTGAAACATCCGCTTTCTACAGCAACCGAAATTCCCCTGCCGCCGAAACGCAGCGTCGTTCGCACTGGATGCGCCCCGCGCCGCCGAATATGCCATCTACTACGGGGCGAACTCGGGATGGATGCACTGTCACCCGGTTGTTGTCGCGGCTCACAAACGCTACTACGCTAGCCGGTGGTGTATACTTCGACGCTTCTCGTACGCAAGAAGCAAGAAAAGACAGTACTGCTTACTTTGCTGGCAAGTGGCTGTCTTGTAATACACGAAGAGCAGAAAAACTACCAATGCCAGCGGCGTTGGTGGGTTCATTTTGCTCTGCAAGACCGCAACATGCTCGGTCACGCCACCAGCAAGCTTGGTCACCTCTTTCACGAAATACGGACACTAAGTAAGCACAGAGTAGGTTTAACTCCCGTTGGTTTCAACATTCAGGTACGTGCACTGCGGCATAACAAGTGAGTAGGGCTGGACCGCCATTTTTCCAAATTCCTTGACCAGCGCTCCTATTAGTCCGCAGTGACTGATTCGGTGGCAGACGCCGCAAAAATCGGTCCGAGAGCGATTGGCACGGAGACGGTCCTTTTGGTGGATCTCGCCGCCACCAAACCGGATTCGGAGCACTTTCGGCCGCCAAAATGCTCAGTGTGAACGCGGCCTAATGAGAGCCCAAGATAATGTTTTCTTCGTCGTACGGTATGCAATAAATAGTTCCTCCTGCGTTTTCTTTCCTAGACGTCTAGATTTCTGTGAGCGCGTTTCGCCGGGTGTCGAGTGATAGCCGTCTTTAAAGAGAAAGAAGGTAAATTCACGAAGGCTTGCAAAGCGGTTATCGCGAATGCGCTCACACCTGAGGCCCAGTTTCGATAAGGGCCCAGTCCCTGCTCAACGTCAAGATGTCGGCGAACCACCCTAAGCGAGCGCGACAACCGAATTTCACAAAAGAGGAGCTAGCCAGTCTCGTAGATGGCTACGAGGTGAAACGGTGGTCCATTTAAAGTCGAGGGGAGGGTCCCCGAGGGTCCCAGGCAAAACAGGGGGCCTGGGACAACATCACGGCAACATTATTCACCCTCTCGGGAATCGTTCGAACGCCCACCGAGGCTCGAAAGGTGCGACGTCAAAAGCGCCACCAAGGCACCAGGTAAGACTCCTCTACGTAATTGTTACATATGCTTTCTTTTAGGGTCGTAAATACGTGAGCTTTTATTAGTGTAAGTGCACGTAAACACGCAAATAATCAGTCCGCAATGACCTATATAAATTCTGGCAACATCGATACATTCACTGAATATCAACTGCGGCAGCCCACCAGATATCAGTAGACGTGTGCGTGGTCGCTGGCATGGTTCTTAGTCCACGACAACCGCAAGCATGTACTTGAGCGGTATAACCATTCGAAGAGTTTTACGCCGAAACAAGAATACATGTAACGCCATTGTAACGATAATGGGATGAACTTTTATTGCATGAGGATTTTTAACATGCACCTAAATACTTTTAGGTGGCCGCGTGTTGTTTTGTTGCGTGCCGCAACACGGCTGTCAGGGCCGGGCACTTGAAAAAAATGTGACATCAATGCTTATGAGCTACCTATCTCAGGTGCGTATGCAAATTAAGTGGAAGAAAAGAAACGACTTCACGTGTCATGCTTTCGCTGTACTTCAAGGCATTGGTGTCGGTGAAACTTAGCGCAATTTATTTGTATTATATTTTTTACTAAAGTGTGCAGTAGTTCTTGGTGCGTATCCGGGTGAGTTGGGTCGCCCAGTTTATAATCTTACAAGTATGCTACAAAAACTGCTGCAGATACAGGTACGCCATTCATTATCGGCTCTCTAAGAGCTGCTGCAGTTTGCCGCAGCCAGGCGACAACTGGTGGCGGTCCAGAAGACGTGCCACTTCTGAACGAATTTGAGACGAGCGTGGCGAATGCGCTGGACCCGGAAGCGATTTTCGGAATCTCTGGCGGCCTGTATGTAGGTGCCCCGAGTGCAGGTATGAATGTGAATCGTTGTGCCTGTATATACAGCATGACAGCGCGCTTGCACGGCGGTCTCAGTAATGCGGAGATGAACGTATGTCGTTATAGCTAAAAATTGAAATAAAAGTGGTTCGTTTATACTCCTATGCTTCTCGCAGCAGCTCGTGTTGAAAAATGTGTAAAAACAAGTCAAGAAAGATCTGATGTGCCCAAACTTTTAGGCAGTGGCAGCAAGAATCTAAGTAGCTTTTGGACGAGAAAGTTTTGCAAAGAAATTATACATACAAAGGAGCACTAGATAAATTGCATACAAAAATAGTGAAAAGAACACTGAAACGAGGTGCAACAGCGGGTGTATTCGTAAAAGAAAGCCAATCGTAGGCGCCGCATGGATTTTGCCTTCCAGGGTGGAAACACTAGTTGCATTGCAGTGGAGCGTGGAGGGAGGTGACATAGCAGTGATGCTGCTAGGCTGTGCTATAAGTACTGGTGTGGCATGAGGGGGTATATGACCATTTGGCAGCCCCCTCTCCCCCTTCGGATGTCCACGGAACCTATATGCAATATGAAGAGTACCAAGTGTGCACTCCAACAAAAACATGAAAAAAAAGCGACGAGACAATGATTTCATAGCAATGCAGATAATCACAAACAAGAACGCAAAAAGGGTAAAAAAGGATATCAATCATGAACATTGGGTTAATAATGATCTGATGAATATAACTGCGAACCACTGCATCTTTATAAGCCACGCTGCAGCAGAAGGAAAAGTGAAATTCTATCACCCGCGATCGCTTATTGTTAGTGGACGCCAAACATTACACAGATATCAATAGGCTTCCACCTTTATATGACCGTCGATGACAGGATCAAAGCCGCGGCTCTCGTTTCAGCAACCAAGCAATGAGAGAGAGAGAGAGAGAGTAAGAAAGAAAAGGCCGGGAGGTTAACCAGATATCGGCATCTGGTTTGCTACCCAGCGCTGGGGGCGGGGAAGTAGGGGCAAGAAAGAGGGGGTAGAAAGAGAAAAAAAAACGCACGCGCACTCATAAAAAAAACGAAAACACACACAGGAAGGGCGTCCTAGCTACAACCATTCAGTAAGGCTGGTCGATCGCAAAAAGTGCAGTAGCGCTTTCAAGGCCCTCTTTTGTGAAGTGGCATCGTGACGATACTGCAGAATTCCCTGCTCCGACAGAGGTTCATCATCTAATTAGTTGAGTTCCTTGCGAAGGCATTGTCGTTGTTTACTATACGCTAGGCAGTCACAAAGAATATGTTTGATTGTTTCCTCTTTGCCACAGTGGCCACAGGCTGCGGTGTCGGCCATCCTAATGCGGAAAGCGTAGGCGTTGGTAAATGCAACGCCCAACCACAGCCTACATAACAGGGTCTGGTCTGCTCGGCAAAGCCTCGACGGGACTTGAAGACTTAGCGTAGGGTCAAGCGAGTACAGTCGGGCATGCTCGAAGTGTGGCTCATTCTATTGTGATGTGGTTTGCTGGCGAGCAAGCCTGCGGAGCTTTCGTGCAGCATCTGTCCTAGAAAGTGGTAGTCGCAGTTTATGATCTTCTGTGTGGGATGAGCAGGCAGCTTGATCGGCCTGTTCATTGCCGATGATTTCGCAGTGACTGGGCAACCACTGAAATGTAATTTGGTGCCCTTTCTCAGTCAGGTGGTGTATAACCTCTGCTATCTCTAGTACCAGCTGTTCGTGTGGTCCACGGCGTAAGGCTCATAGTAGAGACTGCAGTGCCGCCTTCGAGTCGCAGAATATAGTCCACTTGCGTGTAGGTTGATCAACTACAAATTGCAACGCGGCACGAAGTGCTGCCAATTCTGCTGCCGTTGATGTTGTTGCGTGAGATGTCTTGAATTTAATTGTCGTGGCCAACCTTGGTATCACTACTGCTCCTGTAGAGCTGTCCGGCTGAACCCATCCGTCAGTGTATATATGTGTGGAGTCTTGATATTTCTCATACAAGAGAAGTAGTGTGAGCTGTTTAAGAGCCGGTGACGACAAATTGGCCTTTTTCTGGACGCCAGGTATGTTAATATTAATCATTGGTTGTGCGAGGCACCATGGCGGAGTCACAGGTCTAGCGGCAGGAGAGAACGAAGTTGGGATCGGCTCACCATGTGCGGTCACTGTTTTGCAGTAAGATGTGCATGATCGGACCACTGGTAGAGAGGCTAGGTGATGTCGAGGGGTTCGAGCAAGGTGTCGTATATGTGTCCTCAGCACTTCAACATTAATGTGGGTCTTGATGAGGTTGTCCCTTGTGATGGCGATAGTTGCCGCTGTTGACGCACTTTGGGGCAAGCCTAAACATATCCGGAGAGCTTGAGCCTGGACACTTTGAAGCATTCGTATGCTTGTTTTACTTGCGTTAGTTAACACAGGTAGGCTGTACCGAAGGAATCCAAGGAAAAGAATCCTGTATAGTCGCAACATAGCAGTTGTGGACATTCCCCATTTCTTTCCAGCGAATAACTTGAACAAATGACAGATGTCTGTCAATCGCCTTTTCATGTATGATACATGTGAGCTCCATGAGAGGTCTCTGTCAATTATAACACCTAGGAACTTGTATGATCGGAGGTGACGTATCCTTTCGCTGTTTATCAGAACGCTATAGTTCTGCATTGGTTTGCGCGTAAATGCCACAAGTGCACATTTTTCACAGAAAATTTCCAGACCTCGTTGACGGAGGTAAAAAGCAACTTGAGTGGCAGCTTTCCGAATTCGCGCTCGCAGCTGTGGACGTGTTATTGCAGACGTCCAAACGCAGATGTCGTCCGCGTACATTGACAATCTGACAGTACTTGGCAGATGCTCATTGAGAGCTATTAGCGTCAGGTTGAATAGTACAGGGCTAAGTATACCACCCTGAGGAACACCACGGTGGCTGTAATATAGCGAAGTGTCACCATCCTCGGTTCTCACGAAAAAGGATCGCTCAGAGAGATAGCTGTGTAGCCACTGATACATCCGACCACCCACTCCTACCTCCTTGAGAGCGGTGAGGACAGCTTCATGTGGGACGTTATCGTACGCCCCTTTAACATCAAGAAATAAAGAAGCGCAAAGACGCTTACGGCCTTTTTCGTGTTGCACGTAGCTGACCAGGTCAATGAGGCTATCAATTGATGACCGGCCACGGCGGAATCCCGTCATAGCGTCCGGGTAGATGTTGTGATGCTCCAGGAATCATTCTAGCCGTCCAAGTACCATCCTCTCCATCACTTTGCCCAAGCAACTAGCCAGTGCAATCGGGCGGTATAATGTGAGCACCAATGGTGACTTGCCAGGCTTCAGTAATGAAACCAAACAGCTGGTCTTCCAGTTAACTGGGAGGGTGCCCTCTCGCCACGAATTGTTGTGTATCTCGAGGAGAGCACTCCTCGAGCCCTCACCAAGGTGACACAGTTCTCTGTATGATATTCCATCAGGCCCGGGTGCTGATGTCCGTCTACACAAAGTCAGTGCTGCTTTAAGCTCGTGAGTGGAAAAAAATTGGTCCATGTGGTGATCATGTGATATCGTGCCACCACGTGAGAGCGTGGAGATGTTGGGATCTGCGAGTTGACCAGATAAGTTGGCACAGAACTCTTCTGCCACGTCGACCTGCGATCTCTGTTGAGAGAGGGCTAAAGCCTTGAATAGAGACCGTTGAATGGGAGCGGTCCGGAGCCCTCTTATTGTCCTCCACAAGTGTGATAAAGGCTTGCGAGGATCTAACGAAGCGCAGAAGGCTGCCCAACGTTGTGACTCTAGCTTGTCTATGCGGCGTTGTATCTTCTTCTGAAGACATCTAGCAATTCGTAAATCGTCGATTGCTTTCGTGCGTCGGTGTTGTAACTTCAGAGCCAGGGCATGCCTTTCGAATCCTTTATTCAGGCATGCCAAAGGGCAGCCTCACAACAGCACAACGAACACCGTAACATAGGGCACACGCCCCTATATACAAGTGGCTCCAGGTTACACATGCGCAGTGGCGATCATTCACTTATCACCGCAACTTGACAACTACGACAGGTGTAGCCTATCGCGATATGAACACAACACTCCCTTTCTGACAACTTTAAGTACGGCTACTATAGCCCCAGCGATCAGGCGCCCGGCGTTGTCGGGTGCTTCTCCGGAGCGTAGTCATGTCCGGCTGCGGCATACGCTCCGTGCTCGACTGGTGTTGGGTAATCGGTGGTAGCGTCGTCGTCGAAGTAGTAGGGTCCCGTTCTTCGGGCACATGCGGCAGCTCGAACTCGTCGTCCACAGCTGGCTCTTTCTCCCGTTCCAGACAGGAGTGGCGCAAATGATCGGCATGCACATATCGCACACGATTTCCCACCAACACTAAGTATGTGCATATTGATTTTACCTGCAACACTCTACCCGGTAACCACTTCACCGTCTCTCCACGCACTGATCGTACCAGTACGCACTCATTCATCGCAAAAGAACGAAACACTGCGCGCCGCTTGTCAGCGGATGTTTTCACTTCCTCTGCTTGGTCAGTCAACACACCGTTCACATCTGGTCGTAGCAATGATAAGCGGGTCCTCAGTTTCCGTCGCAGAAACAATTCTGCTGGTGATTTCCCAGTGAAAGTGTGCGGGGTTGCGCGGTACGAGAACAAGAAATTATCTAGGCGATGTTGTAGTGACCTGTTTGTACCTGTCCTTTCGTCATCCATTAACTGCTTCAGGAGAGCCTTCTTAGTTGTTTGCACCGCTCGCTCGGCCGCTCCATTAGATTGCGGATGATACGGTGGGGTGAGCGTATGTTTCACGCCATTCGCTTTCAGGAAAGTTAGAAATTCCGCTGCGCGGAACTGAGGCCCGTTATCAGTAACCACTTCCACAGGTAACCCGTGAGACGCAAACCAGGAACGCACAGCCTCGACTGTTTTCGCAGCCGTGGTCGACTGCATACACTTAACCTCTATCCATTTGGAAAAAGCATCTACTGCAATAAGAAAGATTTGCGATTCTTTTTCCGCAAAATCCAAGTGGACTCGTTGCCACGGGTGTTCACAAACTTTCCATGGAAACAAAGGAACTGGCTGCGCTGCAGGAAGTACTGCCTGACAGATACTACATTTGCGCACCGCCTGTTCAAGGGCATCGTCGATACCCGGCCACCAGACCATTGACCGTGCAACAGCCTTCATTTTTGAGATCCCGAGATGCTGTTCGTGCAAGAGTGCTAGTACTACAGTCTTCAAGCTTTCAGGAACAACAACCCTGTTATTCCAAACAATACAGCCCTCGTCCACCGTGAGCTCAAATCGGCGAACCCAAAACGGTTGCAGTTCCGCACTGACAGTCTTTGGCCAACCTTGCCATATCCTATTTCGCACAACTCGCAGCAAACTGTCACACCCTGTTGCACGCTCAATGTCTTTCGCGGTCAGCGGCAAATCTGACAACGTGGAAAAGTAGCAAATTGTGTCCTCGTCATGCCCCCCCTCCGACAACGGTAGCCGTGACAAAGCATCAGCATGCGATATGGCGGAGCCCGGCTTATGCGTAATTTTGTACCGATAGTCTGCTAGAAATGTCAGCCATCTGTGTACCCTGGCAATTGCCACGGCACCGCAATGTCGGTTTGGGTCGAAAAGAGCCGTCAGTGGTTGGTGATCCGTTAAAACGTTGAATGCTCTGCCATATAGATACTTGTGGAATTTTCTTACTCCAAATACTATGCTCAGTGCCTCTTTCTCTATTTGTCCGTAGTTCCGCTCGGACACTGACAGCGATCTTGAGGCGAAAGCGATAGGCTTCTCTTGGCCGTTCACGACATGCGATAGTACGGCTCCTAGGCCATACTCTGAAGCGTCACACGTAAGCTGAATTTCTTTTGCCACATCATATATTTCCAACACACTTTCATCCGTCAACAACGTTTTACACTTGTTGAACGCGTCGTCACATAGTCGGGACCAGTGCCACTTGGTTTCCTTGCGCAGCAAGCCATGAAGAGGCTCCAGGACTGTAGCTACATTTGGTAAAAATTTTGCGTAAAAATTTACCAGTCCCAAAAATGCCTTTAGTTGCGTGACATTGTCTGGCTTGGGTGCATTCTTTATCGCCCTTACTTTGTCACTGGTAGGGTGCAACCCATTGCCATCAACTTCGTGCCCCAAGTAGGTTACTCTTTTTTTAAACAAGCTGCACTTTTCCGCGTTGACCTTGATACCGTATTCGCTTAGGCGCATGAGTACTTGTTCCACTCTTTCACGACACTGCTCGTAGCTAACTCCCGCTATGATGACATCGTCAAGATAGCAAGCCGTGCCTTGCAAGCCCCTCAGGACTTGGTCCATTACCGCCTGAAATGCGGCTGGTGCACAGGCTACACCATAGGGTAGGCGCCTGTACCGGAAAAGGCCCATATGCGTGTTAATGGTGAGCAGTTCCTGAGCGTGCTCATCTAATTCCAGTTGCAGATACGCCTTACTCAGGTCGAGAACTGAAAACACAGCTCCACCTTGCAACGTGGTGAATATATCTTCAGGCAGCGGTAGAGGGTAATGGTCAACTACCACGAAAGGATTGACGGTGACCCGGTAATCCCCGCACAGTCGAATGCCATTATTCTTTTTCGGCACAACCACCAGTGGGGTGGCCCAAGCACTGTGCCTCACGCGGTACACAATGCCTGCCTTCTCCATATTAAGCAGCTCTTGTTCTACCTGCTCGCGTAACGCGTATGGCACTGGTCTCGCTTTACAAAAAACAGGAGTAGCGCCTTTCTTAAGCACAATACTAGCGTGAAACCCTTTAATGGCCCCGTATCCTGGTTGAAATACCTCGCGGTACTTATCAGTTATCTGTGCTTCTTCCCGTACGTTCTGCACCCGTACCACATTCAGCCAGTCGAGTTTTATTTTCGTTAGCCACTCCCGCCCTAATAATGTTGGCATTCTAGCCCCTGTGCTATCCTTAGCAATCACTAGTGGCAAGCGAACGTGTTGGCTCTGGTACTCTACATCAACATCCATAATACCTTTGACCGTGACAGGCGTGCCATTGTAGGTGACTAGCCTAACATCTGTTTCCCTGAAACTTGCATCGGGAAAATGTTTTAAACATTCTGTTTCACACATTACCGATACGGCTGCGCCTGTATCTAGCTCCATCGAAATCTTTTTTCCGTTTATCAGCAACGGCACCACAATGGCAGGCGTGCCCGACCTACGGTCTGTGTGACACAGTGTCAACAACTCATCACGCGTTGCATCATTAGCCAGGCAATGAATAGGCGCCCTAGTTTTACACATTTTGGCTACATGGCCTTTCTTGTTACATTTAAAACAACGGCTGTTCATGAACGGACAACTTACAGGAGAGTGCCGCCCACCGCAACGATGACACCCCTTAGTCTCTTGTGTACCTGCAGCTGGAGTGGTTTTCGGCATGAAACTCCGTGCGTAGTCCCCAGCGGGTGCTGGCCGTTGTCCAGCTGCCGTTTCCTTGTTCCAGTGAACGTCGCTGTCGACGGGGGTCCCTGTTGCGAGGGTCGCCACCATTTCCCGAGTGCCTCTAGTAGCAGATTCCATGGCTGCTACAATGCTGCAGGTGCGCTCCCAGGTTAATTCTGCATCAGGTGTCGCCAGAAGCCTGCACCGTATGCTGTCGGAACACAATCCCGCGATGAGACGATCTCGCAGGGCTTGCTCAAGAAATGTGCCGAACTCACATGTTGCAGCCAGTTTCTTGAGTCCTACTATGAAGTCGCTGATGCTTTCGTGCGGTTCTTGATTGCGTTGGTTAAAACGGTATCTTTCCGTAACCACGGAGCACTTTGGGGTATAGTGCTTTTTCAGCGTTGCGATGACCACGTCATACGTCTCCTGGGTAGGCGTTTTCGGCAGAAGAAGGCTCCTCAGCGTGACGTATGCCTTCTCCCCGATGGACGTCAATAGCACTTGCAACTTCTTATCCTCTGCGATGTCGTTAGCAGCTGCAAAACACTCAAATCGCTCGAAGAAAACATCGCAGTTGTCACCGTCCGGATCGAACTCTGGAAGCTTTCCGAGCATGGCACCACCCCGAACAGCTGCTGTTTTTCCTGCTGTCTGGATCCCATCCTCGTCGCCAATCATGTTGTAACTTCAGAGCCAGGGCATGCCTTTCGAATCCTTTATTCAGGCATGCCAAAGGGCAGCCTCACAACAGCACAACGAGCACCGTAACATAGGGCACACGCCCCTATATACAAGTGGCTCCAGGTTACACATGCGCAGTGGCGATCATTCACTTATCACCGCAACTTGACAACTACGACAGGTGTAGCCTATCGCGATATGAACACAACAGTCGGTACCTTCGTTCCGCACGCCAACGGAGAGCCCGAAGTCGTTCTAATTCCACATCAAATTCGGTTACTCTCGAAAAGCATGTGAGGGTGCACACTGTGTCTTGCACTGTGGACTTGATCACCTCTTCTAAGTGAAATGAGGTGTTCTCTTGACAGTGTTCTTCCATGAGAGATTCAAACTTGGTCCAGTCCACTCTTTGGATAAACGTAAACATTTTGACAGCAATATGTCTGGCTGGGTAGAAAAGTTTAGAAAATTGAAATTGCTCCAGCCACAGTTCAAAAAGAGCCCGACGTTTCGGGACCGACTCGGTCCCTTCCTCAGGGGGTGACTGTCTTGGTCATGGAAGTGTCGTCGCGTCGTGTTCTCTCACCACGGCTCCGGCTTTCCCTTTCCACCACGTTTCGGAGACCGTGAACGTACACCGAAGGCATTGTTCCCAGCGAGCGGTTCACGTTGGCAGGCGTATGCTGAATGTGACAAGACTCGAGCAAGAGCCTCTTTCCCAAATTCCGTTCTGTTTCAATAACAGAAGCGCCGTATAAGTCAATTTTATGGTCGTGCTTCTCGCAGTGCTCCGCCAGAGCGCTACGTTGCACTTCCATCTTCCTGACGTCGTTCTTGTGTTGGCGCATTCTTTCAGGGAAACACTTGCTCTCGCCTATGTAGCAGGCTGGACACCCAGAACACGACACTTTGTAGACAACGCCCGGGTGTAGCTCCCTCGGAGGTCGGTCTTTCGGCCGCAGTAGCAAGCGAGTGAGCGTCGAAACAGGTTTATGGATTACCGTGACCCCGGCTTTACGGGCTTCCCAAGACCCACAAGCCCACAGTTCCGCTCCGTCCTATCGTGGATTTTACAACATCTCCACTCCGGGCGCTGGCCAAGTATCTCCACCGGACTCTCGCACCGCTCGTGGGGCAAACACCAACCCACATACGCGACGCCAGCCACTTCGTGGAGCGCATGAGAGATGTGACCGTGAGCAGCGATGAGTGCTTCGTCTCGTTCGACGTCGTATCCCTGTTCACCAGTGTGCCCGTAGCACTAGCGGTATCTAGCGCACGAGCAGCGTTGAACCAAGACGAGCTCTTGGATGAAAGAACCTGCCTGGGCGTCGACGAACTGTGTCGCCTACTGGAATACTGCCTCAAGGGGACGTATTTCAGCGTCAACGGGAGCTTCTACAGACAAGCCAGCGGGACCGCGATGGGAGCGGCGATCTCAGTTACGGCTGCGAACCTCACAATGGAACACATAGAAGAGACGGCACTGGGCTCCTTTATTGACAGGCCGAAAGTATTTGTGAGGTACGTGGATGACTGTTTTTGCATAATAAAGAAGGCAGCAGTAGACAGCTTCCTCGAACATCTAAACTCCATCGACCAAGCGATACAGTTCACGGTGGAACGAGAGCGAGACGGGGCGCTTCCGTTTCTCGATGTTTTAGTCAGACGACAGGGCGAGCGCATGACCTTTTCGGTGTATAGAAAGCCAACTCACACCGGCAGGTATTTGCATTTTTCGTCCTGTCATCCAACTGCCCACAAAGCTTCAGTGGTTTCGGCACTCCTCTCACGTGCACGAGTAATCTGCACGTCGGAAGGTGAGAGGAAGAAAGAAGAAAAGAGGATTGTCGCCGAGCTACGAAGGAATGGCTACACAGAAGCGTTCATCCGCCGGGCGTCACGCCGTTTGTCGAGACGACAACCACCGCACCGCGGAAAGACACCTGCAAGCGACACACCGCCCAACCCCCTTTCCGCCCTGGCCACACCACCGCACACGAGAGAAACGAAGTCGCCAAACAACCGCGTCGCCATTCCATATGTGCCGGGCATAAGTGAACAGCTCTCGAGAGTCCTAGGAAAAGCCGGGGTCACGGTAATCCATAAACCTGTTTCGACGCTCACTCGCTTGCTACCGCGGCCGAAAGACCGACCTCCGAGGGAGCTACACCCGGGCGTTGTCTACAAAGTGTCGTGTTCTGGGTGTCCAGCCTGCTACATAGGCGAGAGCAAGTGTTTCCCGGAAAGAATGCGCCAACACAAGAACGACGTCAGGAAGATGGAAGTGCAACGTAGCGCTCTGGCGGAGCACTGCGAGAAGCACGACCATAAAATTGACTTAGACGGCGCTTCTGTTATTGAAACAGAACGGAATTTGGGAAAGAGGCTCTTGCTCGAGTCTTGGCACATTCAGCATACGCCTGCCAACGTGAACCGCTCGCTGGGAACAATGCCTTCGGTGTACGTTCACGGTCTCCGAAACGTGGTGGAAAGGGAAAGCCGGAGCCGTGGTGAGAGAACACGACGCGATGATACTTCCATGACCAAGACAGTCACCCCCTGAGGAAGAGACCGAGTCGGTCCCGAAACGTCGGGCTCTTTTTGAACTGTGGCTGGAGCAATTTCAATTTTCTAAACTCTTTGGATAGTATCGCGTACCTTGCAAGGTGATAATCCTCTGATCTTGACATATGTGGGAATGTGGTCGCTCCCACGTGTTTCTATATCCGCAAACCATCCGGCACATCTGACAAGACCTCGAGAAACAAAAGCCAAGTCAAGGCAACTGCTGTATCCAGGGCCACGTAAAAATGTTGGGCTGCCATCATTTAACAAGCACAGCTCGTTGTCTGAAGCGAACGTTATCAGACTTCTACCCTTTGCGCTGATCTTCGGGCTCCCCCATAGCGTATGGTGGGCGTTAAAGTCTCCGATGATCACCCATGGACCAGGAGTGGTTGATAGGATGTGTCCTAGTCTTCTGTGGTCAAATATACTTGATGGCGACAGGTATGCACCGACCACAGTGGCAATAAGATCCTTTTTCTTCACTGTTAAGCATATATATTGGTTATTGTTGTCAGGTGCTACAGGCCGAAGAATGTAGGTCAGGTCACGTCGAATAAACAGCAGGACCTTGCTGTTTCCACTATAACAAGTTGACATAAATGATTCGTATCCGGAGAGTCTGATAGTGCTCGATAAACTTGGCTCGCAGATGACAATGATGGGAAACATATTGGTGGAAACGAACCAACGGAAATCTACAATGCGTGATTTCAGTCTCCGTGCATTCCATTGAAAAATTGTTGCTTTTTTGACCTCTTCCCTGAAAGACAGTGGCTGGTGGGCCATTATCTACTCAAGAGCCGCCAGTACTGGACTCAGAGCGTCCAGTACTTGAAGTGCACTTCTGGCTGACGTTGTACGCATGTTGTTTTACACCGTGCGAATGGCGTTAATTATGGGTCGTAGAAGAGCAATCACTTGCTTATCCAAGTTCCGCTGCTCCTCTGTTGTCGCAGCTTGCTCTGATGAATGCGGCTTCTGATGCGGTTCTTCCACAAGTTGCGTGCGTGTAAGTGGCAGCCACTCTTCAGTAGAGAGAGATCTACTTGTTTTCTCTCCTCCATCGTCTGCGTGCGCCGCGGTGTACCCTGCAGTGGGCGCCGTTCCCAGATGCGATGACTTACTTCTTGTAGTTGACTGTGTTCTTCGCGAAGATCTTCGACGGTGACGTCGTCGTCTTCGCCGGACTTTTTCCGCGGCCTCTTTGTGGGTAGAGCTGTCTCGCATCATTTGTCTAAGAATAGTAAACTCCTTTTTTATGCGTGGACAGTTTTTGGAAGATGCACTGTGGGCACCTTGACAATTAGGGCACTTTAGTATGGTTGCGCTGCATTTGTCCTCGGTGTGTGGTTCTGAGCATCGGGGGCACACTTCGGAGTTCCTGCACGCTCTCTGCACATGGCCGATCTTCTGGCACTTATGACATCGCATAGGTTTTAGAATAAATGGTCGGACCTGGTGACGAAAGTGGCCAACCTTCACATGGGAGGGGAGACAGTCCCCTTTGAACGTAATTCTCACACAATGTGTGTTACCAAGGTGGCTGACATTCACAATGACGTTATCTTCATTTGCCGGTTTTATTAGCACTGAGAGATCCGAGTTTGGAATTTCAG
This sequence comes from Rhipicephalus microplus, assembly GCF_043290135.1. Classification (NCBI taxonomy): domain Eukaryota; kingdom Metazoa; phylum Arthropoda; class Arachnida; order Ixodida; family Ixodidae; genus Rhipicephalus; species Rhipicephalus microplus. The sequence goes on from NC_134702.1 coordinate 216,046,835, forward strand.
TGGCGATGTCATAAATGACTCCTGTTGAAGTGGTGCTATCAGCTGGTATTATAGACTTGACAACGATGTTACCCAGTTGCGTTACTTTCTGAAGCGCGTTTAGCGCACGTGGGTTCAGGACATCGACTGCCAAGATGTTCCTTCTTGCGTTTAGACGTACTTCTTTGATCTGATTTGGCTTAATATTCTCGAGATACACAGAGAGCGCTTGCCTGTTCAGCCCACGTAGACTGTCGGTAGCCTTCAGCAGCACAAACAGGATAGAGTGAGGCCATCGCTGAGGGGCAGTTTTCACGGTGGTCGTGCTTGATGCCGAAGATGCATTGACGATCCGTCGTTTAGCCTTGCGGTACAGGACGGGTTGGAAGCCGTCGTCCGAGGACTCTTCGCTTGATGCGGAGTACAGCTCAGTGTCCTCACTCTCACTAGACGCGTTTCCTCACTTCCTCGAAGCAGTCCTCGCAGTCGAACCGGACTCGGACGGTGCCCCGTGAAGTTGAGCATCCATCACCACGATATATGGGGCGATAGACCTCACAACTGCGGCGAAAAATCCAGAAAAACACAAAGACGAGCAAGGTGTGTTCCGTAAACGAATCACTTCGTCTTTCTCCAGAAAGACCACCAAGCAATGAAATGCCTTATTCACAATAGTAGCCCGAGAGATTCCATAAAGCTTCATTTTCTTCTTTTTGATATGAAAGGCTGCTGGACATTATTCTCACAGTTTCATATGGCTTGACCCTTGGAAGAAGCTATCCTGCATATGTGACACCCTCAGAAGCACCTAAACATTTATTTTGTGTTTTGGAAAAACAACAGAGCACATATACATCTGGGAAAGGGAAGAATGTCGACTACGTGGGGTGCCTGAAAGCATTGTAATCTAGTACACTAGGTGAAGACACCCTTGACACACACTGAGGAAGAGTACACGGGAAACAGACCTTGTTTAGCGAAACTATACAGTTATAAAGCCTTTTTGTGTGCAACGCTTCTGTTTGCTCTTGCATGAAAACTAATTTCGCATACTGTGCTTGTGCATGAGTTGACCCTAATCGAATGATGTACTTATGTTCTCTTGTTAGATGAATAGCGAGACAATCACTTCATATCAGAGCTGTCCATACCAGTGTGAGAATAAGTGTTTCGAGACTGTTTGAAATACCATGTCTTATAAAATAATGTCGCATTTTTTTCAGACCCAGCCAACCAGAAATATATATGCCATATGAAGAACTCGGGGAAGGTTAGTGGCCCATTTGCCAATATTTGCTGGTTTTGCTTGTGAAAACATCGTATGAGCACTGTAGCTAATTGTGTGTTTGCATCTAATAACTGAATATTGTGAGCAAAAAACACATACAATGAAGCGGCAGTGTATTACAAGCATACTTCTCTCTGATTTTTTTTATTTACTCATTCATGTCCTAGGAGGCATAAATAAATGCACAGATTATAGTACTAACAAAACGAGACACAGCAATAGCAAAAGCAATGATAAACCTTAACAATAAAGAGATGTTTCTGCATGTTTGTATGTGATCCACAGCCAAATTATTATTTATTTGGCATGGTTGAATAACTTTAGATGAGTAAGCAGTGAGGGTCCACATTTCATGCAATATCTATAAAACATTGCAAAACTTTATGCCCAATTATTCTTCGAGATTAGAAATGCCTGTATGCACTAAACCATTTTTTTTCATCAAGTTCAACAGTAGAAGGTAGACCACTTTACGATTGCTCAGGTGTGCATATATGAATGTTGGATGCTACTCGATAAGTTGCACTGTTCAGTGTGCCTTACTTTGGATTTAAATGAAGGGAAAGACTAAATCAAGAGTTGCACCAATGAAATATCAAACAAATAACGCCACTGCAGGCCACCTTTCATAATCATTTGTCAGGGCAGCAGCTTATCTTGTGGCGTGCACACAGGGGCAGGTTGCAGTGTTGCAGCTTAGGGTTTATGTAAAGTAGGTATTGCTGATGGTCTGGTGAATTTATGCACATCATTGTCCATTTCAGTCCTTCAAGCAGTAATGTTGCATCAAAGAAAATAGCTTTACAAAAATAATAGTGCACTATATATGTAATAATAACCAAATCAATCGAAATAGCCAATGAATATACTTAACTTAGGTAAGATTTTTTGTATATTAAAGATATCACGTATGTAGCAGGAAGAGGTGCACAAAGTTTATGATTTTTTCGCACACCTTCGTTGCAGCTGTACGCACAAAGTAAAGTACACTTTTCCGAACATCCGTACTGCAACATTCCCCATGTAATTATCTTACGTTGCATTGTTTGTCATTGCTGAAAACTAAGACAATACAAACAAAGTCCCCCCCTTCCCCCAAGCAGCAGCCTACTGAAAATAAATGTATGAGATTTAAACGACTCGTTATTTAATGAATGTTGACTCGCATTGCATTTATTACTGCTGGCACCTGTGACACCGTCCGAAACGTTCCGTCTAGTGCCGGGTAAGCCTCAAATAATTTAAAATGTGGTGCTCTGTATATCAAGTTTTTTTCTGCATCTGTACAGGTCAAGCCAGCCACACAGGGACAGTACAACTGGTAAGCACACAGAACCATGTATTTTTGTTTCTTCTTTAAAAACACACAAAGTACAGCAACCGAAGGTTCCTTGAAAAGTTGCTTATTCAGACTGACAACATATGTGACCCTACCCGTGTCTGTTTACACATACAATAATAAAGAGTAGTAGAAAACATGTGTACAGGTGCGTGCTGTCTTGAGCAAAAGTTTGAACAATTGTTGTCGACAAGCCTTTTCTCTCCTGGAGGCATGTACATGCTTGTAATGAAGGCATTTGCTTTAGGTGCCCATACCTCAATATTCCGCGAAAGCGATGTACACTGCGGTCTGCTTGTAAAAGAACGCAACAAAAATCCCAGTTCATATTTCCGGCCTTTTGAAAGCAAAAACACAATCCTCATACATGACACTAGGCTGTCAAAAGTAGTTAAAAATCACAATCACTCATTGTACCATGCAAATCTAAGCCGCTATGCTCATGCCAGAATGTGAAACCCAAACATATGGAGCACGCAAGTATTCCCTACAACATTGGACTGTCTGTTCGTTGTATAAGCAGATAAGCTAGCACTAATCTTTTGGTTTTACAGTTTGCACACTTTTACTTGACCTTCAAAGAGTGAAAAGAATCATCCAGTCATCATGCGCATATTTTATGCATACAGTTAAAGTAACTTTTGGGCGTCAAGAAACATACTGAAGAAATTTAACATGTTCAGGAATGCAAATCTGGCATTGCTGCAGTGGTCTAGTGGCTAAGGTACTCATCTGCTGACACGCAAGTCGCGTGATCGAATCCCGGCGGCAGCAGCTACGTTTTCGTTAGAAGCGAAAATGTTAAAGGCCCGAGTGCCAAAATTGGCCGCACGTTAAAGAGCCGCGGGTGATCAAAACTTCTGGAGCCCTCCACTACGGCTTTTCTCATAATCATATCATGGTTTTCGGACATTAAACTCCACATATCAATCAGTAATGCAAATCTGAGAAAACATTGGACAATTTTGCATATGTTAGAGCGACTGAAAAAAGGTGAAAGCTGCAGTTTTAGAGCGACTGAAAAAAATTAAAGCAGCAGGTCACCCATAGAAAAGACACGGAAGCACATCAGCGGTATTTGCAAATACTCTTGAATACTTGGAATGAATGCAGCACACAGTCTATGCTTGTGCACGTTGGCCTGGCAAACTCTAAAATGGGTCAGCTCCAGATGGAGGTCCAGTGAACGAAGGACACAGACAACCGTACTGTTGGCTGCATTCATCATATTGTTACGTTACGTGAGTAACGAGACAAAGTATTGCGAATATATTCGAAAAATATATTTGCAAGAGCGGTTGCAGCACTGGCCAGTCTGGCTCCGAGCTCGAGCAGCCAGCGAGCCTCATCTTCTTCGTCGGGCGCACACGCGCATTCGCACTATGGTTTGTGGCAGCCTACAGGTAGCATAACCCCCGTCGGCAAAGGCGCCGTCTCGGCGCATCTAGATGTCAAGATCATTGGGCGAGTGGTACTGCTTCAGGCGTGCGACGTGTACGATGTCGCTGGCCCTAGGGGTGGATGAAGACGGCGAGGCAGCAGGAGTGATTTCATAAGTGACGGGAGTCACCTCACGAAGCACTCTGTAGGGCCCTGTGTACCGAGAGAGCAGCTTGTCAGACAGGCCAACGTGCCTGGTCGGAGACCACAGCAGAACCAACGAACCGGGCGAAAAGTGCACATCGCGGTGTCGTTGGTCGTACCGACGCCGTTGGTTTGCTTGGGAGGTCAGAAGGCGAGCACGAGCGGTTTCGCGTGCGTGGGCGGCCCGGCTGATGGCGTCCAGAGCATATTGTGAAGTTGGAGCTGCTGGTAACGGAATCGTCGTATCGAGGGGTAATGTGGGTTCGCGGCCGAACAGCAAGAAAAAAGGGGAGTAACCAGCCGTGTCGTGGCGCGAAGAATTGTAGGCAAATGTCACGTATGGTAAAGCGATGTCCCAGTCAGAGTGATCTGAGGAAACGTACTTTGCAAGCATGTCAGTTAGGGTTCGGTTCAGGCGTTCTGTGAGGCCATTTGTTTGCGGATGGTACGACGTAGTGAGCTTGTGGCGTGTTGCACAAGAGCGTAGGATGTCCGCTATGACTTTCGATAGAAATGTGCGGCCTCGGTCCGTGAGCAGCTGGCGTGGAGCACCATGTTGCAAGATCACGTCGTGTAGAAGAAAATCGGCGACGTCAGTGGCGCAACTTGTTGGAAGGGCGCGTGTGATTGCGTAGCGTGTGGCGTAGTCTGTGGCCACAGCTATCCACCTGTTGCCAGCAGAAGACAGAGGAAAAGGGCCGAGTAAGTCCAAGCCGACGCGAAAGAAAGGTTCAGTAGAAATATCGAGTGGTTGAAGGCGCCCAGCCGGAAGCGTCGATGGTGTTTTGCGGCGCTGACATTCCTCACACGCCGCGACGTATCTTCTGACGGACCGTGCCAGACCTGGCCAATAGAAGCGACGGCGAATCCGGTCGTATGTGCGGGACACACCCAGGTGACCGGCAGTAGGAACGTCATGAAGTTCGTGGAGTACAGCCAAGCGGAGGTGTTTGGGTATGGCAAGCAGCAGAGATGGGCCGTCTGGATGGAAGTTATGCCGGTATAATGTGCCATTCTGGAGTACGAACGAGCGATAGGATCGGTTCGATGGGGAGGAGTCGAGGCGCTCAATGATAGCTCGTAGGGTTGCATCACGGCGTTGCTCGTCGGCTATGTGGTTCAGTTGAGAAACGGAGCACACGCAGGCGTCGTTGTCAGGTATGGTGGCCGATGGGTCAACTGGATAGCGAGAAAGGCAATCGGCGTCCTGGTGCAGGCGTCCAGACTTGTATATCACAGAAAAGGTGTATTCTTGCAGTCGCAGAGCCCAGCGACCAAGTCGACCTGTAGGATCTCTTAAGGATGAAAGCCAGCAGAGCGCGTGGTGGTCGGTGACGACGGAAAAGTGAGTGCCATATAAATATGGACGGAATTTTGAGACCGCCCAGACAAGAGCAAGGCATTCTCGCTCTGTGATCGAATAGTTACGCTCTGCAGGTGTAAGGAGGCGGCTAGCATACGCGATAACGCGGTCGTGTCCCTGTTGGCATTGGGCGAGAACGGCTCCGATACCGTGACCACTGGCATCAGTTCGGACCTCAGTTCGGGCAGATGGGTCAAAGTGGGCGAGGATAGGGGGCGTCGTCAAAAGTGTTATGAGGTGAGAGAAGGCGGCAGCTTGAGTGGACCCCCACGAAAATGGAACGCCTTTCTTCAAAAGATCGGTAAGTGGTTGGGCGATTGCCGCAAAATCTTTCACGAACCGCCTAAAGTAGGAGCAAAGTCCCACAAAGCTCCGGACATCTTTGGCGGATTGGGGTACTGGGAAACTCGTGACGGCACGAATTTTCTCAGGGTCCGGTCTCACACCAGAAGCATCGACAAGGTGGCCCAGCACGGTAATCTGTCGGCGGCCGAAGTGACACTTCGAGGAGTTCAACTGGAGGCCAGCTTTGCGGAAGACGTCGAGAATGGCCGACAGACGCTCAAGGTGGGTCTCAAACGTAGGTGCAAATACGAGGACGTCGTCTAGGTAACACAGGCATGTTGACCATTTGAACCCGTGTAGCAGAGAGTCCATCATACGTTCGAACGTGGCGGGGGCATTGCATAGACCGAAGGGCATAACCTTGAATTGGTATAGGCCATCTGGAGTGATGAAGGCGGTCTTTTCTTGGTCTTTCTCGTCTACGGCAATCTGCCAATAACCAGAACGAAGGTCGATGGATGAAAAGTAGCGTGCGCCGTGGAGACAATCGAGGGCGTCATCAATACGTGGTAAAGGATACACGTCCTTTTTGGTGATTCGATTTAGATGCCGGTAATCGATGCAAAAACGCCATGTGTTGTCCTTCTTTTTAACCAGGACGACGGGTGACGCCCATGGGCTTGATGAGGGCTCAATAATGCCTTTAGTTAACATCTTATTCACTTCAGCTTGAATAATCTGGCGCTCCGACGCGGACACGCGATACGGTCGACGGTGAATGGGAGCAGCATCACCGGTGTTGATGCGGTGCTTTACAAGAGAAGTTTGGCCGAGTGGGCGGTCGTCAAGGTCGAAGATGTCACGGTAGGAAGCTAGAAGGCGTGCGAGAGCGGCTGATTGCGCTGGGGGAAGGTCAGGGTCGATCATGGGACGTATTGACATGTCGAGGCATGTGGCATCGAGTGGGCGACAAGGAAAATTGGGGCATGCGTCGGCTGCGAAAGTGGTGACGTGATCATCGGCTAAGGACCGCAACGTGGCAATTAGGATGCCTTCAGGGAGGACTTGCTTTGTGAAGCCGAAATTTATGACGGGTAGACGGGTCCGGTTGGAGGCTACAGTTACGATGCAGTGAGGGACGGTGACGTCACGTGCCAGTAGGACATCAGGAATCGGCGTGACGATGTAATTCCCATCCAATACGGGTGAGGTCGTGGCGAATTCGGTGAATGTGAGGGCTTTAGGCGGTAAGCGGAGGAAGTCTGTGGCAGAAAGGCCGTGTTGAGGTTCAGGGTGAATATCCGGCTGAAGAGGAAGGTCTAAGCAAAGAGTACCAGCGGAACAGTCGATCAGAGCAGAATGGGTCGACAGGAAGTCCATCCCTAAGATGAGGTCATGAGGACAGTTCTGGAGCACCGTGAATAGAACAGGGATGTAACGGTCGGCGATGCGTATGCGAGCCGTACACATGCCAATGACAGAAACAGTGCCGCCATCGGCCACACGTACAGCTTCGGTAGCAGGGGGCGTGAGTACTTTTCTTAAGCGGCGGCAAAGATGAACGCTGATTATGGACACATGAGCGCCAGTGTCGACTAGTGCCGACAGAGAAATACCGTCCACGTGTACATCGACAAGATTTTTGTTCGTATGAAGCGTCAATGGAGGGTTTGGTTCAGACAGGGATGATGCAGCACTACCTCCAGGGGCTGCACTGTCTAGTTTTCCGTCGGGTACGATGAAAAGTTAGGCGGCGAGTGATGGCGGCGTGGCTGGGGCGACGGGGAACGACGGCGTTGAGGGGACGGAGAACGAGCAGGAAGGCGGCTGTTAGACGTGTCGAAAGCAGGGGCGGTACGGCTGGACGGATACCGGCGAAGATCTTCATATGGGCTATAAGGTGCGAAAAACTGGCTCCTATGTGGCGGCGTCCAGGAGGCACGGCAGTAGCGGGAGACATGTCCAACGCGGTGGCACCGGAAGCAGATCGGTTTGTCGTCAGGAGTTCGCCATTCCGCCGGGTTGCGAGATCGTGGAGCAACAAATGGGTCACGTCGAGGTGCATTAATGGGAATTGGTCTGGAGGAGGGGCAAGAGATGGGGCAAGCATCAGGGAACCCGCGGTTGGCGAATTCTTGTCGTACGACCGCCTGAATAACGGAGATCGCGGGGGTTGTCGGTATCGTATGTTCGAAAGAAGTGGGCTGAAGCGGCGCTGGACTTGCTGCTTCAAGTTCCCGTCGAACGATACGCGTTACACTCTGCTCAAAGGGCGGTGTGACGGTAGAATCGGAGCAGGTGGACGTAGCCGCCGTGTTTGGCAACCGAGAAAAAGGAGGGCGCACCCGACGGATTTTGGCTGTTTCGAAACGGCGGCATTCTTGAATTACACGGTCGATGGTCGAGACGTTAGTGTACACCAGCAAATTGAAGGCGTCGTCCGCGATCCCCTTCAAAACGTGTCCAACCTTTTCAGCCTCAGACATCGCCTCGTCCACTTTTCGGCAAAGAGCGAGAACTTCTTGGATGTATGACACATACGATTCAGTTGGCGACTGGACACGGGTAGCCAGCTCCTGTCGTGCAGCTGCGTGGCGACCGGTCGGGTCCCCAAAGATGTCACGTAGCTTCTCCTTGAACGTGTCCCAGCTGGTGAGTTCGGACTCATTTGTCTCGTACCAGACACGCGGGGTTCCGTCCAAGTAGAAGAGAACATTAGCGAGCATCATGGTAGGGTCCCAACGGTGAGTTTGACTGACCCGTTCATAAAGGCGAAGCCATTTGTCGACGTCGAGGCCAGGTTGCGCAGAAAATGTCCCGGGATCACGTGGTGTTTGGACGGCGACAAAGGTTGTCGGAGAAGCCGCAGATGGTGAAGCGGACGCGTTGTCACTGGAAGCCATGGCGGGAAGCTGGAGGATGCGGCCACTGCGGAGCTGCGTGGTGAGGACGGGGATCGTTCCACCTCCACCAAATATGTTACGTGAGTAACGAGACAAAGTATTGCGAATATATTCGAAAAATATATTTGCAAGAGCGGTTGCAGCACTGGCCAGTCTGGCTCCGAGCTCGAGCAGCCAGCGAGCCTCATCTTCTTCGTCGGGCGCACACGCGCATTCGCACTATGGTTTGTGGCAGCCTACAGGTAGCAATATGAACCGCAATAATTCAAAAAAAATCATTGCGTCTCTTGAGTTGAGGCATAGTACTTCGATGACATGTTGATAAGAAAAGTGCAGATAACCTTAAACATTAATGTGTAATGCTTCCAAGCAATAAATTACATTACCTTGAGAGGAGAAAACCATACACTCTGCAATAATACATTCGAAAACACTTTCTTGGAAAACCCAATGTGTGGAGGGCCACAAAGACTGTCATGCATCATTGTTAGGGCACAACACTGTCTGTTATGCGTGATTATTGTGTTAAAAATAAGTTAGGAATGTTCACGTTTCACCAGGTAGATTTCACTAGGCAGATTCGACTGCAGTAAATGCCATTTCAACCATATTTGGTACTCCTGAAGGTATCAATCATGCATTTAGTGACCTGCCAAATAGCGTGAAACATTAGGTACAAGTCATGTTATGTCATTTTAAATTGTAGGTGAGCCACAGCAACGCAGCAGCAGCACTCTACGGCGGCCGCAACCACCACGCAGCTACACAAGTGAGAAACTATTTGCATAGTAAGGAGGCTTAGTGGGGTGAACAATACATGAAAATACATAGTTTATACATCGAGGTTCATTTTAAGAGAAGACTAACAGGCAGTTACATAACATTACACAGGAGATAAAGCATATAAATGTGCACATAAGGTAGAGTAAGATTCTTTTTTCACTCTTGTACCCAGTCCATAGTGTACACAAGGTCATTTTTGCTGTGCTTCTGTTTCCCTTGGCAACCAAGTAAAAAAACAAAACAGGGACACCCTGCGGGCTTAGCAGGTACTGGGTTGCAGCACCGAGCGTAAAAGTTTTTATTGCTGACCACGTCAACTACTCTGGGGCGCTAAACGCAAGGTTACTCGGGAACCTAGCTTTCAGAATGCAATTAACAGTACAGATTTTCAATATTTTCAAGTTCCACTGAGTAGGCGCTTCCAGCTTGTTTATTTGGGGTAGCCCTCCGAAGACACGGACAAGTGAAATGCCGTCACGTGAGCCTGTGAAAATCGAGTTGAGAGTCCACACTCTGGTTTTCGTATTTTGAATTTTATAAGTCAAATACCTTGCTGCATTAGTGTGCACTTCAGTGTACACAACGCACAAATAAAACATAGGGGGTTGAATAGTGTTGGAGGGCTCTTTTATTGGTCATCCTGTGTACTCCTCAAAAGCCATTCCTTCGCTTTGTCTTCGTCTATCCCGACCCCCCAGCCCCTTACCCCAAAACGGAATTTGGCAACGCCTGGAGGATGGCTGAAAATGAGAAGCAGGTGCAAATTTTTTGTGCAAATTTAGTAGGTGTCAATGCATGTGTCCTCCAGTGTAACTCGAAAACTGGCCATTTAAAGGTCTATGGGCATGACAAGGCGCAAACGCAGTATCGCTGAGACGGTAGGAAGACTGTTTGTGTCGTTGCAGTGTACATCGGACGATGACTAGACAAAAAACACTCCCAAAGACAATCAGCCAACTGAAATGAGTGTCGTGTTGCTCTACTGTAGACACGCCTTTACACATACAACTTATACTAATACGGTGTCCACACTTGCACCTAAATTTCCAGTGATAATTTATTGCTCCAAAATTGAATGTTTTGAAAAATGATAGCAGTGCAGTAAATAAACGTTGAATGCCTTGATCGCCCCATATTCAAAGAAGGAGATCATTTTAGACACCACAGCATGGATTGTTTTCTGTCATTTGCAAAACAAGGCAGCCAGTGTCCTTAAGCATTATAATCGCAAAGAATAATACATGAAATGACATTTGCTAAACAATAATGCTGCATGAATGCTCAGCTTGCAGCCTACCAGTGTTTCAGACTTTACCATTGAATGAAATACACGCCGCCTAGCGAAAGTTTATCTCTTGTTAGCCACACTAGTGCACTCATACAAATCTAGTAATTTGTGTACAAATTTTTGCTTGCGTATTGCTTCACAGAGCAGATTGGTATAACGATTGCTTTGCGAATGACCATACAACTGTATGCAAAAGACTGCTAGCTACAAAACTTGTACAGGTATGGATGGCTGAAGACTTGTAAGCATCTGTTTCATTACCGGAACATCTAAAAAATGGCAGGAAGGGGACAATAGAAAGTTTCAATAAAAATATCTGTAAATAAAGTTTCTGTCAAACATACGTTTTTCCAAAATCACTCCTGTTTCTCAAGGATAAAACATAACTTCGAAGAAGAGAAGTTTTTTGGTTGGCTCGACACAATTCCTGTTAACAGATTTTTTTACATAACTGCAACACATGTTTCTTTTGAAGCGAAACATTGCACATCATCTTTTAACTAGTGTCTTAATATCCTGCTTTATTTGCTTCAGAAGCTTCTTGCTAAGAAAAACGAGCATGTTTTCTGCGCATACTTTAATGATGCATTTACTAATGCAACCTTCACAGACTGTGTTATGGCCGTAATTGTCAGCATGAATTAAGAACACTGACACCATTTTGCTTAGAATAGTAAACATTACAAAGATTTCCCACCACAAAAGCTCTCAAGCTGCAAAATTTTAGCAAAACTAAGGAATTGTGGAGCTCACAGTAGTGTGCCTGAGTTGGTGAAAAATCACAATGCTTTAAACAGGGAACAATATATGAAAAATAATCTGCTCATAGGAACAAGTTTCCGTGAAAATAGGAAACGGTCACATCTGGTAATTTTGCCTTTTTAGTAATTTGATATAAAATAATCATAATCTAATGATCATAATATTTATGGTATCAGATCTCAAAACAGGTACATCAACATGCGACACACCATAGTGCATTGTTCTGGATAAATCGACCATGCAGCATTCATTAAGGATGCATCATCACCCTGTACACGGGCCCCTACTATGTGGCTCTCAGTGAAGTGTGACTACCAGGACAGAGAAAATGTCTGAATTTCCCTCCCCCTTGGAGCAAGATTGACGTACTGACAAAGCTAAAGAAACTTGTATGAAAAAGCAATGATACATGGAACCCCTGTTCCTCTGCTATGCGTTTTAGTTACCACACTCTCGTTTGAACTTTCTATGCATGTGCAGCAGAACCAATCTTCTCCAAACCCTCACCAATGTCTTACAGTACTATTCCTCGCAGCATATTTGTTTACAAGTACAGATATGTACAGACTTTTAAACATATACACAGAGGAACTGGCAAACCATGTCCACTGATTTGAGCAAGCTCGTTGTTTTCTGAAAGAACCAAGTTGTGAAGTAGGAGCTGACCCCGCTAACAGTGAACTTTTCATTATGAGGAATGAAATATCTACTTCTGCACATCTTCCAAGCTTGAGAAAATCACTTTCTCGAACAGCACGGCAGTTGGCAATCGGTAGAGCAGCTGATGTCTCAATATTTCTTCTACCCAAGCAGTTCTTCTGCAAAACATGTTATTAAAGCTACTAGAGCCCCAGCAAACACTTACCATCAGTAAAGTTGAAGTCAATGCCATGCCAGATACACATGTGCAGCACGGCACACGCCACCTCTATTTTGGTGCACATCAGTGGACTGTCTTGTAGCACACCCGGACTGGTGCAGGCCCCTGAAGCGTCCTTCGGGAACACCGAATGTCCTCTCGAAGACTTGCCTCATACGAGTGTGGGCCGAGTTGTACTGTTCCTCGGCAGGGCCAATCGGAGACCTTACAGGTGTGAGCAACTATGGCTCTAAGGCATACCCAGGGTAACCTCAACAGAGAAACAAGGGTGTATTCATGTCATAGGTGATGGGTCGAAATAAACAAAAGCATAAATATATAATATATATTCTGAAAACATGTACAGTGCGAAAATTGCAAAAGAAATAGTTGTCAGACTTATGGAACACAGGAAATTTACCCTATTACTTCATTTTAGTGGCACCTCAGTGGAAAACAGCAAATAGTACGTATGTGTGTTCACATCCCCACAAACAAACACATACACACGTATATTATATATATATATATATATATATATATATATATTGTTACGAGAAGGAGACTGACTCAGAGGGGTAGTCACCGATGTATTTACAGCTGGTTAGGTGGGCAGCGGCAGCCGCACAGATTAGCTCGCGCCAGTCTATCTGCTTTGTCTTCTTCGACTCTATGCGCTGGCACGTAGCATGACCCCTGGCGGCGGAGACACCGTCCCGGTGCTTTAAAGGTCGTTATCTGACGCATTCTTGTAGGGCTTGATCCGCGAGACGTGTACAATATCACTGGGCCGCATAGTAGATGATGATGGACAGATGGGGCTGATCTCGTAGGTGACAGGTGTTACTTGACGCAATATACGGTAGGGTCCCGTGTAACGAGACAGAAGTTTTTCGGATAGGCCCAGCCGACGATGAGGGGACCAGAGTAAAACGAGGGTACCGGGAGCGAAATGTACGTCTCTATGTTCCGCATCGTACCGACGGCATTGGTTGGCTTGCGACGCCATCAGCCGAGCGCGAGTGAGCTGACGGGCATGATCGGCTCTCGCAAACGCGTCGCGGGCATACTCGCTGGTGGACGAGGTGGGAGCTGAGATGACTGTGTCCAGTGGTAAAGTTGGCTCTCTTCCGTACAATTAGTAGAATGGCGAAAAGCCCCCTGTGTCGTGACGGCATGAATTATACGCGAAAGTTGCGTAGGGTAAGGCAAGGTCCCAGTCTCGGTGGCCGGGCAACACGTACATAGCGAGCATATTTTTTAAAGTGCGGTTAAATTGTTCCGTGAGGCCGTTTGTTTGAGGGTGGTAAGCGGTTGTCAGTGTGTGTTGCGTGGAACAAGAACGCAGAATGTCGGCGATGACTTGGGATAGAAATGTACGGCCACGGTCTGTGAGAAGCTGTCTCGTAGCACCGTGAATCAATATAACGTCCCGTAACAAGAAGTCAGCGACGTCGGTTGCACAGCTGGTCGGTAGAGCTCGCGTAATAGCGTAGCGTGTAGCGTATTCTGTCATAACGGCTATCCATTTGCTTCCCAATGTTGATGTGGGAAAAGGACCAAGCAGGTCTAACCCAACACGATAAAACGGTTCCGCGGGTATGTCAATTGGTTGAAGATGGCCAGCGGGTAGCAGCGACAGTGTCTTACGCCGTTGGCATAAGTCACACGTGGCAACGTATCGGCGTACCGAACGAGCAAGGCCTGGCCAGAAGAAACGGTGCCGGACGCGCTTATACGTGCGGGATACGCCAAGGTGTCCAGCCTTGGGAGCGTCGTGAAGTTCAGTGAGAACACAGCGGCGCAAATGCTTAGGCACAACAAAGAGAAGGTCGGGCCTGTCTGGTCGGAAATTGCGACGGTATAGCACACCCTTTTGAATGACAAAGTAGCGGACGGAAGCGTCATTTGTGGAGCATTCCATACGGCTGATGATGTCGAGCAGCTCTGGATCAAGCTTCTGTTCTTCCCCAATATTAAGGAAGTCGGACACTGACAAGATAGAGTTCTCCGTGGGCTCGTCAGTGTCCTCAGGATCCTCGACAGGGTACCGGGAGGGGCAATCGGCATCACAATGTAGGTGGCCAGATTTGTAGACCACCGAATAGGAAAACTCTTGTAGGCGCAAAACCCAGCGACCAAGGCGGCCTGGTGGATCTTTCAGAGAGTTGAGCCAGCAGAGTGCGTGGTGGTCGGTAACTACCGAAAATGGGCGTCCGTATAGATAAGGTCGAAATTTCGCCGCCGCTAATACAAGAGCGAAAGCACTCACGCTCTATTATCGAATAATTACGTTCAGGGGCGGATAGGAGGCGGCTGGCATATGCAATAACGCAATCATGGCCATGTTGTTTCTGAGCCAGTACTGCACCAATGCTATGCCCACTTGCATCTGTACGGATTTTCGTAGGGGCAGCAGGGTTGAAGTGTGCCAGAATCGGAGGGGTAGTGAGAAGAGCGACGAGAGTCGAGAACGCAGAAGCCTTTTCGGAGCCCCATGAAAATGGGACTTCTTTCTTGAGGAGCTGCGGAAGCGGCCTCGCTATGTGCGCAAAGTTTTTCACGAAGCGTCGGGAGTAGGAGCATAGTCCGATAAAGCTGCGTACATCCTTCGCAGATTGTGGTACAGGAAAGTTTTTGACGGCGCTGATTTTTTCCGGGTCTGGTTGTACACCGTTGGCGTCTACTAAATGGCCGAGCACTGTGATTTGATGGCGTCCAAAGTGACATTTGGACGAGTTGAACTGCAGGCCAGCGTGACGGAAGATTCCCAGGATGGCCGAGAGGCGCTCTATATGAGTTTCAAATGTTGGTGAAAAGACGATGACGTCGTCCAAGTAGCACAAACAGGTGGACCATTTGAATCCTCTGAGCAGGGAGTCCATCATTCGTTCGAAGGTGGCTGGAGCGTTACAAAGGCCGAAGGGCATGACCTTGAACTGATATAGGCCATCGGGGGTGATGAATGCCGTCTTTTCACGGTCCATTTCATCTAACTCTATCAGCCAGTAGCCGGAACGAAGGTCTATGGAAGAAAAATAGTGGCACCCATAGAGGCAATCAAGCGCATCATCTATTCGTGGCAGAGGGTAGACGTCTTTTTTGGTAATTTTGTTTAGGTGTCAATAATCCACGCAGAAACGCCATGTACCGTCTTTATTGCAGACTAGCACTAAAGGAGAAGCCCAAGGACTGCAGGATGGCTCAATGATGTCCTTGGCGAGCATTTTGTCGACCTCACTTTGGATGATGTGACGCTCGGCCGCCGACACCCGATATGCACGCCTATGAATAGGATGCTCATTACCAGTGTTTATGCGGTGGCTCATACCGGTAGCTTTCCCCAACGGACGACCGCTGATGTCAAAAACGTCATTGTAGGACAGCAGAACCTGATGGAGCTCATCAGTCTGCTGCGGCGTTTAGTTGAAAGCGATCATCGAAGTAATAGCGCCGTCGGGGCAAGTGGCAGATTCATGTTGAGCGTGGAGGTCAGAAGGAGCGGCCATCGCGAAAACATCTACCGCATTGTCTTCTAAGGTACAGAGCAACGTCAAATATATCCTTTGTGGCAGAACTTGAGGTGTCAAGCTCAAGTTGACAACGGGGAGGCACGTGTAATTTCCAGCGACGGACAGAATGGTGTGCGGTAATGTAATGTCACGGTTTATGAGGACATCGGTGATAGGGGTCAGAACATAGTCACCGTCGGGAACTGGTGGTATTGAGAAGAGCTCTATGTAGGTCAGTGTCTGTGGAGTGCGTGTCTCGTTGTGCAGAGGCGACTCAGAAAGAGGTTCTGTTGCGGGCAAGTGTAGACAGAGCGTACTTGTCGAACAGTCTAGGAGAGCAGAATGCGCGGACCGGAAGTCGAGGCCAAAGATTATGTCGTGGGGGAATTTATCAAGGACGGTGAAGAGAACAACTGTGTGTTGATCCGCAATGTTCTCACGAGCGGAGCACATTCCAACAATAGATGCTCTTCCACCATCCGCAACACAGACGAACTGAGTGGTCACAGGTGTGAGATCCTTTTTGAGCTTGCGGCGAAAATCACTCTTCATCACGGAAAGTTGGGCGCCGGTGTCGACAAGAGCAGTGACATGTATGCTGTCTACTTGTACGTCTATGAGGTTCGGTTTTGTCTGTATTGTCAAAAGAGGATTTTTGGTCATTCCGAGCGATGAAGCGCCACCTCCGGGGGCTGCAACGCTTAGTTTTTCGTCGGGGAACCTCGTGGGAAGGCGGGGGAAGATGGTCAGCGGGGCTGTGGAGAACGAGACTGGCGACATAGGGGGAATGGAGAGCGGGAGTAGCCATGTTCAGAAGCAAGTTTCTGGGCAAAATGGTCGCGGCTTGTCTCATGGCGATAGGCAGGACGTGCATAGAAGGAACGAGAGGACGGTTGTGCAGGAGGACCCCAGCGACTTCGGCAATGGCGAGATATGTGCCCGATTTTGTGGCACGAGAAGCAGATCGGCTTGTCATCGTGTGTTCGCCATGCGGACGGATTACGGAACGTTGAGGGAGAGCCGGTGGGGAAGGGACGTGCAGGCGTGTATCGGGGCTGGTAGTCGGTGCGGGGAGGTGGTGAGATAGAGTGAATTCCCAAGCTGGCGATTTCCTGCCGGACGACTGCTTGAATGAGAGGCAACGTAATTGGCGGAGAGGGGTCAGGGGACGTTGGTCCCACCTTAGCTGGAGCAGCCGCTTCAAGCTCTCGCCTGACGATTCGCGTCGAGTTGTCACAGGTGTCTGGTGGATGATATGTGTCGAGACACGGGGACGTCGCAGTGGTGTTAGGTAGGCGCTGGAACTGATGGGACATGCGTCCGCTTTTAGCTTGTTGGAACCGGCGGCATTCTTGAATGATCGCATCAACAGATGACACACTGTTGAATACCAACAAGTTGAACGCATCGTCGGCGATACCCTTTAGGATATGCGCAACTTTTTCAGGTTCGGACATATTTTCATCAGCTTGGCGGCATTGTGAAATACAGCCTGAATGTAACCGATGTAGGGCTCCATGAAAGATCGTGCGTGAATCGACAACTCATTTTTCGCAGCTGTACGACGACCAGAGATGTTGCCAAAAAGCTCACGGATCTTTGCCTTGAAGCTCTCCCAGCTTGTTATGTCTTGCTCGTGGTTGTCAAGCCAAAGACGAGGGGTTCCGTCGAGATAAAAGGTGAAGTTTGTGAGCATAAGATTGGGATCCCACCTGTAAGTGGCGCTGACGCGTTCGTAGAGGTGTAGCCACTGCTCGAGGTCGGAACTCTCGCTGCCCGAGAACACGCCGGGGTATTTGAGCGCGGGAAGCGTCACGAAGTTGTTGCGGGCGCTGAGTTGACGGGTCGGGCAGAAGGGTGGGCGACCGGAGAAGATGTAGCCGAGTCTTGAGTGGTCATGTTGTAAGCCGCGAGGGAGCGTCCGCTTCGGAGTTCCGTTGCGAGGACGGGGATCTCACAACTCCACCAAATATGTTACGAGAAGGAGACTGACTCAGAGGGGTAGTCACAGATGTATTTACAGCCGGTTAGGCGAGCAGCGCCAGCCACACAGATTAGCTCGCGCCAGTCTACCTGTTTTTGTCTTCTTCAACTCCATGCACGGGCACGTAACAAGATATATATATATATATATATATATATATATATATATATATATATATATATATATATATATATATATATATATATATATATATATATATATATATAGTGGGAGTAATAAGTCATTGGGCCATTTATTCTTCGTGAAGGTATGAGATATGGCACAACGGGAGCGTTGTCAACAAGGATAAATATATTTATTTCCCAACAGTTAAGAGAGGGGTCCTCCCTTCATCAGGGGATGAGTTATACTAACATGAACTTCCAAACTTCGTTGCTGCTGCGTCCCTCTCGCCTTGAGAGATGTTTGCGAGAGTGAGAGAGAACTAAAGAAGGAAAGAAAGAAAGGAGAAAAAGAAGGAAGAAAAAAGACGAAAAGAAAAAAAAGAAAGAAAGGAAGTAAGAAAGAGGAAGAACCACTGTCAACACTGAGAACGAAACCAAATGTCCGTGTACGTCCACATCCGGTTCTTATCCCGTGCTGGTCAGTTCTTGACGTGTGTCGGGCCACCCAAGATTGTCGCCGCGGTGGCGGGAGGGGTCCGTGACGGCGTGCGTAAGGAAAGGGTTTCCCCTTAATGGGTCGGTCGGCTCCTTACCTTTCATCTTCGTCCGTTTCCCTTCAATGGTCATCAAGTGGTAGGCGAACATAAACACATTGTATTTGCATGTGAGAAAAAAAAGAAAAAGGAAGAAAAAACAACAAAAAAGCAAAAAAGAACAGTGTACACGTATGAGTCAGTCAAAAAAAACAGAATAAAACAACAGAGATTGAAGGGAAACGGACGAAGATGAAAGGTAAAAAGGTATATATATGTAACGTAAGTAGGTATTGACTGAAGGTAGAGGCTGAGGAAGAAGAAGGAAGATTGGAATAAACATGGCGTATGAGCCAGGCCACGTCTCCCATTCTTCATAGCGTCACATATATATATATATATATATATATATATATATATATATATATATATATATATGCTGAAGAATACCTTCAGTTGCCACAAGGTTACATGTATGAAACAAGATACGCTTTCACATAACTCTTAATTCAAGCAACGTTTCGACGGGCGCCCCATCTTTTTCAAGGTTATGCATTGAAAAAGGCGGGACTCCCGTCGAAGTGTTGGCAGAATATACAGTTGTTATATAAAAGCGCATCTACTTTCGTACTTGTATACATATATATATATAGAGAGAAAGGTTTGCCAGCACAGCGAAGGTCTACAGGAACCATAAAATTTCAACAAGTAAAGCTTGCCATTCTTGTTCATATTAAATAAACTGGAGCAATCACTGCATGAACATTTGTCCTTGTCTGGTATACTTGATAACGAGAGTACAATTTACACCCTTGTATGAGAATACTGCGAACAGCTACTATTAAAACATTGAATAAATAAGTTCAGAAGGCCAGCACACAAGATGTTTCCCTGTTTTTCGCAAGTATATATTTCAAAAGAAATTACCTTGTAACCAGCCGTCAGGCAGTTGCTGTCTTTGAAAGCACCTTCGAAGGTCACAGTTGGCCCAGATAAAGCTGTCGTGGGTGCTCCGGGGCCACCTCGATGTCATCTAAATAATGGTACCCTCAGCATCGCAGATCGCTTGTACATTAATTGTGTAGAGGCCTTTCACTTCCTGTACAAGTGCTTGTCCTTAGGAGGCTTGATTTGCACATGAGTGCCATGAATGCATCCCAGGACCTTGGGGAACCCGGATATCTGCGAAAAGGCTGAAAAGAACATGAATGAACCGTAATTGAAAGTGCTGCTAAGACATATTAGCAAGTAAGGTAATGACATCATTTTGTCAAAGCCACCTAAGACATTTGAGCACTTCGAAACACTGTGAAATACCCCACAAGCTCTGCATGCCGGTATATTTCGTAAAGTGAGCTGAGACATCTCACAAGTGATTAGGTTCTCAAGATGGCGAGCAAGGCAGTGTGTGATAATGAAATGAAATTGTTGCTGCTTAACCGTGCATTCTGGTGAAATATTGGCGATGCCACAGGAATTACTTTGCATGCAACTACTGCCCTGAAATCAAGATAATTTGTAAAAACAACATCATCAGTCCAGGAATGTTACCTAAATTACCTTCCCCAAGACTGTGACACTTCTTAGTGAATAGAAAGGTTCCAATTAAACTGACAAAGCTGTGCTTACTGCAAAGAATAAAAAAATTGCTCAACATTGTAAGCTGTAGAAACTTCTCCTTCGTGTAGCAGGATATTCTGCAAATTATTACTGGTACCAAGATATATGGTAGCCTAGTAGTAGCTTTCAAGAGATTTACACTGCTTAACATTAAATCTGCCGCACTAACAAAACACTCTAGTCGTTATGACACAACACGTCATGCAACAGCATTAGTTGACAAAGTTCAACTCACCGATGGCCGTAGCATTAGCAGCCCTCAGTGTCGCCGGGAAGCGTATGTGCTCCGCAGCCAGCGAGCACAGGGCGTCTGGTACTTGTCCCACAATGCGCGACGCACTCAATTGGCTCACGCCAACCATGTCCGCTACCGTAGACTGAAAACTGCCGCTTGCGTAAAAGCGCCAAGCGAGCAGCACTTGCACGTCCACCGGTAAGGCGCGAGACCGCGCCGTAGGCCGCTGCTGTCGAGGCTCTAGTGTCGTACAAAGGATTCGAGTGTGTTTTCTCGGGAACCTGTAGTAACGCAGGTGCTTGTCTGGAACATCGTCCAAGGCTAGGCGCCGGTGGAAGGTGCGCTTTCTCCGAAGAGAAAGTTGCCGCTGACGAGCGATGGCTGCCAGGAGGTACTCAATGGTTCGGATAGCATAAGTCAAAGGTAATAGCTGCCGATGCACCCATATTTATAGCAGAACACACAGGTTTGTGACTTCCGGCTCCACTATCGCGATGCTCGGAATACTATAGCAACCACATAAGCAAAGAGTTGACGCAAAAAGCTATGTCGAATCCCTGTAACACGCGTAAAGCAGCTCAACAAACTTGTAATAATACAAACCTGCAATCGCTAGTCTGAAGACACGCAGCCGTAAACATTATTCAGCTATTGAACTGCTGTCAAACAACCACAGCCACCGCACAAGTCTTGGATGTGTTAGTACAGAACCAGCGTTCCACTGAGCTTCGCTGCTGTATTGAAAAAAGCGCTTTCTTCCAATACGAGTAAAAAAACAATAATAAAAGCGCAATGCTGAAGCCGGAATCAAATAAACAGCGTCGCTTAAGAGTTACAGCCACTTTTCATGATCAGTCAAGGAACCTGCCCAAGCAATTTCGATGCCAGATATCACACTGCAGCTGAACAAAGTACTCCGGAAGGCGATGCGTACGAGCGCCCAGCAGTCTTCAAACACACCTTGAAGGCTCCGTAAAGAAGTCGGCTACGACGATGCACTGTCGCATATTTCCTCTTCATAAACACGCCAAAGCAGGCGCTTCACGTTCCACTGCTCACCGAGAGACATTGCCGTCGGTTTTCGCACTACTCGGAGGCCCCGAAGGCAAAGCGAAATTCCCAACACAGCGATAAGCAACGCAGTCTATAATACAGCGACAATAGAAGCGCATTGCTGAAACCGGAATCCAATAAACAGCCTCGCTTAGAATTTACAACTCTTCAGGATAACTCAGGTTACGTGACCAAAGGATTTCGATGCCAGATGGACAAATTACTCCGGAAATCAATGCGAACGAGCTGTCAGCCGTATTCAAACACACTTTGAAGCATATCCTTAAAGGCACCGTAAAGAAGTCGGCAACGACACAGCGCTGGCGCCTTCTTCCTCACCACAAACACGTCGAGGTACACATTTCACGTTTCAACGTTCACTGAAAGACACTGCCATATGTTTCCGCACACCCTCCACAATCTGTAAGGGCGACGGAATCCACAATACAGCGACTGGTGTCCGCGAAAATGACCCCCACACTTGTTTAGGTCGTCATGTTGTTTTTAGAAACTGCGCAGCAGGGGAAGGCGCTGAAAAAAACTTCAAAAAAGCAGTTGCGCAATTTTCCGACCAAGACAAATATTATCACGGGGTCGTGACGTGGACAAATGGAGCACACTGCGAGTCGAATGATGAATTGTTTATTTGGGTGAACCTGTGCCCAGTAAACGGAAAGTCCGACTACAGTAGCAGTCTTGGACTGATGGCGGCGAACGGAGCGTCGGCCGTCGATCAACTACTGACAAGCGGCGAAGTGAGTCGGCATTTATACTCTTGCCATCGAATGTTCTAGCGTTATTGCTGGCGGTGACGTAGGCTCTAGAATAATCTGTACAGTTCGCGGAGTGGGCGTGATCTTATTAAAATGATCTACTATACAGTCCTGAAGCTTCTCGAAAACTGCAGGCGCGCTTTGCGCTGAGAATTGTGTAATGTATTGGGGCGATAACAAAACTTGTGAAATGAAACGCGGCATCGCCCCTCTCTGAAAAAGGCATCTTCCCGGTGCTTTAGATAAGAATGAAGGTACGACAATAATGCAAGAAAGTACAATGAAAAAATTACGATACAGCAATATTACAAGCAAACACTGTTTCAGTTTGTTAACGCACATGAAACGGCTTGAGGCGCGCGACATGGACGACTTCAGGTCACGATCGCCGTCGTTAAACGTTCGTGATGCCGTCGGGGACAACCTCGTAATAAAGTGCGCGATACGTCGAACCAACCTGTACGGTGTGAAGTACGGCCGCAGAAGCTTTTCACTGAGTCCACGTCGGCGTATTGGCGTCCACACCCAAACACGTTCACCGGGCTGGTGTTCCACGAAGCGTCGTCGAAGATTGTAACGGCGGCTGTCGGTCGTCTGTTGATTCTTGATATGGAGACGCGCGAGTTGTCGGGCTTCTTCGGCGCGTTGAAGGTACTCACTCGCATCGAGGTTTTCTTCGTCGGTGACTTTGGGTAACATGGCATCGAGTGCCTTTGCTAGGCTCCTTCCGTAGACCGTATTGTATGGAGATATCTGCGCCGTCTCCTGCACCACCGTGTCGTATGCGAAGGTCACGTACAGAAGAGCGTCCCACGTCTTGTGTTCGACATCGACATACATTGCCAGCATGTTGACGATCGCCTTGTTTAGCCACTTGGTGAGGCCGTTGGTCTGTGGGTGGTACGCTGTCGTCTGGCGGTGGTTTGCCTGTATGCCAAGATCGCTTGAGTTAGGTCAGCTGTAAATGCCGTTCCTCTGTAGGTGATGAGGAACTCCGGGGCGCCGTGACGTCAGACAATATTTTCGACGAAGAACTTAGCTACCTCGGATGCACTGCCTTGGGTAGGGCCTTCGTCTCGGCGTAGAGGGTGAGGTAGACGGTAGCTACCAAGATCTACTTGTTTCCGAAAGCCGACGTCAGGAACGGCCCTAGTAGGTCCATACCAATCTGCTGGAATGGTCGGCGAGGTGGTTCAATGGGCTTCTGAAATCCCGCTGGCCTTGTCGGTGGTGTCTTGCGTCGCTGACAGTTCCGGCATGTCCTCACATAACGAGTGATGTCGGTAGTAAGACGTGGCCAGTAGTCCCTTTCTTGTATCCTCGCGAGTGTGCGGGAAACACATAGGTGCCCTGCCGTCGGATCGTCGTGCAGGGTCTGCAGGAGTTCTGGTCGCAGAGCTGAAGGCACCACAAGAAGGTAGTTGGCTCGAAGCGGTGAAAAGTTTTTCTTTTGGAGCAGACCGTTTCGTAGTAAGAACGACGCAAGGGCGCGCCTAAATACCTTCGGGACTTCGGCGGTCCTGCCTTCGAAGTATTCTATTAGGGCCTTAAGTTCCGGGTCGGCCCGCTGTCGTTCATCGAAGAAGTCGGCAGTTATTGTTCCCAAGAAGTAGCCGTCATCCGGGTCGTCAGGCGGTGGTTGGTTGACAGACGCAAGAGAGAGACAGTCGGCATCTGAGTGTTTTTTCCGGACTTGTTAACGACGGTAATGTCTTATTCTTGAAGTTTCAAGCTCCATCGTGCGAGGCGACCTGAAGGGTACTTCCAGGTAGCTAGCCAACAAAAGGCGTGGTGCTCGCTCACAACTTAGAAGTGCATGCAATAGAGGTAGGGGCTAAATTTTGACGTAGCCCAGATGATGGCGAGGCACTCCTTTTCTGTTGTGGAATAATTGGCTTCTGCTTTGGATAGTGATTGGTTGGCGAAACTAATAACCCTTTCAAGTCCGTCAGCCGTCTGCACAAGAGTGGCGCCGAGACCTACGCTGCTTGCGTAAGTGTGTATTTCTGTCTCGGCGAATTCGTCGAAATGGGCAAGTAACGGAGGCCTCTGGAGGCGATGTTTAAGCTCCTGGAAAGCGTGTTCCTGCGGCGTTTCCCACTTGAACTCCACGTCGGTCCTAGTAAGGTTAGTGAGTAGATCAGCGATGCGGGCGAAGTATTTCACGAACTGCCTATAATAGGCTCACAAGCCCGGAAATCGGCGCACCGCCTTCTTGTCAGTGGGTGGCGGAAAGTCTGCGATGGCGGCTGTTTTCCGTGGATCGGGACAAACTCCAGACTTGCTAATCACGTGCCCCTGGAACAAGAGCTCCTCGTACGCAAATCTGCACTTTTCTGGCTTCAGTGTGAGTCCGGACGTCTTGATGGCTTGAAGTACAGCTTTAACGCCCCGAAGATGCTAATCGAAACTCGAGGAAAACATGACGACGTCGTCCAAGTACACAAGGCAAGTCTGCTACTTCAATTCTGCCAGTACTGCATCCATAACGCGTTGGAAAGTTGCAGGCGCTGTGCAAAGAACGAAGGGCACCACCTTTAACTCGAAGAGGCCGTTCGGTGTTATAAACACTTTCTTCTCTCGGTCTCTTTCGTCGACCTCGATTTGCCAATAGCCAGTCTTGAGGTCCATTGAAGAAAAAGTACTTGGCGTTATGGAGCCTATTCAGTGCGTCATCTATTCGTGGGAGAAGATACACTTCCTTTTTGTGATTTTGTTCAGGCGGCGATAATCGACACAGAAACGTAGGGTTTCATCCTTTTTCTTCACTAACACCACGGCGGACGTCCATGGACTCTTGGACGGCTGGATGATGTTGTCTCGTAGCATTTCATCAACTTGTTTTTTTACGGCCTCGAGTTCTCGCGTTGAAACCATGTGCAGACCCTCACGGAGTGGTCTGGCATTTTCCTCAGTTATGATGCGATGTTTCGTGATTGGCGTCTGCCGAGTTTTTGACGACGATGAAAAGCTATCTTCGTATTGCAGCAGCAGGGTCTTGAGATGCTCTTGCTTATGGTTCGGATGGCTGGGATTGACGTGGGAAGCTGAGGGAGGGGCTTGGTTTCTCTAAGCAGGTTCCGCAGAATCGGCGATTGCGAAAGCACTGGTGGCTTCCACGATTTCTTCGATGTCTGTGACCGTAGTTCCTCTGTTCACGTGTTTGTTTCATTGCTGAAAATTGTGAGCATAATCGTTGCTTTGTCTCCCCGCAGCTCTGCGATTCCTCTTGCGACGCAAAATTGCGGGTGACCAACAGATGCTGACTGCCTTCAACGACGCCTTCTAAGTCAGGTGATTTAGGTGCGCTGACTGAAGTAATGACGCTGGAGCGAGGCGGAATGGTCACTAGTTCTTCAAGCACATTCAAGGCATGGTTTCCTGACGGCGTGTGCGGTGGTAGTGCTTCTTCTGGGGATAATGTTATCGACTTTGTTCTTAGGTTGATGATAGCTCCATGGAGGCATAAGAAGAGGCGTAAGAAGTCTGCAGGATATACACGGCCGTTAATGGTGACTCTCGCTGTGCATATTCCTGCAGGCGTTACGAGATGACCACCGGCTGTGCGGATTTCGGGGCCTTCCCAAGCTGTCCTAACTTTCTTCAACTTCGCGGGGAACGGCCCACTGATGACGGAAAAGTCGGCTCCAGTATCGACAAGAGCGGTGACACTGTGGCCGTCAATAAGACCGTCGAGGTCGCTAGTTCACCGACTCGCGTTACAGTTAGGGCATGGCGTCGGGTGACGGCTGCGTCGGCTTGTTCCGCTGCTTCCATGTTGCGTCGTCAGGTTACCTTCAGTAAGTGAAGTTTCGCCGTCAAGACTTTGCCTGGTAGGCGTCGTGTTCGGAAAGCTCCGTCACGGCGTCATCGTCGTCGGAGGATCTTCAGTAGTCCGTCGCACAGCAACCGCACTTCCATCGGTTGCTGCCTTTAGTTTTCCGGATACGGGCTAGGAGACAGACCCTGTGTTGGGCCAGAGTACTGCCGGTGGTGCGGTGACATGTGGCGGCTGGGGACGGCGAACAGGAAGGACTTCGTGGTGTCCACTGAGTTTCTGTCAGGTAGTCAGCAATGTCACGTGGCTGTTCCCCTGGCTGTCGACGTGGTGGATTGACGGCGACGCCACGCAGTCTCATCTGTCGGTACTGGCAATGGCGGTAAGTGGCCCGGCCTCACCACAGTGGCAGCAGAACGGGTGGTTGTCAGGTACACGCCAAACGTCGTTTTTTCGCGGCGCACTGCGCGGGCCCACTGGCGAATGGCAGGACGTCGGTGGGGGTAGTGGCGGCGGTGGCGTCTGGCGACGGAAGTGCGGTGGGGTGGTGTATTGGTGGGCACGTGGAGGAGGGGCGTCGCGGCTGGCTGCAGTAGCGTAGCTCATGACTTGCAACTGCGGCTCTTGAGCCTGAGGAAGGCCCAGCGATTGCTGGATCTCCTGGCGCACGACGTCCATGATGGATGCCATGGGAGGCTGCGCTGAAAGAAGTAATTTTAGCAGCTCTTCTTGCACGATCGCTCGGATCGTCTCACCAAGCCAGTGGTTCCTAGTGCTTCAATGCTGGCGTAGCTTGTAGACGAGAAGCTAGCTACGGTTATATTGCTGCGTGCGCATCTCGAGCGTTTTCTCTATCGTAGATGCTTCTGAAAGGAATTCGGCGACTCGCTTTGGCGGGTTCCCGATCAGCCCGGCGAAGAGTTCCTGCTTTACTTGTTGCATCAGGAGACGGACCTTCTTCTTTTCGGACTCGCGTAGTCAGCGTGGCGGAAGAGTTTAATCACATCTTCCGTAAACAACACCACGTTTTCATTTGGCATCTGCGAGCGGGTTTCGAGAAGAGCTGCGGCCTTCTCCTTGCGCACCACACTTGCGAAAGTAGTAAGGAACCTGGCACAAACGACGTCCCACGTTGTAAGGCTTCACTCTTGGTTCTCGAACCAGGTTCGAGCAGCATCTTCTAAGGCGAAATACACATGCCGGAGCTTGTCATCATCTGTCCAGTCATTAATGGCGGCGACGTGGTCGAACCTTTCGATCCAGCTTTCCAGGTCTTCCAGTGGCGAACCGTGGAAAGTTGGCGGCCCTTAGGGTTGCCGGCGCAGGAGCGGTGCAGGTGGAACAGGCGCTGACATGGTTGCCGTGATCGACGTCAACGTCGTGGTTTTCTGAGCTTTGTCCAGTAAAAGCCCGTACTCCAGTGGCAGACCTTCTTGCCTGCAGCTAACTCGCTGCTCGTTGCTGGCGTCGGTGTCTTCACGGCGTGGGCTGGGCCCATGGCTTGACGGAGGCGTCCGGTACATGAAAGAAACAGCATCTACACTAGATGTCACGTGGTCGTGACGTTGACGAATGGAGCACACTGTGAGTTGAATAATAAATTGTTTATTTGGGCAAACATCTGCCCAGTAAACGGAAAGTCCGACTACAGTAGCAGTCTTGGACTGATAGCGGCGAGCGGAGCGTCGGCCGATAGCGAAGCAAGAGCGGCAATATACAACGCTCCTATGCACTTCAAAGTACCGTACACGCGAAGTGACGTCAACACATTGTTGAGATCACTCATGCGCGAATGCGCTGCCACACACTGGTCGGTACCAGATCCCCGGAACAAGCGCCTGGGGGAAAGAGACCCCGGTAGGACTTTTCGTCTTCCAGATAAAACCAGCAGAAGACATGCTAATATACTGCACCGTATTCGCCTGGGCGTCGCCTTCACTCGCCACTACACCTACCTAATCGGCCGTGCTGACAGCCCGAATTGTGAACGCTACCAAGTGCGCGAAACGATAGCTCACATATTTTGTGACTGTGCATCATACGTGGCGCAAAGAAAAATGCTAACTGCAACGTTGGCAAGCATTGGACGAACACCATTAAGTGAAAGCCACATATTGTCAGCAATGAACCACCAAACAGTGTCAAAAACTGCTACAAAGACTGTTCTAGACTTTATAAAAAGCACTAGACTAGAAACTAGACTGTAGGGTACTATGCTAATTGGCTACTGTACATACGCACCACCTCTTCTTGTCTCCATCATCAACCTTCATCCCTCTTTCTTTCTCCTTTCTCTTATCCCCTGTGTAGAGTAGCAGGCTAGAGTGAACTAGCTCAAGCCGACCTCTCTGCCTTCTATTACATTCTCACTCTCTCACTCTATATTATGCCAAGGTAAATTATTTTAATTGCGGAAGGGACGAGTTCAGCCAAGGTTTCCTCGAGAATTGTGAGGCTTTGCACGTTTCCGGTGTCATTTGAAATTACGAAGGTGGTTTTATCCTGACTGCTTGCCATACTAATGCATCCAACTTCACATTTCAAAAAGTGAACGCGGAAAAGCTTCATTTCTTTGCAGTTTTGTGCGTATCACGAACATCCCTAGTACACTTTCATTTACAAAGTACGCACCCCTTCCAGATCGTCCAAAAGTGCATCGACAGCTGTATTTCACAGATTGTGTACATTGGACAGTTATATCCTATCGAAGTATACGAGAGTGCAACCACAGAATAGGCTTTATGAACGGCTAACTAAAAAAGTCCCTCTCACTCCAGTATCCATTAGCATCAAGGTGGTGTGCTCTTCTTAACCTCTTTGGTGGTAATCTTGGCTGCACGGGCAGATCACAAGTTGTACATTTTATTGGAAGATGTTGAACGCACCACAACAACATAACAAAACATTTTGACCACATACCGTGCTGCTTTCGAGTTCACCAACCATTCACACCGTACTTTGGTTTTCATCCAAACACATGTCTTTGCATGTCTCATTTCACGCTCGTGACACCCAATAGAATCCTTTAATTACCACGGTGCCAACCTTATTGGATGATTTTGATTGCCAATACTGTTTATTGCATCCGAGGGAAACAACAAATGAACTGAAAGCACCGAAATAAACCAAAACGCACCAGCCATCATCAGGCAGCTTTACATGGACATCAATAAACTCAAAATCAGTCATGGAACCCATGTATTCCACCACGGCTGCAATTTCTAAGCAGCCACATTGTTCGTAAGAGTGCTCTGGACCACTCATAGGATTTTCTCGTAGACAGGCTGTTCTTACGGAAAGTTTTGTTTCATGAATCCGCTTACGAGCACGTTTCGGTGACGTAAGCAAATATAGCAACTGCATCACCATCGCTGACATGTTCTCGGGCAGTCGCAGCGCACTTTGTTGCAGCGGCCGATGTGACAACGATGGCCTCTTACGACGTGTTTTTTCGTTTCGTGAACCGACTTACGAAACGACATTTCTCTGGCGCGAACATTTTTCTTAAGTGAGTTTTGTGAATCCGGCCCTAGATTCGTCACAGCATCACGTGCTTATCCCGAGGAACAACGCATACTTGTCGTAACACAAAAAATGTGATGTATTATTTGAATCCGTGAGTACTGTACATAATTTTATGCAAGCTGACAAATTAGACTTTACTAATCTGCAGTAGGGCTTCCCACATTTATAAAAAAAGTGGGGGCCCTCTAAGCACCCGTTCTCAGAGTTCAACGCAAAAGTGATATCCTGTACCTTGAGTGCCCTTCATAGACTTAGTGCGTGCTCTTTTTTGTACGTTGTTACTTCAAAAAAATTTAATTGTGGAGTACTACAGTATAAGTGAGGATGTAAAAAGCGTTTCTTCTCAGTAAAGCTTTCAGACATGGCTTCATTCTGTGTCGAAAAATAACGGCATACTCTAAAGCACGAGCAATTATGTGCATGAATTGTTTTCTAACTTGATATGCTCGTCATACGTAGTTTGGACGAAATACGCGCATTAACGCATGTGCTTTTTGTAATGGTTGGCTGCCATTAAAACGTGAAGTTGCTTTGGCGATTACGTGTTGCAATGCCGAATGGAAACGTACGCTTTTACCATGCAATAATACTGCAATAATACATGCTGTGCAATGAAGCCTGTATACAGGATGCGTGTGTTTGTAAAGCTTGAAATTTATTTTCTCTGCATTTCCAACAATAGGAAGTTATTCTCACTTAATTTACAAGCAGATACGCAGCTGTGTGCTACGTAGATTACTTGCTTGCAACGCAAATGGCCTGGTTTTGATTATCACATTGACCCGAATATATATATTATAATTTTTGTTTGCATTTTGAAACCTTTGTTCACGAACAAATGGATGACTTTTTGCACACAACCAACAATAGTGATGCCCTAACTCCTACACAAAATGTGCTCTTTCACGCTGTTGCTTTAGTAATGCATTATTGGTAGAACAGAAAGTGGGTTATGTTAACAAAAATTATTGATTACCCAAAAATTCCCTAGAAATATTGGGAATAGGTTCCGTTCCCACGCGCTGACACTCATAGACACGATGCCACGCCGCGGTGGTATAGTGGCTAAAATACTCGGGTACTGACCCACAAATTGCGGGATCGAATCCCGGCGGTGGCGGCTGCACTTCCGATTGAGGCGAAAATGCTCTAGGCCCGTGTTTTCAGATTTGAGTGCACGTTAATTACAACCAGGTCGTCAAAATTTTGAAACCCTCCGCTGTGGCTTCTCTCATAATCATATAGTGTTTTGAGACGTCAAACACCACATATCAATCAATCACATCGACTCATAGACGTCACTTTTAGCACTTACACCATAGATCACTTTTCTCACAATACTTGCGCATGTCAAGCATGCATATCAATCAATTTTCATTGAACTCCAAAAAGGTTCCATATAAAGTCATTTAAATTAATCAAGGCACATGCCATTCATGGCTCAACAGCAAGTCAATATTTTTGACTGGCTATGAACGCTCAATGAACATGCCAGAAAATGTTTTAAATTAAACAAAACCTTGAAAAATTCCTTTACGAAATTCAAGGGCCACGCCACCACTGCTATGCATCCTCACTGACGCATACCGTTCGTACAGGTGCTGATGCTTATGGTGGGGCCACTACCTGTTCTACCGTGCAATCTGGATGCGCCTACGTTGTGCGCTTAGACGTACGCTGGTATCTACGTCGCGGAACCATTCACGCCTTTCCACCAGCCCTCAGACTGGCTGCTTCACCCTTCATCACCAACGTCGCTAAAACTGAGTGCCTCTGCGCTGTTCGTTAAACAACACGGGGCCGCGTCACTTATCTGCCCGATTGAAAAGTCTGTGATTCCGGCGATCACCGTGGGCCATGACACTGCTGCTATACATCCTCACTCAGGCATACCGTTTGCACAGGTGTTGCTGATCCTTATAGTGGGGAAACTACCCACTCGACCGTGAAATCTGGATGGGCCTACGTTGTCACCTGGAAAAATTACGCTGGGACCTACGTCATGGAACCGTTCACGCCATTCCACCTGCCTTCCTACTAGCCACACCTTCCTGGATGGCTCAGCGCTGTTTGCCGGACAACCTGGGGCCGCGTCACTTCTCTGCCCGTTGGAAAAAGGGGAGATTCCGGCAATCACCGTGGGCCACGATACTGCTGCGATGCATACTCACTCACGCATATTGTTTGTACAGGTTAGTTACTTGGAAATGAAGTGTTGTCGCAACAGTAATACTTGTCTCTTTGTGGTGTAGTTGCCCCCTGCTTTAATTGATAGTGTGACGTGCATGCGCGATGCAGTGCTGCATATTTGGCGCCTCTTGGCTGTTGATAGCGATGTGGAAATTAAGCTGGACCATATGACTAAAACGCTAGAAGGCAAGCTTGATGCCGTGACATCAGCTGTTCAAAGTCTTGAAGCAAATAACGTAAATCTTACTGAATCTACAAACACGGTCCTGCAGAAGCACAATGCCCTCGAGGAGTACTTTGGTTAGGTCCCTAGCAGAGTACATGAAATTGGGAAAAAAATAAAATCGCAGACATTCAGAGAGCCTGTGTCGCATGAGAATGCAGACGCGTCTAAAATTCAAGACAAGCCCTATGATTTGAAAAAGCGCTCAAGGTAGTCAAGCGTGATTTTTTGGCGTCCATCACAGTGATGCTACTGATTCATGGGAGCACTAATGTCACAGAACGAGCGCTAAAAATGGGCGCGCCGCCAAATTCTTGCGGTAACGCGCGGAAGAGGCGCCGGGAGGCAAACATCCAAGGCTCCCCGGGCGCGCGCTCTCCCCTTGGAAGCGTGGCTTCGCCGACGAACCTCCTCACCCCACATCGGCGGCCGAGATAGGCCGCGAAAGTTCTAGAAAGAAAGGGGCGTGGTCATACCGAGTTGAGTAATCGGCCGCGGAGGGCATTCCAACCGTCTCGCCCCCTCCCCAGCCTTCGCTGCGTATCGCGCCGACGAAATGACGAGAACCTTCTGGAATCGCGCACGGAAGGTATTTAACCGAGCAGCGGAGACGAGAGAGCAGGAGAAGACGGAAGTTAACGCCAGAGCGCGTAGGGTATACCGCCGTGTAGTCAGCGAAGGTTTTGTCCGTAGAGACAAAGCAGGAGAAGAAGATGATTTCCACCTGAGGGGTGACGACTCGAGCTACAGGCAGGAGCGTGTGTTTACCGCTATCGAGCGAAGACGCGTGGCAACAGCTGCGTGTGGGAAGCCGACGTGTTTCCGGCGAAGACGTTTGAAGCTTGGAGAGTGGCCTATTGAAGACGGGAGGTTTCCTGGAAGAGAAACTTCGGCGAGGTTTCCTGGAAGAAAAACTTCGAGGGCTGAGGAACGACAGCAACGCTGGACTTTGAGTGAGTGATTCTCGGAAGAGTATCATCTAGACTTTGGTTCCAAGAACTTTGGACTGAATAGGTTTTCTATCTCTTTAGTCTTTAAGGGTCTTGGTTGTTCAATGCATGCGACTGCATTGTAGTGCGTATTGTTGTCTGATTCTGTTGTTTCGAGAGTGGGTGATTGTACTGTGTAGTACGTTGTTTGATTGGTTTGATTGGTGACATATTGTATACAACTATTGTGGAGTGTGCATTCTTGTGTATTGTTTTCGATCTGCCATTTTTGAGAATATAATATTTGTTTTTTTATGAACTCTCGGCTCTGACTTGTTCTTTGGGCCACAGCCGGCGTCCGCTGGCGCGCCAAAAAGGACCACTTCTAAATTGTCCACGCTTTCGTGGTGCGGTTCGGGGGGCCGATACTTCGGCTCTTGGAATTAGCCCGGCGATCGCCTCCCTCATTAACGGGACCGGTGTGACAATTAATCTGGCGTCCGCGACACAGGACCTTTTGGTGCACAGTGTGTCCAAAGTAGTAAGAAAGAGCCTCGAGTTGTCGATAGTGCTATCGGAACGATTTTGTGTGTTGTTCAGTGTTCTCGTTAACGAGTGCAGGGGAGTGTTCCGATAGACTGATTTAGGCAGATACTTTTTGCACACGGCAAGGTTTTATTTGCGAGTTGCGAGACACCATGGATCTTGAAAAGTTAGTCGTTCTTGGTGAGAAGATGGGTCTTTCTGGCGCCGAACTACGGAAGTGGGTAAGCCAGAAGGTGAAAGAGGCGGTGGAGAGAGAGAGGTTGGCAGCTGAGAGAGCCAAGGACGAAAAAGCAGCTGAGTTGGAGCGAGAGAGGTTGGCAGCTGAAAGGGCGAGGGAAGAAAGAGAAGCAAAGGAGCGACAGCTGAAACAAGAAAGAGAGCAGCAATTGAAGTTGGAGCTGGAGAGAGAAAAGTTGGCAGCCGAAAGGGCGAGAGAAGAAAGAGAGCAGCAATTGAAGTTGGAGCTGGAGAAAGAAAGACTGGCAGCTGAGAGGGCGAAAGAAGAAAGAGAGGAAAGGGAACGGCAGCCACAGCACGAGATGGAACTCGAGCGGCTCCGTTTGCAACAGCGAAGTGAAACTCCCGTCTAAGCTAGAGTTGAAAGCAGCGAACGGGAGGACCACGGCTTCCGCTTGAACCCAAGCAAGCTGCTCGTAGCGTTTGATGAAAGGAAGGACAACCTTGACGCGTACCTTCACCAATTTGAGACGATTGTGAGGAGCCAGAATTGGCGGCAGCATCAATGGGCAACTGCTTTGAGTACTTGCTTGAGTGGTGAACCGCTCAGTGTGTACGGTAGGCTGACGCCGACCGATGCAGCCAACTATACAAAGGTGAAAGCTGCTTTGCTGAAGTGATTTAGGTTTACTGTAGAAGGATTCCGGGACAGATTTCGGACAGGAAAGCCAGCTGATGGTGAGATGGCTACACAGTACGCCGCCCGACTTAGCCATTATTTCGACAGATGGATTGAACTTTCAGGGACAGCGCAGGAGTACGATGAACTTAGAGAGCTCCTAATTACAGAACAATTTCTTACTAGTTGCCACCCAAGCCTGTCACTGTACTTGAAAGAGAGGAAGGCTGACTCACTCGAAGACATGCTGGAATTGGCTGATCAATTCTTGGAAGCGCAAGGTGGAACTAATTTGGCCAAGGTCAAGAAGGAGTGTCCCGCTGATTCAAAGAAATTGGCTCCCGAAGAAAAGAAGCGTGCACCAGAGAGCATTCCGCGATGTTTTCTGTGCAACCGAGTGGGTTATCGCGCGAAAAACTGTCGAACGATCTTTACGAGCCCTACGGCAGTAAAATGTTTCAAGTGTGGTCAGACTGGGCACAAAGCAGACGCTTGTCGGAACGGAGTGAGTCAAACTCACCAGGTATCCTGTGTGCAAGTGGCACCGAAATTTGATAATAATGCCGTCACCGATGGATTCGTAGAGTTGAAGAGTGGAGAGAAAATTCCTATTGTTGGTGCTGTAATGTCAAAACAGCCAACCGGTGTTACGAAGGGAATGCCAACGCTGCCTGGAAAGGTTGCAGGCAAGAAGATTACGGTTCTAAGAGACACCGGTAGCTCCACGGTTATCGTGCGGAGAAATTTGGTACGGGAAAGTGAGTTGACAGGCAGAACGAAACCGGTTTGCCTAATTGACCGTACGGTTCGGATGCTTCCCGAAGCAGAGATTGAGTTGGAAACCCCGTACTTCAGCGGGAAGATTACTGCTTTATGCATGACGATCCGCCTTTACGACCTTGTCAACGGAAACATCGCCGGGGCGCGAGGACCGAATGATCCGGAGTGTTTGGGAGAAGACCCGAAGATAGAGCCCTCGCCAACCCAGCGACCGCGAGATACAGTGGAGGAGCATCCCGTGATGGATCTCCCTAGAGCCCAAGGTGAAGCCGCGGCGCAAGAGACAGCGAATGAGAAGACGATCGTGTTGAATGAGCTCACGCGCTGGGCAGCTGAACGTACGTCGGCACGACCCGAACCGACCGACAGTGTAAAAGTGACGGAGTCGGCCAGCCAGGCCCAATGCCGTGACATGAACAAGCTGGTGAATAAACCGACCGGACCCGTTGAGCGTTATCACCCGTTAACAGTGTCAGAAGTGACAACGATGGCTGAGACTGAGACGCCGCCTCAGTTATCGTCGTTGGAAAGGGCTCGCCGAAAAACAACAAGGAAAAACAAGAAGAGATCGAGCGAGCACCGCAAGAAAGGGCGCAAGCGCCGCTCGGAATGCACCGGATAGGTGTCGAGGTCGAATCAGAATGTGTTTGGCAGTGCTGAGTGCCATATGTTGTGTTAATGTTCTTGTTGTCCTGTGTCGCAACTGTATGTTGAGTGAGTCAAAATGTTTGTTTCGGTGATGTGATGTATAGTAATGATGTGAGTACAGTAATTGTTGTAATGAGAGAACTTTGTACATTTGTATTATTGGGAATGTGTGGTGGAGTGTTGTACTCATGTGCCTGTGGTTATATTTCATGTGTTGTGTAATTGAATTACAATGTACAATTGTATTGAGTGAACTATTGCGAATGTGACGTGTCATTAGCGACGGACTATGTTACAGTCTTTGAGTGTGTGGGGACTGTTCGCGCTCGTTTGTGTGGTTCTGAATATTATGAGATAGTATTCTTAAAGTGGGGGGCAGTGTCACAGAACGAGCGCTAAAAATGGGCGCGCCGCCAAATTCTTGCGGTAACGCGCGGAAAAGGCGCCGGGAGGTCAAAAGAAAAAAAAGAAAACAAACATCCAAGGTTCCCCGGGTGCGCGCTCTCCACTTGGAAGCGTGGCTTCGCCGACGAACCTCCTCACGCCACATCGGCGGCCGAGATAGGCCGCGAAAGTTCTAGAACGAAAGGGGCGTGGTCATACCGAGTTGAGTCATCGGCCGCAGAGGGCATTCCAACTATCTCGCCCCCTCCCCAGCCTTCGCTGCGTATCGCGCCGACGAAATGACGAGAACCTTCTGGAATCGCTCGTGCATCTACATCAAAGTGCATGTACTTCAAAGAGTATATAAGAAATTTTGTGGATGAACAAAAGTTGCAGGAATTCACCCCAGAATGGTTGCCGCGCGTCGAATTACTATCGACGATAAAAACATTTTAACAGATGCGTGGCCACATCAATTGAGCCAAGGTTTTTACAATGTTTTGGACTGTGTTGTGTAATTATCTGTTAATATGTGTATTGTTTACGTGAGCCGAAAACAGGCAATAAAGAAAAAAAACCTTCTGGAATCGCGCACGGAAGGTATATAACCGAGCAGCGGAGACGAGAGAGCAGGAGAAGACAGAAGTTAACGCCAGAGCGCGTAGGGTATACCGCCGTGTAGTCGGCGAAGGTTTTGTCCGTAGAGACAAAGCAGGAGAAGAAGATGATTTCCACCTGAGAGGTGACGACTCGAGCTACAGGCAAGAGCGTGTGTTTACCGATATCGAGCGAAGACGCGTGGCAACAGCTGCGTGTGGGAAGCCGACGTGTTTCCGGCGAAGAAGTTTGAAGCTTGGAGAGTGGCCTATTGAAGACGGGAGGTTTCCTGGAAGAGAAACTTCGGCGAGGTTTCCTGGAAGAGAAACTTCGAAGGCTGCGGAACGACAACAACGCTGGACTTTGAGTGAGTGATTCTCGGAAGAGTATCTTCTAGACTTTGGTTCCAAGAACTTTGGACTGAATAGGTTTTCTATCTCTTTAGTCTTTAAGGGTCTTGGTTGTTCAATGCATGCGACTGCATTGTAGTGCGTATTGTTGTCTGAGTCTGTTGTTTCGAGAGTGGATGATTGTACTGTGTAGTACGTTGTTTGATTGGTTTGATTGGTGACATATTGTATACAACTATTGTGGAGTGTGCATTCTTGTGTATTGTTTTCGATCTGCCATTTTTGAGAATATAATATTTGTTTTGTTTATCAACTCTCGGCTCTGACTTGTTCTTTGGGCCACAGCCGGCGTCCGCTGGCGCGCCAAATAGGACCACTTCTAAATTGTCCACGCTTTCGTGGTGCGGTTCAAGGGGCCGATACTTCGGCTCTTGGAATTAGCCCGGCGATCGCCTCGCTCATTAACGGGACCGGTGTGACAACTAAGAGGGCATTGTTGAAGACGTTTGTACGGAAAACCTTCGCGTTAGTGTCACTTTTATTCGAGAGCTCACCACTTGTGGCGTTTTTTCCAAAAAGAAAAGCCTACCTATCATAGCAACAATTTATAATGAAACACAAGTGAAATTCGTTCCTAATCTTGGCTACCAACCTAAGATAACCAGAGTTACTCTGTCACGTGATTACTCTGATGCAATTCGTCATAAACGCCGTAGGCTATGGAACTTTTCGAAAACGAAAAAAAACAGGCTGACTATATTTGTTAGTCGTTCGGCAAACTACATCTTAACAATGTTGTCTACATCTCGGACACGCCCGACAATCATGTGGTGCACGCAATGTAACCCCCTCAAATGACATGATTCAGAGCATCATGCGGGTTCCGATCGCGCACAACGACTGCTATTGAGCCCGTACCATTTGAATGAAACTTGCTTCTTATATACTATCATACGAAGTGTTATATGGTCAAAAGTATCACCATCTTCTCACATAGAGACTCATCCGGTGCCTCGTTATTTGCATTAAAGAAAATGTGGCTTAACAATTGCATTTCGGACAACAACATAATCTCCTGCTAATCTTTTTACAGGTTTTTTATGTGACAGGATAGGTGAAAATGGTGGTGATGCTCTTCGGGCGACTGAACAACAAGTCTTTGCCGCTCCAGTCATTCTGTCATTTCTTCTAGAGTATTCATTCATTTTCCTTAAGTGTAGTATTAAAGACATAATTGCTGGTGTGTTGTAACAGGTTTCCGGCGAATTTGATGCATGTAACGGGTTTCCGGCGAATTTCATTGACTACTTGCTGATGCGTGTACGCGTATCCTGAATTCCGTTCTGATTATTTTAGGGAAGGTAATTTTCCCAAGTATCAACTGGGATACTCTGTCTGTACCAGCAAGCGAAATGGTAGCCCGTGCCTATCTGAGGCTTGCCTTCATATTCACTTGACACAAATAATCAGAGCCCACACTATCCACAGACACTACCGTGAACTCTTTTGTTCTAATTTTAACAAATATTCATGAGGCTTCTTATAAAATATATCACCATAGTAGTATTTCCAACCATGGTATTTATTATTACTGGCTGTGTTAATAATGGTGCTCTTGAAAGAAAAAAACTACGTCTAAGATAGTTAGATGTTACATTGAGGCTAGCTTTGAGCAGATGAATCTTCAATTAGATTCCTTGTCTGAACAGTTCATTGCTGATTGTTCCTCCCTTTTTATTGAACAGAACTGGACGCTGTCCAAATCTGTCCTGATTAACCTCATTCGGGAACATCTACCGACCATTTCCAATAGGTGCAGCTTGGTTTGACGTGTGATTTTGAGGGGCTAATACTAATACTAATATACATATATATATGTTACGTAAGAAGGCAGGGATGGTTGGGAGAAGTAGATGAGGAAGAAGTGAGAATTGATTAAACATGGCGTATAAGCCAGGCCACGTCACCCATTCATCATAGCGTCACTTGAGTCGACAGGATGAAGACCTCGCAACCACTTCATCGCCCGGCCAACATCATCGAAGACCTCAGCGGACGCAGTGACCGAACGCGGACCACAGAAGAACGCGGACCACCAAGACCACCAAGCATCATGACAGCAGCATCAGACGACCTTGACATCCCTAAGTACACCGGATCAGTGGACGACGGACCCATACAGGACTGGTTTTACCTGTTCGAGCTCCATGCCGCCGCTGTACCATCGTCGGAACGGGAAATGATCACCAACTTCACTGACTACATCTCCGGTGAGGCATTTAAGTTTTACCTGATACACATATTCGAAAACGACGAAGCATGGCAAAAGATCAGAGAAGAGATGATTGCCCGTTTTAACGACAACGACAAGGACTTCCTCATTACCGGCCATCTGCATACAACCAAACGCGGCCGTCACAGTCCACGCTTATTTCTCAAGAAACGTAGCTTTCCACAAGGTCCCCTTCACGAAAGCCGGTATTTTCAAAGTCGTCGCTCCAGCACACGACACGAGACATTGCTTTCCCACCTCATGCACTTCATTTTTCGTCTCGATTACGTGGTCCACCACCCGGTTTTCCATCACGCGGCTCTTCAAGCGTTCCTGACGCTCACGGTTTGCCTAATAAGGACACCATGTTCACGATATACGAGTTGACACAGCGGAAAAATACCCTGTCAAGCCATTCTTCTTTCATACGGTTTCATGCATCATTGTCCGGTGCACACACTCTCGAGATTCCAAACAAAACAGAAGGCTCAGACGCATAGAACGTCGCACGCTACCAGGCGCAAGAACTACTCGCAGTGAACAGCGAAAAAGAAGCCCCTGAAGAGCTTCGTGTCATTTCTACGGCACCGCAGACTTGCCAAAATCTGCACTTCAAACATAGTAATGCCATGACATCGGCGGTGCCCACATGCAGAGCTCACCAATTCATGAATCGAACAAATTCAGAAGTGCATGATACATCAAACCTCGTACACAATTGTCTTTCGAAAGCGCCCTTAATGAACCCCGTCACCGAAGCCTCTGAAGAGCATGTTAACAATGATGACGCATTGCCAACTATGCCTGACAAGCAAGACACTAGTTCACCATTCATCAGCTGTCTACAGGACACCTCAAACACCGAAGGAAATGAATGCCCCATTCCGTAACGGGTGCCACTACAGCCATTTCCTGAGCAGCCTCGGCAACTCAAGCAAAACTCAGTTCACAAACTCGTGCTACAACGAGAGAGACTGCAACGAGGGCATTGAAGAACGCAAAATTTGACAGAAGCGCACTCTCCAATTGAAGAACATCGGAAAATAAGATCGCTAATTCAAGACGTCAAGCACTTTCGCACAAAGAAAAGTCACCAGAGACACTCTCTGCACTTGCTATTACACCGACTGCACCACCACAGAAAACGCCGAGAAAGACGCGGAAGCCCTGCTTGCACACCGCTATCACTCAGGCACTTCGTCACAGTCTGTCAAAAAGCATGAAAGCAAGAAGCAGTGGGATGGCACCATTCACGACGAAAAAGACAACCCCGACGACATCCGAACTTCAAATGCTACGGGCACTCTCAACCTTGTGCGTTCCTCACAAAAACTCAAACAATGTCATCACCAGTTCAGATTTCCAGGGTGTGGTTATGCCATCCAGGACGCAACAGTAGAGCTCGTCCACCAGAGTCGTCATAGAAATCACCGGACTGCTCCCTCAGCCTTGAAGATTCAGTGAGATTGTGAAATTTCATCGGGACGTGAAACTGTCAACTTGGCCATTTTTTGTTTATTCTCTTCTTCAATTTGTTGTAGGTTGTAACCGGTGCCATCTTTCGGGGGGAGGGGGAATCTTGTGACGTAAGAAGGCAGGGATGGTTGGGAGAAGTGAGAATGGATTAAACATGGCGTATGAGCCAGGCCACGTCACCCACTCATCATAGCGTAATATATATATATATATATATATATATATATATATATATATATATATATATATATATATATATATATGCTGGCAGTTGCTAACGACCCACCAAGTACACAAGAAACATATGCAAAAAGTGCTAAGAATTATCAACAAATGCTGCAATCTACACGGTGCCAGTTTTACAGCGAAGTCTTACCCACCATGCTTATTTATAACCCTCGTAAATTTTGGAGCGTAATTTAGCCACATTATTCTCCTGAACCTGCCTCTATAAATTTTAATGGTGACCATCTCAATGATTCCCGTTCTTCTGGAGTTTTTAACAAAGCTCTCCCATCTGTTTTACACGTGCTGGTGTCGTTAAGCTTTCGTAACGCCGAAAACTTGCTCGCTTATTTGTTTTTCATAGACTCTATCATCATTCATTGCTTCTTGACCACATTTTTCAGTCGCCCTTATCAATCTTTCCTTGCCACGATCACCCTTTGAAGATCAGCCATATATGCCATACCTCATCATTCGCTGTTTTGTTCATACCAAAAACCATCCCTGAATGAAACCAGCTGCTTCGAACTAGTGCAATATAACACAATTTCAAATTTAATTAACTTTAAAAAATTAAAACAAAGTTTAGCGTTCTTTCAATATTTCCAACAGATGTTGAGTTATTGTGTTACTTTTTTCATTGTGTATATGATATGTGTTTTGTTGGCAAATTCTTATACTTGATGTGTATTGATTGCACTATTTATTTAACCCTACTCTCCTATGTAATAACTTCCCAAAGAGGGCCTTTAGTGGTTTTTCGAAATTTATCAAACTATTAATAAATAATTCAAGAAGTGTTAAGGAATAAATTTAGGCACAATGTATCTTTTTAGTAAAAGTGGATTACCGTTCACTTGTGCCCACCACGAGCTTTAAATTTAGATAAGGTGTAATGTTGCAATTTTAGAAGTACTATTTTGAGAATACCTTGAGATAAAATGAGGATAATTTATGCAAGATTGTTATGAAAATACTACCTAATTGTTTTCGAGACGATGGTCACAGCAGACCTTTTAACAAACAGCAATATTTCCAGCTGTAGAATGATTTGTGGAGGTGTAATTTATGCTGCCTACAAAAACAAAATTCATATAAACGAATCATCTGAATGGATATATATGGAGATATCCACACTAGCCATGTATAACCTAATATGGATGCTTCTATACATAGACATATAAAGATATTTTTCATATATGGCCCCATCCGGAATTAGGCATATAAGGTAAATCAGGCTCATATATGGGGCCTTCATATAAAACATGATATGCCAAATTCCTCCTGTGGCCATATATGGCAAATTATTATAGAAGGCCATATATGAGATTTTGTAAGTGGTCGCTTGAAGTCACCACAATAAAAACGCAACTCTGCCAATTCTTGCACACTCAATTACTTGGTACTTTTAGGTTAACAAAGTACGTGCGACGCCAAAATACATAAACTTTTACTTACGATATTCGTCGAGACGAGCACCAGTGGGTGTCTTCCACCTTCCTGTTGTATAACCACGATTTCTGCCAAAGCTAAGGTCTACCGACCGAGCCCGTACAAGTGTTATCGGCGCTTCTGAGTTTGAGAATACATATTTTTGACAAGTTATAGTTGCAATAAAACAAAGATTTTGCATGATTTATCCTAAATGAAGTACATTCATTATGTATGTTGTCCGCGCATGAAGCGAAGAATACTAAAGCGACGTGGTTCCCGCACTTTCAGCAAACGTATGCCTCCGCTCACCGACAACAGCAGGTCGCACTCGCCGGAACTTCTTTGGCTCTTATGCCAGAACACAGACTTGTCAATTGGTATGCTTACTGAACCAATATGGTGGCATAATGTTGCTGACAAACTTAATTTGTTTTTGCCTATCTGTTATGCCGCTGTTGCTGATGATAGACGCGCTGCAGTGCGCTGCACGTTCCACGAAAAATATCGCAATACTCAACCGATTCTGTGGGTGTGTCTTTGAACATTCGACCACATCCATACCATCAATTAGGTAATAGAGAAACACTCGGAATACAGCCAACCATTGTACATAGCCTTCACACACGATGTTAAGGCGTTTGATTGAGTAGAAGTATCGACAGCGATGCAGACAATGCAGAATCAGGGCGTCGATGAAGCATGTACAAACATCCTGAAATAAATCTACAGGGGGACTGATGCCACAGTGCTTCATAAAGCAGTACTATCATATTGCTTCATAAAGGAATCAACATGATACCCATTAAGAAGGGTGTAGGGCAGGTGGATACCATCTACCCTATTCTATGTACTACGTGCTTTACAGGAAGTTTTCAGAGGTGCAGAACGGGAAGAGTTAGGAATCAGTATTAATGGAGAATACTCTATAACCTGCGCTTCACCGATGATATTGCATTGCTGAGTGACTCAGGGGGCAAATTGCAACTCGTGATTACAGAGTTTGATGGGGAGGGGAGAAACGTAGGTCTTAAATTTATATGAAAGTCCCACTGCTGTGGTCTAGTGGCTAAGGTACTCGACTGCTGACCCGTAGGTCACGGTATTGCATCCCGGCTACGGCAGCTGCATTTCCGAGGAAGGCGGAAATGTACGCCCATGTGCTCAGATTTGTGTGCAAGTTAAAGAACCCCAGGTGGTCGAAAGTTCTGGAGCCCTCCACTACGGCGTCTCTCATAATTATATGGTGATTTGGGGACGTTAAACCTCCCAAATCAATCAATCAATCAAATCTTTTATGAAGAAAAACCAATATAGTGTACAAGTACCTCGGAAAAGAACAGCGCTTCGGTATAGGTAATAGTGCACTTGAAGTTGTACAAGAATGTCTACTTAGAACAGGTAATAACCAGGGCGCCGAACCACGAGATTGAAGTAACTAGAAGAATAAGATTGGAGTAGAGCACATTTGGCAATCACTTTCAAATCATAACATGTAGATCAACAGTATCCCTCAGGAGAAAGGTATATAACAGCTGCATCTTGCCAGTACTAGGTTACGGAGCAGAAACCTGGACACTTAGCAAGAGAGCTCAGCCGAAATTTAGGATGACTCAACGAGCAATGAAAAGGAAAATGGCAGGTGTAACCTTAAGAGACGAGAAGAGAAAGAGTGGATCAGGGAACAAACCACGGTTAAGGTTATAATAGTGTAATAGTAGAGAAAATGGGCATGAGTCGGGCATGTAGCGCGAAGACACGTTAACAGCTGCCAAAAGGGTAACTAACTGGATTCCCAGAGGAGGCAAGCATGTTATATGAAGACAGAAAGTTAGATGTGCAGATGAGATTAAGAAGTTTGCGTGTATAAAATATCAGCAGCTAGCAC
Source organism: Rhipicephalus microplus (assembly GCF_043290135.1). Lineage (NCBI taxonomy): Eukaryota > Metazoa > Arthropoda > Arachnida > Ixodida > Ixodidae > Rhipicephalus > Rhipicephalus microplus. The sequence continues at coordinate 216,091,201 of NC_134702.1, forward strand.
AAGACCAAGTCGATCAGTGGAACATAGGAGTGGCCTTTGTCCTGCAGTGGACGTAGCCAGGCTGATGATGATAATAATGATGTAGGAGATCATGATGATGATCTATCAAATTAGCCTAGAGGCAATAAAAAGCCTGTGAAGATGTCACCCTTTGAAACGAGCTAGAAGCGGAAAATACACCTGAAAATAACCGCTGGTAAACTGTACCTGTTCCTCAGTTTACTTGATTTTTTTGTTTTTGCCGTTGTGAATTCTAACAAAAGCATAGCGCTGTTTCCAATATTTCAGTAGCAATCGTTACAAGTAGCAGCTGTCTCTGTTTAATAAATGGGCAAGTTTTGATCACAGGTGCAGCTACCGTCTAACTCGAGTACGCAACATAAAAAAATGAAGTTCAGTGGTCAGTTAGTAAGCTGACTAGTTATTTTACAGCAAAGTTTGCATACGTTGGCATGGCACAGCAGTTAGTGCAATTAGTAAGGAATCTGAAAGTTTCACATTCAAATGCTCCTGGTTGTGTTTTTTACGGGTGCTTTTTTCATCGATTTCTATACATTTGTTTTTTTTTCAGTGCCAGCTTGTCACGGCAGTTCTCATGTCGTTTGGTGCTGCAGCATTGCCGCACTCCAGCATCCCCTACACGCCACCGTACACCATGTGGTGGATGGTGAAATCTATCATTCCTATGGTGGACGTCTTTTGAGTAGGGCAGGCAGCCTTTCTTGGCAGTAAATTTAGGGCTAGAGAAACAAATAATTGCGCCTATCCTGCGGTCAATGAACGTATCGTTATACACTTGCGTGCCTATAGTCTTCATCGGATATAAATGTTAGTGGTTTATTTCTGGCATGTTTCTTTTTAAATGAAATAGAGCACACACTAGTGAAATATTTCTTTTTATTTCACTTATACGCTGACACTTCCCGTTTTTGGAAATACGAGAAAGTCCCACGTGTTACGTACGCCTTCAATGCTTATGATGTGTCCCTTGAAATTACAGTGAAATAGTGTTTACTAGAGCCAATATGCAAAGCTGATTGCGCACAGCCTTGAACTTTCACGAGACGCGTGCCAGGCCGCACTCCTTTTACGTTAAAGCATTGCAATGGCAATGAAAATTTTGTAAAAGACTCGTTTGAATAAAAAGTGACAGATTAGTGAAATATGAAATCAGGTGGGATGAATGGAAGTTATCATATGGCTAACGACAATGCCACCAGAGCCGCATTACGACACGCAAGTGGGACGTTCAGTTACACTTTCTCTTTTTTGTGAAAGAGAACACACAAGCGCGAGCCCTGTAGTGGCTGCGCACAGTGCCATTTACAGAGAGTTGAATCAGTATTAATGATTGTACTTTCAGGGTGCAGAGCGTCCGCTGCTACCAAAACATTGAGCGAAGTACGTGAGCACGACCAAAACGGAGCAGCCTTTTCGCTTGGCTTGAGCGCGTGTTGCGTTTTTTTAGATGCGAAGCAGCTCTTTCACTAGTCGGTGCAACCCTGTCTCTCTCTACCAACGCGCCGCGCGCCCCAGGTGTCTGCGCGCTGGCAAGTAGGTCACGCTACTGCTGCGCGTTGACTTCCCGCTTCCCTTTGAGTGAGCGCTAACATCACTCTCTCACCGGCGTGCTGTGCGCTTGCCGCGGCCGCTGTAGCTTCCACCTCGTCTGTTTGCCCGCAACACATGCCGCGACCGCCGCTCGCTACCCCACCGACTCGTCGGTTCACGCCCATTAACCTGACTTGCGGCTTACGTTGGTGTTGAAACATTTTATTTACGTGTCATCTACAAGACATACGCAAGCCATTGCTTCAAACGAATCTTCCAGCGCTTAATGCTGCACCTGCGTTAGCGCCGTTCAACCCGTGGCACCACCTATTTCCAACGCTGTCGTTTCGCATCCCATCAGGCTTCCCTTCGAGCAGATGGTCCAAGTTTTTCATATAGCATATAAAGCATTGATTGGGACGTGTACAAAGAATTGACGCAGTCTATTTTTTTTACGTAGCAACATCTTCTGACTGTGATCACGGCCACTCTGGTTTGATTTAGCGTGACTTCATGGCATCAAACGCAGATGCACAAAAGAACCAAGTACTTTTATTTAGCCAGAAATGCAGAAAACATTTTCACGATGTTCCCTTGTACTTCCGAAAAAAGCAATCCGCAATCTCGTTTATCGATGTAGCGTTCGTACGTCAGTCGACGCGCAACTTACGCCAGCCCAGAGATGCAGCTGCTCCGTTTCGACCGCGCTGTATTTGTTGGCAAGAATCGATTCGCTGCGAAAATCACCCGTTGCCCGAGACTAAAGCTAGTCCACCAACTATGACTCGTCAATTTGTTTGCCAATAGATCAAGTCAAAAGTGTACGTGGTTTCTTTTGCTAAGGGTTGATGATACCGAAGGCAACCGCTGAAGAATGCAGAGCGCCGCACGCGCATGATTTGTTTCGTACACGGTGACCGTGTAAACACGCCGACTGCATCAGCAGCCCTCGACCGAGTCAGCTACTATCATCGAGGGTCACCAAGCACTGATGGGAACACAACTGATCGCAAGGATTCATCTAGTCTCGCTTTTATTATCAAAATGGCCGAAAAAATCGTGAGGGAGCCTCCATACCCAAGCTGCAACTGCTCAAGCTTATAATAAAAAGATCGTATTGATTGAAACGTCATTCACAAAAATGTGTTTTTTTATGCGCGAGAAAATGAATGCCAATGTATTGTGAATATACACGCAAAAAACTGCACGGCCAAGACACAGTGACAAAAAATATGCGGGTAATAATGAATAGAATAGTACATCATACTTGCTGTGCAAACATAGCTTACAGCGCTAAAGAACTTAGCTATTGAAATGTCAGGAGTTTCACACTTTTGTGCGGGCGGCATAGCTGGGTATGCGAAACGTTCACGGCGTAGTTTCGAAAGTTATAATCCTCGTGTACTCTGAGACATATTCATATATGAAAATTTCTTTGCTTACTGCGAACACTTTAGACGTATCTATCTATCTATCTATCTATCTATCTATCTATCTATCTATCTATCTATCTATCTATCTATCTATCTACTAGACGCGTACGCCTGGGTGCTCTCATGATCACACCCTCTCATCTTCCGGTACACCAGAATTAGTACGGGATTCTCAGACAATTTTAGAGAGGCTTGGGAGGAGTACGTGCACGGCTGCTCTACCTTGGATGTGCAACGCTCTCTCGTGGTGCGCACCCGGGCACCGGTGATTTCCAATGGCGTCTCGGACTAGGGACTGCCACTCAGGCGCACAGGAGTTCCCTATTCTATTTCAGAACAAATACTTTATCACGACCACCATCACCACCAGATGGTTCGACGAAGACAACGCACTGATCATGGCATGAATAATGTCACTCTCTCAGCGCATTCGTCATCAAACACTGGCATGCATGTATGTGCCACAGGTGATAGACATTTTATATCTACCCAGAAACGGCGAGAGCGCAAATGTGTAATCCTAATGCTCGAGCGTTACCGAAAAATCACAGCATATCCCCAGAATTAACGATGATGAGAGGGGCGAGGCGTCCGTCAATGCGTCTGTTCTTCCGTCTGTGCGTCCGTCCGTCCGTAGTGTACCCGTTCGTGCGCCCATCTGTGCGTGTCCATGCGTCTGTTCGTATGCTTGTCTGTCTGTTCGTCTAGTTGTTTTGTCTGTTCATCCGTGGGTCCGTTTGTCGACCTAGTAATCCTTTCCAAGTACCGCCATCTCGCTTCTTTTTATCATATATTCATCATATTCAAGTACCGTCATTCAGCGGACAAACCAGGGACTGAATAAAATATGTACCATATTTCTGCTGTCAGCACTTTGGTAACACCGAGAGCGTGATAACGACGCCTTGCTACGTTTTCGTAACATTTGGACGTGTGGATATGTGACCGAGGGTGGGTATGTTCCACTGGCATGCAGGTATGTGCCACAGGTTACGCACTACGTAAACGGTGGGCGCAAAACCACGCCATACGAAGCTTCGCGCCTAAAAGCTGACATGGACATCGTTGATTGGGCAAATGTGAAGAATATTAGTCAGTGCTCTTGCAGGAACTGACCCTTAGCATTCTACATGCAATCAAGTATTCTACTCTACCTCAGAGCCATGCCAGTTCTCGCAAAAATTCGGGAATGGATCCCAATGTTTGTGAAACGTCAATTGTTGTGATGTGCCAACCGCTCAGGTTCATTTGTGTAGCAGTGTCGAGAGCTACAGTCCTCGTGCGCCCCAGCACAGGTACCTGCAGCATTTCATACCAGCTTTCCTACTGAAACGTTCCGTAGGAAATCTTATGAAAAAAATATGAACTACGTAAAGTTTCCTTACAAATTATATAGAAAAAAATATGGATTTTTATGGAGGCGTACGGAAGTTATATGGCATATACGGATAGCTTTTTAAGAAAAATATAAAAGGGATACAGAAATTATGTGGGACATACGGAAAGTTCCTTATAAAAGATGTGGAATGATAAGGAAGTCATGTTGTATATACGGAAAATTACTAACGGGAAATATGGAAAGATGTTGAACTTTGGAAAGCTTTGCAGAGTATACGGAAACATCTTTAAGGAAGTAACATGGAGCATACGAAAATTTTCTTACAGAAATATGTCAAAATAAAGAGCGCAAGCACACAAATAAGACTGGGGATGTTAATGTCACTAGATTTAAATGAGAGTCTGAGCTACGAATTTCATTCAATCCGTGGTGGTGCTACACCGCATCCGGAAAAAAGTAATGTCAGTGTGATTGCGCGTGATATCAATGTCAACAGTTCAAAAAGAAATGGCCGGAAAAGTTGAAGAAGGGAAACGTAGAGTGATAAAAGTGAAGATATTCAGAAATAAATACTCCCGTGCCAAAATGATGACCCCACAAATGAAGAAAACATGTCGACAGGACGGGCACTTACTTGCAACTGTTTATTCTTTGAGTTATTCCTTTAAAAACTTGCGAAAAGTCACTTTGCTGAATAAATGCACATAGAAATTTCATATCGCAGATTGTATGACCGCCATGAGCCAAGACGACCCACTTAACCAGTGAAAACACAGCCGATAGAATAACCACAAGCAACACGGCGCGCGCGGCGTGAAAAAAACAGCGAAATGAACATCTCACGTCTATTCAGGTTTTCTGGAAGACGAAGTAACAGATGCACACCTGATATTTTGTGGTGCAACAGCACACATAACAAAAACTCCGAGCGTTTCGAATTTTTTCGCTTTAAAACACGGTCTTGCACGTGCTCATGTGGGCGAACAGTTTGCAATGGAACTGCCGTAGCTTTGCAAGCGTCTCTGCCTGGGTTCATTGGGCTCATGCAGCTGATGCCAAAACTGCAGATACACGCATACGCGTGCCCAGAGGTGTCTGCTTGTTTACATCATGGCCGACAGTGCCGGAAGCCAAGAGCCACTGAGGTGGAGAGTAAAGACATTTGTGACAGCATTGTTGGTAAATGATAAATACTGTTACGTGATTTCGTCTGACTGAAAGAGGGCATAGTGGGGCATACCCAAGGAAGGTGCCTCGGACTGAGAGTAAAGAAGTGGACGTTGTGAGTGAGCTGCGTTGTGTCTGCGGACCGACAACTGTTATTTTCCACGTAACATTTTGGTGGAAGTGCTGGGTGCTCTTCTGACAACGGAGCTACGCAGTGGACGCCTCCTTAAGTCTGCTACCATGGCTCCGGGTGAGGATACGGCTTCGCCACCTACCTCAGCAACGACAGCAACCCGGTACGTCGCCCTAACGCAACCCCGTGATCCCGGTACCTTTACTGGAGAGGACAACGTGAATGTGGACAAGTGGCTTAGCATGTACGAGCGCATCAGCAAGCAATATGGCTGGGACCCAACCGTTATGCTTGCGAATGTCATTTTCTATCTTGACAAGACCCCTCGCACCTGGTTTGAGACCCACGAGCACGAAATCACAAGCTGGGAAATGTTTAAACAACAGCTCCGCGACCTTTTTGGCAACCCGTTTGGTCAACAACTTGATGCCCGAAAGCAATTGGCTGTCCGTACACAGACGTCCACTGAGCCCTACTTGACTTATATTCAAGACGTCTTAGCGTTGTGTCAAAGGGCCGATCCCAACATGACTGAGGCCGACAAGATTTCGCACGTGTTAAAAGGAATCGCCGACGATGCGTTCAGTCTACTTGTATTCACCAACGTAACGACCATGGACGCCGTGATCAAAGAGTGCCGCCGTCTCGAGCAGGCGAAGAGTCGACGCATTTTGCAGCAGTTTCAGCGCCTACCCAACACCGCGGCAACGTCGTCTTGCGAAGCCACTCCTTGTCATCCGTCTACAACCGACGACGTGACGCGCATCGTCCGACGTGAACTCGAGGCCGCTTACCCGGCTGCCAACAAACCGACGTTGCCCGACGCCTCAACGCCAGCTGTCGCCTTGATCCAGGCTGTTGTCCGCCAGGAATTTGCTAACCTTGGCATCCTGTCCACTGCATCCACACTGGATAATACTGGCCCCTCGATAGCTTCTGTGGACATGAGACGTCGCCGTCCGTACTCTATCCGAACCAGGAACCCGTCTGAATGGCGAACAGCTGATGATAAGCCAATTTGCTTCCGCTGTGGTCGCGCAGGACACATCGCTCGTTACTGCCGCAGCCAATGGCCATCTATGTCTTCTGGCTCGTACTCCGCTTACAGTAACTCATTCCGTCCACCAAACCACCGTTATCCGACCTGCACCGAGTCTACAGCATTTACTGCCCCTGAGGACTACGGCCACCGTGCCCCGTCGTCGCCACCGCCTCAAAGCCGCCCTTCTCGTTCAAACACGCGTCGCCGCTCTCCCTCGCCATCGTTCAACCGCCGCGCGTCCCCGGAAAACTAGGCTGCGCAGCTTCTGGAGGTGAAGCTGCCCTGTCGACCTTACCCAAAAATCCTCTGTTGCCCTTACGTTTGAACCGGAACACCCTAGAAGTATATGTTGATGGTACACCTGTTGAAGCTTTGATAGATACGGGCGCTCACGTCTGTATTATGAGTTCGCGTTTTCGTCGTCGCATGAAGAAGGTCCTCACGCCCCCCTTGACCAGTGTCGTCCAAGTTGCAGATGGTGCAAAAGTCCCTGTCGTCGGTATGTGCACAGCTCAACTTACCGTAGCCGGTCATCAAGTGGTCGTCCTTTTTACCGTGCTTGAAACATGTCCCCACGACCTCATACTAGGCCTCGATTTTCTTGCCGCCAATTCTGCTCTGATTGATTGCTCCGCTGGTGTGCTCCGCCTTTAACTGCCACAAATCAGTGCCGCCCCGTACCAACCTACTTGCCGATTACAATGCAGCGATTTTGTTTGCCTGCCCTCGAAAACTGTGACGTACGTCGATTTTCTGTGCTCACCAGCTGTGCCCGACGGTGACTATTACGCTACGCCTCTCACCGACGTACTCCTTGCGCACAATGTTGCAGTGCCCTATACGGTGCTCAGCATCACAGATAACAAAACTTGTCTACCTCTTGTCAATTTCGGCTACATGAATCATGTGCTTCCACAAGGCATTTCTGTGGCCCACCTGTGTCCGTTGCTCGATTCACAAATTGAAGTGCTTGCCTTAGACACACTTGCTTCACCGCAGCGCACATCACTCGCAACACATTCGGGCAGCCGTCAAATTGTAGACATGATCGCCACAGATCTTCCGCCTCCGCAAGTTGAAGCCCTACAACATCTTCTCGAGGCCTACCAGGATATTTTCGATTTTGGTGACCGACCTCTTGGGCAGACGTCCTTTGTCCAGCATCGCATACACACAGGTGATGCCAACCCTGTTCACCGCCGTCCCTACAGAGTGTCTGCTTTTGAGCGGAGCATAATTCAGAAGGAGGTGAACAAGATGCTAGCGAAGGACATTATTGAACCATCCTCCAGTCCCTGGGCATCCCCGGTGGTATTAGTTAAAAAGAAGGACGGATCGTGGCGATTTTGTGTGGACTATCGCCACCTTAACAACATCACCAAGAAAGACGCATACCCTCTGCCCCGCATTGATGACGCCCTTGATTGCCTCCATGGTGCCGCCTACTTTTCTTCCATCGATCTTCGTTCTGGTTATTGGCAGATTGCCGTGGACCCCATGGACCGAGAGAAGACGGCTTTTGTAACACCCGATGGCCTCTATCAATTCAAAGTCATGCCTTTCGGCTTATGTAATGCCCCCGCCACCTTTGAACGAATGATGGACTCCCTGCTCCATGGATTCAAGTGGTCTACGTGTCTTTGTTATCTGGATGACGTGATTGTGTTTGCTCCCACTTTTGAAGCGCACCTTGAGAGACTGTCAAAAATTCTTGATGTATTCCGTCTCGCCGGCCTTCAGCTGAATTCATCTAAGTGCCGGTTTGGTCGCCGTCGCATTACAATACTTGGACATATTGTTGACGCTTACGGTGTACAGCCTGACCCAGAAAAAGTTCGAGCTGTGAAGGACTTTCCTGTGCCGAAAACCGCCAAAGATGTCCGCAGCTTTGTGGGGCTCTGCTCCTATTTTCGGCGGTTCATCAAGAACTTCGCGGAAATCGCTCGGCCCCTAACAGATTTACTCAAACCGGATGAGACGTTTACCTGGGGTCCCTCGCAAGCAGCAGCATTTTCCGACCTGACCACTTGGCTCACTTCTTCTCCTGTCCTGGCTCACTTCGACCCTACGGCACCGACGGAAGTGCGCACCGATGCCAGCGGTTACGGAATAGGCGCTGTGTTGGCTCAGCGACAACGTGGGCAGCATCGCGTGATAGCTTATGCCAGCAGGCTGCTGTCCACCTCGGAGCGTAATTATTCTATCACAGAGCGCGAATGCCTAGCGCTGGTGTGGGCAGTCGCGAAATTTCGCCCTTACTTATACGGCCGACCATTTATAGTTCTTACCGACCACCCCGCTCTCTGCTGGCTTGCCTCCCTCAAAGATCCCACAGGTCGTCTCGCCCGCTGGGCACTCCGCCTCCAGGAGTATTCTTACACCGTAGTGTACAAATCAGGAAAACTGCACAAAGATGTGGATTGTCTGTCACGCTACCCTGTGGCCGACTGCGATCCTACGAGCACTGATTCTGTGGGCTGCGTCCTTTCCACCTCCCAGCTGCTTCATCTCGGGGACGAGCAGCGTCGCGATCCGGATATCAGCCGCCTAATACAACAGCTCGAATCTTCACCGCAAGACGCTTCCGTTCGCATGTTTACCTTAAAGGACGACACCTTATATCGGCGTAATTTATCGCCCCATGGTCACGACCTACTTCTGGTCATACCAAAGCACCTGCGTTCTACAGTCCTACGCGAGCTCCATGACGCGCCAACCGCGGGTCACCTTGGTGTCTCTCGCACATATGACCGTGTACGCCGCCGCTTCTACTGGCCTGGCCTTTCACGTTCTGTACGTCGCTATGTCAACGCTTGTGAAATTTGCCAGCGTCGCAAAAAGCCGTCGAGACTACCTTCCGGATATCTTCAGCCCATCGACATCCCATCGGAGCCATTCTTCCGGGTTGGTTTGGACCTTCTCGGTCCCTTCCCAACATCCGCCTCCGGAAACAAGTGGGTCGCGGTGGCTACGGATTACGCGACCCGTTATGCAGTTACGCGAGCCATGCCAACAAGCTGCGCTACAGACGTCGCTGATTTTCTACTACGCGATCTCATTTTAGTGTATGGAGCCCCTCGTCAACTGCTGACAGACCGAGGCCGTACGTTCCTTTCCAAAGTGGTTGACGATATCCTGCGTTCCTGCTCTACCCAACATAAGCTCACGACATCGTACTACCCCCAGACAAACGGGCTTACAGAACGTTTAAACCGCACCTTGACAGACATGCTATCGAAATACGTCTCGGCCGACCATCGTGATTGGGACCTTGCACTACCCTACGTGACGTTCGCATACAATTCCTCCCGGCATGACACTGCCGGGTACTCGCCATTTTACCTTCTGTTTGGACGCGAACCAACATTGCCGTTGGATACCTTCCTGCCAGCCGCTGCGCAGTATACTTCTGAATATGCACGCGACGCTATTACCCGAGCTGACCATTCTCGTCAGCTTGCCCGCAGCAGATTAATGGCGTCCCAAGACTCGCAGAAGCATCGTTACGACGAGCGGCATCGCGACGAACACTTTCCAACAGGCTCCCTCGTTCTTCTTTGGTCCCCTACGCGACATGCAGGCCTGTCAGAAAAACTTCTCTCTCGTTTCACGGGCCCATACCGCGTGCTTAGACGAGTGACCGACACTACATATGAAATTGTCCCTGATAGTCCATCAACCTCTTCCGCTCTGCTGTCAAGGGACATCGTCCACGTATCAAGGCTCAAGCGTTACCACACTGCTCCTGCTGTGGCCCCGTAAACTCGCCGGGTCGGCGCTTTTGCCGCCGGGGGTCGTGTTACGTGATTTCGTCTGACTGAAAGAGGGCATAGTGGGGCATACCCAAGGAAGGTGCCTCGGACTGAGAGTAAAGAAGTGGACGTTGTGAGTGAGCTGCGTTGTGTCTGCGGACCGACAACTGTTATTTTCCACGTAACAATACCTTAAAAAGAAAGCTGCATTATTACCTTGTTTGCAAGCATGCAGGTCAAATTGATAATGCTGAATGTCACCTCTAAGTCTCTGGGGTAGAAGGTATATATTTGGTTTAACTGTGTCGGCGACAATGTTTCTCGAACTTATTTGATTGCTTAATTCATTCGATTTTCATGAGATTATAGATATCTGTGTAGCAGTCACATATTCTTATTAGATGCAAAAGTCATTCTATTCAAATGACATCGAAATATCCAGTGTGACTCTGGTATTACACAATGTCACAGACGGCTTTTTTTGGCGACACCGCGTCACGGCAATTAACGGGCGCCGTACTCCCCGACTGACCGTGAGAAACGGCGGCGCATGAAAGGGAGCCGAGAAGTGCAAAATGGGGTGCTCTTCTTAGAACGTCGCCGCCGACGGTTAATCCTTTTGTAACTGTGGCGGCGTCTGCAAGGTCGTAGAAGGCCGCGGTATACCCCGAACAAGGTTTAGACTACGAGACGCCCGGCTGAGAGCTAAATGGTTGACCGTTCCCACGGGGAAAAGCGTGGGAAACGCTCTGGTGGCCAAGCCGTATGACAACAACCCGACAGGTTGTCACTCTCGCTAGTTGCAGGCCCTCTCCCAATTAAAAAGGGGTGGTGTCGAAATATTTTGGGGCGGAGTTTCCCATCAATTAAACGCGCATGATTGGACCCAGGTAGAGGTCTCTTGTCCCCCAGGAAGAGAGCGAGGAGACATGAGAGGGATTTAAGCGCAGGATTTTGCCCTGCTAGGCAGACTAGTCGCTGACCAACATGGTGTAGAAACAGATCATCAAGCATCTCTTCTAGAAGTTTTTAGTGTGGCTCTGCATCGGCTGGCCACCTAAACCTAGCCGTTCGTCTAGTTGTGACGCGATATTAACGTCGGCAACGTAGACATCAGGACTTCGCCTCGAGTTAGCTCAACCTGCTCGAAGTCACCTGCAAGCACTAGCCTCCCGGGGCCACCAGCGTTGCAACACCGCCGACATCGCAGTCGTGCCAGAACTCTCTTCGACTTCTCGCATCCGGTCGTCGGGGACACAACGCTGCCGGTCATCACACGTATGCCTTCACCTGTTTATATCTTCGAACTTTCTCCTCCGTCGTTCAAGTCTTGTTAGTTGTGTAGTTTGTAATAGTTCTCTCTCGTAAGCTGATTTATTGTTGCTGTTATATATTTCTTTAGTTGTATCCAGTGTCGATGTATTTTGTTAGTTGTATTGAAGTGTTGTATTAGATCCCGTGTTGCTGCAATATCACTAGAGTAAAGATTGTTTTGTTTTCCAACGTCTCTGATCTCTTCACTGTCTCTGCTTGCGTACGGAACGAGCCAACCTGCTGTCATTCCCGTCGCCGACTTCGCGCTGGCGACGCTAGAGTGGCAGCTTGTAACACACAAACTGTTTGTAAATGAGCGGATTTCGTAAGGCGCAGGCGATAAATGGCCTAAGTGCACGGAAAGCACATGAATACACAGTCACAGGTTTCAGCTTTGCGTAAAACACAAGATTCAACTAAGAGAAGAGTGTGCAGAGCCAGCCTCATATTTTCACTTTGTAGGGGAAAGGGAGTTGCGGTGAACCTTTATATTCATCCCACTGATGGGAAACTATGGGCACCCCAAGATATCCAGAATATTTATTTCATTATTTCTCAATACTGCAGTCTTATAGGTTTATATATGGGGTGTTGTAGAGATTACAAGAAATACAGGCTTGAGCAAACAAACAGGTTATGGTATCACAGGAATAACAGTGTTGCATATACAAAAGTGTAAAAACGCATAAAATTTTTGGCAAAAAAGTGTAACTTACAAACGTGAGTACTTATAACAAAAGTGTAACTTATAAGCGTGAGTTGCCTATACAATACAATTGTCATACTACAACTTCTCACAGCCCTTGAAATTCACCTATACTCACACTCACACCTACCATAAAAGGCTAAGCAAGCACCCCCCCCCCCCCCCCCCAAACCGGTGCCCCGCTCCCTTTTGCGGGAGGTTTTAAAATAAGCACCAGTAACTAGTCGGGGAGCCAGCAAGAGACCCCATACCAAATCGGGTAAGATTATCATTCGCCGTAAGGGTGAGGGCACTCGGTCGAAATTTTACGGTACTTGCACTGATAAGCATTCATGTGACTCACACCCACTCTTTACTCACATCCACGCATACACTGAAGGTTATTTCCTCTACTACCTCCTTCAATACTCACCCAATCGCCCCCTTATGCTTACTCACATCAATGACTGTTCCCTCACGTTAATGCTCGAGTCTACTCAGATCACTCGTCACTACTCATACTCACACTATCTCACCCAATTCCTTGAGTAGCCACTCACATTCAAGCTCACACTGACTCACACTCATTGACACTCACTCACATCTATTCTACTTGTGAACACGCACTCATGTAAGTAATCACTCATGTTCCTACACAGGTTTACTCATGCCGCTCGTCTTTCACTCATATTCATACTGATGCCTTCAAAATGACTGAGTTGCTTAAATAATCTAAGGGAGTATGCCGAGTTAGTTTCAACATTTTCTCCAGGTACATGTTGATGGCTGCAAATGAATCAATTCAAGATAAGTTTGCTTTGTATACAAACAAATATTTGCCGATGTACACAGATTGGTTATTCTCAAGCCTCTAACGTGGTGTGTCGGGGGCATGTCAGGGAGGGAGTTATGTTTCTAACCTCTGATTGAGAGCGTGCATAAAATTACTAGTTGAACTCTCGTAGCAGCACATTACCGTAGGTAACAAAGACTCTTTTCTGTAAAATGACACACGAAAGGTGTTTTTCTCTGTGTGTAGTTGTGTTATTGAACTTCTGGTATTCTCAGTATTAAACGCGAACATTGACTTGAATAAAAGCAGACCCAGTATCCTGTAGGCTTTGATAACTGCAAACAATTGCATCTAACTAGCACTTTTCCTTAAGCAGTATTAGGCAGTATTTTCCCCGTTAGAATTTGTATGTTATGTGACCATAATCAGTCACCCTAATATGTCACAGGAACACTAAACTTCTGCCTAAAGGACCTCATAAAATATAGCTCAGGGATAATTTGAGGTAAATATTTGTGAGTGTTGATGATATAGTGGTACTGTACCTGCATGGCCTGCATATAATGCAGTTTTGTTTTTTATGAGGCACTGGTCTTGATAACATACATTTTATATGTTCATATTCACCATGTCGTATATGGAAACTTCAAGAGACAAACACATGCAGAAGGTCTTGTTCTTGCGCTTGTGCTTGATAATAATCATATTGTAGTGTGAAAAAAAATGGACACACAGAACCACACCACATTTTTTTTTTGTGGCGTGTGGTTCTTTGTCCGTTGTGCCTTTTCACTCTACATTTTGGTTATTAGAAAACACGAGCAGTTCTGTTGCAGGATATTCACTCTCTCTATTTGGTTGAAGAAAAAGGGTTTAAGAGCAATTGTACATGTGTTTACACAATCCAGTCACAAAGGAAGTGCCAATTTACTCAAATTTGTCTACGAAAAAGCTTCATGCTCTAAGTAGGAGTGACATATCATCAGGTTAAACAGCTGAATAAATGACTTATTTTTTCTGAAGTTTTGGCATGAGTCTGAGTCTGTGTTGATCAATAATAAATACATCCTGTCACACAGAAATATACTGTTGAAAGTTCCAAATCGCATGTTGAGCTGCTTGGTTCTTTGTGTTCATGCAAGTTATGAAGTAGCCAGTTTTAAGATGAATTTATATAAAGCAATTTTTCCCCTTATCTTTTACTTTCCTATTCACTAAGAAGCTTAATGTACACGATAAATGCCCATAATCAACCTTCAAAGGTATATATAGGAAAAAGAAAAAAAGAAAGGTATATGTAAGACAGACACGTTAACCACATTGAACAGATTAGTGGAGGTGTTCAGAAAAGGAATCACACATCACTGCTACCTGCTGTTTACGCACACATAACAGTGTTAATTATTAATGGCAGTCATAGGTACTCATACCATCTCCCACTTATCAATACACTAACATTCATACTGATGCCAAATGACTCTTATATGTGCTCACTCACTTTCATACTTGACTACTCACGCCCCTCATTAAACTTGCACCTTTCAAATGAATGTGCTTACTCCTGACTTATGAGTGAGTGTACGCCAAGCTGTAACTGTCGCATCTTCTGTAAGATACCTATATACACAAAGATGGTTGCAAATGATCCAGTGAAACGAAATGAGTTTTCTATTGAAAAAAAGTATTTGTCTATGTTCATGTACATGTCCTAGAGAAACAAAATTATTTACCCATGGTTAAGCACAATGCAAATCACTGGTGTAACCCTTGTAGCAGTGGAAAAAAAGAAACATTCTCTTTTCCATAAAATGAACATTGTGAAAACTGTTTCCCTTTTGTCATAGGTGTGTAGAATTGAACTTCTGGTATTCTCTGTGCTATCAAAACAACAAATTTTTCAACCAAAAGAGCCCCGAGGCCTCTGTGCTCTGCAAATTGGAAAGATTCACATTAGAGGAACAATTTTCCTTAAGTAATATTTGGCACTACTTCTTCTATTATATGAGCATCATAAGAGCTTACTCAGTCACCTTAGTAGGGCACTGGCATGCACTACACTTCTGCCTCAAGAACCAGATGAAATCCACAGAAACGAAAATTTTATGCGGAAAGTGCACATGCTTTAAAAACTAGCAGTGGTACCTGTGTGTTCTGTATTTGATGCCCTTTTAGTAGTAGTTGTTGTTGTTGTTTCCCTGTGCGAATGACTCGTACCCAAAGAAGGGGATTGGCCGATTATAAGGTGAATTTGCCCTAAACTTTCAGCATTGCGTCATTCCTACAAATTTTTTTTTAGACTAGTTTTGGTGAAAAACGTTTTCTTCCTTGATGTGCCATGCATGTGCACAGTACCATGCATATAAAAACTTGGAGACAAACATATTCACTTTTGGTTAAGGAGCTTTATTTTTCTCATTTAGTTGTGCAAAAATTGTGCAATTTCACACATATGTTTACAGAGTTCAGTTATAGAGGTAATATTTGTGTATTTACATCTGTTCATGAGAAAGCTATCACAAAGAGTGACCATGCAGAGCTTCTGATCCTACTGCGATTATACCTCTACCACCTCATTATATGGCTCAATGTGTGCCTCACTTATTTAGGTGAACTTGCATGTGCTGGGGTTTGCTCAATTCACAGGCCATCAATAACACATGTGCATCATCAACACAAGCTCCCCGTTGAGTATCCCAAAGCACATGTCAAGCTGCTTTGTTATTAGTTTTCATGCAAGTTATCAAGTAAGCAAATTCAAAATACAGATACCTGAAGCAAAGTTGCCTCTCTGCTCTACTCTAAGATAGGCAGTAAGTCTTCATGCACATGAATAATGCCTCTGTGAAGTACACTGGAAAATGAAATGGAAAAAAGAGAGGAAAAAGAAAAAGAAAGGGGGTAGGTCAACCAGGTTGATGAACCTACAGCGTAAGAGTAGGAGGGAGTGGTCAGAAAAAGATTTAAGCATCAGAGCACAACTGATATGTACGGACCCATGATGGTGCTTATCATTTATGCATGAACGGCCGTGTATACAGCTGTGTTGTTTTAATATTTTCAACAGCATGGTTTCTGCACACCATGCAAATTACGCTTCAATTGTATGCTATATAAGACAGACCTTTTGGACGTGTTTTCATGACTAAGAAGATTATAGGTAAAAGAAACGCTTTAGAACTTATCATGGGTGCGTGGCACACACAAGCAATGTAAATTGCAATAGAGTGAGAGCGCATGAGCTTCTCTTGAACCTTGAGTTCTCAGTGGATTCTTCAACTGTGCTGCAAAAAAATTTAACCAATGTGTGTGCCTCTAACATGGGGCCTTTTCAACTATCTATATGTAATCCTAGAATGCCTATTGCAAGTGAAGTTACGAAGTGCACCTTAACTCTTCCTTTCATTAAGGGTATTTTTTAAACAATGAATATTGTCCACTTTCTGTCTCTTGACTTCGTGCCCCCCCCATTCTTGGTTTGGCTCGATCACATTTGTGCAGCCCTTATTTTGTAGAAATGAAAATCTTCAACCAAAAATTGACTTTACAATGCTTCAGGGTGACATTGCCTTCCTTCCACTGCCACAGCTTGCAATGAGTCATGGCAAGTCTCGCGCATACCTCGTGCCTACCCTTCAAGAAGAAGCTGGTCCGGCTGCGAAACGCTCAGTCTTTTCTCAAATATATTTTGGTTGGAGTTTTCTCACTTCTCCAGTCCCACCACTATCAATCAGACCCAATGTTCACCTTAGTTCTTATTTTTGTTTTTTACCAAGTGATTAAAAATTTAAATATTAAAATTTAAAAAATAGCCTTTGTGCAAGAAACACAGTCTCGCATACGTACTCGAACGTAGTATTGCTTTTATTTTGTTTCAGCACCTAATATATTAAAAGGAACAGCAGTACATCAACTAAATAAAAAAACAGTTGCAGCTTAGCGAGATTGGAACCTGCACCACCGCGTTGTGCACGCGTGTATGAACATGCTGCGTCAGCTTTCTAACCTATGCAAACTGAGGCAGCTGTTGAGTTTTATCTAGTAGATAAATGTGCATATACGCTATGTGCTCTGCTCACATAATTATTTACGATATGCGATTGTATCTATTCCTGTGTGCATATGTTTTGCGATTATATCTATGCCACATGCTTCGATCGCTGAATACCGCCTCGATCGCTGAACGTAGTAAACACACGTGTGGTAAGTATTTTTGCATAAATCGAAGACAGAGAATGAATTTCTCCATCAAGGGCTTCATACAGATTTCCGTATATTCGTCAAAGTCAACAAGTTTTCTCGCAATATAATTTAGAAATTATTGTTTAAGCAGAAAACCTGCGCTTACAGTTAATTTCACCAGAATAAGTATTAGTAACCAGTATTATCACGTGATTATAAGAGGCACCGAAGTGAAGAGTTTTAGAAATTTAGACCACTTGGAGTTCTGCAACGTGCACTAACTTTTCACAGTACACAAGCTTTCAGAATTTCGCCTGCAGCGAGGTGAAATGCGATGTGACTGTTTCGGTTGGTTTGAAGTTGTCCAATTGTATACAGTGTTGCTACGCGTTCGAATGAAAAAAGAAAGAGTAAGGAAGTTCAACATAAATGTATTGAACAGCTAGAAAAGTTTAAGCATTAACCACTTGTTAAACAGATATGAAAGGAAGACAAATTATCCGGGTAAGGTATGGTGGCGTATAGTTTATAGTTCTCAGTGAAACCAATGCCTCGGATCAATAAACAATTCTCATAGTTCAACAGCATAATTTCTATGCGTATAATAATTGAGCGCAGTTATTCCGTCGCGAGCGTTCACTACGTGGCGTTGCATACCACAGGTAGCAAAATCGTGGAGTACCACCTTCATGTTTCCATCTATTTACTATTTGAATACACAAAGGTGCACTCACTGTTTCCAAAATTGTGAGGTGTGTTCGTGTTCTGCATCAAGCTTTTTACTGAAAGCGTCGAAGAAACGAGAACGATGACGAGAAGTCAACGAAAGCTGCTGCGGCACTGAACAGCATAATAATGGCGCCTGCCAAGCTTGCGGCATGGACATCTCTAGGTAAAAATTGGCCCCGTATCTGCATTTATTCTGCAAATGTCGTCAAAAGACAATAGTCTTGTGTGTGGAGGGAGTGAAAAAAACACTTGTTTGGTGTTGTGCGCAAGAAAATTGGTGAATTGTATCCTGGAGGCACTGCGTTAGAGTGTCTCGAGCGTGCAGCGGAGGCACACGATCGCATCAAATTACGTTGCACATGAGACGTGAGCGCCATCTTGCAGTTTTCTTGAGAAACAAAGCGCGCGGCTTTGAGACGGGGGTGCGCACCCGTCTCCGAGGTGATAATGTGTAGAAAGCAAGGTGACGAGTAGGTGCCACCACCATGTCGTCTTAGCAAAGCGTTGGAAACACTCTCCTTTTCGTGCAAGCGTTGCATGGTCGGTACAGCGTGATAAACACTGCGGTCCTTATAATTTTCTATGTGTACCTTTTCTATTAAAAAAAGCACATAAAAATATATACGTATTGTTATGGTGCCTCAGATACGCGAAATAAATACTTTTTAATTGACAATCGCACAAGTGCGAACGGTGAATTTGGAGCAACATCGGCGGGTGCTGCGGATGAGATCGGCCGTTCGGGGTATCGGCTGGTGCCGTTTAGAGTACCCGGCACCGTTAAGAGTGGACAAACAGACAAATGCGCAGACAGACAGACAGACAGACAGACAGACAGACAGACAGACAGACAGACAGACAGACAGACAGACAGACAGACAGACAGACAGACTGAGAGACAGGCAGGCAGGCAGACAGACAGACCAAAGTTTTTGCGTCGAAAGTCCCAAGAAAGACTATCGTCTTTAAAAGCTTGCCTAAGATGAGATGCTGTGACCGTGGCGGCACCGCCTGGGCCGCAAAAGCGCGGGCGGAAGCTCACAGCCGCATCCATGACTGAGCGCTTACAACCTCGCGTGAACCACTCAAGTATCCCGTCAGGGGGAGCATCTTGCATTCGTGCCGCGCGCGGGCTTCACGTCACGCGGCTATGTTTTGCCGTCTTTTGGCTGTTTTGTTTTGAGCCGGTTCGTCCTCTGGTCCTTCTTGGTGATCTCCTTTGTCTCCTTAAGTGCTGGATTAGATCTTAATTTCTTAGACGAAAGACCACAGCGACGTGCGCACTGCGGTTCGAGGACAGTCAATGGGGTGAAGAGGGCTGGGTGGCTGAATCCACTTGAAAGGAGAGCATTCAAAGCGGTGATGCGTATGCGTTTGTGCTTCTTGCTTGTGCCTGCGTCTGCTTTTATCGAGGTACTTAAGTTTATTCCTTTTTGCATCACGATAGCAATACGTGACACCGTGAATAAGTTGCAATATCCGTTGCCGTATTTTTACAGCTCTGTGTTTTCGAAAATCCGAATTCAGCTATGCGGGACAAGTGAGTGCTGGCACCCTTCGGTCAGGATAAAATTATTATTTTGCTTGATAAGCGATCTTTTTGTTTTGTTTCACAGTTTTTTAGGCCGTTACATTGACCACCGCTCATACTGTAGCAAGTGTGATCGGGCGCGAGCACGCTATGGCTAACTTCATGCACGGACGACATCTCAACTGAATGTCTCGAAAACCAGAGAGTGGCAGGGAAGGGAAGATAAAGCTTGTGCTGAGAATTTCGTAAACAATGTGTTTGTGCTGAAGCCTACATTTCGACGAGTGTGCTTGCTATTTTCAAAGCTGCAACTACACTTTACACTTGTGAGTCTATGCTTCGTGTTCTATCCTGCATTGAAAAAAAAAGAGGGAGGGGGTACTGCGAAAGCGGGTGGTGGAGGTGCAAGGGGTAAGCCATGAAAAACTGCGGTGATGAACTGGGCGAGTGTAAAGAGAACAGATTTTTCTGTGCTAAAAAAAACTGGAGGGCGTGGGTCAGGCTACGTGACATGTTATGTACCTTCCTACATCTTTCCTTCCCCCGATAGAATACCCGTTATTTTTCGCTCACTAATTTCGTCATGCTGGTATTATGGCCCTCAGCCTTGCTCTCGCAGTGTTGCTCTCCTCGTTTTTGGTTCGAACTAGAAGAGAGGGTCCAAATCTTGTAGCAAAAAAGCCCCAAAGAAAGTCGTTGCACCTTGGAAGAAAAATTGCAGTCCTCAAAGCATCAGCGCTAGCGAACACCACGCTGTTTATGAGTTTCTCATGGTTTTTCAAGAGAATAGACAAAATTGTGTATACAACTGTACCACGTGGTTGCTGGTTCGTGTATAAACAATGCTAATCATGACATGCCTGCACGTTTTTTTTTTCTTTATAATTACAATACTTGCTTAGCTGTTAGAGGCTATGAGATGGTTAGAATATCTGCTGCTAGAAAGACAAGTGGTTCTGCTGTGCTAGAAATTGATCAGAGAGGGAATTTCCGTGCTTTTTTGTTAAGAAACTTATCCCTGCTAACAATTGTAGTGTAGTTACATCAAGATCATGGAAGTTCGCAAACCTAAGCAGTAAATCACCAGTTTAAAAAGTAACAGAGGAATATAAGAGCGTGGTTTTTTGTTTCTGTAAACAGCATGATTTGTACGGTGTTGTGGATCACTGCAGGGCTGATTGGAGAAGTAGTAATAAACAGTCTTTGCTTCGTCCTAAAGAGGATGAAATTGGCCTTTTTTTCCGCTCTGTCTTGCCTTTGCTTGTTAGCGTTCAGCATTTATATCATAGCCATTCTAAAATACTCGGGTACTTTTAAGAAATTCCAACTTGCAAGAATTTCACTGTGACTCATTCCAAGTTACGCAATTTTAGGGCCAGTGCACAGCCAAAAGTATATTTATAAATTAAGTTACCCATACTGCGAACTAAGCGATATCTTATCCATATGAATATTGCTAAGCCGCTGCCCCGATAGCTGTGGTCATCGAAGCTACAATGGTCAATCCTCATCATCAGACCAGGCATATAAATTGAAAAGTGATAATAAGTGAAGCCCAAGACACTATAAGCGTGCCTACCAAATCAGTTTTTGGATTTCTGCCACAGACAGAGCACACTTTAAAGAGGTATACGTTGCATCAGTATACCGTTGTGTTCCAGTGGAAGATATCAAAGCGTTCGTGTTGGAAAAAGTTCTGGAAGCTTTCGACCTTTGACTTGATATCTAGTCAGTCATAAAAAGTTTTGTGGTTAATGAAACAAATTTTCATAATAGACTGGACATTATTAATGGTAACTACGTGCAGTCACATAGCTCGTGGTTTTACCTGAAGGTGTAGCACATCTACCTACTGCTAGCGTTTCGGCCTAGTAACACGTCCAGAATACAAAAATATTCTGAAGTAGCTCGAAAAAGGTGCTCCGCAGAAAAATATGCCTATTTATGTCAATGTCTTGCATGTTGTGAGAGTGTGCAAGACAATTTTCGTATGGGTGGAAACCGCTCCTTTTATCTCCTAAAGCGCTTTCACGTATGCCAACATAGTCTACCACAATGAATTCGGCATGAAGATTTTGAAGGTGTATTGAAACATGATGTGCTTTTGTACATAAATATTCCATCACCAAAAAGGTCTGGTTCTTTAAAAGTATTATGCAGTACAGAGTATGGGTATTATGCAGTACAGAGCCCAAGATCTCCACAACAAATAGCAAAGGTTCTTAGCAAAGCCAATAAGCTTTGGGGCCATGTGATGCAGAATTTTACATGATTCAGATTGCTGCCCATTAATATTCTCTGAAAAGTTATTGACCACAATGTCTCAACATGGCAGCTTCTTGTCAAGCCGATGAAAACAGTCGATTATTTAGACACCTGATAAATATCCTACTGAGATTGCATTTTTAAAAGAAATGATTGAAATCTATGTATCAACTCGAAGCTGGCTGCCTCCCACGGAGAAGGTGCGCTAAAAACATTTCTATTTCATTTATTACAGTCATTCATTTGAGGTGCTAAGCTCGCATTGCCATATTTTGTTTATGTGATTCGAAAGGAAGAATCAGTACTTCAAGGAAGGCAGGGAACATGAATAACTTATAAAATGTCGCAAAGATAATAGGTAGGCCACATTAGCTTTTCCAGGCATTCATGCAAGGAGCTTGCTTCAGAACTCACGGAGTTTACAGACATGAAGTGACGGATCGGAGGATGGTTTGAGTGGTGCAAGAAATGGTGTAATTTGAAAAGACAGTATTTTGCTTACGAATCAAAGAGTAGAGGGTGTCACGTACACGGTCCAAGACAATGTACTAGTTTCGGCTGAACAACTTTACGGCACTACCTTCAGATAAATTATTGCTTCTGTGAACACTGTCATTAAGACGCGTCATTGCTGGTGAATTGTGGACATCGAACGTTTGCATCTAATTTCTGTTTATATGTGTTGCGAAAATCTTGTATAGAATACCATACGGGTCAGGCTTACTAATTGTTCCATGAAGAAAGCCGACACGGGAGGGTAGGGTACACTCTCCTCCCGTCCCGGCTGGCGAAATAGGTTAGTTTTATTTTTAGGGCATCATCCAGACAATATTACTGAGCTATTTTTGCACCCCCTTTAAGTGGTACTTCAGCTGGCTACGTACAGCTCACGACGATTCCTTTTGCTGCTGAACGTACTCGTAAAGTCACTCCTCCTTCATAATAAAGTTAAGCTGACGTGGCAAGAACCAGTCGCAGCCAAGGCTACGTTGGTTCGTGCATGCGATTCGTACGAACATTGTTTTCCGTAGCATGACACGCGTTGTTGGACGTCTCCTGCATCAAATGAAAATGTATGGCTAGTCGATGTGAAAAGAAATCCGAGAAGTACTGATAGGAACGGCATTGAACTCGGCATGCCGTACAAAACGTCTGCATGGTCCCGCGAAATTCTGAATTGCTGGTATGCCTATACAGGCTGCATACTATTTCTGGTGCCTCAGGAGTCCATCTAAAGGCTTTGTTTCCTGGGAAACTATTAAAGTCGTGGCTTTGCATATTACTGACGGTGTGACATTTTCCTGGCAACGTTTATGTTAAATACATACTTCATACGTTTATGTTAAATTCATACTCAAGCGGACTTGGCTACTTCAAGGCTAGATCAGAAGGGATTTCTTTAGCGCTAGTGTGTCTACGTTTCATGCACTCTCTTCTATCCTAAGAAAGCAAGGAGAGGGGCACGACTGCACATGCGGGTGTGAGAGAACGGGGAAGGGGGTACTGTCATGAAATGTATGAGTGGAGAAAAAACGGGTATTCCGTGCAAAAAAAGGAAGTGGTGGCGAGGTGAGGATATGCACGTGCCACGCGTTCCTGGTTGTCGAACTGGTTGTCAGAAGCTAACAGTGGCAGGTTTGAAAATCCAAGCCGTAAAGTCCACTTGCAGTGGTTTTCTTTGTCTATGTACAATATGTCACGCACTCAAGTTGGTTCGAAACATATTCACTGAAAACCACTGCAAGTTAAGCCCTCTGTCTAGAACTTTCAAAGCTGACACTGCTAACTTCTGACAACCGGTTCGACAATCGGGACCCCGTGACACGTGTAATGCGTCAGCTCGTCACAGCTTCCTTTTTTTTTGTCGGAATACCTGTTCAATCTACACTCATACCATTCGGCACAGCACCCCATTACCTGCTTTTTCCCACCCGTGTATCCAATGTGGTCCCTCTCCCTCCTATCTTAGGATGGAGGAGAGGGTTTGAAACGTAGACACAATAGCACTAAATAAATCAGCTCTGTTCTAACGTTGAGAAAGGCGAGTCCTTTTGTCAAAACGTCGGCTTAACACAGCCCTTATTAACGAATTTTTCATCTGATGGCTTGATGTGGCACAGCACAAGTTTGGTAATTTTTCTTGGCTTTTACGTAACGTATATTAGAAAATACCTTTAGGGTCACTAAATAGCTTTTCTCCGAAAACTGCAGGCTATTGCACAGCGATACCGTTTGTAAAAAGTTACTTACTTAGAGCGCCGAGAACTGTGCGAGCAAAACAGCTTACATGAAAATGCTTTCAGAGGGGCTTGCGCAGGCGAGAGAAAAAAGTACGTGTCTGCAACAATGCAGATTTTATGGTGTACAATGTAACCTTTTGTACTTGGCTAAAATGATAAATAGGTTGCTTAGAGTATTTTGTTGTATTGTGTTGTATGCTCCCCACATGCTCACCTTGCACATCTTTGACGGAAAGTAAATATTATGGGCGTGTTTTCTTCGTTAGGCACAGTGTAATCAGAGCTAACAGACAATAAAGCCAGAGAAAGTGTGTAGGATGGTCATCATCATCATCATCAGCCTGACTACGTCCACTGCAGGACAAAGGCCTCTCCCATGTTCCGCCAGTTAACCCGCTCCTGTGCTTGCTGCTGCCAATTTATACCCGCAAACTTCTTAATCTCTTCTGCCCACCTAACCTTCTGTCTCCCCCTAACCCGCTTGCCTTCTCTGGGAATCCAGTTAACGACCAGCGGTTATCCTGTCTACGCGCTACATGCCCGGCCCATGTCCATTTCTTCTTCTTGATTTCAGCTATGATATCCTCAACCCCCGTTTGATCCCTCCTCAATTGCATAGGATGGTATTAGATGTAATTGTTGTATAATGGGAAGAAAGAAAACTGAACCGAATGCTAACTTTTCGCCGACAAGATCCGAGCCTGCCACCTTGAAATAACGCGCCCGATGTTCAGTGACTGCGCTACGGTGGCGGCCATACCCTCGCCCCCTTTATGAATATATACATATGTGCATAGCTGTCATCTCATAATACCATCACGAAAGACCGGATTAAAGGCAAAAGCCTATTTTGTTTCTTGCGTTCCAATCGTGCCATTTTGACATATGAGCATGAAACAGGGTGTGAGGAAAGCTTTTGTAGTGTTTTTATAGTTTTTCTAATTTCCTATCTTGGACTTTGGCGCCTTAATTTCTATAAGTGCCTATAAATGCCTCTTTTCATATCCGCGCATATATAAACGCAATTCAACTTCAAATTTTGTTTTCAAGTACCACTGGAGTCCAGTATTCATGTTACTCGGCAAAATTGAACTTTTGAAAGACTGTGAAGTGCAACGTATAATCCATCTCATAACTCACTTTCAGCACTGTGAGCCTACAAGGCCTTTTACCCAATAGGAAAGTCGATTAGCCTCTACACGTTTTCATTTGCGTCGCGTCGTCTTCTCGCATCTCTCCGGCAGCTGCTCGTTTGCTTAGGAAGCAGGAGGTACTTCTGTGCAGTAGCAGGATGACTGAGAATGAACGGGAAACCGTGAAGTGTCATGAAGGGAAAGGTAAGTGAAGATAAAAAATGACGTTCAAGTCGTTCTTGTTTTATTTGCCATTTACTTCTTAAATGGCGCTTCACTATGTCATCTGAGAAATTTTACTTAGTGGAAGTTGTTGCGTGGCCAATAAACAGCTGTGTATGACTAGAATTTTTAATACGTTCATTACACAAGCTGTGAAAGTGTGATGTGAGTAGGTGATCTTAAAACCTCCGCCACTCACTCAATGTAGACTTCACAAATCCGATTCCGTGCCTGCTCTATTTGGTATCAAAGCAGCTCGGAGCTGGAGGATCACACGACGCGGACGCAACACTACATCATGCGGGCGTAAGGTAACATTCGCATGACATGTCCATGCCAGGCCGTGTGCGCCGGTGGTGTTCTGTCATTTGGATGGTCTCAATTTTGTACCGCCTGTTTCTGTGGGATGCATCCCTCTATGCGGACATGTTTGGAGAGGCTGGCATGCGTCACGTATCCTTACCACGAGGCACAGCGTCTCACCGCTGGAACTCCTCAAAGAGACGATGCACCGAAAACACGCCTAGCGTTGTGAATGCTGGTACCGGCGCAATGCGAGAATGGCGAGAACATCAACGCAAACGAAACGGAGGCAGCTTAGTCTTGCATCTCGCTCGATACAAATTAAAAAAAAAAGAACGCGCATGAATGCCGTATGTGGGCTTTAATATTTCTTCCAATTTTCATACTTTTATTCAGGCAACAGATTGCAGAAACTACACACATCGTCTCGAAAAGTTCTCGCAGTGTCACGTACTACTTTTACGTATGCAGGAGCATTTCATACCCTCCACCATGTTGGGGCGCATGCCCGTGAGATGAAGGTCAAGCAGTGTTCAGTATGACTTTTCTCCTTTTTACGGCGCTAGTAGCACTGCTAATCTGGACAGATGACATCGTGAGCGCCCAGTTCTTGCATTCTTCTTTGCTTCTAGAAATTCTCAAACATGCGTAAGGACCCTCAAGGTACTGGCAGAAGAAAAATTGAGCCTTTGGGGTTGAACCAAGGTAATACGAGGCAAAAAGTTCCTTCTGGTCTATTTGGACCTGTGTAGCCCTTCTCAGCTATGCCGAAAAAATAGACCAAAAAGCATGCACATTTGACGGTACACAACTTATCATGCTAGACTAGAAATGGAGAGAATGTATTCTGTACACCCCGCGGGGAAAATGCATGTCTACGCTAACCCATTACGGCTTTTGACCATAAAAAACTCAAGCATTTTTGTTTGCTTTCCTGTCATAGACGCAGATCCCGCACGTATTTCTTCGAAAATATGAGTCTGCCTATATTTATGATTTCGGGAGCCTAAAACAGTGTTTTACCTGCCTATTTTTGGCGCCTGAGACCGGTTCTTTAGCGTCTATAAATCCTACTTTGCGCCAGACAGGCGTAAAGTAGTGTTTGAAACTCGCCGCAATGACAACAGATGGCACTGACTGATCCTCCCACGTTTAAATGAACATACATGTACCATATAAAGGTGAACGGAGGAATGTGTGCCATGGTAGCGCAGTTGTAGCGCATTGCGCGCGTCACTCGAAGGTCGCAGGTTCAGCTGCGATTGGTGGCAAGGTATCTCTTTTTCCAATTTTATTTCTCCATAATTACCCCACAAATAACTTAAATAAAGTTACATGTACGTTTCCTTGCATTATTGTCTGTTAGTTCTCATTACCTGGAATATACTTGTTACAACATAATAAACAATAACAAGGCCTACTATAGTTTGAGAAGAGCCCGAATGAAACTCTCACTAGTGAGAGTTGACGTATAAACAATTTACACCCTTGTGATGCTTCGGTTTTCTGTTAAATGGCCACGACGCCCAGTCGAAAAATACACTAGCCCGCTTTAGTGTGTTTTAGTGTTTTTAGTGTTAACACTAGACCGGTTTAGTGGGTTGTAGTGTGCACACCAGACTGGTTTAGTGGGTTTAGTGTGCAGACCGGACCAGTTTAGTGGGCTTTAGTGTGCAGACCGGACGGGTTCAGTGTGCAGACCGGATTGGTTTAGTGGGTTGTAGTGTGCAGACCAGGCCGGTTTAGTGGGTTGTATTGTGCTGACCGACCGGTGTAGTAAGTTGAGGTTGCAGACTGGACTGGTTTAGTGTGCAGAACGGACCGGTTTGGTTGATTCTCGTATGCAGAACTGGTTTGGTCGGTTTTAGTGTGCAGAACATACCAGTTCAGACTGTTGCACACTGCACCACTTTGACCAAGTTATTGTGTATAACAGTCACGAAACTATTGTTTGTGAACTAATTTGTCTATAACACTTCATTTGATGCAAGTGTGAAAGTTTAGGTTCTGAGCACGAAAAATATTGATGTTATTGGGTGTTTGTGAGGATTCGAGAAAAACGACAACGACGAAGGTGCGGGACAAGACACGTGCGATTACGAGGCAACTGCGCCAATCAGCTGATGACTTGTGGTGGCGCATAGAAGTGGCGTGCCACGATTGGGCCAGTGTGATCATTACGTGGTGGTAGGCTTTGTGGCTGGGGACGAGCGGAAGCAGCGGCAGACGGAAAACAGCGGGCCGAAGCGTCGGACGCAGGCGATCCAAATTCCGGCCCGGGAACGCGGCCGTCCACGCTGTTGCCGTCCAACCACCAGCTGGGGTGGCATTGCCGGCGCGAGTACTGCATCACAAGGCGCGGCCTGGCCTGCTGTTTTCTTCCTTGCCGAGGGCATCGTGGATCTCGGCGAGGCGTCTCCACGGTCAGCCGTTCGGCAAAGCAACGAACGTGGCCTGGCTAATGGTCACGGTTGCGCCGAGCATTGCGTCTCGACGCAAGCTCTTCGCTGGACGGGCTGGCCATTCCCCGCTTGGAGCATCACGTCTTCGATGCGGGTTGACTGCTCCGTAGTCGCACCCATGCCATCAAGCGCCGGTGTCACCAGAGCGTCGCACATCAGCAAGTGAGCGCATTCCATTGTGCATTTCCGCCGCCTCCTGCCCTGCACCTCATCGGCGTCTGTCGTACCGCCGATCTGACCCTCAGGGGACGAGCGAGACGTTCTGCCGGGCAAGACGCGGGCGTGTGCACAGACCACGGAGCCGTGCAAAGTCCAGGGTGGCCGAGGATCCATGTGTCAGGGGAGTTGCTGGCTGAATCAAGGATCGCCGAGTGGTGCCGAGCCGTACCGAGCGACGCGCCAGACTCGGACGTGGGCCGCGAGCTCACGAGCTGTGCTCCAAAGGATACCTGGCTGTGCCCTGGCCAAGGCGAGGAACGCCGGTGACTGAGCTGCCGCACCGCAGCTGTGGCAAGCAGCAAAAAAGAAAATGTTTATTGACTATTTACGTCAACTCTAGAGATGAAATTTTGCAATTGATTGTTTATAGTCATAAAATCGCTGTGCTTTTCTAGGTATGGGGGCTGAGCAAACGGCTACATGCAATAGTGGCAAGATAAAGGAAAAATCCCCACCAGCGACAAGGTCAGAGGCCGCATAGTCGCCAATACATGGTAACCATACAGATGCCCTTCATTCTGGGCAAGTCCCTCAGAGCCGGCTGCCACTTTCACAGCAGTTATTTACAGGTATGAAGGTTCAAGTACCTAGTGCAAATTCCTTTCATTTTGTGATAACATAGGCATTTCATCCTAATTCTTCTAACGTGATGTAATCTAATGTGGTGTTTCGTAAAATACAGTGTGATGAAATGCTTCCTTTATTGTTAGCCTTTAGAAGGGTCTTGCTGCACTTTTTCAAGTAGTCATTGGGTAGCGTCCATAAAGAAGTTTATTGCCTTACAAATCAACTGCCGCAAAAATTTTTTTAATCCATCGAGTACGAAGAGAGATAGAGATTCGCTGTACGCTTTCAGTGCTGTCTCATTCCTTTGGCACTAGTGAGTGCACTAAAAGCTACACGAGGGTACATCACAAAATGGCTGGAGGCTCATTCATCAGCGCGAAACCTCAGATACTTTGTTTCTCTTTTTATTTCTTCAAATGCACGGGTAACTTCGTGTGAAAGCAAGCACACAGGCGGGTAAGTCACGGCATCTCGTGCTGGCAGCGGTAACTATGCCGCTCATGATACCCTATCAACCAGTGGCCGAGAACTTTGTGTTAATAGCATGGTTATTTTGAATTATGGCATCGTTTTTTTAAAGAGAAGCTATTTCTAGCTGGATTTGACAGTTCATTGTGAATTCGAGGCTGTGCATTTCACTCTAATGTGTTTTTGGGAGCCTCGACTGTCTATCGGCCGCATTTCTGACCGTGCTCAAGGAGTGTCACAGGTACGCTTTAAGGGCAAGAGAATATAATGAACAGAAATGTTTTTACGGAGAATTTAAAGTTACTCCCAAAATAACGATAATAAAAATTCTTTTGGGGGGCTCGTGCAGTGGCAGATTTTCTCCTTAGTAAAATGTAGTAGTGAATCTATCCTGGCAAAAGAATGTTGGCAGTGGCTTTGCGAGAGTGTCTTTACATCTTGGAATGCTGACTGCTAAAAGAAAGCAAAACGTTTTTTTTTAGCGGCAAAGGGTACACTATCCCAGCTTTCTCGGCACATGGCGCCGCGCAAGAAACTTCATTGAACAGCCCCAAAAATGAGCCTACTAGCCGCTGAAGAAGCCAATATGAGAGTTCATCTACTACAGGACATTTATATAGTGTATTTTTCACAAACAGTTTCAAGAATCGCCATGGCTATGTGGTAGGGCTCCTGCATTCCTCCCAAGTGGCCCAAGTTTGATTCTCACTCACACCGAAGTTTTTTATTATTTATTTTATTTGCAGCTTTCTCCTATTTATCAGTCACGGGTGATTTTTAGCTCACAGCCAACGGCCCTGACACAGGGATTTTCGCGAAACGACTTTATAATACTATTGCGTTAAAAAAAGCCCCTTCTGCTTTCACTCTTTCTTTCGTTCATCGGCTCGTCTCTCCTCCTGGGCAATTATTTGAGGTGGTTTTGGGGCCCCTGAAAGAAAAGAAAACTGTTCTGTTATTGGGCATTAAGAGAATAATCCTGAACCAAATGAGTCTTCATATTAAATATACTGCGCTTACGTCTGCTTAATGGATAGTATAAAGAAGGAAATTTCGTAGCAACACCCTGATAAAGTACGACTGAATATTTTTGCAGGGCTGGATTCTGCAGCGTTTTCAGGCCAACTACTGTGTGCAGACGCTGCACCTGCAGAAACCCAGCCGCCTCAGCATTCAAGGCCACATCCACCACTTGCAGGTATATTGTAGCTTCAGAAGCGGAAACATTTGTCAATTTTTGTTAGCAGAATAAGGTGTTTTTTCTTGACGTAAAGCTATGTGAACAAGCAATAATACCATATTTACAAACGAACCTCGCTACTACGAAACTGACGGGACGCGGGAAAAATTTCGTTGTGGGAAAATCTGCCTCAGAACACTGCCACATTTGACCACACCCTCCACAAACATAGTTTGT
This sequence comes from Rhipicephalus microplus, assembly GCF_043290135.1. Classification (NCBI taxonomy): domain Eukaryota; kingdom Metazoa; phylum Arthropoda; class Arachnida; order Ixodida; family Ixodidae; genus Rhipicephalus; species Rhipicephalus microplus. Next base: position 216,122,145 of record NC_134702.1, read on the forward strand.
TTTATAAAAAAGACTGTCACCTTTGTTTACCCCCTTCCTTTGGACGTTAGCTCAACGGTTCAACACTCGCACGTGGTCAGCAGGTGCATCGCGAGGTCATACGTGGGCGCCAATGAAAGTGCAAATGATGTCATTCCATCACCTTCAATGAATACATCGCCGTTGACGCGGATGTTGTTCCTTATGATCAGCTAACTGCCTGAAGGTGGCGCCGATGTGTGTCGTGCATCATTTTCATGTCCAGCGACGCAGTGTTATAGCGAACTCTTTCAGTTATTCTCTAGTAAGTTAGCTCATGATGAGCCAAAAAGTCTGTATCAACTGCAATATAATTGTCGGGGCTCACGTCTGTGTGAATGTTTCCCGTGCCCAGGCTGCCATAGCACACGCAAGTGCACAAGCACAAATGACAGGTTTCGGCACTTTCAAAGATGCTTCAGTTCTTTTGTTGTACTGCAATGCTGCAAACGCGCGATCTAGAATGAATGCGGATTGGCTCTTGTGGCTCCAATTGCAAAGCGAGCCTGCACCTTGCCTCAAAGTGGCCTGCCGCATCGCTATCACCACCAAACAATGGTGCTTTCCTACGAGCGAGCAGTGGGCACATATTTTCATAGAAACAAAGCGCAGGTAATGTTCGAAAAGTTTCGTGGTTGACAATATGCTCGAATTATCGCAAGACCTGCTATGATAAAAGTGCGCTTGATCAACTGAGACATTTGATTGATGTCAATGAATTCAGTCTTTTTCAGGCACTACACAAAAGCCCGAGAGCTCTCTGTGGAGGAGACAAACAAAAGCTCTAAAAACATTCGAATTTGGCTGTCGCAGAAAACATGTGAGCTGCGACGCAAGCGGCCTGTTGCTAAGTAATGCTGCAATAACTATACTGTTATGGTACATGTTACTGTGGCAGTTTTCACTGCTCTTTCTGAGCAGCTTGCATGAATGCTGAAATAGGTTACACAAAACGGTAGTATCTATCACTGTGGTACTATCGTGCTGATTATTAAAAGCGCCACACCGAACACACTAAAACAGTAGATCGAGTGCACTAAAAACGCCACAACGGGCACACTAAAAACGCTAAACCTTGCACAAAAAAAAACACTAAATCGTGCACAATAAAAACACTAAACCGTGCACACTGAAAACACTAACCCGGTATTTACAAGACCGGACACACCAAAAACACCAAACCCGTGTCTGAATTCACGCTCCAATGTATAGGGCCAACACGGGCTGGTGTATTTTTCAATTGGGCGGCATACAAGTTTTTTGTTTTAACGCGATAGCATGAAACAGCTCGTTGCGCAGAAGTTTCGGCGTCGAGGTTGTTGGTTGTGAGCAAAAAATCTTCATCTTGTGCGTGGCAAGCGGGTGGTCTACCACAAAGGGACACGCCTTTTTTATTCATCTTTTTATACACACAACGCGTTGGCCAGACTTTGGCCAGCACGATGGTAATGATGAACAAACTTTATTTATTTAACTGAAAGGTCCTCTTTCCTTTCTGGTGTGGGAGGAAGGACAGAACCTAGACGACAGTCATGTTCTCATGGGCCTTGACGGTGCCTTACAACTGACGTATTCAGCGGGCATGTTATTGCGAGTTAGAGCTGAGGAGCGTGGTATTTCATCCAATCCCGTCTTGGCTTTTGGTCCTTTTTTGCCCGATCTCGCCAGACATTTCTTGCTGAGAGAGTGTAAGGGGGAGGAGCCACCGCCTCCTACACAGCCACACACACAGAGCCAAATGCTCTAGCGCGTTTTAGCGCGTTCTTACAAGGATACTACATGTTGCTTCATCGCGAATCTGCCGTCTCTTGTCCTCCGACGCCGTCATATCGTTGCTGAGGGTGTGTAAGGGGTCTGGCCCCCGACGTCTTATCTAGCCCCTTACACAGGGCGACATGCGCTAGCGCGTGAGCGCGTTTTGGCAGTGCCACTCGGGCCAGCTGTTGCGCACGTGCAGTAAGGGTGGTCATGAACAAGGAGGAATAAAGAAAAATTGCTGGAGTGGAAGCTCCCGCAATGCCTTGCCAGCAAAAGTGAAGCCAGCTTTTGTCTTTGCCAAGATGGCGGAAACTTGTTCTTTTCTGATAGTGCGCACTTAAAGGTCAAGTGTCTTTGTGGCTAAGGTATTCGACCACTCACCCGCAGGTCGATATTTTGAGTCCCGGCTGCAGCGGCTGTATTTTCTATGGAGGCAAGAACCCTGCAAACCTTTGTGCTCAGATTTGTGTGCACGTTGAAAAACCCCAGGTCGTCGAATTGTCCAGAGCGCTCCACCCTGGTGTCTCTCATAACCATATGGTGGTTTCGGAACAGGAAACGCCGCATATCAATTATTGCAGAAGCGGCTACGACTCTGAGCGATCTTTGAGCGAGAAGAGGTATTTTTCAGGCTGCTGGCGACTGTTTCACGTCTTCGTGAATGACAGCGCGCCATTCCGCTCGAAAAAGAACCTTGCGGCACTTGTGTCATGTGTGACCTGCACTTCCATTCAGAAGACCTCGTTAAAGAGTTCATCCGCCGCGTGAATGGTGAAGTGATCCCCATATCACGTGATAAGTGCAAACTAAAACAGAACGAACTATCATGGCTTTTTCCAATTGCCCGAAATATTTTTCAAAGTCATCAAAAAGCAAAAGACTCCCACTGCATAGCAAGCTCTTCAAGTTGAGCACTACAAAAAAAAAAAAAGACGCAGTTTGCAATCATTTCACCCATGGTGAACGAGTGTGCTCCACTAATGACGCGGTTGCCGTCGAAAGTCTTGCATCGCTATCCAACAAGCTTTCGACCATCGCTAGGGCGAGCAAAAGAGTGCAAAGCAGAAAGACTGCGGACACATATTCTAGAAGGTTTAGATAATGTAGAGGGGCACTGCTTCTCTATTCATCGCTGCACAGAGCATATGTTCTCATTCTTACGCGAAGTGAAGTTTTTTCATTGTTATGCGGATGCATTATTACGTGAGAGATACAAATTGTCGACTAGAAAATAGTCACAAGGTAGCGGTAACAAAGAAGAAGCGCGTGTTTTGTAAATATTGCCAAGCGGACTTTTGTATTTTTATGTCGCAGGCTTGTTATATGCGCTTATAATATACCTCGCACGAAAACCCTGAATAACCTATTCGTTCGACCCTTACCTGTTTTTACAGAGGTCCCAAAGAAAAGAAGGATTCCTCTTGAATGTTTCGTGCTAAGGAGAAGAGCGCATTGAGAAAATGAGATAAACGGAAGCGGCTTTTGGTTGGCGACATACTGCCGCCTTGCGAAGCTACAGTAGCAACGGGGCCAATCGCAGGGACAGCGCCACCTCACGAGAGGAGACTGCAAAGGGCCACGTTTTCACGCCGCTCACAGGCACTGTCTTACAACTGAAGGGATCTAGTAACCTTGATAGGGAAGAATCTCTGGAGAAGAGAGGAGTGAGTCTTGGTTAGCAGCCACTTCCTGCGTTGGCGTTGCAAAGCGAGAAGAAGGCGAGCGCTAGAGAACAGTGGTGCAATTATATACAAATTCCAAATCCGGACAAAGGCGGTCTGTTCCATTGAGTCGAACGCGATTGGCCCATACAGGCTGTGGCGAATGCTGTGGCGTTATGAGTGACGTGGGCTGGGGTGTCACGTGACTGTTTTTCTCCGGTTTTTGGAGAAAGGCGAAGAAACGGTCGGAGAGACCGTCCGAAAGCAACCGGATGGATTGAAATAGCTGCAAGGTGGCCTAGATTGGATTGAAGTGGAAGAGATTTGCGACTTTTCGGCATCGGGGCACTTAGACAACATGGTGTTTCCCACTGACACGGTACTTCGTCTTGCCTGTGCGGTAGCTTTAACTGAGCAGAGGCGACGACGTGAGGTAAAAGATGCATTTGAAGAGTTCAGCGAAGAAGAGTTCCGGCAATGTTTTTGTCTATCCAAACGAACAGTGCGTAGCTTGTGCGACGAACTTGACCATATCATCGGATGCCAGCGAGCCAGTGGCCTTTCCAGAAAGGTGTTGTGCGCGCTGCGATTTTTCGCCACCGGTAGCTTCCAGGAGAGCATTGATCGCGAGGAACACATCGGCATGTCTCAGCCAGCGGTGAGCAACACCACCCACGAGGTGACGGAGGCGATCATTACCGTGGCTGCTAGAAAAAGGGTGGCGGACTTCCCACTGACAACAGCTGCTAAGGATGAGGCAAAGGCGGAGTTTGTGCTACGCGGTTGCATCCCAGGGGTGGTGGCGTGTGCCGATGGCACATTGGTCACCATTCGCAAGCCAGAGGGATTTAGACTGGCCGACACGGCGAGCTTCATGTCCAGAAGGGCTATTATGTCCTGAACGTCATGATCGTAAGTACAGTTAGGATCCTTTATTTCTTGCCCTTCGGAGCAATTGTTCAGTTGTGATGCCAAAGCTGGAAAAAGTAATAAGGCAACGAATGAAAAAGAACCTGCAGGGCATTGGGTGCGAGCTAGATGGTGGCTCGCAAGGCCTCGGTAATAATAAGTGGCAAGTGTTTCGTGCGTGAGCCATTTGCCGTTTTTGCACTGGCATGCATGCGCAATTGAGTTTTGCACTTTAGAGGTAATCTGTAATATGGGCAGCAGACGTAGCAGAAATATATACATGACAGGGAAGTATTTCCAACACGAAAGTGCTTACAATCACAATTGCACGAGCTGGCTTTTGTGTTTACGAGTGTTCTTTCCCAAGAGCAACGCTTAGGTTTTCACTTATCGATCATTCAGTGGAAGTCGTATCCATGTGTACAGCAGAAATGGGGTCGTTGCCCCCACCCTCCCCCCTCCTCAGTGTGCTACACCCTGTGTTTGCTTCTAAGTGAAGCTCCTTGTACCAATGACTGTACTAATACGCATTGTTTCCTGCATAGTTGTAGAAAAAAAGGAATTCATTCTGAGTGTAAATGCAGCACTATTTTATATCACTCCTCATCGCAGGTGTGCAAAGCGTAGCTGCGCATAATTCTCATGGACCCATGATTCCCAGATTCGTGCCACGACTCCTGGGTGTGGGAAGACAGCACACTGCGTGCACGCCTAGCTGCACATCTGCAGCCTGGCGAATATCTGCTTGGTAAGTATTAATGTGTACTATCTGGGCAGAGCACTCAGCTTTTATGCTTACATTGCAGGAGACGCAGGCTATCCCCTCATGCCATGGCTCCTAATTCCAGTCCTTGGCAGTCAACCGTGCAACACTTCCGAAGGCCGACACAACAAGGAGCACGCATCCATGCACCATGTTGTGTGAAGGTGTATCGCCGTGTTGAAGAGCAAGTTCCACTGCTTGCAGCACTTTCGAACGATGCTTACAACCCCGATCGGGCAGCGCAAATCATCTATGCTTGCTTTGCTCTCCACAACAATGCATTGCATGCAGGCGACTGGACCTTGGACGAGTATGTTGTGGACATACCACCAGCTGAGGATGACGATGAGGAGCTAATGGGGAGCCATATGCTCACACCACGCAACGTGCTGCTCAGAGACGGCAGCAGCGCAGCGCTGTCTTGGACCTTTCTTGAAGTACACAGGAACAGTGAGTTTTCATGTTTTCATTACCCCCACACATAGTTTATTTACACTGATTCTAGTGCATCTAGACATGACAGGACTGTGTTTGCCACATTTGAATACAAAAAGTGCTTACTTGTGCTTCATTATGAAGCAAGGACGCAATGTGAAAATGCTGCATTTTATTTAAATGGCACATGAAATATGTAACAGAAACACCCTTTTCCATATTAGTGATCACAGTCACAACAGACTAGATTGGAGCAAGCATATATGAGCGGCACTCTGTGCTGAATGTTGCAATCACAAAATTGTGCGAACAATGCAGCAACGTCTCAAAATTTCTTTCACCAGAACGCATAAAAATCGCAATCCCATTAGGAACACGTTGCATGAACACATGATAAATAAGTCCATATCTTCTCATAATGACTGACTACAAGCATTCAATTGTGCACGCCAGGCTTGACGAGCAATTGTGGTCGTCAAGTTGTGCTGGTTTTTTTGCTCATTGTCCTAAACATTGTGTGAATGTTAAAATAACATTTAACTTGAATTCTCGACTGCAGTCATGCTGCAATGCTTTATACGCAAATCAAGACGGCAAACAACAGGCGAGTTGTTTTGATAACATACAACATGAATAATTTGCTCAGCCATCTCGCGGCTCCCAAACCATACCACGTTCAAAATTTATTCCCGCAACGAGTCATTTAAATGAAAACTAGATGAAATCAATCGCTGGCATGTTGCTGTGATGACCATTTTCATTTGTGAAACTGTGCGAGATTACCACTTACTAGCTTAGCGCTCTCAAACAAGATTCAGAATGTAGTTGTTGCTCTTAGCCTCATTGTGCTGAAATGAAGATATCACAGTGAACTGCAAAACAGTGGGATGCAAAAAGATATCACATTACCACGCTATGTGGTTGTGCTGCATAAAAAGCACAGTGAGCTAGAAAACACAGTGAGACAATACAAATATCACAGAAACATTAACAGAAAATGTCAACTATACACTCGTGGTCTCCGTGTGAATGACTAGACACCTTTTAAATGTGGGGAAAAACACTGCCACTGGAACAGCTCGAACATACATTGAGAAATGCATATATCGAACATAAAAAATGCTGCACTCCTTGTACAAAGTAAATGCTAACCTAAATCTATTAATATGTACTCAATGCAAACAAAAAACGTATAAAATAGAACATGAACAACAACGCGTAAACATATCGAAAACACTAAACGAATTATGAATGATAAAAAGTTGAAAACATGGCGAAAAACTAACTAAACTACGTATATGTATCTCGAAGCGTATAAAATTGAACATGAACAGCAGCACCTAAACACATTGAAACCGACAAATCAATAATGAATGATGACAAGAAATAAACATTGAACACATGACGAAAAATTAAACTAAACTACGTATCCCTTTCTCGCAGAGAGCCCTCAGCCATGGCCAGTGCCCTCCTGCACCGCTGCCGCCTTCTCCTGTGCTGCTGCCACACGCCATGCTGCAGAAGCGATGCGGGCGGTTGATTTTTTCATCTCCCACAACACCTGCGATGAATCATCATGGTGTAAATGTTTAAGTGAGCTGCCGGTAAACCCTTAACCATCTCGTGGCTGGAAGCTGCTGCTGCTGCCAAGAATTGCAACGGGCACAACAATTTCCCCTCAGTTGAAGATCAATTGGCCTGATGGCATCCTTTGAAAATGGAAAGCTTTGTGTACAAGCTATGCCCTCCTCGTGGGGACCAATAACATTTGTTGAAACGACTCTTTATTAATGTCCTCAAATGCATCTCTCACCATGAAAGAGCACTTTTCAGGGCTAACCAACCTTTTGCCCGGCAGTTTATCAGTGCAGATACCCGATAGCAAGCCCTCAATACAATGATTGGTTCTTGTTTACAGCCCAAGTTGGTTTCAGTCATCATAATAGAGCATGGAGAATGCTTATGCCCCTTATGTAAATTGTAAACAAAGGGTCTACTCACCTTGAGCACCTTGTCGCACTGCTCAAGGTTCCGGTCCTGCACTCCATAAAGCAGTAAGTTCTCAGATGCTTGCGTGTTACTGGGTCACTGCCATCTTCAGCCGCTTCAGTGGCCTCCACATTCATTTCCACCGCAGCAGTGGGAACATCTGCCTGCTGGAAAATGTAGTAAGCATGATCTTTCAGAAAGTGGGTATCTATTACTCTGGCTATTTTGCAACCTTACGTACTAAACATCTGCGGAAATGTTCTGCAGCTATTCAGTGGTCATTGATATCATGTATTACCATTTTAGTGCATGCACTTGCCCGCAGGCATTGCGTGTTTTATGATAAATTAATACCCCTTGTACTGCAAGGGCTGTAAACTGAGATTTTAGTTAATACCTACCCACTTTCGAATACTTTCTCCTGCGCTATATTCCCGTTTAACAAGGTTCCGCTAAAGTCACCCCTTCAGATATCAAACTCTGTCATGGCACCGCTCAGGAACCCGTGATACTCTGGTGGCAGAGTGCTTACCTGTAGATAGGTGAGACCAAAGACGCCACTGAAGCGTGTCATCGCAGTCAACTGTAGAACCCGGCCGCAGAAGCCAGGCAGCCAACCCCCTCCAGTGCCGCTGAAAATATACACCAATGTCAAAGAACAAATCGCCCGCGCCATTCGACGGTCACTCACGTTTGTGACTCTCTGATGGCGGTGGCATCACGGCGAGTCTCGTGTACCAGCCTGCGCCACCAAGCTTGCCACTCCTGCGCAGGCACTTCATGGTTCAGCACGTCGCTGAGCTCTTGCCACAGCCGCCGCCGGTCGGTGACCCCGTGCCGCAGCTCGATGGCTTTCGCCACTAGCTGGGGGTGCTCGTCCATAAAGGCGAGCACCAGCGCGCACTGAGCTTCGGAAACGCGGATGAGCCGCTGCTGCTGTTGGCTACTGGTGCCGTTGCCCTCCACCAAGATTGCGCTCGACTGAGCTAACAACTTCAAAAGTTGCGCCGTTTAGGTTTGTATAGTGGTGGAGATATGGAAACAGTAACTGCTTGAAACGGGGTTATACTTAGCGCCACTACTTACCGTCCCGCTAAATTTAGCCTCATTTCAAAACAATAACAAGAAAAATACGTTTATATTGTGCCGTATTCTTTATTGAACGTTTGAAAACTTGTGCCAACACATTTTGATAGTGATCAATAGTAGTTAAACAATTTTCAACACATTACAAACACTTTTCACTTTGCTATACGGTCCCCAAGTCCACGTCAAAATGATGACGCAACGCTTCATTTCGCTCATTGGCTGTTCGCTTCCCTTCGTCCTCGCGACCGCTGCGGACCGCCAACTTTTGGACGTCACCAAGAGACCGCCTCCGACCGGATTCGGAATTTGTATATAATTGCACCACAGACGGTGGAGGAGACGCGCATGCGCAATTGGAGAGGTAACGCTACTGGGAGGAATGCCCAGAGAACAAGGAGGGGTGGAGTGACGTAAGCAGGTGGCAGGAGAAAAGTGTAGAGAGCTACACCTAGCTCTTGGAGATATGAACAATTGATTGATGACAGGAATCAAGTGGGCCGAGACGTCGAACCACCCAATAGGGTCCGAATTAACGTCGCAGAAGCTTTTTACTTAGTCCACGTCAGCGTATCGGCGTCCACACCCAAACACGTTCACCGGACTGGTATTCCACGAAGCGTAGTCGAAGATTGTAATGGCGGCTGTCGGTCATCTGTTCATTCTTGATACGGAGACGCGCGAGTTGTCGGGCTTCTTCGGCACGTTGAAGGCACTCACTCACATCAAGGTTTTCTTCGTTGGTGACGTTGGGTAACATGGCATCGAGCGTCGTTGCCGGGCTCCTTCCGTAGACCAATTTGTATGGAGATATCTGCGTCGCCTCCTGTACCGCCGTGTTGTATGCGAAGGTCACATACGGAAGAATGGCGTCCCACGTCTTGTGTTTGACATCGACGTACATTGCCAACATGTCGGCGATCGTCGTGTTAAGCTGCTTGGTGAGGCCGTTGGTCTGTGGGTGGTACGCTGTCGTCCGGCGGTGGTTTGTCTGGCTGTATGCCAAGATCGCTCGAGTTAAGTCGGCAGTAAATGCCGTTCCTCTGTCGGTGATAAGGTCCTCCTGGGTGCCGTGACGTAGGACGATATTTTCGGCGAAGAACTTAGCTACCTCGGATGCACTGCTTTTGGTAAGGGCTTTTGTCTCGGCGTAGTGAGTGAGGTAGTTAGTAGCTACCACGATCCACTTGTTTCCGAAAGCCGACGTCGAGAAAGGCCCCAGTAGGTCCATAGCAATCTGCTGGAAAGGTCGGCAAGGTGGTTTAATTGGCTGCAGAAGTCCCGCTTGCCTTGTCGACGGTGTCTTGAGTCGCTGACAGTGCTGGCATGTCCTCACATAACGAGTTACGTCGGTGGTAAGACGTGGCCTGTAGTACCTTTCTTGTATCCTCGCGAGCGTGCGAGAAACACCGAGGTGCCCTGCCGTCCGATCGTCGTGCAGGGCCTGCAGTAGTTCTGGTCGCAGAGCTGAAGGCACCACAAGGAAGTACTTAGCTCAAAGCGGTGAAAAGTTTTTCTTTTGTAGAAGACCGTATCGCAGGAAGAACGACGCAAGTGCGTGCTTGAATACCTTCGGGACTTCGGCGGTCCTGCCTTAGAGGTATTCTATTAGGGCCTTGAGATCCGGGTCGGCCCGCTGTAGTTCAGCGAAGTCGTCGGTAGTTATTGTTCCCAAGAAGTAGTCGTCATCCGTGTCGTCGGGTGGTGGTCGGTGGATAGGCGCACGAGAGAGACAGTCGGCGTCGGAGTGTTTCTTGCCGGACTTGTAAAAGACAGTAATGTCATATTCTTGAAGTCTCAGGCTCCATCATGCGAGGCGATCTGAAGGGTCCTTCAAGGTGGCTAGCCAACACAAGGCGTGGTGGTCGCTCACAACTTTGAAGGGCCTGCCGTAGAGGTAGGGGCGAAATTTCGACCTAGCCTAGATGATGGCGAGGCACTCCTTTTCTGTTGTGGAATAATTGGCTTCTGCTTTGAATAGCGATAATCTGGCGTAACTAATCACCATTTCAAATCCGTCAGCTCTCTCCACAAAAACGGCGCCAAAACCTACGCTGCTTGTGTCAGTGTGTATTTCTGTCTCGGCGAATTCATCGAAATGGGCAAGTAACGAAGGCGTCTGGAGGCGATGTTTAAGCTCCTGGAAAGCGTGTTCCTGCGGCGTTTCCCACTTGAACTCCACGTCGGCCTTAGTAAGGTTAGTGAGAGGATTGGTGATGCGGGCGAAGTTTTTCACAAACCGCCTATAATAGGCGCACAGGCTGAGAAATCGGCGCATCGCCTTCTTGTCAGTGGGCGGCGGGAAGTCGGTGATGGCGGCTGTTTTCCGTGGATCGGGACGAACTCCAGACTTGATAATAACGTGCCCAGAAACAAGAGCTCCTCGTACGCAAATCTTCATTTTTCTGGCTTCAGTGTCAGTCCCGACGTCTTGATGGCTTGAAGTACAGCTTCAAGGCACCGAAGATCCTCGTTGAAACTTGAGGAAAACACGACGACGTCGTCCAAGAACACAAGGCAAGTTTTCCACTTCCATTCTGCCAGAACTGTATCAATAACGCGTTGAAAAGTTGCAGGCGCTGAGCAAAGACCGAAGGGCATCACCTTAAACTCCAAGAAACCGTCCGGTGTTATAAACGCCGTCTTCTCTCTGTCTCTTTCATCGACTTCGATTTGCCAATAGCCAGTCTTGAGGTCCATTGACGAAAAGTACTTGGCGTTATGGAGCCGATCAAGTGCGTCGTCACTTCGTGGGAGAGGATAGACGTTCTTTTTTGTCATTTTTTCAGGCGGCGATAATCGACGCAGAAACAAAGGGCCCCATTCTTTTTCTTCACTAACACCACGTGGGATGCCCATGGACTCTTGGACGGCTGGATATTGTGATCCCCCAGCATTTCATCAAATTGTCTCTTCATGGCCTCACGTTCTTCCGTCGAAACCCTGTACGGACTGTGACGGAGTGGTCTAGCATTTTCTTCGGTTATGATGCGATGTTTCGTGATTGGGGTCTGCCGAATTTTCGATGACGACGAAAAGCAATATTCGTATTGAAGGAGCAGGGCCTTGAGCTGTGCTTCCTTATGGTTCGGAAGTCTGGGATTGACATTGAAAGCTATGGGAGGGGCTTGGTTTCTCTGAGCAGGCTCCGTAGAATCGTCGAGGGCAAAAGCATTGGTGGCTTCGACAATTTCTTCGATATGCGACCGTTGTTCCTTTGTTTACATGTTTGTACTCATTGCTGAAATTCGTGAGCATAACCGTTGTTTTGCCTCCCCGCAGGTCTGCAATTCCTCTTGCGACGCAAATATTTCGGGTGACCAACAGATGCTGACTGCCTTCAACGACGCCTTCCGATTGATGTGATTTAGGAGCGCCGACTGAAATATTGACGCTTTAGCGAGGCGGAATGGTGACTTGTTCTTCCAGCACATTCAAAGCACGGTTTCCTGACGGCGTGCGCGGCGGTAGTGCTTCTTCTGTGGATAACGTTATCGACTTTGTTTTTAGGTTGATGACAGCACCATGGAGGCATAAGAAGTCCATGCCAAGGATGACATCGCTCGAGCAACGCTGTAGGACAACGAAGTCTGTAGGATAAATACGGTGTTAATGGTGACTCTCGCTGTGCATATTCCTGCAGGCGTTACGAGATGACCACCGGCTGTGCGGATTTCGGGGCCTTCCCAAGCTGTCCTAACTTTCTTCAACTTCGCGGGGAACGGCCCACTGATGACGGAAAAGTCGGCTCCAGTATCGACAAGAGCGGTGACACTGTGGCCGTCGATAAGATTGTCAAGGTCGCTAGTTCCCCGTCTCGCATTACAGTTAGGGCGTGGCGTCGGGTCACGGCTGCGTCGGCTTGTTCCGCTGCTTCCATGTTGCGTCGTCAGGTCACCTTCGGTAAGTGAGGTTTCGCTGTCGGGGCTTTGCCTGGTTGGCGTTGTGTTCGGAAAGCTCTGTCGCGGCGTCGTCGTCGTCGGAGGATCTTCCGTTGTTCGTCGCACAGCAACCGTACCTCCGTCGGTTGCTGCCCTTAATTTCCCCAATACGGGCTAAGAGACCGACTCTGCGTTGGGCCAGAGTACTGCTGGTGGTGCGGTGACGTGCGGTGGCTGGGGGACGGCGAACGGGAAGGGCTTCGTGGTGTCCACTGAGTTGCTGTCAGGTAGTCGGCAATCTCACGTGGCCATTCTCCTGGCTGTGGACGCGGTGCATTGACGGCGAAGCCACGCAGTATCATCTGTCGGTACTGGCAACGGCGGTATGTGTTTCTGGCCTCGCCGCAGTGGTAGCAGAGCGGGCGTTGGTCAGTGGTGCGCCAGACGTTAGTCTTCCTCGGCGCACTGCACTGGGCCACTAGCAAACGGTAGGACGTCGGTGGGGGTGGTGGCGTCAGGCGACGGAAGTGCGATGGGGCAGTGTTTTAGCGTGGGCTGGAGGAGGGGCATGGCGGTGGGCTGCTGCAGCATAGCTCATGGCTTGCAGCTGAGGCTCTTGAGGCTGAGAAACGCCCAGCGATTGCCGGATCTTGTGGCGTACGACATCCGCGATGGATTCCACGTGAGGCTGCGCTGAAGGAAGTAATTTTCGCAGCTCTTCTTGCACGATCGCTCGGATCGTCGCATGCAAGTCAGTGGTTCTAAGCGCTTGAATGCCGACGGAGCTTGTAGACGAGAAGCTACTGTTATATTGCCGCGTGCCTATCTCGAGCGTCTTCTCTATCGTAGATGCTTCTGAAATAAATTCGGCGACCGTCTTGGGCGGGTTTCTGATCAGCCCGGCGAAGAGTTCCTGCTTTACTCCTCACATGAGCAGACGGACCTTCTTCTCCTCGGACATGTTGGAGTCAGCGTGGCGGAAAAGTTTAATCATATCTTCCGTGAATATCGCCACGTTTTTGTTTAGCATCTGCATGCGGGTTTCGGGAAGAGCTGCGGCCTTCTCCTTGTGCACCACACTTGCGAAAGTAGTGAGGAACCTGGCGTGAAAGACGTCCCACGTTGTAAGGCTTCGCTCTTGATTTTCGAACCATGTCCGAGCAGCATCTTCTAAGGCGAAATACACATGCCGTAGCTTGTCATCGTCTGTCAAGTCATTGAAGGCGGTGACGCGGTCGAACTTTTCGATCCAGCTTTCCGGGTCTTCCAGTGGCGAACCGAGGAATGTTGGCGGCTTTTTGGGTTGCCGGAGCAGGAGTGGTGCAGGCTGCACGGGGGCGGTCATGCTTGTAGTAGTTGATGTCGGGATTCGAGTGTGCCTGGCTGCTTCGGGAAGGGGCCCGTACTCTGGTTGTAGTCCCCTCTGCCTGCGGCTTGTTCGCTGTTCAGGGTTAGCGTCCGTGTCTTTTTGCCGCTTTGGCTGGGGTCGCGGCTTGAAGGGGGCGTCCGGAACATCAAAGAAGCAGCACCTCCACCAGATGTCATGGGGTCGTGACGTGGCTGAAGACAGGAGACTTTCGGTTGGAATTTAACTGTTTATTTTGGCGAACCTGTGCCCGGTAAACAGAAAATCTGATTACAGTAGCAGTCTTGGACTGATAGCGGCGAACGGAGCGTGGGCCGTCGATTAACTACTGACAAGCGGCGAATCGCGTCGGCATTTATACCCTTGCCGTCGAATGTTCTAGCGGTATCGCTGGCGGTGGCGTAGGTTCCAGAATAATCTGTACAGTTCACAGAATAGGCGTGATCTTATCGAAATGATCTACTACAGTCTGGAAGCTTCTCGAAAACTGCAGGCGCGGTTCGCGCTGAGAATTGTGTAGTGTTTTCGGACGATAACAAAACTTGGGAAATGGAACGTGGCAATATGTAGGGTTTACCATCTCAAAACGCCGAACTGGAGGGTTCCGGAAATTTCGGCCACCTGGTTTTCCTAAACGTGCACCTATATCTGAGAACACGGACCTACAGTAATTTTGCCTCCATCAAAAATGCAGCTGCCACAGCCGGGACGATACCGCAACCTGCGGGTAAACAGTGGAGTACCTGAGCGACTAGACCACGACGGCGGGGCTGTTGGAGAGATGCAAGGAGGAGGACTGCACAGGCGTAGTGTGTGTGCGGATGCCGATGTCAACGCCGCGAGACATAGACCCGAACAAGAATAACCCGTTTGCCGTCACTGTTCAGAGAGAGCAGTACCACGTTTAAATTCAGCAATTGAGTTGTCTACACCACAAATTTGTTATTGGTGAAGGCCTTGTTGCGTAAGAAGTATAGTCTCCCTTAGCTCTCTTTTATTTAGGCGGTTAGCTAGCTGAATTTATGTCTGTGGCTGACTGTCAAATTGTATTGTGAACAATTTGCCATAGAAGAAATGTGGGAAGGCGCTCTTTTGTATCTTCTTATAGACGGCTTTGCGTGGCACTTATTTTTAGCTTGTATAGGGCAGTGGGCGTTGACGGGCTTGACGGTGCTCAACCAATACTGCGCCTTAGTTTTGGGAACACCCATCTTTATGACAAACGACTTCTTTAGGCAACTTTGATTTGATTTATAGATTTTTGTGCACACACATGTACAACATGGTGATCAATGGACGTACATCGGGAAATAGGCACACAAACGCAGGTTGAGCGAAACCTTGTCCCCTAAGCAATATTACTTTTTGTATGATGCGCTACTAAAGTGACCATACAACGTGCTTGTTACAAATCGAAAGTAAATTGCACAGGAAAATCGCACTATTTCGATGAAGTGGGAAAAAAATGCGTTTGTGCTTTGCAAACGTAAGATAACGAATAAAAAACCTATTACTCAAAACAAATTCCGGAAAAATTCTAATCAGTGGGACGCAATAACGCTTTATATTCTGACATTGTTAGGCACTGTGAAATGAAGTATGTGCCATTGTATGACTTGAGAGGTCGAGAGATTATTACGTAGCAATAAATAGGTTGAGTTTGCTTTAATATGTGGAGTCTACCGTACTTCTGGTACATCAATGTTAGGTTGACAAGTTCTTCCTATAAGATATTATTACGTTAAGCTCAAAAATAATGTTCTCATAAAAACCTATTTTTATGGATGTAATGTACATCATTTATTGAAGTTGTGTGTTTCAAACGCATTTTCAGTATGTCCCGAATATTGTATATTAGCGATGACACATTCTATCTTCTTCCAAAAATAAAATATTTTAGTCGGTACAAGCAAGTCTGGAGATTTCAGCACAGGCTGCGTAGACAACAGTGTCGGCCCATTCGGAAACGCTGTTCCGTGTTCTTCGCCGAATAGTATCTCATTCGAGTAGCCTTTTTTTGTAAGTGCAGCGGTTAGTGCAAAGAGGAGCTCAGCGTATTAAGGTACTAATAAGCAATAGTCGCCTGACAAACCGGGAAACCTATATAATTCTCATTCAGGTTTTTCGTTGTACAGTCACTTTCATCTTGGCAGTAGTCTTCAGGTCACCTTCCCGCATAATGAACATGACGTGAGTTTAGCGGACACTATACGTATGTGACAAGTCGACGCTGCCTTCAAGTGTAACCTTATTCATTTGTTGGAAGTCGGCGCACAACAGCCTAGTTCTATTTTTCTTCTTGACAACCCTTTATAAACGAGTGATGAGCCGACGTTCGTCTTTCAGTGACACCTATCGCGAGATGTTTGTCACATACTTTTCAACATTGTCTGAGACCACTTAATGTTGCGACTACTGTGGTACATGCGCCGAAGCCTCCTATGCAAGCTTGAATTCCCATTCAACAAGGTAAGTATTCCCGATGAGTCTTTTAAGGTACACCTGAACAATAACTGAAATCTTTAAGAACTGCTGTGACTTGCTGGCGTTCGTCAACAATGAGCTCCGATGCTATGGCAGCGTTTGACCACTCCTTACCTTATCCCAATCGTATATGTCGTACTTCTAAATGACCCTCACCAGTTGCTGTGTGAATAGGCAGCTTTGTAGTAACACGTGAAAAGATTTCTTTGCTCAACGGCCCACGTTCTTCGTATTCCTTTGTGATATTTACAAGAAAGAGCATGCGTGACTTGGTTCATGAGGTCATTCACTTCGCTACGTTTCTCGATATCTGGGAAGGAAGCCATTCAAATGACCAAGAGTTCATTCATATCCGCTGGTAATAATACTTGCACCTCGTGACCTGCTTTCTTGCTGTCTCTTCATTGTACTACCTCTGCAGGTGGTGGTCCAAGGGGGCATACGCGTTCTAAACGTAGGTGAAGCGCCATCACATGGTCGTATGTCGTATGGGTGTCCTTATAGAAGCGAAAGTATGTTCAGGGTTTCTTCAGCAAAGCCTTGAATGCCCGTACCTATCTCAAATCTAATATTCCAAATTGAGGCAAGCCTGTGCTACAGTGATGAAGCTCTCTGTAGGCTAACAAAAAGAGCCGAAGTATCGGTCCTAGCTTTTCGCATACTCCGATCACATGCACCCAAATATGTGTTTTAGTCTGACATTAAAACGCACAATCATACCCTTATACATCGCATTGTACGGAGTAGTGGGACATCGTTTGATCAAAAGAAGTCGAGTGAGCTGCCTAATGGCTGCTGAGACGACACGTGTCCGGTGATCAATCATAATATCTCTCTTTAGTGGTATCTCCAGTAGAGACAACATTTCAAGACCATCTCCAGCTTGCCTCAATTCAATGATGGGAAGTGCAACCGCACCGGGGTTCGGCGTCAAAATCTCCAGTTTGTTCAGTAAGTATCGATTGCCATTTCAGTATCAGTGCCAACTCTTGCACTTTGTGTCTCCGTGATACACAAGGCGCAAACGAGTTCATTCCACCAGGCTATGGGAACCATCTATCGAGAGCCGCCGCAAGATTTCACGAAGCGGTTTGCGTCGGATTGAACAACGAGCCAGTACGAGTTTGTAGGGGCCCCAACTACTGTTTTTAATGCCGAGAATTTTGGATACGACCCTTTTGTATGTTATTTTCAGCAGAAATTCTGACAGAGATCTTGTCGCTACCAATTGGTTCACTTCAGATTCAGAGGAAACTAGCGCTTTCGGAATGAAGCTCAGTCGCCCTGCCGTAGTGGTCCCGTGGCTAAAGTATTCTGCTGCTGATCTGTAGGTAGCGGGATTGAATCCAGGCTGCGGCGTCTGAAATTTCCATGGAGGCGAAAATGCTGTAGGACTATGTGTTCAGATTTTCGTGAATGTAAAAGAACCCCAGGTGGTCAAAATTTCCGGAGCTCTCCACTACGCGTCTCTCATAATAATATGGTGGTTTCGGGACGTTACACCCCACATATCAGTCCTATCAAATAATAAAGCTCTATTAAAGATAACGAAAAGTCTCTCCCGATTGTTTCACATAATTTTCTTTGCATACTTCACATCATTTCATTTTACCAAAGATTTTGTCACTACAACATACTTATTGTGTTTCACTCCGCACGTGATAACAGGGAGCGACCTTCCGTGTAACTGAGTATGCTCCGCCTTCTTTGTTTTTCCAGCTTTTCCCATGCAATATTTTTTTAGGTTTTGGACTCTCTCCCAAGGTTTTGGACAAGGTCAAATTATCAGATCTTTTCTGTGCGCTATTGAACGCACTCTTATGCTTATGAATAATGTCTAGGCACCAAAAACATAATCTTAAGAGAGGACACAAGGCAGAGCACTCTGTCTCACGTCTTCTCTTACGATTGTGTTTTAGCGTTTCGAAATCAATAATGAGCGTACACCGACTCGCCCAACAAAAAATTTACTTAATAACTTTGCGCTTTGCCTTCTCGCTTTTTGTGTGGACATGGTCCTATTGTGGCGCTGACTTACTGGAGGGTTATGTTTCCTGTACTGACTCATTATTGATATCTCCTAATGACTTCGGGTAATAGGTCCGTCGTATATTTCACGAGTACCTTTGCAGAAAACTATGTGCACTGCAAAAAATGCTATTGCCTCTAGGTGGTATCATACAGTGGAATCTAAAAGTTGAATGACATTGTTCTTCGATTGAACGACTTTTCTTGAACCAAAAACAACAGCACGACAATGTCGTTGCTTCTGATTTCTCATAAAATTACGCTAGAATGTTTATTAGAATCAAACATTTTCCGTCGAAAGCCCTTTGCAAAAAGCTTTATTGGAGCCGAAGTGTGAGCTCTAGAATCTTCACTTCATCTTTCTTTCTTTTCTGTTGGTGCTCCATCATAGTTTGTAGCCGCTCTGCATTCATTTGTGACCTTGAATTCTTCAGCGCATTGCTCGCCAGCCTGAGCATACTCTCAAACTACCCATTTTCCAGTCTCAACATCCTTCTAACCACGTTGTCGACCTCATGCAAAAAAAATTCTTTTTCAAAGACTGAGGCTTTATCAGAGTATCTGCATTATACGTTATTAGGCCACTCTGGGATGCTCGCCAACTGCAGCAGTTTTTGTGCACTCATACAGATACAGCCAAGTCACTGGCAAGACAATATTAACCAATGGAACGATCATAACAGCTTTAAGCGGCCAAAGAATGTAATAAAACCTGCTATCAACAGCAGTCCTCATAGTCCCCATCTAAGCACACGCGATCAATTGGCGTGTTCTATTGGTGTCTGAATCACAGTGTATGAAACACGTTGGCATAATTTACTACACTCACGGTAGTGTCCGGGTCCACACGACGCACACTATTATCAGAAGGTGGATCACATCGAAAAGGGGGGCACAAGAAGACGACAAAGAATTGGTTCTACTACACCGGAACATACGTGGCATTGTCACAAGCCATCAGCATTCAGTTGTGTCATACACAGAGGCAACATCACAGTCACGACTTCCGTAGCTGCTTGGTCACGGTCGTCCCACAGTGAAAAGGATCAGCTGCTGGCCTGGGCCACATGCTCGTTTATCACGGGAAGAGCACGGTAGGCCCGCTGAGGAACATACGTTCGCCTCCAAGGGTATGCCAAGCTCCTACCGGTGCATCTGAAGACGTATTCTCGGTGCGCCTGGTTCCTCAGGTCACACATACTACTACTCTCGGCTTGGCTGACAACGCTCACACATGCCATCAGCTTTCCAAAGCTCGTGGCTTTCGCGTTCGTCTCAATCTGAGGCAACCACTTGTCTTCCTTAGTTCAATATTCTATTTCTGATTGCAGCTGAACACTATTATACTATACCATACGTACGCTATGCTATCCAGAGCTATTGCATATTTTTGCATGCGTGATAATAAATATGGGCATGCTATGATTTTCTCACTTATCCTCATTTTCTTCCTCCTCAAGCTCACAATACAACGCATGAGCTTCACTTCTTTTGCCGCCAACTTGCTATTCATGGCTATTCTATAATAGTTTCGGCTGCGCAAGGCGCAACCATGAGAACAGATGACAGTATACTCCTTGTACGTCATCCTTTTTTTCCCCTATTCTTATCATCGTCACATAACTCCTTCTCAGCCGCACTTTTCTTTCCTAACTTTTCGCAATGCATAACTAAGCTACACGTCGGTGTCATACTTAATGCCAAGCAATATGAGACAACAACAACACGCGATGATAGCTTGCGATGGTAGCACAGCACAGTGTGCGGTGCCCCGGGTGCCTAAATTGCTCAACAGCTAAAAGATGATGGTGATTCGCTTCGAGTCATTTAGATGAATTTGTGAGGAAAATTTTTGTGGTAATTTTCGTGCCCTCACTGAAACAGTCAAAAGCCACCAGAGGAAAATGAAAATTCTAGAAAACTAGAGAGATATGTCGCTACTCCAACATTTTTTTTCTTATACGTTATTCAATAAAATTGCAAATTGCAACTTGCTCTACTTATTTTGCTCGTCATGCTCATTGAAGCTTCAGACAAGCAGGGAAGCCTTTCGCATTGCTACCGACTGAAAACATTAGCGTTGCTTCAAATACCTCTGAATATTTCTTTTCCCATATTTGAAAATAAAACTCCTGTAATAATATTAAAGTAAAGTGTTCTGCAGCTCTATGAACTCTTACCTTGAACGTTACAAAGATCGCTCACAACGTTGGGGACACCACATATTAAAACAACACATCTTCGTTTCTTTGCCCTTTTAAGCATAAGTCAAACTGTAAAATTAGGAGTGCACAAATCTGGAAGTTTCACCGGAATGTCAAGAAAATTATTTCCCATCTCTACTTCGATAACTTCGTCAAACAGTTCACATGACTAGGATGCATCGGCTCTGGCGCCGCCTTTTGCGACCTCTGTTGTGAGCAGCGGAAGCTTCTTCATCAGCCGGGCTGGTAGCCGGAAGTGCACATGCCACTTTCATGCGCGGAGAGCTTAGAGCAAGCTCGACAACAAAAACAAAAAGTGACAAACCCAAGAGGCACGCTAATGTCGCTAAGAACGCCGACATTTCAAATACTCGGCTAACTTTTTCAAGGGGTTCGGCACCCTCCAATGAACGTATGAGCCCGCCATCGTCAGCACATTTCCATGTTTTTTCGTGGAAAGGGCCAATAGAAGTTTCGAAAAATCTCTGCAGCAACTGGTCGTATGCTCGAGCGAGAGGATAACCCTTTGTAGTTGGTGTCGTGGCAAAGGCTAGGTTAAACGGCTCTTTGGATTCGACCACATAGTGATTTAATTGTTTGCGATGGCAGCCCTCGATGCGACACGACAAACAAGCAAAGCCAGGTCTAGTGGCACAACCCAAGCATTCCTCGACGGTGTAGAGTATGCTAGCATTTCCTGGTTCTTTAAGGCGGAACGCCTTCTGCAACTTGGCGAGCAAGGTTTGATTTCTGTACGGGATGGTGCCTGCGAGAACGGTGCTCATGCAGCCATCCTTTACGACGCAAGGATGTACATTACCTTTGTCCAATTCTAGTTCTAGCTTTTCCAATGTGTCAATTTGACTGTTCGGAATTTGAACCGCCAGCCGTGAAATCAGTTCACCACGGAAATAAACGGACAGTGGAAGTATGGCAAGCAACCACGTCACCAAGATGCTCGTGCGAGAAAATCGAGATCCGTACCGGCGAATATCAGCACTGTCTGTAGGTATTTCAGAATAGTTTGCAAGGAAGGAAGCTATGAGAAACATCGCTGAGTCAAGCGCTGCATCTAAGCGAAATACACCCCTGAAGCTGTAGTCACGAACGCTCAGCGTGAGCCACACAGCAATCACGACTAAAATCAAAATGCAAAACCCTTCCCTTGAATCGAGTATTACTCCAAAGAAAGACACGTCTGGACTGCGCACGTTTCTCATAGTGTAGAACGTCTCGTACGTGTACCTGATAGGACGAGGTACAGCGAATACCTCGATTAGCTGTTCATCTAACTTAGCAAGCGACATTAGGATATCCGCTTGCCCTATGACTACCGGAAGAAAGGCCGCCTCAATATTTTTAAAATATTTAAAGATGAGCGTCATGTTGTATCTGACAAATGCGTGGTGTATTTCGCTAGCGAATGGCGGCAACGAGCTCCCAATAGCAGGATCTCCCAGCCTCCGTGCATGCATGAGGGCGATGACGGTCTTCTGTCCTCTGAGCGCTGCTGAAAACCGTGGCTCTTTTTCCGTTTTTTCAAGCCCACGTTTTCTGTACAATGCAACCGATCTCTGTAACGAGAGACATTGCACTTGTCTCAACGTTATTGCAGTCCGAAGTTTCGAAGTCCGTGGTTTCTTCACAAGACCGCCTTCTTGCCGTGCAGCATGTTCTGCTCCCAAAACAATCCAGTCGGCCAACTGTGTGCTAATTGCGATGCGATTTGGAATTCGAGCACACGGGTGAGCTTCTCTTGGATCGCCTAAGAGAAAAATAACCATTTTGACGCCTTTGAATGTGTTTTTCGTGACAACGTCGTAAAAATCACTGCCAGAGCGAGTCCAGAAGACACGCGCCCTTGTAAGTGCGCGCAAAAGCGGGTGCTTGGAGCCTCTGTGATGTTCATTGCACGCCACAAATATGACTTGATCGTGGTTCCCTATGCAGTATTCTAAGTTGGCTGAACTGTTTTCAGTGATCTGACGCGAGGAAACCCAAGAAACTGCAGCCACTTCCCAATGCACTGTGACTAGACTAAATATGAAAGACATAAAAAGACGCCATCGGCTAATGAAGCTTGACGCCATGACTATTAGACTTCTGAATTTGATCGTAACGTCAGCAAATACTATACGGGTGGTACCGATGGTAAGGATCGGATCTATTTATTTCTATGTTGGAAATTTTAATACGAATGAAAAAAATTTTCTTTTGACATTGCCGGCACAAGCTATGTCCTAAGAAATGCCTTGTTACGAAGGAGATTGCATCTAGGCTATCCCACGTGCGATGAAGATTGGCAAAAATTCAAGTGAAGTAAGGCCGTCCCCGATTTCTGAACACTGAAAGAATGTGTTTTAAGTACTATATTATTCGTACATAACGAATGTATACGTATCCATATCAGACGCGTGCGTGCATAGACTGTTTCTTGGTCAGTTCGCCCCTAGTGCATTTGATTAGATAATAAGAAATTACTTCTAAACGCTTGAGCCTTAAGAATAGCGCGAAATTCGCAGTAGAGTATTCACCACTTACGACACAAGGCTATGCTCACGTACGCACGAAGATCTAAGCAGTGCGGTCAGCTGCACAGTTTTTTAGGAATCATAATGTCGCTGGGAACAATGCGTTCAGTTTTCAACGAGAGTTGTGACGATCGATGCTGTGCCAGCCATCAAACTCCGCCTTGAGTGCATTATTCCGTCATAAATGGTGCACAGTCGTGTCTCTGTTGATTGTTTAGCTGGCGAAATCCTCGTTGCCATGGATATTAGAGCGACTTCACGAGAGGTCGAACACGCACATACAGTCAGTATTTTCTTATCTGGTTTACTTATAAGCAGTGTTGGTCCATTCAAAGTGCAGGAAAAAAAAGTTTGGTTTCAAGTATTGCTCTATTGGCGGGAAAAATTATTCGAACGTTGCGACAAAAGCGTCCTGTTTTCACCTATCACAATTTTGATCTCACGGCTGAAATTAGCGTCATCTACAAACGTTGTGTCAAGAGAGAGAGGAAACTTTATTAGAACTTGGCCGGCAGCTTGGTCTTGGTGGCCTCAGATGGCGGCGCTGAGTCCCTGAACTCGGGCGGCAAAACATTTTTCGTGCTCGTTTCATTACGCACCGCTTCAGTTTTATTCCCGCTTTTTTTTCGCTGTTCTCAAAAGAGAAAAAAAACGATAGGGCCAAAGCCAAAAGTATCGCTGACTTGTTGCTCCATGGTATGTTTTTTAAGTTCACAGAGAAGTTAAGAAATCATCCATTAGAGAACGAAACACTTGCAACATTGCCGCAAAAAGGATCGTTTTCCTAGAGTGCATGCAAATTAAGTCAAGCGCCGGTAAAGAAAAATGTTTTTGAATAAGTAATATTTTTAAAAACGATTGAAAACCTCCTTTCGATCTTTGTCAAGCAGTTTTTGTCAAAGTCTGCTTGCATCACTCAAAAGGCTATTTCTGTATTATATCTCCTTATTTGTTTTGTTAACGAGAAAAAACGAACCAAAATGGTCTCTGCAGTGTCAACCTAAGGCATTCGTTGTTTTTTCGCATCTTCCACTGCAGTTGTATCTAGTTATCATTGCTTTTCTACAATATAACTTCGCTCTGCTGGCTTATATTTAAGGAAAACTTAGTGCCAGATTTATTTTCGAGTAGTGTGTGCGGTGGTGGGTGGCCAGCCTCTAATGGACTAACTCGTACACAGTTTGCAGCGTACAACGACCACTCACCGCTTCGTTATTCCACAGTTAATAACATTCTAACACCTCAAGCACATGCATATGACAGCAACAACTCTCCTCACACACACAAAAATGCAGATGCATGCTTAAACAGGCCAGCTTAGTGCTTAACAAAATCCCGAAATAACAGGTGTGCCACTATGGAGGTGCCTTCTGACTGCGTCGTCAAGTGATGATGATGACCCCAAATGAATGGCACTGACCCACAAGCGAAGATTGGCCAACATCCGAGTGGCAGGAAATTTAAAGTAATGAAACTAAAACTGATTTAAAAATTAGTACAAATATAAAACTGCGAATAAATAAAAATGCTTGCTGAGCAAGATGACAAACCATCTCTGCTCTCAGATTGAAATACCTACGCTTTAAGAGCTAAGAATATGAAAAAATAAGAATGGCCTAACATGGTAATATAATTCTTGCCTCGATGTTGTCAAACCCCGCAGAGCATACATCCCTGTGGCAGTAGCCTAATCAAGTGCCGCGAAGTTATAGATGTACTGTGACATTCACTACTATTCCTCATTTTTACAATGAAGCGTCTCAAAATATTTCTCTTTGACAAGAATTGCAATGACAGAATAAAAACAAATGTTCAATTGTTTCAATTCCGTTACGAAAAATTCATAATGTTCACTTGGTCATCTAAGCACGTTCCCCACTCGCTGTTGACTGTGCCCCAGTAACACTTGAAAGAAAAATTATCTCAGTGATTTTCCGTGCCATGTATCTCACTTCGCGCGTTTCCTTGCTTTCGGTGTCGCAAATAACGTTTGTAGGAAGACATGCGGGGTATGGTTTCCTACATCATTTATTTATCCCAGATCTGGCATGGATGCCCTTGTCTTGTCTTGTTGCCTAGCAGGTCTTGGCTCATACCCACAAGGGGGACTGGCCACACTGTACCTTATAGTAGATATTTTTTTGTACAACGCTTGCTAAAATAAAGAAATTAGATATCAACAATAATAATGTTCCTTTGAAAAAAACGTGAAAAAGTGGACGTCCACAGACGCTGTCGTTCTTGCTGGCGTCTTCTCTCGTGCTGGCTCGAACACGTGGAGCAGCTGTGGCGCAACTTCTTCGTCTTCTTCAAGACGCTAGCGGCTTTCCATAGCCCCCCCCCCCTCTAGCGAGGTAACCCGTGCGCGAAGGAGCGACCCCTATGAGCAGGTGGTAGGTTCTGTTATTGCGAAGCGTATTTTGCTGGTTTTCGCGGACGGTTTGTAGTCTTTGAGGACGGCGTCAGTGTCGAGAACAGCCGACTTCATGCGGTCAATGGAGACACTGTCTTCGCGTTCATCAAGCAACCGAACGAAATGCTTCGGGCAATGCTTGACGACCTTAAAGGGTCCGTCGTAAGGAGGTTGCAGTGGTGGTCTGATTGCGTTATGTCGTACGAAGACGTTGGTGCAGTCGTGAAGTGCACGACTGGCGAAACTTGAACGTGAGTGCGGACGTGCAGGAATACGCGACACATCTCTCATGGCATTCGTGAAGGGACTGGCAAAATCAGCTACGTCCGATGGTGATACCGATGACGTATCTAAAACCTGCCCAGGAAGGCTTAGGGTAGTGTCATATACGAGCTCAGCTGAGGAGCAGGATGCGTCCGTACGTATTGTGCTGCACAGGGCGAGAAGGAAGAGTGGTAGTCGCTCCATTCAGGGTGTGAATGATTGGGAGGCCGTGAGCGAAGCTTTGAGTTGGCGGTGAAATCTCTCAACCATGCTATTTGACATCGAGTGGTAGGCCGTCGTCTTGATGTGGTTGACACCAAGCATTCAGGACAAGGTGCTGAAGAGCGCGCAGTCAAATTGACGACCACGATCCGTTGTGATGGTCTTGGGAACTCCGTAGCGGCTTAATCACACGGTGATGAGTCCGCGGGCGACTGACTCTGCCGTGATGTCAGTGGGGGGTAGTGCCTCAGGCCACCGCGTTAACCGGTCTACGCAGGTTAGCATATACCAGCTGTTTAGCCAAAGGGGCCAAAGGGCCTACGAGGTCCATGAGCACGTCACTGGACCGTGAGTCAGGAGCTGTGAAGGTACCCAGTGGGCTAACCCTGTTGCGTTGGACTTTGTTTAGCTGAGACTTGAGGCAAGCACGTGTCCAGCGGCGGATATCGATGTTCATTAGAGGCCATAGATGTTGCCCTGTGATGAGGCGCTGAGTCACACGTATACTGGGGTGCGACAAAGAATGCAAGATCTCCAATACCTTGCGGGGAAACGGTGCTGGAACACAATGTCGAGAACAACCGGTAAAGTCGTCGCGAACCAGGGGAATCGCGCAGCCTGGAAGTTGGATATTTTTGAGCTTCAGAAAGTTTTTTTGGCCTCGCCACACCTGAAGCTTGCTGTCGCCCTGTTTTGCAGTAGCCATGGCTGCGAAATCGACTGGTGGGCGCTCATCTATAGTTGCGTTGATTTATACTAGGGAAAGCGCGTCAGCAACGGGGTTGTCTTTGCCACTGATTTGCAGGATATGATTCGTGAACTCCGATATGTAGACAAGCTGGCGGATCTCACGTAGGGTGTGGGCAGAGTTGATAGTGGTTGATTTACACGTAAGCGGCTTGTGGTCGGTGAAGATATGGAACTGCCGTCCTTCTAGAAAGTGTCGAAAGTTCTTAACAGCGAAATATACCGCGAGCAGTTCACGACCGAATGTACTTTAATGACGCTCGGTCTGTGAGAGCTTCCGTGAAAAGGAAGCAACCGGCTGACAAACTCCGTCGACCAACTGCTGCAAGACTGCTGTTATGGTGACGTGCGAGCTTTCTACTGTGAGTGACATGATGGCGTCACTCTTTGGATGCGCGAGGAGTGTTGCGTTAGGCAGAGCTGCCTTCTTGGAACTAAAAGCTGTTTCTGCACCGTCCATCCAGGAGATGAAAGCGTTGGGCTTCGTTTGACCGGATAGAAGTGCATGAAGTGGTTGCAAGGTGGCAGCGCGATGAGGAATAAACCGCCAGTAATAGTTGCCAAGCCCAAGGAATTCACGTAGTATTTTCGTATTTGTTGGTTGTGGAAACTGCAGTATAGCTTCAACACACGCGGCCGGTGGAGAGATCCCGCGCCAACCCACATGATGGCCAAGAAAGCCCAGTGAGGAAACGTCGAACTGACTCTTTGGTCCGTTGACGACTAGTTTATATTGGCGAAGTCGTGTGAAAACCTGAAGCAGGTGAAGTTCGTGATCTTCTGCAGTGGTGCTCAAGACAAGGATGTCGTCGATGTACGCGAAGCAGAAGGTCAAACCACGAAGTACCTGGTCCACGAATCGTTGAAAGGTTTGTGCGGTGTTTCGTAGACCGAAAGGCATACGCTTGTATTCAAGCATGCCAAAGGTGTTATTATGGCCGTCTTCGGTATGTCGGAAGACTCGACAGGTATTTGGTGGTATGCTTTTACTAAGTCAATTTTGCTATTTAGGGTGGAACCATTTAGCAATGCCGTGAAGTCCTGGATGTGCGGTATCGGATAGCGGTCTGGTACCGTCACTTTGTTTAGGGGGCGGTAGTCACCGCGCAGTCTCCAGTCACATGAGGGCTTGGGAACCATGTGTGGCGGTGACGACGAGGTACCGGAAGAGGGGCGGACGTATCCAAGCTTAAGCATGTGATCAAATGTTTGGCATGCAATTTTGTAGCGGTCAGGAACGAGGCCAAAAGCACGCGCAAACACCGGCGCTCGTACTTTCACTATGTGATGAGTGACATTGTGGCGTATCGGGTCTTCAAGAGATGGAGCACGAAAGAGGTCGGAAAATTCTTGCAGAGGCGTAGACCACGGCAGGGAGACTTTGGCATGAGCTAGCTTGCACGCACACAAAGGTGGCAAATTTGATGTCACGCCCTGAACTGCGAAGAGGGTCTCAGAATCCACGAGACGGCTATGACGTAAGTCTACTACTAGCTTAGAA
This sequence comes from Rhipicephalus microplus, assembly GCF_043290135.1. Taxonomy (NCBI): domain Eukaryota; kingdom Metazoa; phylum Arthropoda; class Arachnida; order Ixodida; family Ixodidae; genus Rhipicephalus; species Rhipicephalus microplus. The sequence goes on from NC_134702.1 coordinate 216,150,405, forward strand.
TGCCAAAGAAAGTCCGCACCCAATATGGGTGCACGCTAGTTGGCCATTAAGAAGATCCACCAAAACGTGCTTCTCAGGCCAATGTCAAGCGTAACAGACCTCTGTCCGTAGGTACATATGGTCGAACCATCGACCGCGGTGACAGGTGGTGAGGTCTAACGTCGTCGGTGGTCCCCCAACGTAGGAGGAACAAAACACACTTCGGCACCTGTGTCGTTGAGGTTGCGGACTTTAGTGACGCGGTCCGTGGCGTGGAATAGGCGGCTGTATGTCGGGCCTGAGACACTGGCCGCCGTCAGTGCATGACCCATGCGTTTTCCGAAAACTGGCATGGCTGTTTGCACTGACGAGCTTGAGCTCCGTATTAGTGGTGGTACCAGCAGACGCCGAGAGGCCTGCTTGGCGATCTGTCGCGGCTTCGACGCCGTCGTCGTGACGCGTTGCAGTGGTGGTCTACCTTGAGCGCGCTCAGTTCAGTGGCCAACTGATCCACATTGCGCTTGAGCTCCTCTTTAGCTTGAAGAAGTCGGTACAAGCGGTCGTCGTGAACAGGTGCGGAGAGAGTAGATTCACCTGGTCTCTCAATCGCAGATATGGACGGTGCACCGATATCCATAATCTTGTCGGCCATCCGCGCTAGCGAGACGAGGGTTTCCGTAAACGATACACTCAAAATCATCCTCACCTGCTGTGGCAGTCGCTGTAAAAAAGAGTTCGCGTAGAATGGATGCGTCCAATGCAGCAGAGTGGTCCCCAACCAGATGTCTCATGCGACGCAGAAGTTCCGTAGGCGTTCGGTCACCTAGTTCTTCCAAAGTGAGAAGCTGCTGCAGCCTACGGTGTTCCGACTCAGCTGTCTGGCGTATGAGCTCGTCTTTAAGGGTGTCGTAAGAGTTGGCAAGGTGTGGAGAAAGCAGAATGCCTCTTACGATGGCGATTACAGCAGGTGGTAAAGCGCCGTTGACGTAATCGTACGTCATTGTTTGTGACGTTACTCGGTGTCGTCGCAAGAGTGGCTCGACGCTCAGAAACCACAGTTCAGAGTCCACATGCCAAAACTCCAGGTGCCTGAGGGTAGAGACGAGAGGGTGAGGTACCGTGGGATTCGGCGTTGCGTCGCTTTTGGGTGTGGTGTCCATGGTCAGCCGAAATGAATGGGGCTTAAGAAGCAGAGTTGGCCGTGACGCTCGGTGCGTTGACGAAAGAACAAGTAGGTGCGCGTTGCCGCTCGAAGTCCGCGTCAACACTTGTAGGAAGACGTGCGGCATTTGGTTTCCTACATGATTGATTTATCCTTGCTCTGGCATGGACGTCCACAGACGCTGGCGTTTTTGCTGGCGTTTTCTTATCTCGTGCTTACTCTAAGACGCGGAGCAGCTGCGGCACAACTTCTTCTTCTTCGAGACGCTGACGGCTTGCCATACGTTCTTCAGCGACACCTTAATATTCGCCTCTGCTTCTCAGCAGCCGGAAAGAAATTAGAAGTGATATAAATGAGCACAAAGTTGCTGAAGGTACCGAACCTTTGGTGCAATATTGATGGCACTTTGCTAGCCTGCTTTCACTCGTCGAGAACCGTAGACCTTGCTGGCGGCGCCAAGGTATATCGTCCTTCAACAAACAGTGCGGCCAAATTACCTCATAGCTTTTGACAGCATTCGTCACAAAACCAGAAGCTATGAGCTTTTATGTTGCCACGGGGTCATGACGCGGCCAATTGGAGCAGACTGCAGGTCGAACTGTTTATTTGCGCCAAACTTGTGGCCACGTAAAAGGAAAGTCAGATTACAGCAGGACACTGGCACTGATAGCGGTTAACAGAGCTTGGGCTATCGATCCACTCACAAGCGGTGGAGCGTGTCGGCATTTATGCAGTTGTCGTCGAATATACTAGCGTCATATCTAGCGGTGACGTAGGTTCCAGAATATTCCGTAATTTTCAAGAAATGTGCGCAGTACTGCAATCCTGAAGCTTCTAGAAGACTATTGGCGTATTTTGCGCTGAGAATGGTTGACAGTGGAGCGGGACAATCACAAAAACTTAGGAGAGAATGCAGCATGGCCTCTTCTGAAAAAGACACCATACACATAAGGTTTTCAGAAAAGTTGAGAATAAAATAATAAAAGAATGAAACAATATGTGCAGAGGATGAAAAGCAACGATAAATTAGAGGCACGCGGTTTCCAACGGGCTGTGTCAGACCGTGCTATACTGGTTCAATATATGCGTTCAAGTTTTATAGTATTCGCGTTTTATTTTATCTTTCAAGCTTTGCACACATTTGCATGTCCCAATATATAATACTGCTGCGTACCACTAAGCATATCTGACAAAAAGAAATCATATAGTTTTTGTTTGTATTTCTGTTACAAAAAAACTCGCCCGTTCTCTTATCGATTCACCTGAGACGACTGAAAAGCAAGAATAATTCTCTTTTTTTTCCGATCATTGCACTGAATGTTTCATACTTTCCTCTGAGTTCTTTCGGCACCCAACATAAGTGTTTATTGCTGCCTGAAAGATTCGAGACAAAAGTAGCTTTCTGCCTCCCAGCTGGTTAAGAACAGCGCTCATTATCAGCCCATTTCAAGCAAGCGAAGATGTTATATTATACCGTCAAGTTATGTGACCTTCCGATACGTCACGAACATTTATGAATTGTAACGTCCCATGATGACGTTTTCACGTCATGATGCCTTGCATCACTCCTGTTCACACCGCCGACGCAAGACGTCGAATGCCACAGGCAATCAATTATCGCTTTTTATGAGGCATTGAAAGCTATCGCCTCAATGCACACTCTATGGCATCAGCTGCGTGAAATTTCACCTTCTGTCAATGTTCGGGTGCAAGCTTTCAGAAATCAGACAGAACAATTGGCCTCTTAATAAATATTCGTAATACACTCCAATATGTAGCTGTTATTTAGAATTTGACTATTTTATAGATGATAAGCAGTGGTGGATGGAGACTACCTTTCACGTTTTGCAAGATGAAAATTAGTATCACTAAGCTGGAGTGCACTGCATATGAACAGTGAACAACTTAGCCTATCAGTAGCAACGCTGCCTCACGATCACTGCCGTGTGCAAAGCTGACATTGCATTGACAAGCTGACATTGACAGAGTTGAGCAGCTGGTTGTTAAGGCTACAACAATACGTCCACGAATACAAAGACAAGCTCAAGCAATTAACTGACCACAGGCCGCAATTTTCACCCTTGTCACTTTAGCTCAAGTTGAGAGTCAGCATTATATTTTACACTTTAACGGCGCCTGTTCAAAGTATAGGCCACGATCGCAGAGTAACCGCCGCATATGAAGCGGTTCTTGTTTATTTCACAATGATTTTATTATTTAAGCGTTCAAATGGTGAAATCACCTGGCGTTGTCCCTCATTATCTGACACCTCTTTTTCCTCTGTGGCAACACATGTAATGCTTTGCGGAGAGAACGGATGATGACCTTTATTCGTGGAAGCAGACTAGTGGCATTTTGTGCAATTTAGTGCATTGACTCCAGGCTTGTGCATAATGCGCCACGCCACTCAAGAGTAGCTAGCATCGGAGAAAAAGCTTTTATTTT